>NW_028288538.1:14327957-14928548 GCF_059628265.1 Tinamus guttatus
CTTTCATCTCGTTAGAGAAACGGTGAAAGCAGGGACGGACGGCCACGGACTTGGGCGGGGTTTCCATTCCAATCATTAAGAAAAGCAAACAGCCATACCAACAAATAGAAAGCCTGAGAACTTGAGAAAATACTATCTTCATGAACTGGAGAGGCCAGCAGCCACATCTGTCCACCTCTGAAAACTGGAACTGATTAAAGAGGTGGCAGCAATTACCTAAGAGCATGCAGTTAACGGTGCTTACGCCAGTTAAAGGAATACAACTGGATTATTCCTTTACAGGTTAATTTTAAGCCTGCCAACTGAGTGACCTACATTTGCTGGTCAAAGCAACTGCAAAAGGGGGCAAAAGAAATACCTTCAGAAAAGAAACACTGTTTTGACATTCAGTAATACCCTCTTCCTTTCCATTGCTCACAGGCGTAGAAATGTTCTACGTCTGTGAAATGACCCTATGCAGGGTGCAAAAAAGCACACCAGACTTTCACGTCAGCTTTGGCAACAGAGTAAAGACCACAGAGCTATTGCAGTGTGAGAAGTCGATGATTTTTGGAGTATTTCCTCAGTGCAAATCTTTCCTCTCATTCCTCTTCAAATATGAAAACAGCTTTAGGGAAGCCCTTTCCTTATTAACATATTCCTTTAAACTTTTTATATAAGCCTGCTTCACTTATTTCATTATTCTGGTGACAAATGGAAATTGTTCTTTCCCCTAACAAGAACCACATATGCTGGTGCTCAGTGCAGCCCAAAGCACACTTAGCACTCCCAGATGTGCACCCAGAAGTTTGGCCTCAATCATGAAAACCCACTTGTAGAGAAAGAGATGGGGGAAACTGTTGGCATTGGAGCAGCAGTCAAGGACAGCTGAAACCAAATCAAAAAAAGAACAAGGGTCTGCGCATGTGATTCTCAACGGGTGAGTCCCACACTCCAACACATCCTACCTGGAGCCTAAGGCACCGCACGCATGTAAAACTGGAGCTTTGCCTCCTGTACGACTGAAACAGAAGATTGGTTTGCTTTCTTAAACTATTTGCTCTCCTTTGCAAGCCATAATTACTTTTCCATATATGATTCTTTTTAAAGCTGTCCAACTGCTTTGATATTTTTACATTATCCCTCCATACCCTATTTGTCCTTATTGTACACTGCAGGCATTTTATCTGGGTGAAAATATCTGGGCAGTGCTAATGGGAACTCAGCTCTTCATCACTGAGGGGAGCTTCCTTCACTTCCAAGTGGATAACCCAGAGAAATATCAAGCTTTTTTGTGCATTTCCATCCTCATTACAGTGACTGATTTCTTTAATTATTAACTTTAATTATTGGGGGGGAAGGGGAAAACAAAACAAAAAAAAACACTTAAAACACAATGATGAAAAGGCAGGGACTTAAACTTTCTTCAGCAATTAAGCTTCTTACTGGGAAACCTGTGCCCAGGAACCCTGTGTGGGTACCCTGGCTATAAAACAGTTACAGGGGACAGAGGAGCCACCTCCAGCTGTGGAAATAATTATTGCTCTGTGCCTAAACCCTTCACCTCTGCAATATCTCAAGTAATTCTTTCTCGGGCTACACACCACAATAAAACCTTGATATTCAAACTCATATTTCTTTCTCTTCAAAAAATCATATCTAATTTATTTGTGAAGTTTCTGAGTTAAGTCTTCTTTTCACTTTCATCAACTTTTAAATTGTCTAACTATACTTTTTCGGGATTGCTTTTTCCATTCTTGTATCAGCAAACCTTTACCATCTTAAATGCATTAAGCTACAGAGAGTTCACATTTCCCATTTTTTTCTGCTTTCCTGGTCAGCAGCCTGGATGTAGCCAGAAAACTTTTCTACTTGCTGATAAAAGATACAAATATGTTTTGCTGCTTTAAAGAACTTCCACTGCTGTCAAAACGTGTTTGCCTTGGAAGCCATCCAATTTTATCTTACCATGCTGTCAAATGCAAACTCATCTCAGTCACAAATCTTAATCCTTCCTCTATTGTTTTATGGAAGCCTGGAAAAACTAGAGCTTTTATATAAAGTCTGACACAGTAGTCAGGAATATTCACAGAAGCTTCCACTGCCTGTACACATTAGGAAAACGGAAATAGCCTCAAATTATTTTTTTCTAAATAGCCTCAAGCCAGTTCTTAGTAACACCCATTTATTGAACACTGAAGACTATTCTACAGTATAAAAATCATAGCTATAGTAGCTTACATTTTGAATTTAACTTTGTGTATATATGATAGGCACAGTAATGACCTAATGATCTGGACTTTGACAAGTCTAATAGTTTTCCTTAATTTTACATTCTAATACATCTCATTTTCAAGTCTTCATCCTGTTTTTACAGTTACTATTAAAGCATCTGAAAGTTATGCAATACAACAAGCTCTTAAGCCACCAGGGGCCTCCTAACACAAGATGGAAATTACTCATTACATAAATAGGCTTCATACCTCAGGTTGACCTTAAATCCATAGTCTTTTGCCAAGGGGAGAAGGGGGAAGTCTACGGTGATTCAGTGGTTTGCACTGTGCTTAGGTAAGTACTGAAATTGTCAAAAGCAAAAGGATCTCTGCCATACAGGAAAGCAAAGACACAACAGACAATACAGTCTTTTTAACATTGCATACTGCAAGGCTCCTAACAATGTAACTTTTCTTCTGCACCACGACAGTGTTATTTTCTGCTCCTTCTCCTCCTGTTTTCCAGCCCTTAACCGCAGTGGTTGCTTCACCCCGTGCCAGTCCCCCCTGGCCTGCAGAGGCCACCAGAGCAGCCAGGAAGGCAGAGGCCGGGGCAGGGAGGCCGGTGGTGCCAGCAGGGCCGGGATTCCCCCGGAGGCGCCAGGGGGCTGGACAAGCAGGACTCTGTGCTGACAGCTCGAGGCCAAGCTTCCAGCATAGTCATAGCTCAGCTATGTACTACAGCCTGTATCTGTTACTCCACACTGGTGAGAAGCAAAACGTCACAGTAAATGACTGAATAGGAAAACAGAAAAAGAAAATATGTTTTCCCCCATGTAGCCATGTTAACAATACTACTAAAAACCTACCTCTGTCAGTCTCTGAATTTTATAAGGTAATCAGTGCAATATTAAAGTTATATCCAAAAGTTCTAAACTATCCAATTCTAAGGGTTTGAAAGAAAGGGAAAAGAAACCGTAATTAGAGGAAATTGCCAATACCCAGAAAGATCAACATTTGAACAACTTGCCCCAAGCACCCTTTGAAGTTTACACTTCACTGCCACAAGCAGGAGGAGAACAGGTTAATTCTAATTTTCAAAGGTTCTTTAAGATGGAGAAAGTTTCCTGAGAGGCTTAGAGCAGCATAGAGTCATGCTGTCTTGGTACTTGCCTCAAAGTAACATTCTTTTTTTTTTTTTTTTTTTTTCCCTCCTCTCTTGATTTGGGTCAGTTATATGTGAGAACTATGGTTGACTGATTTTGCAAAATAATCTTAAAGTAAATGGCAAGTTTTGTTGTTGTTTTGAAAACTCCTCTCAGAAAAATCACTCCAAACATCTTCCAAAAGAGGACTGAGAGGGGAAGCACTAGAGAATTTCCATCTGCTGGAATAAATTAAAAATAATTAAAAAAAAAAGGCTAACTCTGGGCTTGTGTGCCATTCTTTAGATGCATGGTTCATAACAGGAATAAAATGCAGACACTGTACCTCTTTTCTGGCCTGGTGTTATGCCTCTGGGACTGAGAATGCCTGCTGCCTCTTAGTGCTCCTCTGCTCAGATGGCTGTTGTTGTGGCCTCCCAAAGAAAGAGGCGCCCGCAGGCCAGCCCAGGGCTGCTCCTCGTTCCGGTGAAGCGGCACAGATGTACGGATGGCAGAAATGACGTGGCCAGGATAAGCAGTCAGCGGGTCTTCGCGGTGGCGCGAGCTCGGATGAGCGAGAGTTCTCTCGGAGGCGGGGTACTGCCGGCCGGGCCTTCGGAAGCCCCTCTCCTGGTAGTAGGCGGGGAGGCAGGGCCGCGTCTGCTCCATCACCCCCCCGCTGCAGCTCCGCGAGCAGGCGGACCAGGGGCCCCAGCTGCCCCACACACCTGGGATCCCCGCACCGCTGTCTTCAGATGCATCTTGCTGCTCCTCTATCCTCTGGGGAACCTGCACACATAACCGACTGAATGAGGAGCTGGAATTCACGCTATAATACAAAGACAGCACTAACATCTCTAAGTCATGCACTCTGTGGTCACAGCAAGTGAAACTGAGCTACGCACCAAGTGGCTTCTCTTACTCATTCCCTCTCCCATGACTGTCTAGCCTGCTGGTACAGGAGCGTCTCCTAGAACCATCAGACCAAAATCTAGATTTGGACTGTCTATATAGGAACAGATTTCCTCAGCATGGAAAACATTGCTCAGTACAAAAGCTAGAAATTCAGAGATGGAAAACTATTACTTCAAACATAGTTAGGAACTAAAGTCATTTTTAATGACAATTTAGGTCAAGAGACACTGGCAGCACCTCCATCCAATGTCTGAACGATGGAAACTGCTCGTGGCAAACGCGGGCTGCAATTTGTATTTCAAGAACTCCCACATAAGATTCAACTTTTAAGAGGATAGGCTGATTTCCAATGCACCAAAATACTGCAATAGTAAGACGACACACCTGATCCTACATTCACAGAAATCACTCTCAAATTCATTAACAGCAAGACAGGGTAAGTTATTAGTCTTGTATATTTAATATCACTTAGTCTAGATTCATTATATAGCAGGACAGAGAAAAAAAAAAAGAGAGACTATCCCCCAAGACAAAGCTTTTTGCACTTGATATGGCTAGAAGGGATTAGAAAAGGCAGAGACTATTGCTCTAAGGGGAATTAGCCCCTTAAACATATTTAAACACTCTGACTTTCTAGCTGACAGTATCAAGGCAGGCTGGAAGCTGCAGCCACCCATCCCCATCTCCTGGGACCACTGCCCTAAGCTCCAGCCGTTCCTGGAGTGGGCTGCAGCCAGGATTTTGCAGCATCTCACACTGGACAGAGTGCTGGAATTTGCAGCACACAAATCTGAGCCTTTTGATTAAATGTAGTTCTTCTGTTGTTCTGTTTCTCCAACTGGATGAATCATAAGTCAAAGGCAGGCTTCTCAAACCCAATTCTCATGGCTATTAACAGGCAGTACTCTTTACACAAACATCTTTTCATAGCTTGATGAAATTGTACTCTGAGTAACCTTTGTACGAACACACACACATATCAATTATGAGATATAAAGGGATTAAGTGAGATTAAATCCACAACCATTTGCTTACCATACCTGTCCAGCCCTGCTCTAGTGCCTCAAAGGAGCTTTGGAAAGGCAGCCTCGTCTCTCTGCACGCCGCTCCTGCTCCTCCAAAGGATGGTTTCCCGCCCAGAGAACCATCTGGAGTCGCAGGTTACATGAGCGGTCGCCAGCTGAGCGGCAAAGCACCTGAGCCCGCGACACACACGGCTGCTCGGCCAGCTACAAACACTGGGAGACTTCGGTGGAATGTGGTTAGCAAACAAGATGAAAACACAAGGCAAAGCAGGGGTTGTGGTGTTGCTGTGTAATAGTCAGTTGTGGTCTACATAATTTAAAACATTTCCCCTCTCTGAGGTTGCTCTTACTCTTTCATCACCAACCACAGAAAAAACTGCATTTAATTATAGTGAATAATAAAAAGCATCTGCATTAATGTGATATGTTCCCAATTTCTGTAACGTTGTTTCAAAAACAGGAGCAGATGTCTCCGTAGTTAATATGCCCTTTTTCTGTGGGTAGCCCATTTGGCATCAGCCTTTTAAATTCAATAGGCTGTACAATCTAATAACCACATAATGTCAAAATTATGAATAACATGCAACTAGGTATCGGTTTCTGGCTGTTATATTTGCATTCATATCCAATAAGAGAATACCATTGGCTTGCAATATTAGCAAACCAAAGAGCAACTCGTTTATTTGGAATTTCTCAGTGAATGCTCACTGTTCATACACAAACTGTAGGTTAATCTCTGCCACAGATAGGAAATAATAACTGTTATTCAAAAACATTAATTCTGAAACCAGTTTGCAGTCAAATTCACTTATAAAAGTACAAGTCCATTGCTATCAGAAAGATCAGGTTTCAGTTTCCTGGATTACTTTTTTTTTTTTTTTTTTTAAGCCAAAGGCATTCTTGGAGACAACTTAAAATCTATTTGCCTGCCAGCAACCAAAATCACTACTGAACTAAGAACTGTTTCTCTATATAGAAACAGAAACTGATAAAATAGCGACAAGTGTCGACCTGCTGTAGAGAGAGCCTCCTGGCTATCAAACTTCAATGTAGCAAGAATTGTTTTAGATAAAATTGTACTTTTAATGACTGAAGGCAATGTAATTTCATGCACCTTAACCTTCACAGCAAATGCTTCTTGACATAGCACAGCATAGTTTAATATAGCTATTCAAATCAGAACACAACAATAAGACTAACCCAAAAGAACTATATACTTATACTGGGGCACAAATTCATAATTACTTAGATGTGAGATGATAAAATTCTGAGGCATGGGATTGTCAAGAACAAACAACCCAGGCGTGCCCTTTTTAAAGTCAGATCTCAGCTCTGGGCAATTTAAGAAAGACAAAACTACTCAGCAGAAAGGCAAGCGAGGCATGGGAAGAGATTGCCAGAGGAGATTCTGGGACCTCAGTGAGAAGATGGATGGCCAATCTCCATCAGGAACAAGGAGGTATCCTTCCCTGAGGCGGAGAGGTGAACTACAGCACCCAGAGGTCACTTCCAGTCCTTTTGTTCTAAGACTTTCAAGTTACTCTGTGGCCATTAGGGAATTCTCACACAGCCCTAAGATATGTTTCCCCAAAGCTAAGGGGATAACAGAAGCAATCTAAAACACGGTCGGGAACGGCCTGATTTTCTCAAAAGGGCTAGGTATTCAGAGAATGCCCACTCTAGGTCTCTCCTGCTCTCCCTTTAAAACTTATTCCTTAAACAGCATGGTAGCTGTAAAGAAAATCTTGCACCTTACCAAGTTAAATCACGGAAGCAACTCATGTCACAGAACCTTTCAGGCAGCAAAAGGGGGAGATCCGTTAAGACACATTCCCACAAGCCATTATTGATTCCTCCTGCAGGTCACCTAGTAATACTCCTTCTAACTACAAATGCTCTGTCAAAAAAGTTTCTATCTACTGCAAGTGAATCAACAACCAATATCTTGATCTACGAATTCAATCTATTTTTTTCCTCTTAATTTCATCCCATAATTCTATTCTTTTCTTTCCTTTGTGTAGGTTTTTTTCCAATATTTTGCAGAACAAGAATTGTAAAGAGAGGAAATGCATTTTGCCAGATGCAGCTGCCCAGTAAACTATCATGGTAGGCAAAGTTAGGACAAGCTTTCACATGCGCAAACGCTCGCAGTTCCTACATCTGCAATAGTCTCTATCAAGTTGCTACGAAAGTTTTCTGATTTGTAAATCTGCTTCCAAATATTTGTCATGCACTAAACATCTTCCCATCTTTTTGGTAATAAACAACAAGCTGAACTGAAACCAGATTTTCAGGAGGATATTTGCAACTGTTTTTTCTCTTTACACATGAGTTCTATGCACCATTTTGTGTTTTTTTCCCCTCCAGTTTTCTTGTATTTTGCTAGTTTCTAGTTACTCATTCCTGTATGATTAACTTTGAGTGCATCAAAACATATCTACTTGCCACCTATTTCAGACAACCTCATGTCTCTCGATGCTGTACTAAACGCCTCTTCATCGCCCTGTTTCCTGCAAGTAGGAACATGCAATTTTAAGCAGGAAGAATACAGTTGAACTATTTCAGGAACAACTGGAAACTCTCATGTTTTCTTCAAGATACTGCTACTACAGGTTGGAGACCTAATCTGCAATATCCCTCAGAAGAGCAGAGGTTTATCTTTGTAGCACCACCACCTTGTACAACCAGGAGAACCCAGAAATGGGCTGAAAACAAACTGATATTCTGCTAAGCCATTGGCAATCCAGAACACTATGGCAGATGGGGGAAAAAATGGTAAACTCTAAATACACAGACAAATTGCTTCTACTAAAATAAAAATACTATTTAGAAAATTATTTTTATTTCTTTGAAATTGGCTTTGATGAGTCCTGTTAACCAACTTAAAGGGAATATACACAGGTATGAAAGACTAAATGAACTTTCTTCAGTTCAGGCACACAAATGCACAGGAATATACATCATTAATGAAACACCAGATCTGAATCCCTAAAATCCCATAGATTTTAATAAAATCCAATCTTTCCAGAATTTAAAAAAAAAAAAAAAAAAAAAAAAAAAGAACAACTAAAGCCCCTCTGGATTATTGCACTGTCCCTTTTAAAAGCAGATAGCGAGACACTGACCTTTACAGGCTTCACTGTGGAATGTGTCAGTTACTTCTAGGACAGCAGTTGGCTTATGTATTTCACATGTACTCAGAAGAGACAGTAAATCTATTCGGAGCTGAGTTTCTGGTATCATACAGAAGCTGTCAGATCATTGCAATATCCACTAAATTCACTTGTTTTTACACCACTACCTTTTATATCATCAGTGATTCGGCTTGCTTATTTCTCTAGACTCTCCCAGTAGTTGCCTGTGTACAATATAAAAAACTACTGAAGATGCCAAACTACTTAGCATGAAAGCATTCTTGTAAGAACCTCTGCTGCTGACAGGTTGTAATTTTCCTGCTGTAAAATATGAAAATATTTGCATTACATAGAACCTCTTCAGTGTTCAGTAATGCTTATCACTCCAAAAGGATAGACAAAATAGAGGTATAAAGTATGAGAGGACAAAAAGTGAAAACTTTACACTCAGTGACTTAGAAACTTGTCTACCTGGGCTTATTAAAATATATATCTTCCTAATTATTATAGTTATCAGTTAGCACCTGAAGAACACAGAAAACATCTAGAATGACAAAAACTCAGAAATTTCATCTCTGACTCACTGGATAA
Organism: Tinamus guttatus; assembly: GCF_059628265.1. Classification (NCBI taxonomy): domain Eukaryota; kingdom Metazoa; phylum Chordata; class Aves; order Tinamiformes; family Tinamidae; genus Tinamus; species Tinamus guttatus. The sequence continues at coordinate 14,336,960 of NW_028288538.1, forward strand.
AAAAATTACAAATAATATACAAATAATATCTTTAACTTATTTGAATTCACACAATAGACTATACAGGAGGAATGAATAAGCAGATATATTCTTCACTTATTTCTAAATTTTAAGAATTTCTGAAATCTAAGATTATTCTAAGAATTAGAAGCTTTTATGTAGACTATTTCTCTGTTAATCTTTGCCTAACGCAATATTTGTTTAATACTTGTCATTCTTGTAGCTAGAGTCCTCTATGAAAACTCTGGAGCTTTTCCCCACTTTTACTATACGATGGTCTTAGATCTTATTAAATGAAACCTGACAGTATGCTTACATTTAAAATACGCTACGCATTTAAAATGAAAAACAGTTTCCCTTGGATTCATACAACAGAGCAAACACATATGATCACTCTGATCCTGAATCAAGAATTTCAGTATACCAGCTAGTGAAATACAATGCAAATTTCTAGTACCACCTCCATCAGACAAGTTAGAAATAATATCCACATCTCAGGATTTAAGGAGTAGCTGTTGAAATTATACTATGTGCGAATGTCCCTGAAGAGGAAATATCACTTGAACTGTAAGCCACAAGTATTTCACATATAACTAGTTGCGCATGAAGCAGAGAACTGACTGTGCAGTTGTGATGTGACAAACACTGATTTTTAAAATAGTGTAGGATACTTAATCCTATTAAACGACGTGCAAATGAACCATTCATAAAAGTAGAAAAAGAGGATAAATCAAAAGCCCATTTAACTACTGCTTCTAACTGCACAGAAGCAGCAAAAGTTTAAAATCAGTGTAAGAAACAGCACATGCCCAGGGAGACATTTTCCCTTCCACAGACCCTCTGCAAAGAGTTGTGTTTAACAGCCAGTAATTGACTTCACCTCCATGAATACAACTAATCCCCCTTTTAACGTATTTATAATTTTGGTTTCCAAAATATCCTATGAGTGAATTTTACAATGTAGTTATATGTTGTTTTAATGAGAAGTAGTACTTCTTTTCAACTTTCTACTTCATAATTTCATGCTGTGTCCCAAACATTTTATATTGCAATAAATGAAGAATAATCATTCTGTATTCGCTTTCTCCAGACCATGATGTTTCAAAATTATGTATCCTATCCAAATTGGCAATCTCTCTCCTAAATTTAACAGTCCTAATCTATTCAGTCTCTCTCTGTAAGAAAAAACAGGCCAGGACATAGATAATCCTCATTCTCTCATTCTTGGGATCTTTTCCACTTCTACATTTTGACATGATGATGCAATGCTGCCCACAGTATTCCAAATGTAAGTTCATGATGCTTCAGACAGCTTGGAGATCTGTCTCAAAGTCAGAGCTGGTTTTTGTCCTCTAAAAATTCCAAGACTGCGAAAATGAAAGCAGGCTGACACACAGAAACTACAACTGAATTCAGCATTCAAAGCAGAGCACACCAAACTTTGAATGCATAAAGAAATAATAGTTGGGTTTTTGAACCTGTTCAAGTGTAATATTAGAGTACTTCCTCATCAGCATTATAAACATATCTATGAATGTGGCTTAACTCTTTCACCATTCAAAATAATCTTTAAGGAATATTCTTCCAATATTAGCCCAGCTGATTTCCAACAAAGGCCAAACCTACACAGCCATAACAATTTCCCAGCAGTAAGCTTTTACAGTTCATTTTATAGACATTCACTTGGAACAGCCATATTTTAAATGCTTCCTTAAAAAAAAAAAAAGTGGAACATTGGTGGTTTGTTAAAAATAATCTATCAAAACCCCCTAAAAATTTGCAGATAACTCATCTCTCACAGCTAGCAGAGAAATGGAGCAGAGGCCAAACAAAACATCATGACACAATGTGTACATGTCTGCCCGGTTAGCATGCTCTGCTATTTTAATCCTTCAGTGCATTTTGGAAGCCTTTAATCAGAGATGTAGTAAACCATTTGAATTTTACAGTACATGGTAAGTGTAAATACTACCAGCTTAAATGATTTGAGTTTCCGTTCTTTGTATAAAAACTCTGCCTGAACATCTGTGTCTGTGAAGATTAAAGGTCTAAAAAGCCTGGAAATAGAAGGCCTTTGTATTCACAAATCAGTGAAGAGTTACAATGCCTGGAAAGTTTAATCGCCCCTTCAACTAACTGCCACATCTGAAGAGACTTTAACATTATTTTAGTAGTCTGGAAAGTAAAACAGCTCTGAACGAGTTCAGAACAGTTCTTGCACCAACAAGGCTTGAAGCTTCCTCCAAGTTTGACTAATTTTTTCATACCAAGACCACCATCACCATGCTCTGAGAGTTAAGTGTTTTAAGACAGAGGTTTCTTTCCATTTTTCAATGAGACTATCAAGTACTTTGAAGTAAATACAAGGCTGACTCCTGTGGCTCACTTCCACATATTTCATAAAAATCACACCTTTTCTCTACCAGGATTGCTTCTGATTTACAGTAACATAACAATGATCAGCACCAGGCTATGTATCACTATATCAGAAACGAGGTTTCTTCATTTTATGGAAGTACATATCAGTGATTATCATCTGTGATCTAATCACTCAGCCTCTGCAATTTTTCAAGGTCAGTCTTTTTCAGCTGTGGCAAAATTGTTGCCATTTTATATTTGTACACTCTATGAAACTCTTTGCAATCCACATGTGGTAGGGACATGGATTTTATTTACTCAGTAATTAACGGAACACCGCCCAGGATCACTCCGTGACTCATACGGGCAATACTCCAGAAGCAGGGAAGACAAAGTGTCATAAAAGAGAGTGATACTCCCTGACAAAAGAATTTGTCAAAATTCTGCCTGAAAATGGCTGAAACCTTTATCACTGCTCCGGCCCAAAGCGTGGGACAGGCCTAGCGTTAAGTACTGCTACGAAAACAAGTAGGCAGCATATCTATCACCTTGCAGTTTTACCTGCTCTGGAATCTAACAGGAAGGAAGAACCTTCCATTTTTCCTACAGAAAAACAGAACAAGCTCTGAGCTCCTGGTGTTCCAGGGCATAAAGTTAATATATTTATCTAAAACCTAATTTTCAGAGCTCTGTGGCAACTCTTGTTAAAAACAAAACAAAAAAAAAAACCAACAAGAAAAGGCTTTGATTTACAAAGAGCAATTTGCAGCAAAAAAACATATCTTTGTCCTGCCTCTCTTTCCCCCACAAAATAAGAATTTTATTCCCTAACCATGTTAACCCCCAACACGAAGCAGAGGAATTAACACCAAGAGATCCCACAGCACTCCTTTTCGGCATTTGCCTCAGTGTCCTGGCCAAAAGTCAAGCTTAGATATTAACCACTTTGTCTAACTCCTATTTCCCTCAGTATTTCAAGGATATACATAAAACTTTTGCCTGCTTCATGTTTTATTCTATTATAGTATATTTGGATGCATTAGGTAGTCGTATCATTTCCAGTTAACAGAGCAGTGACTTTTATGGGGCATGGCAGGGTGAAAAGTACAGTGGAAATGAGGAAATACTGCCCGTCGCTATTATTATTACAATATAAATGTAAGTGTAAGATCAATTTTATATACAAAAATACTTATATTATCTTAAAACTGATATCATTGCCAACTTTAATAATTAAATTCTCATATCCTGGAATAGTACTCTTACAGTTACCGCCCTCTCTGTACACTCTCCCCTGACCTCTGCACTCCTATGTCTAACATCTTCTCTCTACAACCCAGAAAAAGGAGTTAAGTCTTGCAATTTAAGCCCTTTGCTGTAGTTCAGTGTATTTAAACAAGCAAGACCACCACGGAAAACAAAGAGGGAAAGACAAAAATGAAAAGAAATCAGCAGCTAATTTCTTGACTTCTTCCTAGATAGAGGAGAGCAGGTGCAAAACCAGTCTTCCTGCCAAAGCAGGTAGTCCAAACGATCGTAGAATATGCCATAAAATGTAAGCTTTAATTTATTTGCCACATAGAGATTCCACGCAGGACAAACTTCACAGAGGCACTGAACCACTCAGAATCTCAGAAAATGAAATGCTTGTAAAAATAAATTCTGACACTTAGCTAACAGAGTGATGCCATAAGCTCAGCTGCAAAAACATGTGAAGATGCGCTTTGTTTTCAGTTTATGCGGGCATCTGACAACAGTGACATTGTTTAAGGTAAATAAGCACAAGACTTTTTCTAAGTCAGAAAAAAAAATTTAAAAAGTAGCCAGGTATTGCTGAAACTAGAAATTCTATTTTGCTCACCTTTTTCCCGGACCAACAAACTTGCAGCATTAACTTCAAAACTATAAAAGCTAAAAGCAGAAAACACCATCCAGTCAAATGTTTCCCTAAAAAGGTATTTTCTAACTAGCTAGTGTTCAAAACATTTATTTTTATTGTAATAGCCAAGTTAACTGGGAAACCCCCAGAGTAATAAAAGGGAAACTGGAAAAGTGTTACCATTTTGGGAAACTAACCAATTGGCCAGTTTGGGGATGGGGAGGGGGCACCGAAAAGAAAGAAATTACAGAATAAACTACAAATGAAGGAAATAAAACAAACCTTTCCCTGTTGGTGGTGTCATACCCCCAAGTCTTTTTCCACTACCTGCAGTTCTCTACCATGTCAGTAATATGGCTCATTTTTCTAACAACCTCTAGGCTATCATGCTAGAAATTGATTTTTCTTTTGTGCACTCCTTAGGAAAACAACCTCCTGAGCTTAGCTCTTCATTAGCCATTCTGCCTCTTTAGAATTCTCTTAAAAAAAAAAAAAAAAAAAAAAAAAAAAAAAAAAAAAAAAAACTAATGCACGTCTTCCTTAATATTAAAGTACTAAACATATGCCACAAGAATAGCTAAAGGCTACTATAAGTGGTTCTAAGATCCTAAAGATAATTAAATTCTCTCACAAATTTTCAGAAACTAAAAGAAGGTTTTTGTTCAAACTGAGTTAGCCTCTCTGAAACTACTCTAAACTCTAAACAGAAGATGAAATAGCAGGTCAGAATGTATTAGCAAGATTTTGAAATAAATACAAACGTGTGTTTTCTGATGTTTGCAGGTGTTTCCAATTCATAAATACAAGATCTCAGCTGCACAGTGGGTGTCTAGAGGCATTTAAAACTGGATTTCCAACCACTGCTCTGGGAACTGTCCTGGTTTTTATTTAATTTTCCCAAAAACCTAAATCCAGTTCTCTGATTGTATTTATCTGTCCATAGCTTTCAGAGCAAAAACAACCATAAAAAACTTTCCATACAAGACAAAATCCAAACACTCTTTAGCAACACACATTCAAGGGTCAACCCTAACCGCATGCTTAATTTTAAGCTGCAAAATAACCCCCTACTGATGATAATGGAATAAGCTTGTTTTGCTGGATGTCAGCTCTAGTTACTCCTTTTACGCATGCAGAAATAGATGCTGACTGAGGAGCCAGCACCTCAGCTTTCCACATCAACAGAGAAGGAACATCTCCCAGAGCGACTAAACCAAAAATGTGCCTTCAAAGCTGCTAAAAAAAAAAAAAAAAAAAAAAAGGCAGCAGCCTTTTTTGGTCTGGAACTACAGATTCATCAGAAAATTTCTGAAAAATTTAAACATGGGACACTTCCACTCTGAACATAGTTTGGTATGAAGAAAATCCTGACCCACAGCGTAAGGGCTGAGAATGACAGACAACCTTGGAGCCAGAGGTCATTGCTGGGGGCCTCTGGCCTCTCATTTTCAGTGAGAAAAAAAAAAAAAAAAAAAAAAAAAAACAGCTCCAAGGTAGTCACCAGCAAGGCTTCCAAGGAAGTGAAAAAAAAAAAAGGTCCCTTAATGCTATATGTCTTCAGCTCTTAACTAGCACAGAAGATGCACCAGATTCACAGTATTTCTCATTCAACTAAAATCAAAGAACTTAATTTTATCAAAAGTAATTTTGGAGCTTCACAGAATGAAGCAATTGTTTCTGACTTGCTCTATTTTAGTTAGTAGATTTTTTTTCTTCCCCTAAGGCCATATGGAAACTGAGCTGCACCATCTCTCCACTGTCAATATTACAGAACAATGCCTAAATAGACCGAGCGTTGAAAGCAGAGCAACACCACACACAATCATCTCAACTGCATACAGAAAATGAGATTTAAAATAGTTCCCTAAGAGGTCAGATTTTCAAGACACCTAGTAACATTCACTATTGTTCTCTCTCTCTCTTTCTCTCTCTTGTGGTCCACTACTTTCCTGAAAAGTAGTCCAAAAAACTGAATGGAGGCCTCACAAATGCTGAGCAGGATGGATGAGTTCTTTGGGGTGCAACATCTTCTTAGACATGGCAGCATCTAAGATGCGTGAACTTTTCACAACAGCACAAGAAAAGCACAGCAGTTTCCAACCCCAATACCGAGCGTTAATTTAAATCTAGCAAATCAAGTGTGGTTGGAGCTTAACGTCTGTTTCGGATATCTCCACCTCTGTAAGAAAAACTGTTACCTATGAGGAACTGGATACATCTTCTAACCACTTCATATTTCCCTACAGTTTGCAACAATACACACTCTACAGGTTTTTTGTTGTTGTTCTTATTTATCACCACTCAGATAATTAATTCTGCTCAGTTTCTTGGAGTATATATTAATATAAAAAGCCTCACCAAAGTCACACTATCACCAGAACTTTATTTGAATTGCATTGCTCTATATGTCTTACTCTAGTGATTTCTACATTTAGCTTTAAGTAGACAAAATCTAAATATTTCTCATGCTTACCTTTCTGTGTTCGATTGAAGGCTGTGGGATGACAATCTGAAATCCCAAAACTGCTAAGGAACTGAAAAGTCTGAAAAAGTGAATAGTGAAATGGAATATTATAAGCACCACTAAGCCAAACCACACATCTACAATCTAATACAGGGCTTGATACTGTAAGAACTTACACACATCTCATTACTAACCAAAGCAAACTCAAACTGTAAGAAAAGCTTCTGTGACCTTCCCTTCACTACACAGCATGTGTTAACAGGTACATGTGTCTATCAAAATTTGCTACAAAGCAAAAGTACGCTAAATGAAATCCATTAGGTATATTTTAGATGAATTTAATTTAAAGTATTTCCATTTTACACCGCAACACTGGGGTCAAGCAAACTTTGCTTTACTCTTTTGAAAACTAGCAAAGCCAAAAATTCAGTTATCTGTTAACCAAGTCTGCTTCTAGCCCTGGCTCCTTGTTTTTGTGGATGAACACTCCACCTCCCGCACTCAGGAAACAGGCACAAAACCTCCATGCTTTTTCAGCAAATAGGTCGTTCCCCAGCTGCCTAACACTTGTGGAAATTGAATAACCTAATGGGCACAGGAGATGGAAAGTAGTGGACACAGCTCACCAGAGACTCGGGAAAAGCCGCCAAGCATCACCCCAGTCCCCACATCTTCAATCTGAAAGGAGCCATAATGGGAACGAAGCCTAAACAAACTTTGCTCTGTCAAGCCTCACCACTGTAACGACTCCTAGGAGCCCATTACAAGTTAGGCCCAGCTAGCCCGGCCTTTCATTTGCTACAGTTTGTACTGGGGACCAGTTTGTCCCACCCCTTTCATCAGAAAACACATAGGTAGAAGGAAGGTACGATTAAGATGATTTATTTCCTCCAGGAGTTTGACCTCCAGGTCGACAAAGCTTGAGATCCTTCATGAAGGAAATATCTGCTAATAACTTGTTGAATTTCAAAGCAGAAACAAAACTGATGGTTTTGGACACAAAATCCATCTGTAAACTAATGCACCAGACAAAAATCCAGCTGTGCTTCCTACTCAGAGCTCCTTCCTTCTCTCCCTACACAGTAACATATTTTCTGAGACAGGCCTACTAAACAGAAAGAGCTTGGCTATACTAAGCATTTTGTTAGCGCAAATGCAGACAACTCAAGAAAAACAATTCTCCCTAGCAGAACATTATTAGTGCTTGCTCTTGCTCATACCCTGCAAACAGAATTATTAGATACATGGCCTATCATCATCTCATCACCAGCCTGTGCCCCTCTATCTCTCAAAGCAACAAACCACTGAAAAGGGAAAAAGTCAGTTATTTCCTTATTGCCATGTTAATTTGGAGAAAAAAAAAAAAAAGCACTTTAAAGGACCATTAGAAAGAAGAATTGTTTTTATATAGCTGTGATTTGAGATAAAGCAAAGCACAAAGGAGCCATCTGAAATCAGAGCCAGTGTAAGGCACTACAAACAAACAGCAGTAAGAGCCCAAACATGCAGTTCAGGGCAAGCCCAATAGCAGTTGTGGATGGAAGCCAAAGGCAGGAGGAGGAAACTCATTACCAATCACACCTCAAATCAAAGGCAGAATTAGAAACAGAGCTAGAGCTCCCAACTGCAACATGACCATGTTAGGTCTCTCTCCAACAGTCTTCATGTCCCATTTTCAAGTACTCATGCAATCATGAGATCCTAACTATTCCCAATAAAAATGTGACAAGTGCCTAAGCAGATAGGACCTGCAATTTGACAGACCTAGCCTATATCCTTTCAAAGATAATTTATTTTCAAAATCTTCCAACAGTCCCTGCCCTCACTCATGGTTTCTACTCCCTCTAATCCCTCAGAGTGTCTGAAAGAAAGTTCAAAATTGCATAAGGAAATGAATGCTGTCATGCACAGAAGAGCAGGGTTTTCTGATCAGTCTGAAGGACTACAAATTTCCATGAATACATTCTATTGAAATCATATAGAAGGTTGAGAGTTCTGAAATGAGAACTGTAATCCTCAAAGCAAATTAATTCCCAGATTAAGGATTTCAGTTCTGAAGTGTATTAGAGTATTCTGAAGTGTATTAGAGTATTATCTCAGTGTAGTATTTATATGACTACTCTGTGTCAAGCTTTCCCTGACTATTCTTTAAAACAGTTGCATTATAGTCTGCACCTGTATGTGAAGCTAGATTTTAGTTTACTTCTTTAGTTTACTTCTCCCAGAAACAACACGGTTATCAACCTACTCTTTTTAGAACATCAGAAATCTAGCAGAAATATTCAAGGCATCCTAAGCTCCAAATCAGCATGATGATTTCATTTAATGTTACCTCACTTAACAGCTTGCTTTAGCTAATTCCTCTCTTCCTCTGGACTAGCTTTTTGGTTTTGTTTTGGTTGGGTTTTTTTGGACTTGACCAGCTTTGGGCTTCCCAAGCTACAGAAATGTACCTCCAACTTCAGTGGGTTTGTATCAGGTATATCTACCATGCAGAACAGTCGAAAAATAACTCCTCAAATTAAGGCAGAACTTTCCAAATATACATGGTTAACACAGTATTCAAGTCAAAAATCTCTTATCTGTCCTGTGAAAAGGAAGACTATTCTGACACAGACATCCCTTCGTGCAACCACATCTCATACACCCTCAGTTTTCTTCAGGTTTGACAGTTCAGCTACCAATTGCAGTTGCTGTGTGGCTGTTTAAGTCACGCCTTGAGCAAGTACCTTGTTTCTAGAGCCCATTATGTCAGTTATGCAACTATTTGTAGCCAGGCAACTAGTTGAAGCTAAGCCAGGTACCTATCCAAGCTGCACTGCACCAGACCACGCAAACCAAGCAAACACACTTGCCTTCTGTTTAGCGGGGAAGGCCTCCTGGTACGACAAGCAATAGCAGCTGTTTCTTGGCAGCAGCAAGACAGGCTTGCTATTCTGGAAAAAGGGCTCTCGCCACTCATTCCCAGCAAGCAGGAAGATGGAGGATTCCTCGCTAGAAACACCTCCTCCCATGCCTCCTCTGGCACTTAGTAGCTGCCAATGAAATAAGCTAGAGGGTGCCAAAGGAGATTTCATGTATATTTGCTGTCCCTCAATAACTGCACTTCTAAGGAGAGATATCTTGGCCAACTGTGCATTATCCATACAGGAGTGAAAGGATTTTAGGCACATATTGTTAACTAGTGTGGGTTTACTGCCTGACAAGTGGCTCTTGTCTCTTACCCCTTTCAGTCTCCCCAGTGAAAGACTACCGGACAGCCTAAGTCTGGGACAGCTTGGGGGAAGATATGCAGGGCGAAGTCTCAACAGGAAGGGTAACATAGCTATTGCCAATAGTACGTGACAGATGCATTCTGATGTGGAATCTGCTCTGGAATATTAGGAGAGTGCCTGAATTCAAATTCCAAGATTCATGTCTGAATACACAGTGAAGTAAGGTTAGATCAGAGCTATTACTGACAGCATCTCCACACAAATTAAATATTATGAGGTTCAGTAGGCTGCAGCTGTCATTCCAAGCAGGACATGAACTTTTGTCCCTATAGTATCACAGCTGCCTGTTTTCTCCCAATTTGCTTGTCCAACTACAGAACTGGAGAGACCAGCTTAAAAACATCTGTTTGCTTTGTCAAAAATGAGTTTGAAAGGTCTTTCCTATGTTTGCCCCATGGCAGGATGTTTCATGAAGGCATAATACAGATTTTTAAATGAACTGCAGCATAGATACAAGAGTACGCAAATCTGAATTATCTAAGGCCAGTGGTAGTAGCCATGCAGCCTTAAAAAAAAAAAAAAAAAGGAAGAAGGAGGAAAGGAAGGTTTTTTCAGTGTTTCCACAAAAACTTGCTATCACAGCACTAAATAACAGATGCTCAATGCATAAACAATTACTGAGACCTTTCTTATCTTACTATCAAGGAATGCTATGTCTGGGATCCCTGTATTTGATTATTACTTTGGACAATCTTTTATTTATCCTCCTATGATGCAAGCAGTTCTAAGATCCATACAGTTAAAATGTCTATAAATGTTAAAAGCAAGAGGCACACAAATGAATATTGCAGCATATTATATAATACTTAACATTTATTTTATTTTGTCACTTACCTCAAAGACAGCATTATATTGTCTACCATCATCCTTTAATGCAAACTGTTTTGAAGTGAAAAGTATTCCTCAGTGTGTTAAAACACAAGACAGATCACACATAAATCCTAAAGAATGAAAGAGAAAAACATGTAAGAAAGAGAAAAACATGTAACACTTTATTCAGTGTTTTCCAGGATAGCTTTGAAACTAGAGACAGGCCTACAATATCATGTCTAACCAAACTCCTGGAGTCTACAGAAATTCAAAACTTCAGTATACGTTAAATGAATAGACAGAACACATCTCATTTTAGTCATCAAGACTTCAAAGAGCTTTGTTGAATAGGAATGGAATGCAAAATCTTGACCTGAATCTCAAGGGTGCAAAACCAGTGTTCAACTTACTTGCCAGTTTATCTCACATTCCTTATAAGTCACTTTAGTGACTTTATGCCTTTCCTGCTACCACACGAGATTTTTTTTTCTTTTTTTCCCCCATAGCAAACAGCTCATTTTACTGACTCGCATTAATAGAAATTACAAAATTTAAACTGGGCTACCAATTTCTTGTGTGTAATAATATCATTACTACATTCTCAGAATATTTCATGAACAATGCACAGCTGACTGTTATAAGGATACAGTCTGGATAGAAGAGAAAAAAATCAGGGAAGACCAGTGCTGTTTCCTCTCTATTACAAAGTTAGATACTTTACTCCCAGGAAATCTGAGGGTAGGCAAGATTCTGAAACCATATTCAACTAATCCTTATTTCCGAAATCTCTCATTGTATCATGACTAGCGCAAATGCATGCAGAAGCCCTACCAGCCCTTGAAAATGTTACTACCTCGATATGTCTTGTTTGTTTGGATATTTTCTCAACGGTTTAGACACCTGAGGCCTTGGTTTGTTATCATATATTGGATAATTAAATTGCTGCAATGTGACTCTCAGTCAGGAAAGAAATTCCTGCAGTAGAGATATAGAATAAACGTGGGAGTAAGGTGGAGAAACAAAACGCTTCAGGACTGTAGTAACTAAATCCATAATGAACTTAGAATTTGGTCAAACGCTGTCTGTATCTTGCCATTTACAAGTGGTTACATGTTAAAATGCAGTACAGTGAACAGAAACAAGAGAACATTGCTGTTAACAGATAAGGAACTCTCAGCTCCTGTCAGCCAGCCAAATAATTAAAAGCTGCCTAGGACAACGCTTACAAGATCTTTAAAGAAAAGTTGCGTAAACTATAAATCTGGCGCTAGAAGTGTGAAATGTATAGAAATGTGAACTGTATCTCCCAAAAATGAAAGCTAAAGAAATACCAAAGGACAAACTTACATTTATGTTAAGCAAGCACATAATACTTCTAGCAAAAAGCATCTGGATAGATCCCCTAGGAAACTATTTACTAACAGACACTCTGAATTGTGAAGGAAACAAATGTTTCATTTCCTGTGACCCGATTCTTAATTACCAGACATTCTGAGCCCAATGGCCTTTTATACCACTTCTAAAAACAGAGAATATGTATGTAACATAGACCGTCACCAACATGATTTCAAGTTCTCATCATTCTCATCATTCTGTTTTTTCCAGATGTACATTTTTGTTCTGTTTTTTCACTCTACAATAATCTGTTTAGCCTATATCCTTGTAGGGAGGGACATGATCCCAACAGAATATTGTTATGTGATACAAACTCACATAGAAAGAAATCTGTACCCTCCAAATCCATTTTGCAAATTAAACTTCATTCTGAAGGTTTAGAAAAGGTTTTACTAATTAAGTACTTTCAATAAGAAGCCAGGAGAAAAAAAAAAAAAAAAAAACACCCCAGTGTTTCTGGAGATTATTCTTAAAATTCCCATTTCTTCCGTTTTTCAGTTCATAATGCCATTTTCAAATACTTCTTGCTGCAACTCTCAGATCTACTTTTTCTGAAGTATCACAAGTGTAAAAAAATTGCAAGCATCTTAGGTGCTTATAGCCTATTGAAAGCAACGTCATTTTCCAGTAGTGTTTTTGATATGAAAATTTGCAAACATAACTATCATTCTTTCTTCATTAGATCTAGGGCAAAATGAATACTTGAAATGGCTGGGAAGTTAACACAGTAATTACATAACATGAGTTTCAGCAAGAAACTTTCAAAAATCTGGTGAGGTTTAAAGCAGGTTTGCCACTGCAATAACTCTTGCAAATGGAAAAATTAAATCAGCTTCCTGCAAGGTACTTCAAAGCACTGCAGATCTATCTAGGTAAAGACGCACGCTAGTATCCTCACGCATAGGAGAGTAAATCTTAATATTTCGACTGCCCACACTTCAGAGTTTCTCTACTGCATTAAAATCTTTTGACATCTCGGGAATCTCCTTCATTTCATCCCACTTGGGATGAAACCAAATCTGAGAAATTGCATAAGAACCTAAAAACCAAACAAAACAAAAAACACTGTTCCATAATCAAAGGGCTCCTGGTCTTTGTCCAGGTTCCAGCAAGAGGCAACAAGAATTTAAACCTAGGCTTGTTCTGTGCAGGGAAGTCTCAAGGTCAAACACTTTTGAAGAACTGTATTGATCTCCTTGTGTCACTATGTATAACATATATCAGGCCACAGAAGATGAGATCAACTATATAGAACCTGATTCTAGTCTCCTCTTACAGGCAACTGAGCTAACACCTTCAGACTGCTGCCAATCTTAGTAATTAGGCTACCAATTTTGGAGCTAGTGAGAAATATCTTTCTTTTTGAAACTTACTCAAATTTACTCTGACATTCTCAACCTCACCTGCACTGCTGCCTTGTTTCCCACTGGTAGTCAGACTCTAACCTTCATCAGCAGGGCTCATATAAAAGTCTTTCAAGTGAAATTAGAAAACAAAAACACTTATTTGCAAGGGAGATGTCAAAAAGAAGCAGAGATAGAGAATGTAAGTTTCTTTAAAAAATGAATATGATAAGTTCATAGGTCATTCCATAAATCTGGTAAAATATAGACAAAATTAAATGTCTCAAAACTATATATATTATGCAACAAACCAACAGTGCAGGTGTCACAGACATGGGACTATGGAGAAAGAGGAAAGTATTCTGGGAAGCCCCTTCCTCTGCTAATTAACTTAAAGAAGTTTCTTATGAAATGGTCTGACAACTTGAGAAGGTTAATTAGTTATTTATCCTAACATCTTAAATATCATGGGACCACTCGCAAGCGATTTTCACAAAGCTAATCCTTTGTGCATTGTAAGTAGATGGTATTTCATTTACACAGATTCCCATGTAATTCTAACAACAACCAACCTTTACTTCTTACACGTCCTGTCATTCACATACATATAAATGAGTATATTAGTCATAACAGAAACAAATATGGACACTGACACATACATACTGGCACAATATTATCTTTATCTTTTTGATTCAAATATATGCCAAGTCCAGTTAAATTTTCTTCAATACCCATCTTTTTGGTTACTTTACTGTACTTTACCAGCTACTGACAACGGCAACTTGGAATAGCTATGAAACTTGAACATCATTGCAAAGTCACATTTTCCACTGATGTACGAACCTTTGGTTTTAAATCTTTTAGAAAAAAAAAATCAGTAGTAAATAATATTTAGAAATACTTAAAGAAATATTATGCTTACACTATATTTAAGATTGCCTTTGAATCTGATGCCATGCCAAAGGTTTAAAAAAAAAAAAAAAAAAAAAAGTATTATAGTTGCTCCCACCTCATAAACTAGAACCCAAGTTGTTCCTTTGGATTGCATCCAAAATTCACTCATTCACTAGACCTCCAAAAGCAGTGCACAGTGCATCACATTTATCTAGCTACACAGCTTGCGTGTACACTCAGTAACTTGTTCTGTAGTTGTTGATACATACCATTCTAACCTCTTCAAATATTCATTAATTATATTAAAAAGTTTATTTGTCTCTGAAAGCTGTGTAATAGAAAAACTTAGCCTTGGATCTGATAAAAGGTTTTGATGCTTTCACGGAATACACATTTTCATTAAATCAAAAATTGCAAGTTGCTCCACCTAACCCTGAAGGTGCCTCTCCATTTTACGATAAATGCTTTGAAAACTTTAACGTTCTCCTTCTGGGTGTGGCCAGAATTACTGCAGTCCAAGAAAGCTCTCAGTGCCTGACTCCAAACTAAACTTGATCAAGCTCCAAAAGTTTTCATTCCTTTACTTAAATATTGCGAAGAACACAGCCTAGTAAGTGCACTCGACTAAGAGCAACATGCACAGAGGCTTGGTGGAGCATCTCACAGTTACAGGTGCCTACACTCATACCAAGTAGTATCACCATACACAAGATTTCAACATTCCTTGGACCAGAGAGTCTAAATAAGCCAATAACTGCGAAGCTAAGGCAATCCTGGAGTAAGTCCTAAAATTCAGTCACCCTTTTTTTCCTTAATATAAATCTAGTGAACACCGTACTTCTCAAAAATGAGCTCACATCTTGGGAATTTAGAAAAAAATTGTAATCTGATTGTCTGGCATCCAATTCTATCATATTTAACTTTCCTCTGAAAATCTAGGAGCCAAACGCGAAGTTGGAGAAATCAAACAGTGACCATATGACCAAATTCTTTCTTTCGTCTAGCCCATAATAGTCACAGACAACATGCAAATTTTGGCTTGTAAAAATACAGTTATACTAAAGCGTGTTACAGTTCAAGTGATCTTTCCTTTAGTCTTTATTGGATTTAATTATTGGCCTAACCAGGATTGTGGAATTTATTTGGAAAGTAAAGGAGAGATTGTAAAGATAAGTGCTCATTTACAAATTATGAGCTACAGTTATGTTATATATGACTAGTGGGTTTTATTCTTTAATATTTCTCTAAATTTACTTTTGGTTAACCTCTGTTTATATTATTGGTTAGGTAGTATTAATGCTTAATTAGTATTTTGTGAATCTACATTTGCAATGATAATAAATGAACCCAATCTAAAATCCACTAAAGACATCTTCAACTCAATAAATATACTACCTGCTTGAAAATGGATTTAACAGTTAATAATGATAGGCTTGATAATCAAGTGAAATACATTATATTGGCATGAATTATGATAGTTAATTAAAATCAGATGCAAAGGGAACATGATGCTGACATCAGATTAACCCAGCTTTAAGGAAAAAAAAAAAAAAAAAAAGGAAAGCTAAAATTAAGAGTCTGAAAAACTAGGAGGCCTTACTTCCCTTTAACAAGATAACAACTTAGAAATAAAAGCTACTTTCTCAAAATGTAGGCCACACTGAGTTTTGATTTAGCTTGATTTGCTTTCTTTCACCTCCTGAAAGTATTAGCTAATCCTCACACACAACTGTTGCACTTGAAGTTCTCTAGTGTTATTTTGAGGCAGAGAATAGACATGTAAAAGGTAAAATGATCATAAAACTCTCCAAATTGCCACAGATATTCTTGGGATGCAACTGCATGGAAACTAGTGCAAACCTATCTCAAGATGCCAAACCAACAGGCTGAGCAATTCTGACCAAATCTTTAAGCTTATCTTCGTAACATGTTTAGTAACTACACTTTTTAGACAATAAATTTCTTATAGTGACAACATACGCTTATGGTCTCTTTTCTAACCAAAGAATGTTCATCAAGAAATCGCAGCTCAAAGCACATCTTAAACAGTTCTTGAATGTACATTATCTTCTATATTGCTCATCTAGGAGCCTTATTAAGTTCAAAATAAGTGAGTTGTAGAGCTTCATCAGGTGACTGACCGTTCCTGACTTTACTTAATATTTTCCTTTGAAAATATTCTAAGGTCAGAGTAACGTTTTCCACAATTTCCTATAACATACCTAAGCTAGATACTATGCTTTATTAAAAAAATTTCTCTACTCTTCTAAAAGCCTTTGTAGACAGAATAAAAGCTAAAAGAAAATATCTACAATAAATATTCTGTTTTCTATACGTTGATCAGTATTCCTGCTCTAGAGATGTACAGAAATTATGCACACACATATACATTTCTGCTCAAATGTGAAAAGAAGCCCAGCACATAATTAGCTAAAATGTAACGCGAAGGTAGCCAAGACACAGGGTGGTTCTTTCTTACCTTCCCTTTGCTGACTAAAGAGGCTAACACAGCAATCTTAGACCAGCTCTTACTCCTGGAAGGATTCACTGACTAAAGGAATTCCAACCATTGCCATAGCTGTTCTGTACCAGTAATGGAGAACAAAGTAACTAGACCTTACAAAAGATGAGGACCTAGGGAATTAAGCAATTCTGCCACCATCTGAAAGTACTTTCTCACTGCTCAGCTAGTATAGTCTGCTTCTGCCTAAGCAAAGCTGCTACAGACTCAGATCTGCCCCCAGATCTCCTAGTAATCACTGCGTCCACTGGCACTCGGAGCAGAGCTGCAGCGAGACACTGGCACTCAGAGCCGAGAGTCAGCTCAGCTGAGAGAATTTAAAAAGCAGTTTTAGCATAGTAAGAAACATTTTAAAATTATGAAAAGGACTAGTAGGCAGACCTCTGTACTTTAAAAATGATCGTCTCTAACAAGACAGATTGCAAATATTTTCAGTTAAGATGGGTCTCATTTTAAGAAACTTCCTTGCTATAATCTGAATATTCCTAAGAAAGGATGGTGAAGGGAACATATATGCAAAGGATAGGGAGAAGGATCCAGGTCACAGTGTGAAGACGCTTTTCATAATACAATCTCTACTAACTGTTCAATAAACCTGAACAAAATTAATCTGATTACTGATACTAAAAGGTAGAACAAACAGAATGGTTTAATGGCCTGAGAGTACAGGTAGAAATACCTGATCTCTCCGCAGGCACAAATTGAAAACATAGGTAAATCCTTTATTCTTATGATAAGTGACAGATAAACCAACTTGAGCTATCTTGCCTACAAAATGAGTAATAAGAACAGGTTTTTGTTTTGTTTTTTTCCCCCCAAAGCAGCTGCCACTGTAGCTATCTAGCTACTGTTCCACTAATATAAGTGGCTGGGGTGGTGTTTTAGAAGATCAAACTCAAGATCCCCTCCACAGCTCACACAAAACAGCTTGACAGACGTTGTCTGCTTGGAGTTAGAGTAGCTAGAGGGCCCCAGTTAGAACTCTTTAATTGAGATAAATAGTATAAGCAGGTAATTTCTCTCTCCAAGTATATTTATTTAGTAAAAATCTGAGCAATACCAGTTCTTCAAATTACATAAGTGCATTTCAGAGCAACTAGGAATATGAGAAATTTCTCTGAGCCTCTTTCAGCGATACTGATTTCTCTACCTGTAAATAACTTGTGGAATATGAGCTTTCCTTCTTCTTCTTCTCCTTCCAGCACCTGCTTAATAAACACTGCTTTCAGAACACAAATTGTCCAAAATATTCTCCAAAATCATAGAAAACCTTCTAATTTTCAACCATCTCAGTCTGAGCTTCTTTAAAAGATAGGCTGGCAACAGCATTTAATTGCAGTTTACATTAGACAGTACATGGTGGTTCTCAGAGGAAAGCTAGCATCTTTTGGATGAAAACCAAGGACTGACTAGCCCTACTCAAGGAATTATAACACATCCTATTTGAATAGCTTGTAGGAAACAAATATTTCAGCATACGTACTAGAAGACACATGTACAAGGAAACCAATGCACAACATATTTCAAGAGCATAACCAGTTATTTCTCAGAAACACATCCCTCATCAATTAAAAATCACATCTATTACATAATTATTGTGCAGTTAAATATATCTTCCTTTTGTAGAGGGAAAACATTGTTTTCCAGCAGCTTGTTTAGCGAGAACTTCTTTCTATTAGAATAAAAGTCGTGTTTTCATTTTTCAAATAGCTAACCATAAAAATCAATTTTCAAGCTGTTCATGAAACATTGCTAACACATGCGCAAGCATTTTTTAAAAAAGAAAGGAATATAATTAAGAAGGCTGGGCTTCAGTGAGTATGGATTTTGGCCAGTATATTATGCAACATTCAAAAACATACACAAGTGAAGATCAAGTTGTGGTGGAATAAAAAAAAAAAAAAAAAAAAAAAAAAACTTACTTGCTAGTACAGAAACAAGCATGCCAGTTCAGTGCCAGCTTTAGTCTACTTACAGAGAAAGAAAATACACTTATAAATGGATATGCAAGGCCACAGCCAAATGGGTATCTTGCTCCCATGCCTTGCAGCTGCTATAGCCGTGAACAAAGCACCACTGGGACTCACTGGCGAGCCCGCATCTCTCTCTAACAGATATTAATGCGGGCACATATGCCAAAATAACTCATGAAATCATTTTTGATAAAAGTTTTCCAGGACAAGTATTCTAACATACATGTCACTACTGCCATAACTGGAGGGAAAAACAATGCTGACGCACATTTTTTACTAACCAACATACAGAAACAGTGACCAGAACTCTAGTAACATGAAATATGGGGGCTCTCCTTTTCTTTTAGTCCTCTCCTTGCAGCCTGCAAAGTCACTGCTCAGACAGCAGCACTGCTGCAATGTGGCTCTCATCAGACAGCCAGGCGATCACTTTCAGGCACAGTTCTGTACCGCGGAGCCAGGCAGAGGTGCACCATCTTTCTAGAAGCTCCAAAATTCAAACAGATGTAGTGTCCTCTAACACTTGGGATAATTTACACATTGCATACCTTCTAAAGAGGTGCAGCATATGAGAGTAAAATGGGTTTCCAACTACCTTCTGAGCAGGTCCAAGGAAGTAGAAGCTTATCTGGCTCCCACAGAGGGATGGTTATATTTTAGTCACTGCCCAAAAAAACAACTGACAAACACTGCTGTCATATTATGGCATTCAAATTCATCCTAAACTCATAATAAGTGTGCTTTTGCTTAGTAAACCACAACAAATCAACTGTCTGATCTATATAACCTGTAGTAGGATTTGTGCGCCATACTTGATTCTTAAGATTCAGCTCAAATAATTGCTGGATCATGGACAAAAAGGCAGCACATCATGGAGCTTAGGCAACTTTCATGGCAGATTTCAGAATCTTGAAATGAACTAGTTATAAAATACTGTTTAAATTGTTTTGTTACTAAGTAATCCTGTAAGAATGATGAGACTCTAACTTATTTCTCATTAAAAAGCTGTCTGATCTGGCTTCCCACACAGTCAAAAAGAAATGCAACAATGAATTTTGAGGATTTATTGCTTTCTTTTATGTCCCTACAGAATGATGAATAATAGGTCTAACAAGAGGTCTTAGGAGAGATCTGTAAAACTAAATATTTCATTTGTAATTTTAAAATAGAATACCAGAGAATTTGAAAAGAACATGAAACAGCAAACTATCAATGAAATGAAACAGAGCCAACTGCAGGAATGACCAAAAAAACCCAAAAAATCTTCCAAGCCTTTTGCAAACATTAAATTCTGCATGGAAATAAATAATAAAACTCAGAAAACCAAGTGAAGGCCTGTTTCCTACAGAGGGTTTTTTTAAGCTTTTATCCACAACAAAACAAAGATGAGAGTTCCAGCATGACAACACAGACATTTAATACCCTTATCCTCCAGGCTTGATTTAAATGAAGTCTTACAAAAGTTCATTGTCAAATAGCTACATAGGCAATGAAAACAGCAGCAGTAGATCCCAGAGGTTTTGCTAAGCCTTTACCATTTAAAGAGGTATATCTGCAAAGATGCACCTTCTTTATGTGAACTTCTTAGTAGAGAGGAAAAGGAAAAGGCTAAATTATTGAGTTTTAGTATGAGGTAAGGACAACAGATGGTATGCCTTCTTTCTATAGAAAAAGAGACAGGAAGATACAGTATGATTAGTGACAGCAGAAGAGACATATCAATTGTATGTTCAGAAACACAGGAACAATTTGTGTTCTAGTTATACTCCTTGAGACTGAAACCACTGAATGCAATTTTTCTAAAGTGTCCAGTTCAGGTTCAGTCCGGACTTATAGAATATCCAAGAATATCTATCATATCGCCATGTGGTGCCTTCTGCCTCCTGTACTTTACAATTGAGCTACAAGATCTTTTGTGAGAGGGGAGTGGGAGCTGTTTATTCTTATCCTGTCAGTTTGGAAGGGATTTTAGACATCCTACAGATCTTGTCTTGCTGCTACGCCTCATGCGCTTTGGTGGTCCACATGAAGGATAGTATTTCAGTCCTTTTAACGTAAACTGCAAAAACTGTTATACTCCTACAAGAGATATCAACCCCAGACTCAAAGACCAAAGCTAATCATACTTTCAAATACAAGCCAAAGAATCTCCAGCTATCAATCATTCAGCAGCTCAGTTAAAACATTTTACTACCTAAATATTAAAATCTCCCTTTTTGGGAAGAAGGGGTTTGACAGAATGAGTTTATCACCAATAAAAAGATATTATCCTCACAACATTCACCATAAACCACTACCACCCTCCCTAACGGTGTTACTTGAGATATTGATATATACTTGAGTCAGGACGACAGTGCTTCCTTTCAAATCCCTGGCATCCTTTCCAGGGATGGTTCTAGATCTGAGTTTTTCCCCAGCCTCTAAGTAAATCTGCTACTGATTTCAAGAGAGGGTTGCCTGACAACAGGTTTAAGACTAGCCTCTATAGTCTGACTTTCAAACAAATGGACTGGGGCTACTTGCAAAGTCACTCACTGTAGCTGACGCATACGAGTACCAAGAAGCCACATTCTCACATGCTGCAAAAGCCAGGCAGGTTGAAGAGAAAAAATAAAGAAATAACATACTTTTCTACAAGTCCTATGTGGGCTTGCAGAGAAAGACAAGCTGATGGACATCCTTCTTTTAACAAAACAGCAGAAATATTCAGTGCAGTTCAGTCACGGCAAAATAAAAATGTGTCTGTATCTTACCTCCTCACTAGTGTAAGAAGATATTTAATTCAGGATAAACTAGTCTAGATAACTAGATAATCCCCACCTTGCAGCAGAGCAGGTTATTACACCTAGCCTATCACCGCCCCAGCAGTGCCTGGACCAGCACTATGCCAAGAGGGGGAAAGCATGAGTATCACAGTACTACTGGTCTGGCTGCTGAGAATATGCCTGGTGCTGTAGCTGTATCTAGAGCCCGCTACCTTGCAGGAGGTTTAATTAGACCCTTCTCATGCTGGCCAACAATTCAGAGGATTTTACAATTTTACAAATTTTGGTCAATTTACCATATAAAAGAAGTTAGTGTCTTCCTAGGCAAGCCATAAGCTATTTTTGATGTTGCTAAAAATAATTTTACAAAGAACATTTTCAATCCATTTTGGTTTGAATTGCTGTTTACCCAGCGTTATTATAGTCTTCAAAATATTTTAAGAAAAAAAATATGCATATATTATTCCATAATAGCCAACATGGCAGTCATACAACTCACAAAAAAAAAAAAAAAGTGACCTTTTACTTCTTTTTTCTGACCCCAGTAAATGTTGAATCTAATCCAGTTTTTCTAACTCATCTACAATACAAGAGCCTCTGCCATCATCACATCCTGCTTTAGGGACTTTTGTAACCCTCTTCACTGAAGCAAAACCATTCAAGTGCCTGGGGCTTTGCATAAGTAAAGTGAGAGTGAGGAATTCTGAATAGGGCCCTCATTGTCAGGTAAAAAGAAATCAAAGGTCATCTCTTGGCAGATAGAGGTTGAACTTATTTGTGCTCAAGGCTAGGTTATTATAGTGCCCTGACCTTTACCTGACATTACTTGAAGCTTCAAGCAAAATATCCCTGTGCCTACAAACTGAAAAATGAGAACTCAAAATGTGAACGAGGTACCTCTTGAATTTGTAAGCAAGACAAGGACAGCCAATTGAAAACTTCTGCAACGGAAAACCGAGTAACTCCTTCAACACTGTGCAATTCAGTTGCTGCTTTAAACATCCACAGGCCTATCACAGACAGGACATGCAGTATCAGCAAGATTTTTTTTTTTAAGACAACATTAACAATCTACTGCTACCTGTGCATATTGCTTGAAGTCAGAAAAGCAGCGTTTTCTGCAGTGACATGTGGGCTTCTAATTGAGAATCTACTGCTGGAGATTGGGAAAGGCTTGCTCAAAGGAATGCAACCAGAGTGCAATCTCTTTGAAACAGAGTTTCCCAGTTAAACAAAAAACTTTAAAGGCTCAGTAAACAGACATCTTAAAGCTCTTAAACATAGCTTTAGGAAAAGGGCAAAACAAAAAGCAGAAGAAAACAAACAAATCTTACCTTTCTGAACTCTGAATTGCCAGCAAGACTTTTGGAAACAGTTTTCCCCCCCACCTTCCATTTCAAAATAGTATAAGCAAACCACAACTTAACCACAAGCAGCACCACTCAGAAGAAGTGATCAGTTTCATCCCAGCCCCAATAGTATGGAAGCAGCAAAGACAATTCAATACTTTCATGCTCATCAGTTAGGGTAGCAAAGGGACTTTGTTCTTGTCACATACTCACAAACTCTTGCCCTGATTTCAGCCTGGATCTGTTAAATTCATCCAGCAACAGATATAGGCAACAAGAGCTCTATAACAATAACTTAAATGCAGCAGCATTGTCAGTCCCCAGGTAATAAACTTGAGCCTAATCCCACAATATTTTCGACATTCCTATGAGAAGCTACCAAAGTACTCCAAATTCCCTAATGCGAGCAAATGTGAGCAACCCCCTAAATTGTACGTAGAAAAAAGGTAAGTCTCTTTGATGTGCAATATGTATTAACAAGTAAAAGTAATAACTGAAGATGTAAAGGAATATAGGAAATAACATTTAGATTTTCGCAGTGATAATGATACATCAAAAATTGGCATCCAGCCTTAGTCCCTGTGTTTCAACAAACAATATTTCTTTGGCTGTCAAAGCCAAACAATACTAACAGTTAATGGTTAACACACACTATTCTTTTAAAGCCTTATTCTTATGCTACTTTGGTTCAGCGGTTAAATACCACATACAAATCCAGAACACAGGCAAGCAAGTTTGCCTGCTGCTCCACATTTACTCCTCTAGTGCACTGCTCCATGAAACTCCAGGAGCATGAGCGAGTTTCCATCACTGCCACATTCCATAATTGTACCCATGCCATATAATTTATGTGCCTTTTGGTCAGCTTGTGTCATGGGCTGTCATTGTGTTGTCATTACACAGGGTGGAATTGGACAGGTGCTTCTTCTCCTTTGCCAATCTGAAAAGCAAAAATTTCTTTTCCTTTACATTTTTGTTGAAACTACATGTTTTCTAGCATCTAATTTATCTAGCATGCTACATGCTAGATAAAAGTAAACCAAGATACAAACATAACATACAAACCACTACTAGCAGCCTAGGTTTATCAAACCAGGACTGCAGCAATCACCTATACCATGGGGGAAAAAAAAAAAAAAAAAAAACCCACACAGGCTAAGGAAATGCAGAAGCTGAAACTTCCAACATCATCATCACCAATCTTTAAATTAACAAAAAGGGAGTATATTTTGAAGAAGTCTGGGTTTAGAAGAAGCCCAATTAAGTCAGCATAGTGAAAGCAACAATAATGCAGTAAAAATAGCCTTCTAAAGTAGCATATTTCTCTGTACACTCAATCACATATAGTTCTGTATAACCTGTATGTTTATAATTTGTGCTTTAGGAGAAGGAGAAAACAGATCAGAGAGATCAGAAATTTGTCCTTAAGAATTCATGGGTGAAATTTGTTTTTCTACAGAGCATTAGAGATATTGTCTCCCAAATATCTCAGTCTCTGAAAATCTCTTACCAGTAATTTCTTCAAAAATGAAATAAAGATTTAAATAGTAAGCAAGCCTTTTGCTGATCCTATGCGCAAGGTTGATTTTAATCTATCATTACAAAATCCTATAACCCAAACAGGATTATTTTGGTATGCAGAGAGTGTCCTGAAGGCTCCAATTCCAGGAACTATAGATTATACGACAAGCACAATTCCCATTAAAAGGGCAAACCACTAGCTCTCATACTGCCAGCATTAGGTCTGCAAACACAAACTCAAGGGCTCCAAAACCACAGAGTCAGATATATTCTTTTAGAATTTCGCTACTTGGATTCTGGAGCAGATCTACCTCCTGATTCCTAAACCTCCATGTGAGGCAGCACCACTAATGCGATGACAGAAGGAGCTTCTGTGACTCAAAGTTAGCCATTACTTCCCACAAATCAGGCAATTTGATAGTTGAATCTTTGCAAAAAATAACTTTCCTCCCTGCTCCTTTTATTCTTATATATATATATATATATATATATATATATTCAAAGAAAAAAAAAAAAACACAAACTGTAACAGTGTTCCTGAAAAATTCTCGATTATGATATTGTAGGTATTATTCCTTCTTCCAGCTGAAACAAAATTTCATTTTGCCTTATGTTCTATGGACAGTTGTGCTGAAGGGATCATATGGAGAAAATGTTTGAGAAAAGGAGGGCTCCACATGTTAGACACAAGTAAACCCAGGACTGCAGTCATATCAACACTTCAAATTTTTCAGGTTTAACACCAACGCAAACAGGGAACACGAGCCAACGCTTGAGGAGACAGCGACATTCAACATTTTGGCAAGTCATTGCACCAGCTATATTGGTAACCAGAGAACAAACTGTGGTGTTCAGACATAGTGTTAGTTCTGATGGAGAAATAAAGCACGCTGCTGATTTGCAGCCCAGCAGATACATGTAATTATTCCTTATTTGTGAATGCAAGCACATTGCATGCACAATGCAAACCTATCCACAGATAGGTTTTAAAGAAATATTGAAATTGCACCGTAAAGAGTCGCTAGGATTTCATGGATCAAATCAGTGGTCATTCTTTTCAATGACAAGAGCACATCGCATGGGAATGCCTTGATCCAAAAGCCACTGCAGCTGCTGATAACCTTTCCACTGACTTTAGAGGCTCTTGGATCAGAACTTTAAAGACAGCTGATAGTGGCTCTTGCCTTTACTAAAAAGAATCTACAGACTGATGGAATAAAAAGTATTTTTTTTAAAAAAAGTTTTTCCAAATAAGGAGTGAGTATGGAATCTTCCTGTGAAGGGAAATTCCAAAACCAGGACCAAAATAAATACTGAAGTGGGATGCCAAGAAGCAGCAACACAGCACAGGACTGATGAAAAATGTCAATAAGCATGTCCTTAAGCTGCAGCTTGAAGAGCAACAGTAATAAACCTGTTAGACACATGCTACATTTTTTTTTCATATACAGTAGATATTTTTCCTCCACGTATTTTTTTCAAAAGCACACACAGCACTTGGCACACAAACTATCTTCAAGAAGTTTAACAACTGGCCAATATCCTGTGATTATCATACCTTTTTTTCAGAGACAAAGGAAATGGAAAAAGACACCAATAAGATTTGATCAGCACTGCACAGCAAGTGAATGGCAGTGTTGAAAACAGAAGTTTGCATTCCAGCAACCCTCATATGCATCCCCTAACCAGCAGGTACAGCTACTCTGCTCTCATAGGAATCCGATTCAGATTTAAATGGTACTACTATTTAAAAATACATATATAACAGATGTCTGCAAATGATGTTCTCAACTGCCAACTGCTTAGCTGCAATCATGACTACAAACACTGACCTATATCTGGGAACGCCATAACCCTGCCAGTAGAAGCTGCACAAGTCACATGTGTGACATGACACCAGAGAAAGCTGCATGGGACAGGGAGGAGACAACTGACTTGTGCTAGTTGGCAATAACAAATTCTCTAAGACAAATAGAGTAAACAAAAATCAGGAAACACTAAAGCATATGGGGCCAAATTCAGTGCCTATCAGATCACCCCGACAATAACGTTTTTTCAATTTATAGTTGCCTAATATCTCCCTAATCTCCCTAATATATTAGACCATGCATTCTTCCCCGAAACTTAATATAAATAAAAAGAAATTCCTAGTGTTATGTACTATCCTGAATATATCAGAAGTTATTTAAATGCAAAACTCACAATAATCCACTCATATAACCTATCACAGATTAACAACGTATTTGTTCATTGTATTATTTACATTTCATGTCTGTTAATCACATTGGATGCTACCTATATTCATAGCTGAATTAGCTGTGTAATTATCTGGTTCATCTTCCAAACTACACTTATATCAGCTTTCTGGAGAGCAAACAGCCAACAGTCAAATTATCAGAGACTATGCACAGTAGCTCCAACCATACACAGTCTGCTCAGACTTTCGTCCTATTTGCAAAATATAACCACCCTCTAAAATTGAAGCCTACTATAACACACAACACTGACAAAGACAGTTAAACTGCTTATGCATGGTCAACTTTGTGGTTTCCTGATTTTTTAAATGCTTAACCCTAAAATCTTTATGTTCTCTAACAGAACAAGTCAAAGCCCATATAAGTCTCTATGTGGACTGTACTCAACTTAGATCATAAACTGTAACAAAATTTTAAAATAATGAATAAATAAACTGGATTTTTTTCACCTCCATTTTTGGTAGAACTTCCTCTGTCTAGCATGGCCTGAATATCATACAATTGATGCCTGAGCATCATACAGTTGATGTAACATCACTGAAAACTTCTATGCTGAAAATCAATTTTTTCCTGCTGTCATCGTCTACACAAAATCACATTCTCAGGCCAGCTTATGTCTTCAAGAGGATTCAGTTTAGTTTTATTTAGCTTTTAACTTAACTTAATGCATTTTTAACTAGCACAGAGTCATTCTGCTCTATAGAAAGGGTAACTCCTTTATGCACAAATCGTAAAACTCATTCCTGCCTACCAGCAACCTAATTAACTTTCTGCAATTAAATCTGCTGAAGCTCTGAAAGAACCTGTTGTACAAAGCGTGAATGGACAGAAATCTTGCACTGTGCAACACCTTCCACTCCAAACGCTTCTGAGAGTTAGAGCCATAAATCAGAAGCAAATCCTTTGACTCCAGTGGAGCTGTGCCAGATTAGAGACATCATAAATAAAACCAGGGATTAGTCCTGCTCCTAAATAAAACCTAACGAGTTATGTTCAGGACAAAAGCATGGCAAACTGTGCTTTCAACCTAGAGTAACTCTGAAGACTATAGATAACCCTGGTCAAAACGGCTCATCTCCCATTTCTGGCATTCCTAAATATTCTCATTTTACAGCACTTTTCTCTTTGAAAGGCAGCCTCTCCACCCAGTCTACTTATTTCCATTGTCCCATTAGATTCCTTGGGAGAGAGGTGATGGAAAAGAAAGCACCAAGAATTACAGATGTCTAACGAATTTCAGCAGTCTCGGGTTTCATCTTAAATCCCTGATGATACTGAATGAGTGGAAATCACATCAACTGGTAGATTACTGCTAATCTCTTGCCAGAAAGAAGTCCGAGTTGGCAAGCTGCAGCTTGATAGCTCAGGTTGTTAGAGTGCATTGGCAGTTCCACAAACAGCGCAAGACTCGGACAAATTTTGGCCATTTTTGGTCCCTGCTCTTGCCATAGGACACAAAAGGAAGGCTGAAAAAACATGCAGAACAGAGTAACAGAATATAAAGAGCTTATTAAGAAGCTATTTCATCCATGGAATTATGCTATTGTACTTCACTTTTGACAGGTAGTTATTTAAGTACTATGTTTTGATTTTAAAAAAAAAAAGTGTATTACAATGATTCATGTCCAGACAATTGCACAATGAATTACAAATATTTCTATTACTTTTGCTGGTTATTCATCCCTATCAATGCAACTGCTTAAATTTGCCATCTTGGCTAACAGGAATCATTATGCCACTATGATACCACGCTGTGCTGAAGTCTTAAATAGAACTTTTCTTAGCTTTGCTCATCCCTAGATCAAAAGATATAAAGGAATTTTAAAAATACATAGAAAGGTGACAAGTTTGGTAAGAGGTAGGAAGATGAACAACACTAAAAGTGAGTGCAAAACTTAAAAAAAAAAAAAAAAAAAAAGGATAGCTGAGATAGGGATATGTGAAACTGGTTTTCAGAGCCAGTTACGTTTCTAGATGAAGAAAAACATTTGAACAAATTAATGGAAAAGTGCATTAGGGACTACTAAGCACAGCCGCGGGCACGCACGGACACTTGCCCCATCCCAAGGCTATAGCTGGCGGGGCAGAGGCATTTGCGGACACTCGCTACGCGTGTCCGCGGGGCGCAGGTGACGCGCGGCTTCCTCGGCTCCCTCTGGCGCCGCGCGCAGGCCGGAGCGGCCGGGCCCGGCTCGGGCTACCTGCGGGCGCCGCCGCGCAGGGAAGCGCCCCGAGGGCTGCCCGCGGCCGAGGAGAGCACCAGGAGGAGCAGGGGCCCTCGGGACGCACCACGAGGCCCCCTCGGCCGTGGAGCACCAGGAGGAGCGGGGGGAGCTCCTCGGCTCCAGCTCGCAGCCACCCCCGAGCGCGGGCCGCCTTCCCGCCGTCTCGCAGCCCCCACAGGCCGGTCCCGAGAAGGGCCAGGGGAGCGAGTCCAGCTCCACTCCGCGGGCAGCTCCGGCTCCCTCGGCGCGACCCCGCTCCCCGCCACGGCGCCCACGAGCCCGCGCTCCGCTCCGCGCCTTGCCCTACCGCTCCGCGCCGGCGTCCCTCGCGGCGCCTCCCGTGCCGTGCCGTGCCGTCCCGTCCCGTGCCGCCCGTCGCCTCACCGCGAAGCTCTGCGTGCCGCGGGCTGACGAGGGCTGCCGCCCGCGCCGCGCACGGAGGCGGCGCCGCTCCGCCGGCAAGGCCGCTGCGCAGCTCCCGAGGCAGCTCGCGCGGCTCCCGGGCCGAGGGACAGCCTCTCCGCCGCCGCTCGCCTCCCGCGCCAGCGGCAACCGCGGCGCCCCGTCCGCGCCGCCACCGAGCGCCGCCCGCGCCTGCTGCCACCTGGCGGCCGCCGAGCCCGCGGAGCCGGCCGGGCGCGCCCGGGTGAGGCCGCCCGGCGCCGCCCTCCGGCCTCGCCCCGGGGCTCCGCCAGGCCGAGGCCCGGGGCAGTTGCCCCTTCCAGCGGCGGCTGCGCAACGCGCGCGGGCGCCTCATGGCGAGGGGCGGCGGCGCGAGCGCCTGTTGGGGCGGCCGTTAAAGTGACCGTTAGGGCGGCCGTTAGAGGGGCGCGCGCCCCTCAGCCCGCCGCGGCGGCGGCGGGAGCCGCGCTGCCCCAGCACAGGGCACGCGGAAGGGGCGCGCGCCTCCCGCCAGCGCCTCCCAGAAAACGGCGTCTGAACCCGAGGGACGCCGGCAACGCTGGCACCGCGGAGAGCGAGCCCCTGCGCGCCCATATGAGGAGGGGGGAGTTGTTGTTTTTAGAGAATGTTCGAGACAGCATCCGAAAAAAAAAATGACTTGTCTCCCTTTTCCTGCTTTCTATTTAGTGTACTGAATATATCCGTCTGGTACTTTTATTTAACATGCAATTAATTGTCCAACATGAGCTCTAAGCCTTAGAAGCAGGTAGGCACTGGCAATAGTTCATTGCAACATTTAGTCTAACGCTTTATTAAAAATAATTTAAAAAAAAAAAAGGCAATTCTTATGCTGGAACAGACCCAGGCAGGTGAACCCATTTGCTGTAGAACACAGCAAAATAGACCTTTTCTTGGCAAGGTTTTGGGCTCTGTTGCGTGCGGACCCAGCAGAACCAGTAAGAGATGAAGTGTTGACTGTTACTCATTGCCATGGCAGTACCAAAACACCCCCACCCGCCCCCCCAAGGCCATGTATAGCAACAGGCTCTAAGCGAACGACATGCAAGAAAGTGAATTTGCTAAGCAGGTTCTCCAGGCAGTTGCTACAACACAGTGCCCCTCAGCACTGTCAGGTGCCCTAGGGGCACCCTGGCAATTTTGGCTGTAAAAAGCAGTCAAATAACGCCAAAGATTTTCAGGACTTTTTCATTAGCAAAGAGAGACTGTATAATAATGCTGTGGAAGGGCAGAGGACCTCCGAGAGATCTAGCCCTCCCCAGTAGTAGGTAAATGGGTTTGGAAGCCACAGATTTAATCTCGAGTGAATTCTTCCAAGGCCTCCTGGATCACAGCGTGGTGAACACGTGCCTGGGCTCGGGGAGCTGGGCTGCAGACAGGCTAGCAGGAAGCGCGGCCCTGCCCAGGCCGTGCTCTAGGCGCTGCAGAAGGGACTAGCCAGGTAGCACACAAAGACGCCTTGTTCCAGCGCCTTTGAAGAGCCCTGGCCCATTACAGTGCAGTGCAAGTACAGCATCTGCTCTGCCAGCGACACAGCTACTGTTCGCTTCTGTGAGGGAGGCAGCTTCAGCCAGATGGACTGCAGGGGAGAGTGTCTCTTTAGGAGCAAAGATCTAATGACGCTATTCAGCCAACATAGTGGGATTGCTCTGCTCGAGGCAGATATTGCAGTACCACTACTTAATCTGTCCACTGTGAGAATGAGCTACCTACACCTATTCACCTCTGGCAAGAGGGGCAATTTCTTCTCTCCCACTGGAAGCAGAACAGCGTAGCCTCCACTCCAGAGGTCCCACAGGTCCCATCTGCAGGCCACTAATGGCATTTGGAAGAGCTGGAGCAAAACATTCAAGTCTCAGTACATTGGATACCACACTAATAGTCTTCAGGGAAAAACAAAAAACACATACTTGTTACTGTTTTTCTTCAGCATCTCTTTTCATCTTCCTTTATGCTTGTTTCCCTAATGTCTCTTTTGTTTTCTATCTGACTTCTGACATGACTGCTGCCTCTCAAGAGCTAGTGCAGTGTCCTGTCTCCGATCCCTCCATCTCCTCCTCCCTCCGCCTGATGAACTAACTGTTCAGAAGAGCACTCATCATATTTTCCCAGCAACGTAAGAGGAAGTGTGTTGTCAAGGAGATGAGGGGGAGAGTAGCAGACCTCCTGCACTCCTTATCTGTCCATCAGAGCAGCTGATAATCAGAGCTTCTTCTGAACAAGCACAGAGCTGGGAGTCTCCCTTTCTCATCATATTGTAATGTCAAGTCTTGTATGGTCTCTTAGAAAAAACAAAGTTAGGTAAGACAAAAACAATCTACTCTGGTTACCGCCACCCTTTTCTTACAGATGGGCATGAAGGGTATTGTGGAATAGCACTGTTCTTGACAGAGAGCAGAAAAAAAAACCTCGAGGGGAAGGAAAAAAAAGAAAACAAAACAGCATTCACCAGGAGTTTAATGTAATCCCCTTGCAGTAATCCACAAAGAAAAGGCTTGTTTCAAGCTTCAATCTGTATTTGCTATCACAAGATAGCAAGTAGAAAATAATGCATATGAGGGAGGTATAGGAGAAATTCAAACCACCAAGGAAAGAAAGATTTGGGTGAGGGCAGCAATCAGCCTGTCTGATCATTTGTGATCCAGCCATATCTTTCCTCTTGGTGTGCAGGCAGGCGGAACCACTAGCTCCACTTAAACAGCAAGTTTCAAAGATTCAGGTTTGAGATGCAGGGAATATCATAGGATATTTTCATCTCTAAAGTTGGAAGACTTCCTTGTCCATGAACCCGTTCTTTGGCCAGCTGCCTCTGTGAAAGAATACGAATCTATTACAGTTGATTTCATTAAAATTCTTTGGGTTACAGCAGTCTGGGAAGAAGACATTTAGTGCTAGTTTGAAAATTCAGACTGAATTCCAGTGTAAAATGATAAGAGTAGTGAATAGATACTAGGGTAGAACAGAGGTATGCCCTGCAAGACTGAACTGCTACTCACTGCTCATGAAGAAGCATCCTGCACTGAGCATTGGAACGACTGCATGTAAAATTTCCTGTTGGGGTAAAGAAAGAGAGACTCTGAGAAGGTCAGATTGTGTCGGAGTTGGAAGCTGGAGTTTCCCTCCCTTTAATTGTTTCAGCCATTTATTATTTGTTTCAATACTTCTCTGTGAGCCACTAATTGTTGCAGTGGGATCTTTCTGCTTCATTTCCTTTTCTTTGTGAGAGCAGGCGTCAACACTACAAAGAGGTAGAAATCTGCTGCCTGGTATAAGGAAGACAATGTCAGATTTGCAACAGGTCCAGCACAGGTCAGTGGCACAGTTAAGATTTGGAAAGTGTCTACTATACAAGCTTTAGATTCTGAGATCTGAGGAAAAAAGGACAAAAAGAAAGACCCTAACCTGTAGTCATTGGCTTGCTAGCTTGGAACTAAGATAGTACAGTTTAATAAATTTTGTCTTTAGTCTTAGACAATTACTCTCTCTAAGCAAGAGTATGAGCAGGACAGGAGTCTGAGTTAAGCTGGAAAGAGCACCTATGACACATATGAAAAAGAACAGGAGGTAGCTCAGTTGCAGTTTAGCTATCCAGAACAGCAGTAGCGTTTTACAATTCACACTCAAAAACTGTATTGAGAAAAATCTCTCTTTTTTTTTGTCCCCTATCTGTGCCTTACCACAGTGCTGGCAGTTCAATCTTCTCTCTCAGATCCTCACCTGGGAATGGCGGAGAGAGAGGAGACAAAGTCTTTCAACTAGTACATCGCATTACATGAACAGGAGAACGCGCCTGTTCCGCACGTCAGAGATGTCCCATGTACTTCCCTGGAATCGGCAGCCACACTGGGCTGAGCTATCATTGACTTACCCACAAGGAAAAACTCCTCACCAGCAGCACAAGAAGGCAAGTTAACTTCCTAGCCAAATAAAATAAAGATAATAAAGGACTTTATTTTCCCTTCAATACCAGGTTATTTCCCTTGGGTTGCACCGGAGGACTTCTCTGTATTCCCTAAAAGCATCAGCTAAACAGCATCCCTCACTACCTCTCTGCTGCATACAAATATTACAGTATTTTCAAATATTTCTTCATATGGGCATACTCATTAGTCTTTCCCACTGCCTTTTGCTGATTACAATCTTTCATAACAATAACTTTCCTCAGACCTTCAGCAGCTTTCTCCCAAGAAACAGTGACAATCAGAAGGGACACAGAACTCAGAGCATCCTGGTCTTCTGTTACTGAATGGGAGGAGCCACATCTTACTTACATAAGTCTTATTTATCCGGTGCCTTAAGGCATGCTCTGGGAGTGACAATTTAGCTTTTCAATCAAAGCAGCAATTCACAAAGGGGAATTGAGTAATACCACAATAGGGCAAGGAGGTGGAACTTAACAACTAGATTTTTATTTACCACTTAAAAGCAACACAAGCACTAAAGGGCTTGGGGGACTGATTTAGTGGAGGATCAGCAAGTTAAATAAGTAAGGAATGGAAATTGTCTCCTAAATATCTGCCCTGGTGATGAAAGTCCATATAACCGAAAATCCATATCAAAGAGAGAACTGCTGCTAGACCTGCTTCCTGATAGGAAATAGGCATATACCTAAGGAAAAAAAGGGAGCCAAGAAAAGCAATGAATGAAGAAGGTGCTTTAAAAGAAAGGCTGCCCCGGGAAATATGTGTAGACAGATTATTTTACAGCTCTAAGAGACTAAAAGCTCAGCTTGACAAGCAGAAGGATACATACATCTAAGGTGAAGCAACAACCTGCATTTAGGAAAAGATGTGAGTCATTCAACTAAGTGGCCTTTTAAATTTGCATTTCTTATCTTGACTGCCTAATGCGAGTGCAGACCTACAGCACACACAGCATGTGCTGTTTTACATTTATGTTCCTTTGTTGTTCCTCAACTGTATAATTTAAACCTCATTTCTTTTATTATATCTGTAACTATAACACATTCTAATATTTATAAATGGAGAGTGACTTGGCAGAAGCCTGGGCGCAGTCTGTCTGCCATCAGGGAGGCATTCTCCAAACAAGCCTGCCTGCCTCGAGAGCGGGGTTGTTTGTTTAAAGCCTGACTTCCTCGGAGAAGAGCCGCGCGCAGCTGTAGGTCTATTGACAACTCTTAAATAACTGAAGGCTTCGGCCAAACCCTTGGAGCAGGGCTTAGAACTTGGGGCCTCAGCTTTTTCATGATCAACTCAGTATTTCGTAGGTGAGAGCAAAGGGTGTTTATCCTGCCCAGAAACACAGCTAGGCAGCAGCGCGCCTGCTACCTGCGCTTCAGACTGCACAAAGAGGCAAGAAGCCTGGGACCTTTGAAACTGCCAGACTCCAGCAGCTTTTACAGGTTAGACACTTCAACTTTGGATGCCCAGTTACCAACAGTCTTAGTCCAAGATATTTCTATTCTTTCTGCATGCAGAGAAAAACCTGGACACCATAGGATAAGATTCAAAAGAGCTTATAGTCTAAATGGAAAAAAGTAAAGAGACAAGGAATAGCAACTGCTGTATAAAAGAGCATTTATAATCCTCCAGATCTCTCAAGATGCTTTTAAAACAGGAATTTATTACTGAGGAAACACAAATAGCACAGTGTGCAGTAGAAGCAGGTAGTACCGCTGGCCACAGTGGGCAGCGTGTGGCCAGAAGCTAATGCAGAGCAACCCCGGGAATCTGGGGAGCCAGGGTGACACTGCGGGGATGGCGTGGGGAGAAGCCCCCCCTTGCTCTGCTCCTCCTTGCTCATCACAAGCTCCTGCATTTTTCTCCCTGTGCTGGAGCTCTGCAAGGGGCCTTCCAAGCAGTGAGAGAATAACAGGATGATACTGAGGAAATTGTTTTTTCAGCGTGAATTTTGACCCTTCTGGGCAGCAAATATGAGACACATGCTCTGGACAACTCCTTGGCACATTAGCCGTCTTTGTGAAGTTATTTGCTGATTCAGAGGTGTGAAATCTCCTCTGAAACGCGGTGGAAGTAATGGCACTGCTGGTGGTACTGAAGCAGCAAGGGCTCCTCCTGGGCCATTATGGCTTCATAAATATTGACTTTGGATAAAGCTTCTGACAAAATCCTGCTTTTTTTTTTTTTTCCTTTTTCCTCCCAAGTGGGTTCTCAGAGCTATTTTGCCTAAGGCAACATACATGACACAAGAATGAGCCTTTGGAATAGTGATGCAATTGCTTGGTCATGAAATAAAAAAAAGGCTGTATTTTGATTGATAGTTTGAGTTCACGCTGTTTATTTGGTTTACTCTGCATTCTTTGTCATCTCATTACTATTCTTGCCACATATGCCAGACAGCTGAAATACTATTTTAAAACCTTTTTTGAATTTTACACTTTATCATTTTCCCTATTTTCTTTTCCATGGAAGACCTGCACTTTAACACATAAGTCTTTCTCTTCAATAAGCTTGTTAAGCTATAGCTAGCCATGTCAGCCTGATTCCTTTCTCACTTGCAGCAGTATGTAATTTACCTCAGCTAAATGATTCCTATGCAGTTGATTATAATTGTCTCATGTATTTGAAAAAGTCATGATTAACTCTTGTCTTGGTGCACTTATCCACAAGTTCTCAGTCACAACAGCCACCATCCCAGTTGACACCCACGTGATTCTCCCCATTTATGCACTGGAAAGCCCTGTTCTGACACAAAAGCAGCACCAGGTGACATATGAAGACAGGTGCAGTGGAGAACTGACTGCTTCCCCGCCTTGAAGGGAAAATCTGACACCTCTTTCCCTAGAAAAGTACCTCAGAATACACTAAAAATGTGCTCATGTATTTTGATGAGTTGGACCCAAGTTTCCAGTCTTTTGCTCTTGCCAGAGAAGGGCTAAACCAACAGGAGAATGAGGGCAGACAACAGCTACATCAGAGCAGACATGAGATGAAACATGAAGGCAGTTAGCTATGCTCTGTGTTTACAAGGACAAGAGTAGCCTGATAGACCCAGCAATATTCCAGGAAGACAAGAGTCATTTATACAATATTCACTTTCTACCTGATATTTCTCCTCCAGGAACATCACCACATCTACACCAGAAGGCCCCTGTTCTGACCTCACCCAGCGTAGCGCAGGGTCTGCTTTTCATTTCCAGACAGTTTTTTTCCCTGAGATTACTTACTTTCATGATTTAGTGATCCCTGGGAAAACTCAGAATTACCCCAAAAACAGAGTCACTGAAAAAAGCTTTGGTATCCATACTCAGGCACTCACTGACTGCCTAACCTGGAGAGCAATGCCCAGAGATCCAGGCTCTGATCAGATACTTGAGTGCGACTTACTGGCCAGAACACTCCTATCATCATTTCTTGTCATGCTGTCTGCTGGCAACCTGTTGTTCATGGTTTAGAATTTGTATCAGTGATTCAGTCAGGATGTTAATTGGAAGCAGAAGAGAATTGTTTACAAAAAAACAAAAAATGAAAGGTTTACAGATGAGGTAAGTGCTGAGCTATGAGCTTGCTTCCCTGTGTAGTGGACATGCCTGGATGTTTTACCCTTGATTCTTGAAAACAGTTGGACCATAACCAACCTGCATACCAATATGCAGTCAAGGCTAATGTCAAAACATTGGTTTGCCCCAAAATCATTTTCATGGATTCATTCATGGAGGAATAGCATGAAACTAAACACTGTGCTTGCCCCCTCCCCTGTGCCCCCTGAGCACTAAAAGGTCTGCATCATCTTTTACTGTCACTGGAGGGTGTTAGCACTCATACAGTCATGCTTTCCATTCTGCATTAAGCATAAAAGTGCAGTTGAACACTGTGTACTGACTGAATTATGAGGTTATTAAAGAGAAAATACAGGACAGTGGAAAATAGACCTGTGTTCAATTTCACTTTTTAAGAAGAAGTTTTTTTAGGATTAGGCATATGCACACAGTTTAGGGAGAGTATGTACAAGTCATCCTTTTACACAAATGCTCATTTCCAAGACTATACAGCTGCTTTGTAACATACATCTACACTGCAAAAAGTCATATTGAGAGCCAAATGCTCATGCACATAATGTGAACAAGATTTTATTCTGTCCTCTGTAGAAAAAGGGCGTAATTTTGGGCCAAGATACCGAGATGCTACACGTAACCCATGAACAATTCCCTCATCTAATAAGCTCTTGGGTAAAGATTTTTAGGCTAAAATTCCTTTGTTTATAAGAATACACTTGGAAAAGTATATTGGCAGAATAACAAGAAGAATTCCTAACACACTTGCATATATTTTCTACAGTAGCGATTCAGCCTATAAATTTAGCAATTCATACTAAGAGTACATAATCTAGCGACTACTGGAGCCACACTTTTTAACTAACTAACATGGAGCATTTTAACAGAGACTGATGCACCACAAATGCCCAGCACCTGTGCACAAAACTCCTCCTTCGTATTTCAGTTTGCGCTGTAAAGAATTGTTAAGCTGTAGCTAGTTGTTAAAATCCTGCCTTTTCTTTTCTTTTCTTTTCTTTTCTTTTCTTTTCTTTTCTTTTCTTTTCTTTTCTTTTCTTTTCTTTTCTTTTCTTTTCTTTTCTTTATCCCTATACAGAGGTGTAAGGCATCCCCCATCTTCCCTGTGGCTGCTCCGCTCCAGGAGGTGCTCGGGACAGAGCTGCTTCCAGGAGGAGCCGGACTCGCTCCGCGGGCCGAGCTCCCACAGCGATCCCAGCGCCCGACGCCTGCGTCGCTGCCTGCTCTCCCCCTGCTACCTGAAGAACGGCCTCAACGTCCCCTCAGAAAAACTGCTGCTTCTAAAAACCTGAATCAAATCCCCTGTGTCTTCTACAGAGAAACAAAAACAACAAACTGGGGGAGGAGAGGGTACATGTAAATTATAGCATGAGGATAATTGTCAAGAGGACTTCATGTGTTGTCATTCTCTGGGCGTAACCATCAGCAGAATTCAGCTCACCTCAAGCAGATAGTT
The DNA here is from genome assembly GCF_059628265.1 of Tinamus guttatus. Lineage (NCBI taxonomy): Eukaryota > Metazoa > Chordata > Aves > Tinamiformes > Tinamidae > Tinamus > Tinamus guttatus. Next base: position 14,375,355 of record NW_028288538.1, read on the forward strand.
TAGACTTCAAGCATGTTAGGTGGGACAAGCATAGGCAAGCACTATTGCATGAAGATGATGGTCAGGGTTTTTAAATCATCTCACTATAACATGCTCTTAGAGCTCTTCTGCATTATATACTTTGTAATGAAACACCCAAACTCTGCTTCACCTACCTACCTCCCCATTAAAAAAAAATGACCTACACATCACCAACATCTGCTCAGCAGAAGGACAATTATACATGTATAAATACACTCTCGGATTGGACAGTGTCTCACATTTTGCAAAGAAGTAAATAAAACTAATTAAATAATTAAGTGTTATTTTGGAAAACATTGCTCATCTTTTGGAGGAACAATTTAGAGTTGTTTAGAGAGTGAGGGCCATACTCCGTGCTATCTGAATTGGTTTAATTCCTCAATTCTTTGTAATAGCATTGCTACTTTTCTGAAGAAAAACATTTTCTTTTCCATTTCAGCTGTACAGAGAAGAAGCTGTACCGAGCTACACATTTTATGTGCAGCTTTGCACAGACGGGTTTGTAGACAAGAGAGAAAAGCTGTGAGCTCACAGCTATGCAGCAATATCTGTAGTGTTTCTAGATGTCAGGTTTACAGTTTCTGCAGTTTACTGCAGTTCTGCAGGGTTAATTAAAACACTTCACAAAATCAGGCAAAAGAGAAGGAGGGGAGAAAAAGTGTGCATTGTGTGCACATTTGTGTGCACTGCCTGTTCATCTCCAATGAACATGCCATGTGTACAAGCGGACACGTGCACTTTCACCAGAGCAATCTCTCTGGGCTTTCCAGTAAAGCTTCTGTCCTTATTTCATAGGCAGATGTTTTAGAAATGTCTCCTCTAAGCTTCTATAGAAATTAAGAATTTGCCTTTGTAAGTCCGATGTACAATGTACAATGATGTGAGAACTAATAATAATCTAGATCATATTTATCCGATACGCCTAGATAGTATATAAATACATGGTCTGATCCAAAATGCAATGAAATCAAAGAAGAAATACCCTGGGGATTTCTGCCAGATCCTTGCACTTCGAGCAAGAACAAGCTTACTTTCAACTTTTAATTATTTTGAACAGAATGACGGGCCCCTGATTACCTAAGAGATCACGTTCCTCGGGACGCCAGTGCAGAGCACAGGCTGATTCCTACTTGCACCATCTCCACCCACCCCAAAGTCAAGCATTTTGGTAACTCCATGGTAATCCTTCTGAATCCTTCGGTCGTCTTTGGAGAAGACATATTTGTTATTAAAATTTTGGGATTTATTTTTAATAAATCATTCTGTAATCGGACACTGCAACAGGATGCGCAACTCCCTTGAGCAGGAAACTACCATACACTGAAATAACATCACCACGAGCAGTGACAGCATCTGGCAGCTAGCAAGCTCCCTTTCTACAGCAACAGCAGTAACAGCTCACCTGTCTAGCATCTCAGATAACAGCATTTTTGGTACTTACATAACTACAATATAAGTTGCAGTAAAAGAGACTTTATGGACTATTAAAAATGCTGTGTCTCTGGTTATTAATATATTATATAATTTACTTCCACTATTTCTTCAGCAATCACTGCATCGTCTGGAACTTTTTGCAGCTCAGAGCCAGAGGATGCAACGTGATGGGCTCCTCAAGACCCATGCTGTACCGTTGAGGCCTGTTTGCTGCACCTCCTTAACGTAACATTTTTCCAAGCACGTATAAAAACCAGTACTGTTCCATCGATCTTTCTTCAACAGCTTTCCTTTTGAAAGTTTAGCATTTTCTATGGATATTATGGCCACAATTTCAAGCTCCAGAAATCCAGGGGAAAACCTACAGATGTCTATTATTTATATTATCTGTGCTGTGAGTCAGAGCCTAAGCACAACTTGTCAACACAAGCACCTAGAGCCAAATCATAAACCTCACTTGAAGGTGTGGACTAGATGAAAGGAACAGCAGATGCATTACAGTGTCCAGAAACCTGTCAGAGGGAGGGAGAGCTCTTCAGTCTTACACAGCACCGCCATTTGCTTCCCCTGTTCCCAGGAGCCCGGAGAGCCGCGGAGCCCCCTCGCTCCGAGCCGCAGAGGGCTCGGACACGTCCCTAGGAAAGCTCTGCACAAGTAGCTCCGAATCAGCGCCTGTGCTGCGGGGTTGGTTTGTTGGTTTTTCCTACCTGCACAAACTCAGGCTCCCCGGCACGTGCGGGGGGAATACGAGGCTAGCTGCTCAACTGGGGCACAGGATTTTGGACGGGACAATCCCCTGCATACTTCCAGACCTAGAGAATTTCCTAATGGATTATGAAATAATTAGTTGGCCAGAGAAGCAGCCCTCAGCCCATTCTGCAAGAAGGCAAACTTAATTCCCTAACAATCTCTGACTGGGGCTGGAGAGAAAAGCTGTTCTTTTCCCTATGGGAAGGTTGATAGTTTTGAGATGTCAGGTTTTCCAAAGAAGTTTTCTAAGTTGCACTGAAAAAAAATATGTTTTCTATTTGTTTTTCTGTGTATTTTTTTCTGTTTTTCTCCTTTTTATTATATCATTTCCCCTAGAAAGAGAAAAGTTTGGGGGAGGAGGGAGGAAAAAAAGAGAACAAAATTCACCCCCACACACACATTTATTTCTTTAAAAACTGTTTTGTAAGAAAAATGTTGAAAATTAGTAAGAACTTGCAAACATTAGGATTAATCTTTATGTTTCTAATTGCTAAGTAATCCAAATGTAACCCAGAATAGTGTCAAGATTCAAACTGCAAAGTACAATCCATCAAAGTCATGAAATACAAATAATTAGAGTTTGGAATTCCTAGATTACTGTTAGTACAAGGTAAAACCAAGCTCCAAAGAACTTCTTAAGAAGCAAGCGGAAGAAAACTTATCATAAAACTTTTGATAACTAGAAACATAATGAGGCCTTTTGAACTTGGTTGACACCAGATGAAAATACATTTTTGGGGAAAAAAAAAAAAAAGAAAGCGTAGCCAAACAAAACCCTCCATATGATTCAGAAATACTCCTACTTTATAATCACAGCAGACTGCTGCAGAAAATATAATGTCTTAAGGGATTACAATTTCAAGAAATGAAAAAAAAAAAGATCAGAATACACTATTCCAAAATTACTGGAAATTATTCCAAATTGAAGCAGAACAAATAAACAGAATTTATGACAGAATTGCTTTTGAAGGATACTGCTTAGAAAAATATGCACTGCATGGTCTTTTAGACCTGTACCAAAGGCAGGCATATTGGTCATTTAGCTGGTCTGCTTTTCAGTAGGCACTGAAAGTAACTTCTGTGGTCACAAGTGTGTGGTTGCTTCAGGGCATTTCATTTTTCCTGGGTGTTTTCTGTGCACACACTGTTCAGAAGAGGCAGAGGTGCAGGGTGCAGGCTTGCATTACTGCTGAGGAGACCCACGTAACTCTTAACTGGCATAGCAATTGGATGCCATGCTCATGAGGCCAAACTAATGCTTATGTTACTGCTCCTTAGGAGATAAGCACAATCCAAGCAAATTCTCATTATGTAAACTGGGAGATCAGTCATACAAACAAATCAGGCTGTCACTGGGCTGTGCAAAACACCCGGCCCTTCTGTGCAGCGCAGGACCCCGAAGGCCCCGTTTGCTCCGCTGCTGGACTAAGCTCCTGCCCAGAAAGACGGGTTTGAATCCCACAGCTACGGGTAAGCAGAGCCAGAAAACAGCAATGGGGGCAATGCCTCAATAATGTTGCACCTCATCAGCTGGCAACGTCACCTGGGAGGAAGGTCAATGCTCAAGTAGCGCAATCAGAAGCACACAGAATATGACAGCATGTATATGATGTAGAAGCCAGGCGTACAGACGCTGAAACACACACTTTCATGAACAGTTCAGTACTCCTCATTTACCGAGCTAGCTTCTAGCTCCCCCCTTTCTTCTGCAAGGACTTAGGGAGCAAAGAACAATCTCAAAAGATTATGGTCATATGCAGACACCTTCCCAAGATGCCTCCTAGCTAATTGCACTCAGATGAAGAAACACAACATGAGACCTGACCTGGCAGCAGACCCTTCACCACGATACTGCTTGATACTTTGAATGGTTCCCAAAATACCAAGTGTTGATGTAGTTACTGGTCTGTGTTTTATCAGGTAAGGTTTGGAATATGCATTACTTTAAGACATTACCTTTATAAAGGAAGGATAAAAATACTTCTGTAAATGTTTCTTTTTACAAAGATAATGGCTATTGTTTGAAGATATTCTAAAATTTAGAAAGCAAACAATATTCTCTGATGGGAACAATTGGTAAGAAGGACTTATAAAGAAGAACCAATTCTTCAGACTAACCATGAAATACATTTCAGGGAATCCTACCATTTTATAGCAGAAGAGAATGCAAAACAAAGATCAAAACATCTGTGGTGCATCTATGAACATTTCTGTAACCACTACAGAAGTCAAAGGTGCTTCCATCAGCGGATCTTCTAACAAGCCAGAAAAACCATCTTTTCCAGGATACCTGTCCCAGACCTTGCTCAGCTTGACTCTCCTAGGCTGGCACGATCATGAATGAACTCAAGGAAGCACAGTGTAACTCATCCTAGGCTGCCACAACTCTGCCCTTCCAAGCCTCCTGTGAGGCTGGAAGACTTCCAGGACCATGACAGTAAATGAACCCAAAATACAGACACAGCATATTACATATCAATCAGCTTGCTTTACTCTTCCTTTACCATTTGGAAACATTTCCTTCCATGGGAGCCGAATTCTAGAACCTCTTTTTTCTGTTTTGCCTTCCCTTGGCCTGTCCTCCAGAGACATCAGAACTGCTAGAAAGGCCAGTGCTGCCTCCTGGTTTGCAGGAAAGCCAGGGAGCCTCTGCACAGGCTATCAGTAATGCTCAGGGACACACACACACACACACACACACACACACACACACACACACACACACACACACACAAGACCTTCGGAACCCTTATGGCAATTTGCAAGGTTGTGAGATTCACACATGGACACTAGGCATTCTCACACCTCTCTTCATAACTGAACACCAGGACAGGGACTAACAACCGAGTTATTTATTTCTACTGTGGATTATAAAAGGGCTGAAAAGAACAGGATATAAAGTAAGAAGGGAAAAATTTCCCCTAGACTAATACGGAGACGATTCTTCTAGCTCCTTTGAAAACACAGAAGGGTTTAATGTGTCTTCGCTATTACAGACATCCACACCTGCCCACCCCATTTTCTTGGCTCCTATCGCACCGCAGCGCGTCATGGGAACCAAGGGCGCTCGGCAAGCCCAGCTGTGCAGTAACAAGGTGAGTCATGACCCAGATATGTGCCACTGATAATCACACACACAGCTCCCTCAGAGAAGCCAGGGGGCTCAGAAGCAGATGAGAAAGCCAGTCCCCTAGGTGCTGAAGGATAAATAAACACTGAGTCAAGCAAAAGAGTGTGACAGAAGAAATCTGTATCAGCTTTCTACCCTACTTCAATTCCCATAGACAGATTTTCATCCAAGAACTGATGCTGTCTAGAAAGCTCTGCCAGCTCATCTTGAACAACAACCACCCAGCTTGAAATGGAAAAATAAAGAAGTTCCTAAATGTTGAAAGTTTTCCATGGCGCCAACATTAACTGCCAACTCTTGCTAAAATAATCTGTCCCCATTGCTTACTTCTCTGTTCCTTTATCCTCTCTATTTTCCCCTAAGGGCAGATGTTCAAGGAATCTTTTTTATGTGTGTGTACATACATTTATATATGCATGTGTATGTATACATATGCATATATACATATGTATATGTGAGTGTGTGTATATGTATAGCTTATCACTAATCTTACCATTGCTGCAACCCATTTAGTTTTGGAAAAAAAGGAAGCCCGAATGTATTTTAATCACAAAAAGCTGATTAGAGTGCAGGAATGGAGAATCATAAATCTGGCCTGTTTTGCTGTTTATATGATAAATTGCTGCAACAGTTTCACCTACTATGGCACTTTGCCAGTGCTGGCCCAGAAAGTGAGTATGAGGGCCAACTCTAGCTCACTCATACTCCCTTCTCAAGTATTTACTGCAATATTAATTCCTTTATTCTCCTTGTTCTCCCAGGACTATGGGTGCTCACTCTCATATGACCCAGCAGCATAAAACCCTTTGAGGTGATAATTCTTTCTCTGTTCCATTTTTTTTTCTCCCTTCTAGACAAACAAGAAAAAAAAAAAAAAAACATGTGTTGGCAGCACAAACTTTTTAACAGATTTGTTGCTAACCCCAACACTCTGCCTCTGGTGCCAGATAGCCAGTAATGGGCTTACTCAGCCTTCACAAAGGGGGACAGAAAAGGTGAGCAGTCAGGGAGAAGCAGCATCCCTAGTCACAACTGCCCAGCAGTGGGAGATGGGGAGCCTGGTGCCAGCCACACAGCTCTAGTGAGGCTTCCAAAAGCAAAGCCCTACTCAGGACTGGATGAAAACGCGCGTTGCCCATTAATCATGCACTCAGACATCTTATCAAAGTTATGGTGTGCAAAAACAACGCAGATCAAAAGCAGCCCAGACTATGTTCCAGCCAGAAGTTCTTTCTCAAGCTCTGTAGTATAAAAATAGTGTTAAATATCAGTTGAAGATTATACAGAAACTACATGCAGAAATGTGAGCTGAGGAATTTGACATCTATTTTGCAATCTCCCTGAGGAACAATATGGTATAAGGGCTTAAGTCATTAAGTTTGGCCTCTTGTACTTAGGCAAATTGTGCAGCATTACACCCAACCTGGGTGCAGAATAAAAGGGAGTGAGCAGATAAGGCTGACTGAGGTAGGCCAGTCCTCTGCACACCTGGATTATTCCTATAATATATCTTGTCAGGCCCTTTTCAGTTTAGTAAGTTCTTCTTATGCCTCAAAGGAGCAGCCTTTTAATTTTGCTTGTAAAACTACCCTGCAATTTAGGCTGACTTTAACTCTCTTCCTTGTCTTCAACAGATGCTAAATTCACGTCCAAATTAAACCTCCTTCCTGGAATTTGTCAAGATGTCATTAAACTAAAGAGAGAATTTTGTCACAGCTGGAGTTAGTAAGTATCAGCTATGGATAGCAAAAAAAAAAAAAAAAAAAAAGGAAAAACTGCCCTAAAGCTTATGTGCAGACATTCTGGCACCTAAGTATAGACTGAACTATTTCTATGCTGCCCTTTATGCCATTGCAATCTCACTAAATCTTTTATATTTAATGAAAACCACTCTACGATTCTGAGTCTTCTTACATTTATGGCTATTTGTCTCTCTGGTGCCTTCATTTGTGTCCGTCTTATCAAATTGTCCAATAATTCTACTGCAAAAAAACCCTGAATAACCAAATCCACAGAGACCGTGAATCTTGTAAGCACAAAGGCATAGAAGATGCTAATGGCAGGGACAGCAGGAGCTTCTCCGGTCTCCTCCTCTCCCCATGGCAGCATCAGCTCTACCTGCCAGATGCCCACTGGAACTGTTTTTAAAATCCCAAGTGACAGGAATGTTAAAATCCCTGAGGGAAAGATGCCCCAATAGTACATTAACCACATCTAACTAGCCACTAGACAAACTAAGCAGAATTCATCCTAATGCAATTCAGGTCCTTTATTTGCTCCTGCCTATCATAACCAAAAAAGAATATTCTCTACTGCTCTATAATAGCCTTTAAGATATCTCAAGTCATTATTTAAGAAACAAATATTTGTTTTCTCTGTCAGAGAATTTATCTTTTCAAGAAGATATGTTTGCTATGAAAAGATTAAAAAAGCATATAAACCTATGGGACAACCTAGCAGGAGCTCCAAAACATTGGTTTATTACCTAACATTTTTGACAGAAATGTTTCTGCAGTGAGTATTGAGCAGGAAATGAGTATGAATGACATGACCCAAGGTGCCAACATCAGAGCTGAACACACGATACAGAATTCAGAACTGATTCACACACCCCAGTCCTTCTGTGCAATGCAGAAACAACTTTTAGCCCCTTTAAATCTCAAGTGTGTTATCTTGTTGTGTTGCTCACGTGCGGGTCCCCTGGCACAAACCAGCCAAGTTTATTACCTGACAGTTCTGCAAGGCCTCCGGGGAGCGGCTGGAGCCGCCAGCAGCAGGCAGAAGCTGTGGTCACACCGCTCATTCACCTCCCGTCCTCGACTCCGGCCAACGTGCGGGGCAGGACAGCAGCCACGGGCACCAGGGAACTTTGTGCTGAGCATCACAGCACACAGAACAGCTGACTGCAGAGAACATATTGACATGACTGTATTGGCACACTTTGCAGTTGGAACTTAACATACATGCATTAAGGATGGAAAATGTGTTCTCATTTTTTTTCCCTCTAATCTTTCCATGCTATAGCTTATGATTTACACAATTCTAGGAATGTTAATGGTGTCAGAGCTTTCAAGAAATTAAATAGAAAAAAACAATCTGACCCTGACTGCCTGTAATTCAACCCCGCAGATGACAGCTTTCCACAATCGCGTGCTCTCGGGGTACCTGTGAACGTGTACACCAGGCAGGCAGAAACGCCTCTGTTCTCAAACCCTGCCCATAGCCGAGACAAGCCAAAGTCAGATATCATATTCTGCAAGTCTCTTAAGACAGACTTTGGCTTTTGCTTCACTCTGGCAAGCAGGAGCACGTATTGTTGTTCTCACAGAACCTTCACAAAAAAAAAAAAAAAACAAAAAGCAAGTGCATCCTGGTAAACTGCAACAAAAAGCCCGTATCATGAGATTTGATTGGTATATGTAACACAGCACTGAATCATACACTGGTGCCCTGAAATTAGGGAAAGTGTCTAAGACACCAACACCAACCTGCAATCCTTATTTTTAAGCTTTTCAAACTTGAGCAGCTGTAACTTGCTGCCGTAACACATTGCAAAGCTTTAGCCCATGTTAGTAAGACAAATACTGACCTGACAACTTAAGGATCGATTTGTTTTGCAGAATGTAATAAACATTGTTCAAAAGGAGATACCTGCCTCTTTTTTATTTTTATTTATTTATTTATTTATTTATTTTTAAGGCAAATATTTTGATGTTAAGGTCTTTCAGTAAGAACTGGAAGGATATCGAGGGAGCTATTAAACAGCTGTAAATAAGTGTTCCTTACGTTCCCTAAATTAAGGGGAGTTGCAATGGAAATGAAGATTGGTCTATGATATAAGTAACATTTCCTTGCACTTCAAAAGGGACTTTGAAATATAGAAACCCCTATAAGTCAGACCAGTAGTGCATTAAACTCTGCCCCTGCTGTGACCAGGGATAAAGTTACAGAGGAAAGTCAAAATTTGGCAAATCTTTTAGTGTCACTAACAGCTGATAGTGACAAATTTTATTAGTTCATTATGAAAGCACGTAGAAAGTTTAAAAAAACAAGAAAAGTAATTGTAAAATCTGCTTTCCAAGCTGTTTTAATGTTCTTGTCCATGTGTTATAGAAAAGGCAAAAAGAAAAACAGGTGGGCCTTTTCAGAACACATCATCATAGACACCCCGGGTGGATTTGCTCTCATCTCCTTGGCAGGAACAGCCCTATTCCCCAGTCTTTCCAGGAGTTGAGGGCACTTGTTCTCCTTCTATTTCTGATTCTTAGTAAGAAAGAGGTGCAGCTGCAGCACAGTTCTCTCTCAAAGCATGATAATGATCTGAGTATTACTTTCTGCCCTTTTAAAGCACCTAGACAGCTTGTTTGCTTCTCTGACTGCTGTTTCACATTGAGCAGATAATTTCCTGGAGTCATTTACAATGATACTTGTTCTTTTTCCTGAGTTTTACAGCTAATTTATGTCTGACTGGATAAAATAATTCCTTCCATTTCATGTTACTCGTATTTGACAATGGTTTCATCTGTCATCATGCTGTCTGAGCCGGTGGCTTCACCATGTTCCCTCAAGTCCTTTGCGGTCTTCTCTAGAACTATATATTTCACAAAGCATTTCCGCAGTCTCTGTGCCAAATAACAGCCCTCTGTCCGTTCAATTTTCTTCCCTGAATTTCTTCAGTGTCCATGGGAAAGTAGGTTCGCAGCAAGCCGTAAATGCTAAGCCTTCAAACATCAGTTACTCAATTCACTCTGTCAGCTGTCTCCATCCTGTAAACTTAGATTATCTTCACTTTGTTTCTTCTATTATGCAGCACTCAGTAGTACCTGCTAACAGAAACTGGTCCCTGCAAACAGATTCACCAGACACTCTATCCCAAGAACAGAAGCAGCAAGAATATGTTGGGGTTTGGAGGCTTGGTGAGGGGGTGCTGCCATTTGCTCATGAGCAAAGTACCTAGAGCCGCAATCACAGAGAGTGGAACAGGCTGCAGGACGCACTGCACCCCGGGGCACCGAGATGGAGGTCCCTCACCAACAGAAAGCTGCTTGGTTTCACAGGGGTAATGGCATTAACCTTTTTTTTTTTTTTTTTTTTTTAACAGTTTGGATCTGACAGTGAGGTGCGCAAAGAAAAAAAAATATCACATTAAAATTGAAACAGATTAAAAAATTGAAACAGATTAAGTAGAGAGGACAAGCTCTGATTTACGAAAATGTTTCTGGAAGGTGTTTGATTTGTAGTAACATAGTTCTGCTGAGGTTTGTTTTCAAATTGTTGCAATATATTAGCATTCTTGACAATTTCAAAACTTAAAGGAAGCCTCAAAATGACTGTTTTAACATCTTAGAAAAATAGATTTAGTAATATTTTGCTCACTGAACTTCTCCAGAAAATATAATGACATCTGCAGATTTTCAAACATCTTTGAGGGTAATCACAGAAGTTACTTCACTGGTTTCCTGTTAGGCAACTGGCCTATGAAACTGCTTCACAGATGCATCAACAGTTGTCCCACTTTGCCCCTTTGATTTCAGATTATTTTATTTTTCCTTGTATTTTCTGACACTTCTCCTCATCCTTGTTTACGCTAGATAAATCACTGCTGGTTCGGAGTGCTGAAGAGCTTGCAACTGCAAGCTGAGGGCAGCACATGCCACATTGAGCATTGCTGGGTTTGACCCCAGGCCCCCAAACGGTTCTGAACAAACCTTGTCCTTGTGTATGCTGGCAGATAAACCTCATTCACCCACAGTTCAGCTCCAAAATTGCTGACACTTAATATCAGCAAGAGATAATTTTCCTCATATAGACATTTTTTTTTCTCCCTGACAGATGTTAAGCTCTGTGTCATTCATAAACACAAGACAAAGTCACTTTGCTATGGAGCTCTTGGGAATAATTTCCATTTGAACTCACTGTGCCTCTCACTGTTGAAAGATTGGGAAAGAAGTCAGTGAAACAGAAGACCAGATTTCTGAGTGGTGTAAATTCATACATTTCCATCGATGGTGCTGATTTGCCTGATAAAAGAATTAGGAGCATATTTTAAGATCACATTTTCTCTTTCCTTTCATTAACGCTCTAGTTTTCTTCATGCTGACATGGTATGATAACACATGGACTTAGATGGCAAAGCCCCACGAGCAAGCAAAGCTTCTGAAAAGCTGCACTCAAAACACAAGAGCCAATCCACATTCACAACCAACGGCTGCTCTAGGTTGCTCAAAACTTCCAAAAACCACTTTGAGGAAGGTTCTTACTTGCTCCACCCTCTCATGTAGAGAATGAAATCTGAACTTTTACACCGTACACTGCTTGGCATAAGGCACGAACTCTGGGTATCAGGACATACACGACAAAAACAACGAGGCAACTGGAGTCGCGAAGCTCTGCTCGGCTGGTCATCATGTGCACCCCATCTCCTGGGCATCCGCAAGTCAGGCCCAGCAACCATCCTTCCTAAGGCAAGCTGTATCAATTCATATTCAAATGTTTGCTTCTGGTTTCAGCAAGATAAATCTTCAAGACAGTCTCAGTGTACTGTCTTAAACAGTCTTTCCATGCCTTATGGATGCAGTTATTTTTCATTTATCCTGAATGCAAATCAGAGAGATGAAATCCGAACAGTTCCACCCCTGCTTTCTTCTCTTCCCTACAACCACGTTTCATTTGGCTTGTCTGCTAACTCCCTGCTCACCTGCACGACTGAACAGAGATCTGCAAGCAGATTCCTTATAAATTTTCAAATACAAATATATATGTAAGAACTACATACCAAGAAATCTGCTAAATATATCAGAAAGACCTCTATGGGCTACCTAGGGATGTTACCACAAGCCCTGGGCAGGCTGCATGCATTAGAAGAGTAATCCACTTCTGCTTCAAAGATCCAAAGTTAGATTGATTTTTTTTCCTTCCCTGAGAGACACAGCCAAGAAATTATTTCCTCCAAAAACTAGAAGGAAAAAATCCTTTCTCCCAGAGTGGAGGGGATAAAACACACACACACACACAAAAAAAAAAAACAGAAATGGCCATTAGAAACTTTGCTATGAACAGGTTATTCATAGAATCATAGAATCATAGAATGCTTAGGGTTGGAAGGGACCTCTAGAGATCATCTAGTCCAACCCCCCTGCACACGCAGGGTCACCTAGAGCACGTGGCACAGGACTGCATCCAAGCGGGTTTTGAAGATCTCCAGAGAAGGAGACTCCACAACCTCTCTGGGCAGCCTGTTCCAGTGCTCTGTCACCCTCACTGTTAAGAAATTTTTCCTTAAGTTCCTATGGAATTTTTGATGTTTCAGTTTCCGGCCATTTCCTCTAGTCCTATCAGTGGCCACCACTGAAAAGAGACCATCCCCGTCCTCTGCACTCCCTCCCTTGAGGTACTTATAGACACTGATTAGATCCCCTCTCAGCCTTCTCTTCTCCAGGCTGAACAGGCCCATCTCCCTCAGCCTCTCCTCATAGGGCAGATGTTCCAGGCCCCTGATCATCCTTGTAGCCCTGCGCTGGACTCTCTCCAGCAGCTCCACATCCTCTTGTACTGTGGAGCCCAGAACTGGACACAGTACTCCAGATGCGGCCTCACCAGGGCTGAGTAGAGGGGCAGGATCACCTCCCTCGACCTGCTGGAGATGCTCTTCTTAATGCAGCCCAGGATTCCATTGGCCTTTTTGGCCACGAGGGCACACTGCTGCCTCATGGTCAACTTAAAGGTAAGAGAGAGAAACAAAAGTAAAACCAATTTAGATGGGCCTACAGCAGAAAGTGCTAAAGAACCTCAGATCTTCCCATGAAAACTTACAGTGCAAATTGACATATGATACGTTTAAAAAAAAAAGAAAGAAAAAAGAAAAAAAGAAAACCTCTCTCCCAGCAGCTGAACGTGTGTTTCACATACAAGCAATAGACTGAGCATAGATAAGCAGCGTCAAGAACTGAAACCTTCAAGACCTTTAATCCACCCCTGTGCACAGTTGATTCCAACAATTTCAGGAGCTAGCCCTGGGCACCCACTGAGTTGAGTTGATCCACAAGCTATGATTTTATTACAGGGTCAATTCACAGCACAGCAACAGTGCTCAGCATTCTGAAGAACTGCAGGTTTGCGCTGGAGTCCTTTCTTTCACCTGAAGGACAAGTTTGCAACACGCAAAATATCTGTCGGGTGTTAGATCAAGGACATTCGATATTTTATGTCGACTTACCATCCTACAGGAGCACATGCTTAGAACACCCAGCTGCATTCCTCAGAATAAGGGGCATCCCTGCTGCGTTAGTCATTAGAAGGCATACTGACTTCTGTCCTGCTCCAAAGTTTCAGTTTGCTAGCAAAAGGTCAAGGGAAATTTTTCCTCAAATGTGTGTCCAGAAAGAGAGTGCTTAAATATCTGGCTTAGCTGATGAAACCACCAGGGAGCGAGTCCAGCTGTGGAGATAGAGTTTTCAAAATTGACACGTGTTCACTAACAGCTGGGCTAAAATTACTAGATCCTTTCTTCAGATGCTATTGACCTGTGAGAAATCAGACAACAGCTATTCAACCATATTTTCTCCATGAGCTTAAGTTTTTAGAGGCCTTCTCATGTAACAGAAGCTCCTAAGAGCCCTGGCACAGAGCAGCCAGACTTACAGTGCCAGGCCCCGTCGGAGGAAGCAGTGTGAACTGCCACCCCTGGGCAGCTGGCAGCCTGGCCTGGCGCCAGCGCGCGGAGTCGCAGGGAAGACCCTCACTGATTCCAGCACGAGGAAACACTGCCCAGGCTGAGCTGCCGCCCACCGCCAGCTGCTGGCAAGCAGGGCCGCTCTACCCAAACCCCAGCTTAGCTCCAACAGCCAAAACATCACCCTTTGGCACAGGTTTTCTTTAGACAGCAGAGAACATCTGCTGTTTCCTTCCCTTGCTTCAGGAAAACTTGCTGCTCCCCACAGGGACGGGAGATGCTGCCGGGGAGGCCATGCAGGGCACTGGCAGGGGTCGCACCGGCACCACGGCTCTCCTTGCCCCCATGCTTGAGGCGTTGTGTTCATAAGGTTTTAATGCCAAAATCAAGCTTTTACCCTCAAGTTGATGAAAACATCCACAGCAGGGGGAAAGCAACTAAAGACAGAAAAAAAAACTAAAATAAAATTCTTTTGGATTGGACAAGCGATTAGACTCCCTCAACGTGGAGCTAGTTTCCCCTGTTATTTCAGCAAGAGACAAACCAGTGTCAAAGCAGGGCCGCGCGCGCCGCGAGGCCGGGACAGCGCAGCGCTCCTAGCCCTGCTCCCGCCCGCCCGCGGCCGCTCCACGGCAGCAGGGCTCGTGGCTCACACGCTGCTAACAGGGGACACCACAACTGGCTCCAAGCGCAGCTCGGCACGTCCTTCCCTGCCCTTCTCTCGCCAGGGCTAAGCGAACGGCACTGGATTCAGCTATAAAGGCGCAGAGACACTGCCCAGGCAGGATATCGCACGCTACTTCATCCTACTAGCAGAGAACCACTCCTGGATGATACCCCAGCACTCTCTTTCCCCAGAGAACAGGTTTAAGGACAGTGGGGCTCAGCGGTGCTAACCAGAGGCACCCATGTGAAACGAGGTGGCCCAGCAGCAGCGTCACCCTGGCCAGCGGGGCGCAGGGACGGACTGCGCTGCCTCCGCACAGCGCACGCAGGGCACCCCGGGACCACCATCTGCAGGTGCCTTCTCCTTTACTCCTCTCTGAATTTCACGCAACCTCACAAGATCTCTTTGCTAGGGTCTATGCATTGAGGAGTTCATTTCCAATTACTAGCCTGACAAAAACATTTTTATGGATTATACACCAGTTAGAAGCCACACCTATCCTTAAGTTATGATCTGCAACTTTTATGACCTGGCAAAGGTATTTTTTCCTTCAGAGTTTTATACTGGAAGATTTGCAGGAATGTTCACGCCACAGTTTCTTGGAGCCTTAGATCTGCTGCTAGCACAAATCTTCTGCCCTGGCAAAAGACATTCTCCAATGGAGGAACTTCCTGAAAAATCTCATACTTTAAGACTGATGCTGCATTTCCATACGCAAAACTGAAATCACTGCTGTGGTGATTAATTTCATATCTGCTCTCCTAATAGATACAAACGAGCCTAAGTAACACTTTGAAAACGCCTGCTCAAGAAGAGCCTTGGCTCTGTCGCATTCACAGCACTGCCCTCCTGAGAGTTTCGAAAGAATCAGGACATCCCAAGCGAAGACAAAAGCTGTAGCTTGCACCCAAAATGAACACACTGTTGTGCCCCAAAACTTCCATAAAATACTTTTATAAGACAGACAGTTAGACTTGTCCTCTCCTTTGACAGTTTTCAGTTTTATGAAGAAATTGTGAAGAAACCACTGTTTTTACACAAGCCTGAAACCTATAAGCAATCCCAGGTTATCAGTGGGAGTCTTGCCTGTAGTGGCCACGAAACCTGACGCCTGTTAAGCTCCGAGCTCCATTCAGATGTTCTCTCCCTATAAGGCTTTATCTCTTCAGCACACAGCACTGTGTGGAGCAAGGCTCCCATGACAGACGTTAAAATCAGTGCACACTGATGGTAGAACACACATGGAGGAAGAAGGAATGCCAAGTTAGCTTCCTTGCCCGAATATGTCACAGCTGCTTGGCTATTTTCAATTAGAATGTCAACAATAATCAAAAATACAGTGAAATTAGTGAAGTTGAGTTAGCAATTACTCATACATCTTAAAAATTCACTATTGATAAATTATGTTATTTCAGGAAGAACAGGAACACAAAAGCTTTTGTTACAAAAACAAATCAGCTTGGAATTGCTTAACCACTTTTCTTAGCACCAGCTTAGGTCTTAAACATGACCATCTGTTTAGGACAACTAACAAAAGGGACTATAAAAGAGGACAATACAATAGGGAACCTACTTCTACTCCCACTGAAGATACAGTACAGTTTAGAGACCTCAGGAGTTCCTCTGGTCCAATCACATGTTTAAAGCAGGGCTGGCGCTGACACTGGATCCGATTGCTCAGGGCCCTGTTCCTGAGTCAACAGAAGGCAAACAATATCTACTAGAAAATTTCATTCATTCAAGCGAATCCTGGGAATGAGCCTAATTCAAACAAGTTATTTCCAGATTTGCTGGAAGTATTCCTTCAGTTGGAATACAGCTTTCTCAGGATGGGAAAGATACTTGATTTAGCTGATCCAGATTGAAACTATGAGGAAATGTTTGCTTTTTTTTTTTTTTCAGATGTTAATCTAAAATAGTAACTTATTTCAGTAGGTTCTATGAATTGTACAAGCAATTCATTCTCATGAATTGTACCGCAATAAGAAATATTTCTACATGAGGAACAGTTTGCTTTAATATGGATGAAGATTTGATAATCATTAAAAAAAGTGAAAAGTACAGCACGATGTTAGAATATGGGACAATGAACCAAAACACTTGGCTCTCCTCCTATCTCGGTCATATAATCAGTGAGTAATCTTGAACAAGAAGCTTAGGACCAAATACTGAAAAGCAATTCCGTGATGTTGGATTTGAAAGTTGAAATACTGTGAAGCTTCACATACAGGATGACTGGCACTGGGGGAGAAGAAAGGACCGCTGAAATTGCTGAGCAGTCCAAGTGCAAGTGCTTCATGAGCATCACCTCCTGAGTGCCTCGCACCAAACCTGCAGCACACCCCAAAGTTGGTGTTTGAAGCAGCTTGCTCTTCACTTGCAGTCTCTACACACTCACTTCACAGTTAATCCTTTAAAACTACTATGATGAATATTACAAATATTTAAAGCACAAATTCCCCCAGGATGCATGACAAGATTCAGCCAATGGGCAAAATAAAGCTCTTCCATCTCTATTTAACAAGATATTCTAAATAGAAGAAAATCCTTTACGTTCTTTACCTGCTGCTTCTCTTTCAAGAGAAGGCCAGATTCAAACAATTCTTCTCATCTCTCTTAATACCATCTCTAATGCCTGTCCAACCTGTGCCCTGTTTAAAGCAGCACAAGTAGTAGTTGCAATAGGACTCCTGGTGTTATGGGTAACTGCCACTATGGAATAGCAATAATAGACTGCTGCCCAGTGCCAAGTAAAATGCTCTGCAAACCTTCAGCAGTTACCTGAACCATTACTCGACTATGAGCAGCACAGTATTTTGTTTAAAAAAGTTACCGCTACATTTTTAATTACACATTAGTCTCCCACATAATTTATTTTCCATTTCCTTGGTTCTTAATGAGATCAATGCTCTGAGCCATATTTCATCCCCAAGACTAACATTTGGAGCATTCAAACCTTTCTTAGGAAGAGTTCCAAGAAGTTTGATGTTTTGCTCTCATGAGTTCACGGGCTGCCTTCAGCCCCGCTCCCAGCGCTCTTGGACAGCTTCCTCCTCAACAAAGTCAAGATTTTCAGAGAACCTGCCATTGCCTAGGCAGCAGGCAGTGAAATCATGCAGACGTGCACGGTCCTGAACAACATGTACCATGCTTAAAACAAAAATAAAGACGCTTTTTACGCATTCCTTACTTTCCTTTCCCAATAAAAAAGTCTCAAGTTTTATAAGATAGCAGAATTTACGAAAAGAGATGGAAAAGACATTACTATTAAATACACTGCTGGGTGAATGTGCAGATGTATTTGTGTTTTAAAAAGAAGAGCAAAAAGAATACTTTAAAAATTAAGGGAAATCATCTGACTTTTTAGAATCAATCAATTTCATTTCTCAGGTGCTCAACTTCTGTGCAACTTCCTTTTACCCACAACCTCTTTTCCTTTTATTCCTTCATTTAAAAAACCCACGCACACACAAAGATCGAAAAAAAAAAAACAGAACAAAAAAAACAAAACCGCCCTTTGAAGCTTCCCTAAGGCATAGAGCAAACAAAGGGAACATACTTTCTCTCCAAACCATCCCAAGTATGTATTTGGATGAGAAAATGAACTTTGTTCTTTTTAAGTGACAGTAAATAGGTAAGAAATTTTTAGAAAAGGAGAAAAAACATCAAATAGATGCACACATCCACTGCAGTGGACTTCACATGCTGCAGCAGGAAGAAATGCAGCACGGTCCTCCCGCTGGGGACAGGAGCCTCAGGAAGGACACAGTACTGACGCACATAGGCGGATACAGGCTTTAAAGTTATTGTGCTGCTGCTTTACCTCGATCTCCAAGAACTGCCATAGCCGACTCCTTTACATCCTTGCCCACATGGATATTCCATTAATATAATTATTTTTCCAAAACCTCTTGGAAAACTTATTTGAAAACTTTCTCCCTGAAGCCTTGCCTGGGATTTTTCAGATAGGAGCCCTGGAATGGCAGAGCTCTGAAATGGTTAAAATCAAGTTGTGACCTGAGGGAGACAGCACTGAGCAAACCAACCTCAGGGCAGGTCCTGCCTCTCCCCCTGCGCTGCACGGAGGAGACACACAGACTTAAATTTTCTCTTCGCAAAGTTACTATCTTCAATAGTTGTTTCATAGAACATCTTACTTCAAATTTGGTCATGGCTCTTCAAAGAGAGACTAATAAATTGTGCTGAGGTAAAAACAGTTGGCAAACAGGAGGACTTACAGTCCAATCAAAGACAGAGCAGCAAACTGTGCAATAATGAAAATTTATGTGTTAAAGTACTCAGAGTTGTTTGCAAGAAAAAATGAAATGGCCTCTTCAAGGGAGTTCTGTTGTGTGGTCTTGCATCCAATGGCAAATCCTCTTTCTTTCACCAGTTGCTTTGTTTTTTCCAGTTTGTTCCCATGTCCTAAAGGCCATTCACATGCCAGAGGTGCTTCCTGCCCTGGATTACTCAACTCCACAACTGCTCAGCCTCTGATTCCAAACAAAAATCTTTTCTAAGGCTCTGTGAATAAATGCAAGGAAGCAAACCTCACTCCAACGCCAAAGGAGACTCTTCTCACTTCAGCGTTTCAGGTTTGAAACGAAATAGAGGAAATCCATACTGCTCCCTCTACCTGGAAGGAGTGGGAAATGCAACCGCCATCTCTGAGGGAGAAACCACGATGGCTCCTGCTGTCATCACCAGCGTCCTGCCTCAGCAACACATAACCAGGCTCAGCTATAAGAATTTACATGGTTATTTAAGCAGAAGCTGGGCAACAAACATTTGTATACATCCTTTGTGGAAATGTGGCCCAAGTAAGGACAAGGGCATGAAGTTGATATTCACATGAGTCTGTCATTTAGCAGATTTTTTATGACACACAATAGTAACAAAAACGGGCTTGTAGAATCCATTGTAGAATGGGATGTAATTTTTAATTAGTTCTACAGTAATTTCAGAAGTGATTTCAAGAACTGCATTAGCATTTTAAGAATAAACAATATTTAGGGTATGCTGCCCATTAGGACTCTCTTTTTCACGATATCCTTAGCCCTGTCAGGGAGATGGAAAATCTCTAGTATGAAATATCTCAGAAATAGAATTTACCTGTTTAAAACAACTTATGAGCCAGAGGTTATGTACAATAGTTATAGTTCTATTACCTGGAACTCTGCTTATAAGAATTATGAAATGACACTTGATGGAAGAGTGGTGGGGTTATTCCTAATTACAGAGAACCAATGAAAGATTAAACCCCTCCAGATCATATTGAAAGAACAGTGGAGGTTACATTGCCAATTATTACTGCAAAATAACACTAGGGTGTTTGTAGTGGATTGTGCAAGGTGACAGACACAACCAGCTGCGGCTGACACATCAAATCGCCAGATCACGCTGTGGTGCCTGTGCTCAGTAAAGAGCCAGCAAGGTCACCTGGTGAACAGCGAAATCTCCCGTCAAGCTCTTTAGTGGGGGATAAACTGTTCGGAATGCGGCAGCAAATTCAAAATTGCAACTTCGGGACGTGCCTCGCTGGGAAACTCACGACAGCCGTTCATTTTGTTGATAGTTACGTTGGAAAGTTGTGAGATGCAGTGACTACAAAAGTACACATGCAGTTTGCACGCACCCTCTTCCCTCCCTGATTTTTCTATCAGCTTTTTACAAAATAAGTATGAGAAACGAGAAGATTTTTTGATCACCTTAATTTCTGGGCAGAAAGCTTTTTAAACGTCATCTTCCACTTGATTTCTTTTTTTTTCTGGGGGGGGGCAGGGGGGAATGATTCTTTTATGGGTCCAAAACAGAGAATTTATTATTCTCACAAAGACATTTCAAATGTGGCAGGTAAGGGACTGATCCAAAACTGACTTCAGTCAGATACATAAAGCTACTCTATGCATGCAGGTAGTTCCCTCTTTGCTTATATGCTCAAAGCAAAACAGCTGCTGCAATAGATAAGACAAGGTAAAATATTTTTTAGCTTGCTAGCCTTCAGATAAATGTTACAGTCTGAGAAAGGTGGGCAGTGTGGGAGGAAACGGTATACACAAAATGAAACACTTCATAAAACAGAGAATGAGAGTCAGGGAGGTAGGTTTATGCACTTTAACTTCTAGAAAATAAAATGCAAAAGACCCTCAGGACACAAAAATTAGAATGCAGGTAGCGGGCTCAGCCATGGATAGCAGCCATAGACTATTCTGTAAGTAGGAAAAGCTTTGCCATGGCAACTAGTGCAACCTAATATTATAAACTTTGTAATAATTAATATTTTAAGCAATCATATGAAGTTCTGTGTAATATAGAGTATACATTAAATAACTGGACAATACAGAATAAAGTACTTGCTGGGCTTAACTGGTTGGCACAATAGATAGGATGCCCAGCATAAGCAGAATACTGTTATTTGGATGACTACTGAAGAAGTATTTTTGCTTTTCTTTCCTAGGTTTGTAACAGAATGCTGCTTTTGGTCTCATAGTAAAAAACACTAACTCCGGTAAGCTTAACCAGTAACCTTAATGCGCCCAACCCTCATTCCATCATTAAATATCCTGCTGACCTTCAAACTCTGTTTCTGGGGACTAACTTTATGAAGAAAGCATATATCTGATGTGTTTCATTTAGCACAGTATTGGTCCTAACCCATAAAATGTTTCTTAAAAAAAAAAAAGTAACAAGTGTAACAGGGAGGAAAAAAAAAAAGCATTTGCAATGCAAACTGCAATGTTTTTAAAAAAATCTTCTATAGAGAAGCTTGTTTTCATCTTCCTCACCTCCAATATCCCACACGTTGATGGGCAGAGTTTAAAAATGGAAAACAGATCAAGGCAGGTGAAAGGTACAGGTTAAAAAACAGGAAACATTCAGGAAAGGGTGACTTCATACTTGTTCCATTTTGGTCTTATAATTGTTTGAATATTTTCATATTTAAAGATTATCAGAGTAGTTCTGGTTTTAGAAATATCTTAAAACTTTCCTATTTAATGACAGAGCAGGAATGGAAATGAAGGGTGGTAACATATCTGCTCACAGATAAACTTGAACTCTGAGAGCTGCCAAAATCTACCAGCCCTGCCCTTAGTTTCCCCTTGATTTCTATCCCTGTGGGGCTTGGTGTTCGGCTAAAACGTGTGCCTTTTGAAACACGCACAACCAGATGCAGCTCCCAAATCCAACCAGATGCCTCCCATGAGACCTCATGCAGCTTTATGGCCTTCCATCTCTTTTGCTCACTTACCTAAAAGCTTAATACAGACAGTTATCCACCGTTCCTGAAAACGGGTCTGAGCCTTGACGGACAAAGGCAGCAGTTCACACCTGCCACTGCTGCTGTTACAGGCTCTGCAGAGCTACAGATCTGCACTGTCTGCTTCCAGCTCCACATTTCTGAGGTTTTCTTTGCACAGGGCAAGGTTTTCTTCAAGGAAAGAATATCAGAGCTGAGACAGAGAGGAACATCCAGGAAGTCAGAGCATTAGTTGTGTCAACCTGCTGGAACTTTTCAATTCCAATGGATGACAGATCAAGACAGTTCTCTGCAGCATCCTCTACGCACAAGTTCTCTACACAAGAGAAAGTTTCAGTACTTGCAACTCCAGTAATAAGTGTGGCAGTACTAGAAGTCCTGTATTTTAATGATGATGCTTCACCAGGCATCCAAGACGGTCTGTCTAGATGCTGCTGCAAATTCAACTGATTTTCAGCAATGCATAAAACAACTGCATTTTCGAGCATACAGTTTTCAGGAGAGATTTTTGCAGAATCAGACAGCTGCAATACGTTTCAATTAACTAGGTGTAATCTTAATTCTACTGTCCATTGCATGCAGGTACATAGGAAAATGAGGATTCATGTTGCTAGTTGCAGCAGAGATGACCAGACATGGACTTGAGAAAAGAACTTAATTAGCATTTAAATACTTATCTACTCTTGGAGGCTTCCAAAAGACTGCACACAAGACACCTATAACATTGCAAGGATGACCCCACGTCTGAGGATGAAAATATACATTTTTTAGTAGTTTGGATAACCAATACTGAAGGCTTTTGTCTCTGCATCAAGACTGTTGGCCAGACCACACTGAAATATAATATGAGAAGTTGTTGATTGAAATATAAAAGATTCAATCAAAATAAATGGCTAAGTTGGAGGGAAAAAAAGTCAGAAAAATGTTTGAACCTGTTTGATCTATAGCCTAAAACTTAGGTCTGGCCAGAGAAAATACATCTACATTTTTCCTTAAATATTTGGGAGAGGTATAGAGTAACACTGCCATAATCTTTAAAATAAATGGTCCATTTAAAAGACATTTCAGGCCAGTTTGAAGATTCTGTGCATGCCTGTGTCTAATTTCTCAAGCCACTTCCACCAAATCGTTCTCACGTCTCAGACATTGTCTCCAGCTCCACCTCTGACTTGCAGAGCTTCTACAAACCCACGGGGCTGATGGCAGCAACACCACCATCCCAGAGGATGGTGGAGAGCACCGACGGTGCGTGAGCTCCGTGCAAACAGCACGGAGGAGCTCCAAGGAGCAGGCTCCCGCAACGGCTCCCGCTGCCTCCGCAGACCCCGGGACGCCTGGGGCCACCCGGCAGCCGCGCTTATGCCGGGCCTAGTTTTCAGAAAGCATCTTGCTGGGGAAAGGTCTCGCAGATTAGCAGGAAGGAGCTCGCACACAGTGGAGATTATCAACACTGCTCATAGCAAACCTACAGAGAGCTCAGTGAGCTGTGGAGCTCCAGTGTGGGACCCCTCAGCATTAGGACAACCACTCATCTGATCCAGCTCTCCTTTGCCATTTTATAAAGTGGATACTAGAAATTCCCAAAGTGAATAAAGCAGCAGGAAGCACTCCCTGGAGAGCTGTATCACTGACCTGATACACTGCAGAGGCATCCTGCTTTACTACAGTCTACAAAAAGCCACCTTGGTTACAGATTTCTTGCTCCTGATTTCCACTCCAGTTGCAAAAATTACCAGTTCACCCACCTGGCTAAGACAGAGCTGAGCCCAGACCTCCAGACACAGCTGCAAGAATCCACGGCCCTTCCCAGCTCCTGCTAAGAACAACATGATATAATTTCCTATTCATGCAGCCACTCATTTCTCAGATCTGAAAGTAGGTTAAAATTTTCCAAGAATCCCAGCAATTTAGGATATATTTCATTTCTTGTTCCATCTAGAAGAACAAATTAGTACCAAAACTGATTGCTTTGTGCTGACCAAGTAATGAAGAGCAGCCACAAACCCGGCTTTCTCAGGTAAATGAACCAAGCATCGAAACAGTACAAAGCAACAGCCCCACAAAGAGAAACTCTGACGCATTGTTACACAGGAATTTAACTCAACTGTGCTAAAATCACTTCAAATAAGCAGTCTATGAAATCATACATACAATTAACTAATAATTTCCAGAAAGTAGCTCTAAATTTTCTGAAAACTACAGGTAAAATTTCTGCCTGACAAGTTGGTTTTTGCGAAGTTTATTTCAACATTTTTGAACATAAAGATTCCTTCAAAAATAAATAAATCTAAAAATCCGCACATCATCTTGGCCTACAGTAAGCAAATTACACGCAAAATTTACCTGTGCTGTGTTTTGTTGTGTACAAATAACTAGTATTCTTACCTTGCAGTTGATGACACTTCTGACTCAGTTCCTCCTAGCCAAAGTCCTAATCCCAGTTAATAGCATCACAATTCCTGCCAGGCAGATGACAAAGCAAAAGGACGTCACTGCTTTTGAAACTCTCCCTCTCTCCGATTCAAAGAGGGATCTCATCACAAATAGGATCACACACAGGACATCAAGGAAAGCCAGACAGCGGCTGACACCACACTCCTTTAGCCCACAATGGAAACAAAGTGAATGAGGTGGGTATAATAACGCTCGTCTCTGCAAGTTCCTCAAAAAAACACACTCAGTGAAATATCTGGTCTTGAACATGTCACAAAATGGTGCTTTCAAAGGTTAAGAAAACAAACCTGTTAAGCTTTGTCCAAAAATAGGTAAAAATTTTCAGCCAAGATGTTGAAGTAATTTTTAATTGAGCTGAAGTCAGTTTTCCCTGAACCTACTTAAAGATTTACAGGATTCTTAGCTGTATCGCACATTGCCATAAAAAGCTAAAATATTCAAAGATCAAAAGCCAGGATTTTGGCAACTTCGTTCTAGAATTCCAAATGCTTCTGATTAGGAATCACTGAATTGATTGTAATTTGAAACAAGGTGGGCTGAAAAAGGAAAACCCAAATACATATGAAAGAATCTGTGGCTAGACTTCTACTGTAAATCAGCAACCATTTCAAAGAGATGTTAGACATTTAGTTCATAAGCACAAAAAAACCCCTCTACTTTCGGTGCCTTTTATCTACTACATGTTCCAGTCATTCTGCAGTTTCAGTGGGCAGCAAACAGCACTGTGAATCCTCCCAGACACCAGGCAGATTAGTTAGAAACAGGCAGGCAGCACCTGACCCGTGGCTGCTGCAGGTGCCAGGGTTCAGTTAATGAAGTCTGCGTCAGCGGCGGCCCAGAAACCCAGTGTCTCACCTGCTGCTTCACGTGCAGCAGGAGCAAACAGAAAAGGAACTCCGGCTGCACCTCCCTTTGCAACAAGACGGTGCCAGGAAAAAATATCCCACCAAAACAACATGTGCTAGAACTATTTCTGCCCACTGACAGCGCCCGTCCCTCACATTCCTCCTCTTGGCTGCTCTGCACAGCACAGCTATCCCACGTAAGCCTTACACTGATGACAGCAGCTATTAATTAAGCAATAGCCTCACTGTAGCTACTCCCCAGCCCGGACATGGGGAAAGGGCCACATTTGCCCACGCCTGCCTTCTGCTGAGCCAAGCACTGCAGCTAAAAGCAGTGCAGACCTTTTCCTCCGTGACTGAATATCTTGGAGCTTGGAAGCAAAGGGTGGGCAAAGCAAGAGCCTCTTAGCAGGAGCAGAGCAGGAGGAATAAAAGGATCTGGCTTCCCACAGCCAATCTCACACCTCTAAAAATAAACAAGGCTGTTCTGCAGCAGCCCAGCATTTGATATCCACCATAGATGACACATACAGCACCTGGCTGCTTTAACAACTTTGTCAGCTCATTACCAGGTATCTAATACATTTTTAACGTTGCTTTTGCTATTGATAAAGTTTAGGAAACCAAGTGACCATACTCTCCACTGTCTTCTATCACAAAGCCTCCTTCTAGCACCATTTTGGTTGAGCTTGACAGCTGCGTTTTATGGAAATGTGTCTCTGGAGTACAAAATAAGAGCTATTCAAAAATGAGGAAGCTCTTAAATACTTTTAATACAATAAGCTTTACAATTTACACTCATCTGCTATGATGAAAGACTTCACATACATTTGTAGATCATATACTGAGAGTGACTGTAATTAAAAGGCAGTTAGTTTGTCCCAGTATGTCAGAGTGACGTGGAGTTATAGAAGAGCTGAAAACGGTTATTTTCTTATATAGGCAGTATTTGATGATCAGATTTGGAAAGCGAAATGGCATCTCAGAGGGCACCAAGGGCCTCACCCAAGCACACCAGCTCCAAGTGCATTTCTTGTTTGGAAGACAGTCTAACCCAAAGGCTCTTTGAAGAGCCACCCATGTTTTCAGTAAAAGACTCGTTCACAGACTCGGTTGGGTCGGTGGTGCTGCTATTTAATGCGACATCAAAGCGGGACCTCCAGCATTTCTCGAGTCTAGCTTCGATTTGATTTGTTATACTTATGTTCCTCCATTTAGTTTAAAGAGTAGTTCATGATGAGTGATTCAAAGTGGTTTTGTATTTTGAAGTTTTAGGGGAAAAAAAAAAAAAAAAAAGTACAGGCCTGATTTTTATTGGGATCTGTAAACCCTAGCCCAGTACTCACTTCCCAGGTCCATGAAGCTAGCTGAAAGAGGAAAAAAAAAAGAAGAGTTAGAAAGCTTTTAATCATTCTGTTGTCAGACTTTATTATTATTATTACTAAGGTAATTAGCACTAGCTGTCAAGTATGAATTAAGAAATATGCATAACAAGACTTTGAGCTTTCTTTTACAGTTCTGAAACAAATATTATTTTTGGAGAATTAAAATGAGCCTATTCCATTTTGACTTACCCTTCTTGTCTTTTACACAATGTTCTCGCCCCCTTCCAACGTTAGTTGTCCTTTTGCTTGCCTCGGCTCAAGCCACGGTGCTGCTTGTTCACTCCAAGAGATGCTTCAGGAGGGGGGGATTAGAGCATGTGCCCCTTCTTTTGGGGCTGAAAAAACACAAAATCAAATCCCCCTCAGCTTCTGAATCCCCATTTTCCAGGCTCTTTAAGCATGCACTGCTGGAAATCTACCCCAGAGGGTGGTTTTGGGCTCTGGCTGCTGCTGAGGCTCTCGTGGCTGGTGCCCTGAACGACAAAAATCTCCTTGGAGCAGGGAAATCTTATCTCAAAACCCCTCCGAGCCAGAGGAGGGGCGCACGGGGACGGAGTGGGAGACAGCGAGCCCGGAGCTGCCACCCTTCCCTCTGATTAAGACACGCAGAGTGAGATGCCATGAGTATGGGGAGGGCCCCGGGCCGCTCCGAGGCCCGCAGGCCAACGCGGGCACCCGCTCCGCCTCACACAGCGGGGCCGCTGGCCTGCGGGGGGAGCGCCCTGCCGGGCCGGGCCGCGGGACAGGCCCCGCGGGGGCGGCTGCTGCCCCGGGAGACCCCGTCCCGCCCGCGCTCCCGCCTGGCCGCCGGCACCGCCCCCTTTCCCTCGCCGACCAATCGCTGCTGCGCGCTTAGCAAAACCCCGCCCACGCGGCACCACCCCCCAAGGGCTGCGTGCGGCGGAAGGCGCCTGTACCATGGAGACAGGCAGGGAGAGCTTGTCTCGCGGCCGCGCGTGCTGCCGCTCTCTATGGTGAGTCCTCCGCGGCCCCTGCCCGGCCCCGGCCGGGTGTGTAGGGAGATGGGGGGCCAGGGACGGGCGTTTGAGCACGCGGGGTGCAGGGACGGGGGGTGCAGGAGCGCTCGGAGCAGGGCCGGGAGCGGCACGTGGGGGATGCAGGGAGGCTCGGATCAGAAATGCAGGGTGCAGGGAGCCCCGGGACAGGGGACAGACCCTTGCAGGCTCGGGGGCTTCCCCCTTACCCAGAGGGAAGACCTAAGGCCAAGGCCCTCTGGGGCTATCAGCTGCCTTGGGAATTTAAACACTGAAACCCAGGGAACTGTCTGAGGAACACGGCTCTGCTAAGGGTCTCACACCAGCACCAGGGAGCCCCTGACCCGCCTGTCACCCCTCCGCATCTAGGAGGTGTCACTGAGCCAGGCTGCGCTGTGGGAGGGCGACTAAAGCAGCCTGCCCTTTCCTGCTCCCATTCAGCAAGAAAGGGGTACCAAATAAGCAAATTGCATTTGCTTAATTACGAGCTGGTTAATGGGTAAGGCCTTCCAGGGGTAACAAAGCAGCTCACACAGATCCAAAGCTCAGCTGCCGCCAAGGGGAGAGGAAAGCAGGAGATGCCAACTTCAGCTCAGAGCTCCCTCCTGCTAAAGGAGGACACGTCAGTGCTGCAGCATGAAGGTCCCTGCCAGGCTCCAGCCTCTGTGATAGTCCCACACACCGCAAAGCCTCCCCTTTTACTATTTTATTTCTTCCTGACTCCCTTCAGTTGGCTCATTCAAAACTCAGCTGCACAAAGAGGGAAGCAAGTGCAGTGAGGTTTAGCATGTCCCAGGGCTTTGCTGTCCCTGTTCCCGCTCTTGAGCCCCAGCACTACAGAGGTTTCCAACCCACTGCCCAGAGAAACCGTCTCGGACTGTAATTTCAAGGTAGCTGCATTAATATCATCTGCAAAAGGAGCCAAATCTAGAGTTGGGAGGAAAGAAATTGCTTGAGGCAGCAATTTGGGAGCCTCTGACCAGGGGATGCTGGAAATCCTCCTTTACTGGGGAAAACACAGTGCCTGCACTTAACCTCTGCTGAAACTGCCATTTCCAACAGCAAACAACACCCCAGAGCACAGGTCACATCCTGCTGACCAGCACAGGTGCAAACATTTGCCTTTAGATGGCACTACACAAAACACTATGGGCTGAAACACAGTCTTAGTGGAAAGGACTGCTGCTCCCATGGACCTTAGAAACCCTTCAGGGCTGCTGCCACTGCGACACCAGAGGCCCGGTTTTGTGCTCCTCTTGGAGGGTACTGGAAAAACTGGGAGAACACATTGCTATGGAGATGATCCCACTGCTAACACGTACTTATGGCCGCTGTTGCGAAGCCGGGGGCACCACTAACTGGGCGCGTTTAGCTCACCACCCGTGAGCACCGGTTTTCCTCACCACCGTCTGCATCTGCCAGGGGATGAAGCCGAGTCCTGGTTCTGGTGGGGCCGCGTTCACAGGGCAGCTGGGTCCCCGTGCCGCTGCCTGCACACAGCTCTAGCTCTGCGCCTGCTTTATGGAGGCCGGTGTCCCATGTCCCAGTGCTGCTGAAACCACCGTCCTGCTGCAAGGGCCAGGGGGAAGCAGCGCTGGGCTCACTGGATGCCTTCAAGCTCTGTTATGGAGTAGCGTGGACCATCGGCTCCTTGTCCTTCTGCAGGAAGAGCCGGAATGTGTAGGAGTCCTCATTGTGCGGCAGCCGCTTCTCCCTCACAGTCCAGGAGATGATGGGTTTGATCTGCAAAGGCCAAGGCAGAATTATCCCAGGCAGGATGTGCCAGGAGCAGCACCGGTACCTGTGTGCATGTCTAGCTTGGTGGTACCGAGCCTCCCAGGCAAGCCTGGGCCGTGGTGCTGGTGGCGATGTGGCTACGGGCCAGCGTGAAGGGGCTACCAGCCCCAGCAAGGCAGAACTGAGCAGCTCCATTAGCAAAGCCCCAGCGAGAGCTGTGCCATGCAGTGACCACGTCTTATGTCCTGCATGGTCACCCTGGGCACTTCCTTTGAGAGTCAGAGGAGGCAAAGGTGCCTGTGGGGTGCACGGAGAGGGCTGGGGTTCAGCTCCCACAGTGGGTTTCTCTGTCTGGGCTGGTCCCCGTGGCCAGGCAGGGCCGAGGTGGCTGCAGGGAAGAGGGGCCGGGTCCCAGGGCACCATGGCAGGGCTGTGCACCTGAGTCTGGCCCTTAGACTCCAGCAGCTCTCAGCCCCTCAAGCTCCTCTCGGTGGCAAATTCCAGGTTCGAGGGGTGCAAGGAACATTGGGCCCAGGAGCTTGGGTGCTTCAGCCCTCTGCACCCTAGTGGCCTCGTCTTCTCCCGCAGGAGCCCGGCCTGGCCCTCCTTCAGCTGCACATCTCCCAGAAGCAGCAGGTCCAGGTGATCCTCAAGGGGCTGCAGAACGACTGGCCCTCCTTCGCCACCATCGCCGGCCTCCACCCGGGCTACAGCATCTTCCTGGACGTGACCTGCTCCCTTCCTGGACACCAGCTGCGGCGGCTGGGAGCTGCAGGACGCGCTCACCTTGGAGAAGAGCCCAGAGCAGAGCAGTCAGGCACCCACAAACACCAGCCATGCCCTCCCCAGCACCCACGAACACACGCAGCACCCCCCTCAATTAACTTGTTCCCTTAATAAAAAGCACCATAAAACCTGAGAGCACAATTTTCCAATGGAAAAAAAGAAAATCCTATCACACATACTCATCTAGCTATAAATTCCATGAAATGGCTCAAAGAGCCTGGAGGAGAGATTGTTTTTCTATTAAATTCTACCAACTGCTAGACTAGTTTCTACAGGACCGTTAGTATTTCCTTAGAATTCGAGTGATTTAACCTCTATTAAATTCTGTAAAGATGACTGCTATGTATCACATTTTTCAGGTAAGGAAAAACAACTATTAACCTGAAGAGCAGCTACCTACAGCATGTAGGTATAATCTGATATAACATAAACCAAACTTGCCATGTTTGAAAATTAAGTTTAGCACTATGGATACCTTTGCTAACCTTAAAGGGCATCACTATAACATGTAAGTGACCAGGTCACTTCTGACAATATTAATGCCACAGCTCCACCTGAGTGCAGGCTGACTCTATAATTCCAACATTCCTGTGAATTCCCATCTCCTGCTAACCACCTGGCTGTTAGTCTGCTAGTTACTGTTGACAGTACTGAGCACTATGATAATGATCTGAAACATTCTATAAGTTATCAAATTAAATGATACACAGTCTTGATCAAGTTCAGGGTGTAAAAACAATAATTTATTAGCTTCTGCTCATTAAAAAACCCTAAAAATGTTGATATTTTTAAACAGCAGCAAATAGTCAAAATCAGGTTAAAGTATTCAATAAAAAATAATAAATAGGTTCCTTGAAATCAATGCATTAGAACAAAAAGGGTAGCAGAAAAAAATAACCAAGAGCTTATTAAAACTTTATGCCATGGCATAAGCACCAACTTACTCCAATGCTATTACTTCAGCCAAATGCTTATTTAACAAATAAGCCTTGTTAAAGCTTTATACAAGTAAAGTTTGTTTGAAAACTACCAAGAAGAAAGCAGTGGAAACAAAGTTCATTAAAATTTAAAGGCATCCCAAAGCCGGAGAAGCAGGGGGAGAAGGGGAAGAGAGAAGTTTTCTATATTGATGGTAATTTTATGTTATATTGTTTTAAGACTGTAAAACATTATACAATACTGAAACCAAACGCTTGCAAAAACAACAGGCCTTAAGTCTACTGTTTTTGATCAGCAATCCGCTGCAAGCAGAGTTTCATATAGGAATTTTTATTGCGTATTTCTACCACTGCGTCTCTGACAAGCTCAATGAACATCTGAGGCCAGAGCTTCTGCAAGGACTCATTTTTCATATTGATGTCAGCAGCTTCTTTCACTAAGTTCTCGACGTATGTCTGGCAAAGCGTTCTTCTTTCTTTGATATCCTGGATGGGAGAACCATTACACATTGTAAAAGACAAAGGAAGAAAGGTTAAACCAGAACAAACCTATAAAACAACCAAGAACATTTAATGAAGAAAAGAGTAACTGACATGAAAAGAGGTCATCGCACATTTCTCCACTAATTTTAGATTGCACTTCAGCTTTAATGAATAAGGCCATGTAATCTTATTACAGTTTAAATATTCATTAACTAAAATTTACTTTGAAGCAGCCATGTAAACATCTTAACAGCATTACCATTTTTATCTATTGAGATAACAAGGAAAAAAACATAGACAATATAAAGTTCCAGACTTCTTTCTTTCTTTCCCTCATAATTTTTTGTGAATATACAGCTACCTGCCCTAACAAGAACACTGTCATGGAGAAAAATAAGCTAGTATACACCCCTTGCACATTCTCCCTGGTGAACACTGGCATGTGCAGAGCTAACACAGAACATATTCAGCACTGAAGTAGCCTGAACCTTTTTTCAATAAAAACAGGGGAACGCTTAATGCAACAAATGGCTCTGCATTTTAGTCACTTGTAAACAATATTAATTGCTCCATAAGAAGCCATAACAACTTTGAACAGTTATGCTGTTGCTAAATATTTAATTAATTTGATTTATAGCATAGCCAAAAATGTTGGGTCATGCTATGGCCCAGCAAAACAGTGGATTTTTGTTTGTTTGTTTTAAATGAGAGATAAGACAGAAAAATACTTTCCAACTGTTTCACTGAAAAACATATTATTTCAATAAATAACTCCTGATGGGAATCAGGAGTTGGGCCTTATTGCCTTGCTCTTCTGTTGTGATACCCTGTAACATCTGCAGTCAAATACATAACACTATAATGATGGACTAGGTATGAATCAGTACACTGTGAGGAGAGAAAAAATGCGTATTTTTAATGGACTGGACATAAAACTATTGTATTACAGTGCTTCTTCCATGGCAAAGGCCAAGAGGAATCCCTCTCTGGCTCACTCTGTGACACACAGTTTTAATGGCTGTCTGCTATACAGCAGCCATATATCACTCCTTTTGAAACTAAAATTTTACTCAAATTTAATCTTTCTATATATGTGCAGTCATTGTCTCTTTTTCATGTGATCTATTTGAGATAAGAAAAATGCAATGCAATAATTAAGCACACTGCATTTCTAAACTTGACCACATTTCTCACACAGTAAGCTTTACCTCTGCTGCTACAATGAAAGGGACAAATGGAAGGAACAGGGCAGAGTATCTGGAACTTGTGGAGGCTGCTCAGACAGGAGATGGTGGCTCCAAGAAGCACATCCTCCCTGAGAAGCACATCCTCCCTGAGAAGTATCTCATTTTGCCCAAGCAAAGGAGTTCAAAAACATGCGCTGAAAAAAGACTGACTGATGCACTTGGCTGAAACAAGTCAGCCTGCAATTTTATTACTAACTGATTTATTACCTTTCTTTAACTTATTTAACAACTAGGTAGCAGCTCTTTACTACTGTAGATGTAGTCTATGCCACCTCTAATCTTCTCTGAAGGTGTTCTTCATCAATTCATTCTGTGATATACTTTCTGACTTTCTAAATACATGAAATATCCCCAGCACATGCAAAATTATTTATCCTCATGAAAAAAAGCTATGCTCACTTCTTACATACGACTAACATAGGACTATTTCATTATGAAAGTAAGGCTCATAGGGGAGAAGGTATTTATGAGACCACGGCACTGCTCAGAACCACATCTTTAAGGGTGCAAATGGTCCATGAACCTGTATTCTGGCATAAATTAGCTAGATGGAACGCCTGCTTGATCAAACTACTGAATAATAAGTGTAAATACAGTAAGTAGGGATATTTAAAAATTGCCATTTTGAAGAACCCTACTGAAATTTGATATATTGACAAATTCTATGGGTCACAGACAAAAGTGGCATAATAGAGGAAGAAAATATTTTTATAATGATATACTTACCTCAAGCTTTTCCATATGAAAGTCCTTTGTGCTGTAATTCAACGTGGCTCGAGCTGTGCTTTCTCCTCCAGCTCTGTTATCATTACTTTCCTCATTTCCAATCCCAGATTTCTTTCCCTTTCCCTCTAGGGGATAGTGGAATTGTTTCCGCCTGGGAAAAGATAATAAAAAGATTTACAGTTTTAATTATTGGGAACTTTTTAAAAGTGCAGATGGTTTTAGTTATCTAATGGTCTTTCTCTTTCCTCTCAGCCTTTGAACATGTAGTTTATGAGCTCTCCGTTTATTGTATCCTCAACTCACTTAAAATATATAGATGAGTCTAGATAATCCTCCATTAATACACTTCAGTACAGTTTGCTCTGACATGTATTACACTGCATGTCCTTAATAGGAAGTTTTGCAAAGAAGACAAAGTTTTAAGTTATTTGTAGAAGACTAAAAATAACCTTTTTAAACACCATTTTCTTACAGCAAGAGCCCTAAAAAACAGTCTGTCTTCAGTATGAAAGCCTATAAATTTTCACAAGTACCAGCACAGTCAGAGAATTAAACAAGTACTGCATTTGTGTGCACATGCTTACCTTACCAAATAGACTTCGCATAAGTTTGAGAAAGCTTTTTTCTTCATAAATGAGAAAATGCTAATATTTCCACATTGAGAAAGGCGGAGGGACCCACCACATTTTCTGATTTTTTTTTTTTTTAAACATAGAAAAGATTTCTCATGACAGTGGAAACAACTTACGCATTCTGTCCAAATTCCAGTTCAGTTCACTGTACTCTGCCTATACACAGTTTCTCTGAAGTTTCAACTGTATATGATAATATTTTGTTTCTAAGATTGCTAATCATCACAATGCTATATTGTTCAAGTGATGACACATTCCACCCTGACAGAAATTTCTATTTCCATAAGAAATTGATATTCTAATAATTACAGTTAAAGCTTATCAACAGAACAACATTTTCCGCAAAAAAAAGGAACTGAAGGATTTCCAGAAATAACTTACTCCTCTGTTCTCTCAGACAAATTTACTGCTATTTCAGTCACTAACTGTTGAGCTAAAAAGGTTTTTATATTCTTCTATCAACTATTTTTACCTAGATTCTCCCAGTAGTGAAAGCATACGATAGTGCGGCAGCTCAGAAGATGCTATGTAGTCCAAAAGGCCAAAAAGCCTTTCAGCCATTACAATATCATTTTGAGTAACCTGTAGGGAAAAAAAAAAGAGAAAAAGCTTCAAAACTGGCACATTTTTATTTCACCAGATAGATGCACTGAGAATCAACTGAAGTTCCCTACACAAAACACTGAATGCAATTCTGTTCTCATCATATCTTCATTATGATCATCTAAATCTGACATGAATAGCACAAGCCAAGGAAACTTACTCAGTGACTTCTCAACTTCTGTATCAAATTAAGTTTCCGATCAAGCTATAAAATCTTTTTGGAAAGGGACACACTTTTTTTTTTAAACTTAAATAACTACAACCTTTAACATGTACTTCCAAACAGTTTTCATGTTGTATACTATGCAGACAGTAAGATGCAGATACAGAGAAAGAGAGCAAGCATGAGCAAGTGCAAGCATGCACATATTAATATTAAAAATAGAAGGCCTCACTAAATAAAAGTGTTAAGAGAGCAATGTCTCTATTAGGAGAGCATGGTCTAAACAAAGAGTAGGCATCTACGGAAGCAAAGGACATTACAGGCAGAAGTGTCTGACAGAAATAAACAATTTTTATGTTGAGAAGCATAAGCATACCACTAAGACAGCAATGGTGAATTTTCTCTAGTTCACAGAAATTCATGTTCTCCATCTTATATCACTACATTCTTTCTTCATTTGATGACTTATCTTTAGGGCAACTAAGGGTCTTAAATTTGCTAATTGTAATACAGTACAGTTGTTAGGTTTAAGGAACACACGGCAAAAGTTACGTGAAGAAGGGTATTTCGATTTTTGTTTAAGACTGAAAGGACAATGACACGCTTCTGTTAAGTTAATCAATGATTCATCTCTGTTTAAAAAAAATTAGTTTGTAAGATCTATAATAACAAAGCAGCAACACTTTCTTACCTCTATTCCATTTATCTTCTGTAGATTAAAATGGTTCAGTCTAAACAGAACATAGTATTTCCACAAAGTGAAGCTGATGACTGGATTTCCCTGAGGGTCAACAGTCAACTGTTCAATGCGATTCACCTGGGCTAATGCATTGAATTGCTGCAGTGCCGCAAGATTTGTTTCCTTAAACTTCAGGTGCTTTAACAAAAATATTCAAAGCACAATTAAATAAAGACAATTAGACCAGCAAGTAATTCCTATTCTATGCTACTCCAGTTATTTTCAAGCTCAAATAAAAACGTTTGACTAAAGAACTGGGCTCACCCGACTTACACAATCTAGAAGGCAAAATACATCAATGAATCAAGTAATCAGTGTATTCCATATATGTAAAAGCAGCATAATAAGCCCTTTCAGCAATTTATACCACAAGTGTGGTATATTTGGCTCAACAGTGACAACACTGCTGCAAGTGGAAAGAGAAAAAAAGAGATGGTGAAGATAAAAACTTTTGCTGGGATTCTGCAATCCCCCACAGATGCATTTACCTCATAGAAGCAATTAAGTTGTTAAAACCCTAAAAAGAAGTAGGGATTTGACCCAATTTAAAAATTACTTTACATAATATTATACATATCACTCCCCATCATATATCAGCGGTCCTGGTCAACAGCGGAAGTCCTAGATGGTCAAGGTAACACCCATCTACAAGAAGGGTCAGAGAGAGGATCCAGGGAACTACAGGCCTGTCAGCCTGACCTTGGCATCGGGGAAAGTTATGGAGCAGATCATCCTGAGGGCAATCACATGGCATGTGTGTGACAACCAAAGAAAGAAATTTCAGCATTATAGTTAGTTAGATCAGACCCAGGCAGCATGGCCCTGTCTGACCAACCTGCTTCAAAATGATTGATTTAAATATCTGAGAAAGAACATGCTGAAGGGATCTCTTTGGTCACATTGCTTTGGTTCACCACAAACAATTCCAAGGGTTGTAGTCATTTAACTATAATCTTGAAATTTCTTCTATCACCTCTGTTTGGACTGTGAACTGCCAACACAAACAGAAGTCTCTTGATACTACGGATCTATAATAATATTGTAGAATATTACTATTTCCTCATCATTTTTACAATTTAAAAACAAACAGCTAAGTCAAAAGAGTTGTAAGTCTAAAAACAAAACATAACATTGTTTAAGAATTTGAATTAAAACTTAGACAAAAAAAGTATTAAATTGAGCCATACAGATGAAAAACAAGTATCTAAGTCACAAATATATCTCATAGGTGAATGCTACCAAAGCATGAGGTAGCCAAAGTAATATCCTAATGAAGAACCTGTAAGCTGTTCCCTCAGTTGAAATTTGAAGTCTTACCACAAAATTAGGAAATTTGGTCTTCAATTTTGTTAATACTTGAACAATTTCATCAAACTCTATGAACATAAAGGAGACTGTGACAACAGCTGCAGCTGTTTGAACACTCCAGTTTCGATCCAGGCACTCCAGTGCTCCAGAACCATACAAGTAAAGGGTATCTCCTTCCACTTCTACCAAGTGAGACTCCAGAACAGACAAGCCTTGTACTGCACTGCTCAATATTGTATCAAGAGACCTGTGAAGAAGAAACACAGTAATATAAAAAAAGAGGTAATTATGAGATCGTAATGTATGCTTTACTCATGCAATAAAACCTGAACTGTCAAATATGATTGCAAGTATCAGTAGTTGTTCATTTACAATACCTAGCATGGTTCAAAAACATTAAGGGTTGGAAAAAATCAAGATGATGCTGAAACCGTTGAATCTGATGAGTTTCATTTTTGAAATGCAAAAACCTCCTCCCTGCACATAATGCTTCAGCCACAGCATGAATTTGCACTTGCGACTGAATTTGTTCAGACTAATTTTTCAGACTTCCACCTAAATGAGCCAGGTTGAAAGCACACCGCTTTTGTTGTAGCCCACCTGAGGTAGATATTTGTTCATTCAGTTTTGAACTTGTACTTTGAATTACATGGGGTGTTAGAAGGCCACCTCTGGATGTATTAAAATAAATTGCAAAGTATGTCATACAAGTAATATACATAGAATATTGATTGAGGGTATTTTGATTCACCCTCTTAAAAAAGCAACTGGATTATCATCTAGCATCTCACAATACCACCCTTAAATTGGGTGGACTGTAGCATCTCTAAAGGTGAAATTAGAAAGTTCATTTAGCATTCATCAAACAAAGTTTTAAAACTTGCCTAACTTTAAAAAAGACAAGATAGTTTTAAGACTGCAAAGAAAAGTCTAAGTTTCTTTTTCTGAAATAACAGTACTTTTTTTTTTTTTTTTTTTTTTTTAAAGGAATCATTAAGTGAGGAATAATTCCAAGCAAAAGTCAAAGAACTACTATTTATGAAAAAGCATATTCAAAAACTAGTCCTATATGATAGAAGTTCAAAGCGAGTAGGAACATCAGGGTAATTTCTCTGTTGCTTTCTTTTCAAGCTGAAGGTTACTTGATCTAAGCTGCCCACGAAACACACAGGTTTAAGCATGCTTAAGAACTTACCTAATGTTTCCTGCAAGCGTGAAATCCTTCTTTATTTAGCAAGATTACATAATAATTCTGCTTTCACTTCTTTTGTCAATTGATAGTACACTTTTTACTAATCCCCAATAGATTTAACTGAGGAATAACAGATGTTTTCGGGCTTAGTTTGAACATAATACTTCTGATAAGGAAATACAGTAAGATCTCACAGTTAATAAGTAACTTGGAATAAAAAACATAAATAGGAAGACATATTTCCCAATAAAATACCTGTTTTCTTCAGGAAATACATATGCAGCACTGCCATTGATTTGACACGGCTCATTATCTTTATCTGTATTCAACGAAGCCACAAGGGCTACTCGATTCTGCTGTATCTCCCACTGATGAGCAATATTACAAATTGTTAATCGTTTCTTTTCCTGAAACGAGATATGAAAGTCATAATAGATTATGACAGTGCAGTATCAACACACCGGCTTGTTCCAAAAGGCATATGTTGCTTACTCAAAATATTTAAATAGTTGTAAACATTTTGATTTGAAGATATAGTAGCACCAGTTAGCAGTTCTGCATTCATTTCAATGATTCAATGAATCTTTCTGGCATTATTTTGCCTAGTTGCCAATGAACAATAACTTCCCAAATTTAGAGCAAGAGAAACGAGATGTAACAAACAAAGCAAGAGCTGGTAGAAGCCTCTGTTTAAACTAATTACTCTGGCTAGCCACAGAAGCCTTGCTGTAACAACCTGGAGCTGGCTGCAATCCTGCCGCAGAAGAGGGCAGGCAGCTTGTGACAGGCTCCCTGCTGCTAGTGATCTTAGCCCAAACTAACAGTTATGCAACTGCTACAGTCATAGCAGCAAATGAAACGATTGCATGGGGAAAACGCTGCCATCTTCTTAAGGGGGGGTGAGGGGAGACTTCTTTTTTAAGGAGAAAATGAAGTTATCTTTGTGATTCACACAAGTAGTAGAACAGATCTAAGTTGAAACATTATTTTAAAATTCTAGACAGCTCCTCTCAGTGAAAGTCTTTGAGACATCCATTAAACACCTGTTCTTGTACAGTCATGCAAAACCTGCCAGCTGCCTACAAGTCTATCTTTTAATATGTCCAGTGTTGCATGAGATACATTCACCACAGGGTTAACAGCAAGGTGCTCTGGAACCAGCAGTTGGACTCTATTCAAATGAAAATTGTGCATGAAATAAATCATTTCAAAAGCTAAGTTAGCCCAGTTTCTTTTATTTTTTTCTCTGCCCTCTCCTGAAACAGATCTAACTGGTTGTGAATTAGCTGTCCCTGCATTACACTCTTAATGAAATTCAAAGAAACAG
This sequence comes from Tinamus guttatus, assembly GCF_059628265.1. Lineage (NCBI taxonomy): Eukaryota > Metazoa > Chordata > Aves > Tinamiformes > Tinamidae > Tinamus > Tinamus guttatus. The sequence goes on from NW_028288538.1 coordinate 14,414,846, forward strand.
TAACTTAAAATTCTAAAAGGAAAGTATAAAGAGCTTAGTATAAAAATATATATATATCCACAGAACATGGACAACACAGAGCATCAACCAAAGTCACTGGTTTCTCTCTTTGTAAAAGTAAATTTTGTAAATAACAGAGAAATCCACTAAACTTTAAATCCTGATGAAAATCAGGTCCAAAAAGTTGTTGATGAACAGTAATAAAAGTACAGGGAAACCACTTGATTTATACTTAAAATGTTTCTATTGTTTTTACTCTTTTTGGAATATGTATTTATATATACAAGAGCATTCTTAGCCAGTAAGACCTTTCAAACTGCTACAGATTTTTAAAATGCAGCTTTACTTGAGAGAACATCAGATTGCATTGTACAAATTTAAAACCTTACAGTATCAGAAAACTTAAGTGTTTATTGTTTTTTAAATGCCCAAGTTCTTTTTAAGAAGTAAAGAGCACAAAATTCTGCCGTGTTGCACTCAATTTGCCAAAAGACTTATCATATTATCTGATTATATAACACTGAGTATATATTTTTCAAAGACAAATACCTCATATCATAGAAAGTGGGAAGCTGAAATAGTGGGAATTTTTTTCAACTATATTTAAAAAATTGTGTGTTCCGGAGGCCAGGGGTCTCTTCATCACTTCACCTACTGCCAGGGTCTACCTTTTCTCAGCCCTTAACTGTGATCTGACAACTTCTACAGAGTTTTCAAAACCTTATTTCACAGGAGCAAATTTTACAAGTGGGAGCTAGGAATAATTATTTTTCTTTCTAGTTAATACTAAGTTCAGCCACAAGTGAAAAGGAACCTTTCTCAAAGCAATGGGTTATAGCAGAGAGCAAAAGTAAGGCAATGAAGAAGCTCCACTCCGAACGTCACTGCTGTTGGAGCTATCCCATCCTGTGCACGTAAGTGCTAAGCAGGCCCCAGTTCTGGGTCCTGGGAGATGCAGGTCCTTATGAGAAGGATGACACCTGCAACCTACCTGCTGCTCGAATGACTGCTGAACTCCTTCTACAAAGAGGACCAACATCAACAGGAACAAAGGAAAAACTAGTTCAAAATACTCTCTGACAACTACCCTAGCAGCTAGAGCACTCACCAAAAACACAGCAGACCAAGTTCAAGGAATTTCAAATCACTGCAAAGTCCATAACTTGTGGATTTATTTTATTTCTAGATTTGAGAAAGTGAAGTTTGCCATCCATTACCAGTCCCATGTAATGAATTGGGGTTTTTGCTATAGTATTGGATGGTTTAGGAAGGAGGGTTTCAGTCATAGATGCAGTGTTTAAACTGTTAAAAAATGCTTTGAAGAGATAGAAGCATATGGGACATAAAAAAATTACAGAAAAAATAGCAGGATGTGGACTATTACTACAAACTAGTTCACAGCATGTTTATCTAATTTCTGTCAGTCACAGAAAGTACCTTAAGCAAAGTCTGTTTATGGCTTTCACGCTTCCTTTCTTCCTCTTTCCTTACTGCAACTGATGCCATGCGCCTTTCTTCTTCCTAGATGAAGAAATAAAAACAATGTTATAAGAGTAGAAATAGTAGAAATTCTGAAAATACCACTGATAAACTATTAATATTCCTTAATGTGGGTATTTGAAATATTTTTTGCAAGATAATATAGCTTTAGAACAGTATCAGGAAGAATACAAAGGAATAGCAAACAATGTTTTTGGCAAAGGCAATAGAAACTCACAGCGACCATGATACACACTTGGCCAAATTCACACTGAAGCTATATTTATATATGTGTGTGTGTGTGTGTTTATATATATATATATATATATATATATATATATATATTTATTTATTTTACCCCAACTACCAAGATGAAGAGTTTTGAGATGTCATGTTGAGTCATGCTCAAACTACCTGTCTTGACTGCATGCAAACATATGTCCTGTAATAACTTCACTTTGGAGAGTGCAAGTTAACAAACTGAAAGGAGAAACATTATTTAGAACACAGTGAATTATATTCTGTAACAGTGATTTATATCTTCAGCATTTTTGTACCAGTTACTCTATTTAATAGCTTTTTTATATGAAAATGCACATAAAGTGAGTGAGCTGAATTCCATTTATGCCTGAATCCTAGCTTAAGGAGATTCATTTTTATAGCTACAAGCTATTTCCAGTGGCTTGCTTTTCTCAATCGGTAACAGAACTTGAGAAGGAAACAGTACTTTCAAAGTTAACTATAACACGTTAACAATATTTCTCATCAATGTTTTCATTCAAGAACAGAAACATTAATTTCTGAGTCATGCAGCAAAGATGCTTAATTTTCCTCATATAGGAATTCAGCACTGCAGGACAGCCATATTAGGTTGAATACTGTCTGTTTACAAAAGTCTGAATATTCTCACAGCACAATATTTTTAGAACATACATTTTTCAAGTAACAAAAAAAAATATTCACTACAAAGTAAAAAGTCTAGAGTTCTTCCAACACAAATATTTTAGGAGCATATTTCAACTTGTTTTAATTCATATGCCATTTGGGTGTTTCTATTAAAGTATCTTTCAAGAACACAGAGAAACTGTTTGGTTTGCCTTAAAATAGAAAGCTCAGGTTCCAGATAGGAGACCCTTGCCTTTTCACTTTCACTTTCCAGAAATTTGTGCTTGAACAAAAAGAAAAGAACGGAAAGCAGAAAGCATCCATATCCAAGACAAATGAACATTTGACGTTTTCCACACAGATTATTCTGTGTTTAGAGTATATTGAGAACCCTCAAGCACATGGATGAATGCTTACTGGAAGATGAAATAAGACAGGGAATTCCCATCTAGCATTACTGTCACACCCCCAGGTAAATCATTCTTAAAGTTTAAGCTGCTAAGTTTCCACAGCAAGGGCACTTGTTTCATGTAGCTCACTTCAAGCCCAATGGTAAATCATGAAGTTTGACACCAATCTTTAAAGTGATTGAACAACAAACTTCAAAACTGCCCCTGATAACTTTAACCTATCAGGCTTAGTACAGAAGGGGTCTACCCTAGCTCAGATGAAGGCATGAGACCTTGGGTGGGGAAGCTTTTCTTGCAGTCTTATACAACATTTGTCTGGAACACAAGAAGCTTTTGCCTACCCCCGCCTAAAAGCTGCTTACGACCTCCTGAGCATGAGGTTTTGCTGGCAGCTTTCTCTGCTACTGGGCTACTCGGTTTTTCCCTGAGCTGGGGATTACCAAGGGGCTGATGTCATACAAGTACAAAATAATTCAGATCGGGAGGGACCTCGGGAGGTCACTTATTCGTGTTTCTACTAAAAGGAACATCACCAATAAATTCAAAAAAACAGATACAGAAAGCCTTACAGAACCTGGGACTTTAAAGTACCGTGTAATAAAGCTGAATACATGAATGGGAAGAGGCTGAGGCTGTCCAAATTACCCAGGGTGGGGTGGAAACACCCGCATTCCAGGTACATGCCACAAACATCAGCATGTAACCAGTAATGCAAGATAAAAATACACTGGTCCTATCAGTCTGTATCATACAAGGTATGACACAAAATGCTAAGAATTCAGAGAAGGATTCGTATGGCAGCTATTTAAAGCCTTTCAATTAACTGGATTAGTATAAACTTTGCAGACAAAAAGAAGTCTTATTATGGACATTGAAAAAAATATTTTTTTAAATATATTTTACAGAAAAATATACTCAGTCTAAAAAAATCCAAATTTCACTCAGTATTGATGTGAAGTGAAGTGACAGAGAATATATTTGCATAAAGACCAGGGGCCAAAATTTACTCGTTATGGAAATTAAATTTGTATAGCTTTCTTGACTAATCTTACATAACACATGCAATCAATCATGAAAAAACAAAGTTATAAAACAAAGCCTTTAATAATCTTGCTACAATTCATTCAATATCACCCACTCTTCCTTTTTTTTAGCTCCAGCTCTTTTGGAATTTTCCATGTCTACTACTTTTTTTTTTTTTTTTTTTTTTTTTTTTGCTTCTCATTACTCTGTTGCTATTGTCTGTAACTTTATATGTCTCCTCTTGATAGTTCCCAGATGAGCTAAGGCTATTTTAAATCCTATCTTCTATGTCTTGTCCTTTCGTATGTTCAAAACAATTAAGTTTTAGGCTAATAATAATACATATTTGATTTCCATTAAAGAATTGTTGACAGCTCTGCCACCTACCAAACTGATCCAAACCTATTTTGTCTCTTTCCCTAAATTCAGTCTAATTCCCAACTGTCAGGATCCACTATGGAAAGACGACCTCCACTATACCTCACAATAATTTAGATTCCAGCTGGGGAGTTGGACAAACACACTGGGCTCCTGTCCTACTGTGGAAGGGAAGTGGCAGGAAAGCAAAATTCATCATAATAAAGGCTCAACTGCTACAGTGACCACAGGAGACACCTGCGTTAGAGATGGGCAGATGTTTTTCCAGAGGCAAAGATGACAAACCATGGGGAAAGAACTTGTATGATCTTCCTTATTTTGAAATCTTTGCCATTTATTTCTTCTCCACTTCCTACCTAAAAAGGTTACAAAGAGAGTAAGAAAAAGAATTTATAATAAGAAAAAGTCTCAGCTTCTGCAATACAGAAATCACTGAACTGAGCTTTTAATGCTGCTGGTTTATAGTCTTAATGTGAAGCAACAGTGCTGACAGAACACAAAAAGAACTTCATCTTTACTAAATAACTTTATTTCCATAATATTGGCATACTGATAGCTCCCCCTGCTGCTAATTGAGCACTATTGTAAGAAAAACTACAAATCTTCATTTTAGCCACCAGTCTTGTAAGACAAAACACCCAGCAAGACCTGAGATGGATCCTCGCCTGAGCATACCAGGATGCTCACACTCCTCTTCACAACTGGATTACTTCACAAGTTTAGTTGAAAGTAAAGAGAGGCAAAAGTTCTACTGTTAAAAATATGTAGCAATTTTGCTGGGAAACAGTATTGAAGTGAGGGATAGAAGTGGTATTCCTAGTTAAATTACTTCACACTAAGATAGGTATGTATTTCATTCATATTTAAACATATACTCTATGTAGACAGACAATATTTGTTTCCTGTTATTAAGGACTACAGGGAATATATTTTAGAGAGCTGAAGTACATCTGTGACTGGATAAGTCCACTTTTAAAAAATTTCAAGGGCTACAAAACATTCAAAAAGTTTCAGCGCCCCAAAAACTAGCCACTGTAGCACATTAACCAAGCAATGCAACACACTACAGATTTGACCAGAGCTCACAGCTGTAATACACTTCAACTTCATACAAACCTAGATCATTTAGCCATAAATCAAATCATATTATCTTACACCTGAGATGGACTAGAAGCACAAACAACACATGGTTACTGATTATTACCACGGGTGACACCTGGGAATTCGTCATGCCACTGTAACTCAGCCTTTTCTCATGCACTTACTGCCTCACAGTAATTTTTTCCCATAGTTATGCAAAAGCACAAACTCAGAGTGCCTACCTTCCTCCAAATCACTACCTACGATTTTGGGGTTTGTGCCTCTGGAGTTCCTACTGAAGAGGTGAGCCACCAAAGGGAGTACATCTCAAAAACATATAGAAATAAGTAAAAACTTTTGAAAAATGTCCGTTAGATGTTATTCCAACTTAAAATAGTTATCTCACCCCAGCAAAGAGAGCAAGTTAAAACCTGAAAACTGAAACAATTGTCTAAAAGTTTTCCAACAGAACTTCTAATCAGGTTAGAGAAGAATTTCTGGTCAGAAAAAACAAACATCCAAGTCCAACTCTCAATTCTTTGAAAGATAAAGCAATACCTCAGTTCAGAATGTCTGGACATACTTCAAACCAAGGAAGAAAATATTCTAATTAGCATAATTGGAGTTTGGTTCTACTAATGAAGTGAGAAAAAGCATATGCTCACGCTATACTTCCACTCCCCCACTAAGTTACTTTACCCTTATATTTGATGGCAACAACGTGCTGCATTACTAAGCAGCATAGCTGGATTAGGCATTGCCAACTCTCTGATTTTACCCCAGATCTCACGATACTTGTTATTTTTCTTAAAGTCCCAGTTAAATCATATGAATATCTGGGTAACACAGGTTTTTTCCGGAAAAAGCATATTGTCTCCTCTGCACAGAGAAAGTTTAAAAAGAAATTCTCAAGGCTCAAAACCTAAAAGGCAAATAAAAAGAACGCAAAACACATTCCTTACAAGTAGTTTTATGAGCAGCACAACTAGTGAAGCCTGGTTTTCTGTGGCTTGCTGTCTCATGGTTGATCCTCTGATGTTTAACAAGGTGTGATCACAGATAGATCTTTCCTCATGGCTGTGCACTTCTAATAGATCTTTCTCATGCATTGAGTTTAAAAGGAGTTTAGAGCTCTTTCTGCAGTTCTTCCATTGCTGACAACACTACTAGAATCTCTATCCATTGTACCTGGGGGTGGGAAATACACCAACTTCCCCTTTTTCTTCTCTCCCCATTCTGCAGCAGAAGTTCAGAGTAAAGAATTCTTACTCACCTTACTTACGTTCCTGAAATAACACTAAGAAAAGAGTTTTGCAAAGCAAAACAATTTGCTGGTATTCAATTAAGTTGGTATAAATCCAAAAAGAAAAAGTCCCCCAATACCTGGAAAGAAGTGACTGAATAGATACTGGTGTTAACACTTAGGCCATGTTTTCCCCATGCATATTGTCACATAATTGGATCTATTTTAGATTCACAGTGGTTTGATTACAACACAACAGGATGAGACGGTACAAAACAGGTGCAATTTATAATACTTAAGAGGCTGCGTAAAAAGCAAATAAGCACTTAAAAGACAGTGATTGTATCAGCATCTGGTCAAAGATTACTGTTGTTTGTTAAGCCTATTATACTTGTTATCTGGCTGTTACGTGGATGCCTCTTGTAAGCAGGTCAGGCTTACACAGAGTAGAGAGAAGAATTAACACAGTTACTCTTAACAGAGACAAAAGAGATGCCTCGATCTATGCCTCAATGCCCCTGCAAGTTCCCCTACATGCTCTCCCTCACAGCATGTTTCCATGAGGTCTGAGGAAGCTGGCTCTCCACAAGTCATTTTCTCCTATTCATTCAAGCTTATTTGAACTTGACCAGTAGATTCAGAAATGAAGGGGGGAAGAGGAGGTTAGGCAAGGGAGGGGGAAAGGCAGACTGACCCACAGAAACAACGCAATCAGCAGGTCTCGTTACAGAGGCAGGCCAAAAACCCACAACCTGTTTAAATGAAAGATAAAAACAGTGCTGATTTTACAGCAAGCATTCTATTGCTCTGGTAGAAATAGCCTGTTGCTTTTCATCTACAGAACAAGTCAATACAGACTACACAGTGAAAGTGCAAACTAGGAGCTCTATAGTTTCACTATCACTTGGCATTTAGCCACACAGTGCTTAGTAATGAAAAAATTTAAACATTTTAGAATATGTTAACGGGAAGCAAAGAAGCACACTGTTATATAATACTGAGCAAAATAAAAAGGTTTAAACCTTGAATATTTTGTATAAATATCATGAACTTCCAGGTTTAAATAAAAATGCATTTTTTCCTCTATATACAAAGCCCTACATTTTACTCTTAAATCTAAGCATCTACTATGTGACAAAAATATATTGTAGAAAATTTCTTACTGTGATTCTCTTCATATCTAGCTGTCGGAGCTGCATCATATGGTGGAGAACAGTGTGCTTGTACCATGTCTCCTGAGCTATTGGATTGCCATCAAGGGTGATATCTGACAAGGATGAGGAATCAGCAAGGCACAGAATATCCTCAAAACTGTAACCAAATAAAGTTTATAGCTTTAATGCCATGGGATAGGAAGATGTTTGAGAAGTAAGATTTTTTTCTTTTAAGGAAAGAATATTTTTCTGTACTGAAGAAAACAGCATATCATACATGACAAATCAAGTTAAAAGTATTTTGAATTACCAAGAACAGCTGCTGCACATCTCTTAACACACTCTTTATTCTGTGTCTCTATATATGTATGTGATCTAAAAGAACATAGTTTCACATTTAGAAAAAAAAAAGTATAAATATCAATACATAACCCCAAATTAATATGAATTGCATTTGCAATTAAAAACAGTGTGACACATCCAGTGGTTGAGTTTGCTAGTATTTTCAAGACCTTCCACTAAAACATACTTCCATGCTCTTAAATTCCCAGCACTTCAGCAAGCCAGAATACTAATTCTAGAGCTAAAACAGATGTGCTCGCTTTATCCTGCTTTTAGCTACCATATTAGTAACTCAATTTTAGAGCAAACAACAGTGCAAAACCAGTGAACTTTGGGAGTCTTTGCATAGATATATGAAAAATACAGTGTAGAAATTCAATGTAGAACACTTAATATATTGTACTTAGCACAGAGGCATCACATCTATGAAAAGTGAAGCTTTAAGATGGCACATGCACCAAAGAGACCACATACCTTTCAAACAAGTGGGTCTCTTTCCCCCAACAGGGACAAATGCCATGGTGGCGAGCGCTGAGGCTCTACATGAGTCATGAGGCCACGTCTCGATGCTCTCTCCCTCAGCTGCTCTTCATGGAGCAGCTCTCGAGCCACTTGCTGCAGCTGCACACGATGCTGTTTCACACCGGCTCAAATAACTTTCTCCTCCAGGGCTCAAATGGAACATTTGCCCCTCTTTCCAAAAATCCTTTACCCCAGGAACCAGGAGCAACCAACCTCCTTTCTAGCAAAGGTAAATTCAGTGTAATACAGACACGATTGGTGAATTTGGGTTAAATTACTCTAGAGTGTTTTCTAGACTTTTTTCCTTTCAGATTCAAGGTAGACCACTCTGAGCACTGTCAAGACATAGTAGTCCTGTATCCATTTCCCTCCTCTGCCAAAAGGGATGCAAACACACTTCTTGCACCTTGTATGGGAACTCTGCAATGAGGAAGCAGCAGAGTATGCTGCAGTGATGCACATTCAGCATCCAGCTTGGATACTGGTTCCCTTCTAAACATTTAGTAGGCATGAACTGGGATGCTTGTCTCCTCATAAACAGCCTACTTGCTCAGGAGCACAATTCTCTCTTGCACTTGCACCCATGATTTTTTAAAAACACGTTCCACAAAGTGAAAAAGGTCTGAAGAAAAGATTGAAAGCAACATACTGGATAGCAACTTGGGTGCTCAAATCACAGCTCCAAGAAACATTCAGTCGATGAAAACTTCTGACTCCCATTCCAAATCTCTAACAACTAAACTACCTATTAAGAAAGAAGCTTCTACCACCTTTCATTCCTATTGTACTTTTTTGTATAAATGTTTAGGAAAAGTATCCATCACTTTAATCTAAACAAGTTTTTTTCTCATCAGAATAAAGACTAAGCACATTCCTTCTCTTAGGTGTCCAGCTAGGTAACCAAGTCAAGAAAAGTACTCCACAGGCCTACTGAAATGGTAGCCATTTTTTTCAATATGGCTAAATAAAGTGCTTTAGCAAATGAAAAAGCAAACACAGTGCTGACCTGGAGCAAATTATCATAACAAGGAGAATGCATTTTCCTTATTAAATTCTTCCTATTTTACATTATTAAATATGAACAATAACAGCCCTCCTTATAAATCTCAGTGAGGTATCTTTCTAGAAGAAAATTATGTCTGTAATCACTTCCCAATACCACAAGACAAATTAAAAAACTGATTTCTTAACCCTCTTTATAACTCATTTTAGACGCACAATAATAATCAACCACACTGAGCGAATACCTTCAGTTTGTAATGGCTAAATTGTTTTTTGGAGGGTGGGCTGAAACAGGACATCCTTTGTTTCAGATCTGCATCAACTTTCACTGAGTGTGGTTTTAGCTTGTATTATTTTGCTAACATATACCTTTTACTAAAAGCTCTGCAGAGAAGCAACAGCTTTCTGAAGCCTTGCCTGAAGGTGAAGAGGAAAAGACTGTTCAGTGATGAAACCTCTTATAGATTCCTGTGTCTTAGCCACAGACAATTTTAAAAAGGCAATTCTGAATCTTTTACTGAGACTACAACTCACATATCTGTATCTACTTGAGACTCAAGGACTCTTGCTGTCATAAAAATAGAAAGCAATACAACTTTACATGGTAAGACTATCTAAGAAATCCTACACTTACATAGTATTTTATCTTCTAAAATACTTTAATTTCTTAATGAAACAATTTAATGAGTCCATATTATAAATCTATCCCATTTTTAGCAACACACTTCGTCTCTACTTGCAGATTTTCTCTGTGCATCTACAAATGAATTAACCAGAATAGCTATATAACTAATTACCTAGAAGCCACTGGACACATAGACGTTTCTAGAGAAATGTGTTTTAAACATTCCCATATGGAACATAGTAAAATCAAGTAAGCAACTCAAACTATATAAAGGCATTTAAAAGGACTGTAGAAATGTTTGGACACTGCACCACAATTTACTAGTGTTATAGTCATACATGGCTTCTTTGATCAGCTGAAATAGCATCAAGCCAAGTATCAGATGACTACAGAAAAAGGCCATGAACTTACTTTTGCATTTAATCATTCACTGTGAGGCCATATATCCATTGCTTAACTCAAGATGAACTATTAATGAGGCTTTTTAACCTTCAAAACTCCCATTAGGCAATGGAACGTCACTGCTTCAAAAACCTAAGCCAAACGCTATAATAAAGTTTGCTTTGTTTTTAATGAATAGAACAACAGAAACCTAAACTGATCCACCCATCTACCTATCTCTATGGGTATATAAAATTTGTAGCATGGAAATTAAATGTTTCTATATCTATTCCAAGCAAAAAGTAAAACCCAATTAACATTATATATTTGCGAGAATGTTCGAAGTAAGTTTTTGAACTAAACTAGGGCTAGATCTCCTAACGCTAACTCCAATGAATAAAAGATAAAAATCAGGATCACATTCTCAAAATAAGCTGCTTAAGACAAAGTTTGAGAACTGATTATATAAAATGTAAGGACATCATCTTTAAGAAATTTGCAGAAAAATCCAAAACCTTTTTCATTCCTTACACACTGCAAAAGTAACACTATAAATCTACACAAAACGATGTGAGAAAGGAGTCAGAAAACTACATGAAATACATCAAGTATCTAAAAACTATACAGAAATTCCAGTGACTGCAGGATGATACTCCCTGATGACAAGGGAAAGAGCTACTGCAGTCCCCCATTGCTCTTGCCAGCCTAAGACATTTGTTGGAAAAGCAGAACAAATGGCATGTGCTAAATTTGGAAGTTATCCAACAGAAGAAGGTTAAAAAAAAAAAAAAAAAAAAAAAAAGGCAGCAAACCCTATCTTTATTACCTCAATTTAAAACATAAAGAGACTAGCAGATGAATGAAGAGTATATTAAACATTCCTGAAGCTCATCTCTGAGTTTTTAAAATGCTTAATACTCAGGAGTATTTAGGAGACCACTGTACTTCAAGAGCCTAAGGAACACAGACAAGTAGGTTGGAGCTGTCTGCAAAAAATATAATGCAGGTCAGCTTAAAACATTCAAGAAGCTCGCATTAAGTATAACTTTTTTTACAGAAGAAAACAAGTACCACAGGAATGTGGAAGTATTTTCAGTAATTAGACTCTATCTCTATCCAATTCTATCAAAATGAGTCTGGCAAAGGCTCGTGATGAGTAAGGGATAAAGGCAAACAATATCACTCGACTGAAAATTAATGTAAGGACTTTTTTTTTGAATTTTTTAATGCATAAAATCATTACGAGTATATAAACACAGATCACAAATCTATGCAGATAAAAATACAGAAGACATTTCTATTTATTACAAAGCTTGCTTGGTTACCTAAAACAGAAGCCCTAATAGAAATCTGAGTTACTCTATTTCTACCATCCGGTTTCCAAGTACCATGAATATACCTTTCAGACTTTATTAAGAAATGAGCATATAAGACATAATCATAAAATTCTCTAATCAACGTAAGTAAGCAGAATCTGACTCAGCAGTTTGTACCAGGCTTATATATTTCATTTAACATGCAAGCACTGTATTTAAGTGCCTTGCACAATGCTACTTTAACAGACATATATTTTAAAAATACAACACACTTGCAACATCTTCTAATTTTCATAATTATAAACAATAAGGCCATCTTTAAAAAAAGTAATTTTTCACATTATAATTTTCAGAGCACAAGCACACTGAAATGCAAAAGGTTTAAAGAACTTTTCATATTAAAGTAGGAAAAACATAATGGCTTGATTATATAATCTAACATGTTACAAAGAAGGATCTGTATTCATAATGCAAGAATTTAAAATTTAATAAAATACAGCTGTAATAACATACCTCAAATTACTGATAGGAAACAAACTGCTATTAACCTTACCTAGATATGTTATTGAAGCTGAGGAACAAACGCTGGAGACAGGGCAAAGTATCCACATCTTTCTAGAAGGAAAAAAAAAAAAAGAGGCGTAAATTCAGTTGCTGAAAAATATCATCCTTCCTAGCTTTCTAGTGTGCCTGATGATGAAACACATTCATTGCTATATACTATAACCTTGCTACAACATTGACTTCTGTCGCACATGCAGCTCCATTTCTCCCTAGTGCAGACTGCAAGGGAGTGTTTCAGTGCAGATATCTACTCTGCAGAACAAACTGCACCACTTGCAAGGCAAACAGTGTTAAAGAAGAGAGGATGAAACTGCTGCTGGTTTCTGAACAGGCTTTTGGGAAAGAAGCCAAGGTGCTGTTTCAGCATATTTAAGCTGTACCTTAAATACGCTGTAACCAAATTCCCATGGAAAAAAAAAAAAAAAATCTTTTGTGAGCATGCTGCCATAAGGCTTTTGAAAATTGCACCATGCAGCAAGGTAACTAGCACTTAAAAATAGCAAAGGCTCTTCTGCTAGAGAAAAACTGAAAGATTTTGTACATTTTTGTACATTCAGGGTAATCTGACTGATTTTAAGTTTATATATAATCTGCAGACATTACAAATGTATAAAAAAAAATTAAGAATGAGTAATTGTGAATTCAATAAATACTACTAAAGACCTTTACAGAACACTTTAAATTTGTCCAAAGAATTAGTAAACTAAAACACATCAACTAAGATGAAGTTATTTATGAAACATAAATCCACACGGGCCAGACGGCAGTCTGCAGCGTTGCATGTACCCTCTTATAGCAGAAGGGTAAACTGTATCACCTCAATGGTATCTCTTTGTCCTGCTAAGGGGCATCCTCCAGCCTGCAGCCAGTGGCCACCAACCTCCTCACATGCAGAATGCAGTGACACAGGGACTCCCTTCATTTTAGGCTCCAGTCACATGGGTAGTCCCGGAGTTGGAAGGGGCATTCTGCAGGCATCCTACCCAGGCAGCTAAGCTTAAGGCAGTGCTGAAGATGTCACGTTGCTGCTATCAATGAAACATTGTGTGTGAGCTAACAAACCACGATGAGAATCACAGACCTATCAACAATAAGGAGGGCTCATTAGCTCCAGTCTATATTAACTACAGCTGCCAACTCCTATTTTGAGGCTCTTCTGAATCCACTTAGATTAGACCATGGAGAGACTGAGTTCACAACTGTCATCTAGATGTACCCTCAGTGCCTAAGGCTACTTACAGTGCTGACATTTCAGGGAGCACAGGGGCAAGGATGAAATACACAGCAAGACAGACTGTGCACAGTAATTCTTGTCAAGCAATACAGACTTTAAGCAGTGAAAGAATTTTGTGTTTGGGAACACAACGTAATTTCCTGTGAAGACAGACTTCTTTAGCTAGAAGCAATCTCTGCTGTCTTGAGAGATGTTGCAAGCCTCACAGGCATGAGGCATCACCTCAGTTACAAGGAAGGCCTGAGCAACTTCAGTTTTGCTATGAGGTCATTAAGTCAGCAGACCTACGAGGCAGGAGTTTTCATCCTATGAAAATGCACAATTTAAACAGTTCTCCATGTCTAAGATCAAGCTGCATATGACAACGACAGAATCACTAGTTTTTACACCTAAAAGTAGGCAAGCTGCTATCAATTTTAAACAAAAATTCCTAATTAGGGACACTAATTCACTACTGGATGAAAAGGAAACAGACATTCCATAACTCCTTATATGTAGAGATTCATGTTTTTGACACCAGTTGAGAATTTTTATAATCCTTTACTCTCCCCCACTTGCCCTTCCTCAGAATAGTCCAACTTCTTGAAGACATCTTTAATTCACTACAGGAGTGCTTCCTTTTTATTTATTTATTTATTTTCTTTCTTTTTTTCTTTTTCTTTTTCTCCAGGTTCTACCACTTTGGATGAACTAGAATTTGTTGTTTTTAGAATAACTATTTTTTGATTCAAATATTTCCAGTGAAATCTGATGGATAGCTTAAAGACAAAAAATGGCCCCCAAATTACTAATCTAAGGCAAAAGAATTATAGAAGGTAGTTACAGATTTAATTGAGCAAACAGGCTGCAATTGAATTGGGTAACTCTAATTATCCAGTAGAGTCAACTGCATCACGGTATGGAGTTTAGTACCGAACTTCAGTTTATCTGACAAATGAGAACATCATGTTTTCTATAAAAGTAATATGTTTCTAGACATCACAGGAGAAAAAACATTGAAAATAAGAAAGGTTCACAAAAATGTACTGAGAGAGAACGTTTTAGAAATTCATTATTATAGTATTGTCATAACTGAGTAACTAAACCACAGCCCGTGCAGTAGAAACCACACTCTTTATGTGAGTGGAAATTTTTCAGTTTACCTCTATATCACACCTATATCGTGATTCAAATTCCAAAAACGAATTCTATATAAGCCAACAATTAGAAAACCTTTCCTTTAAGGAAGAGGATTAGAAGTCAAACCAACAACTCTCTTCCCCCAACTTCAAGTACTCCAAAAGTAAACTACCTTGAACATTATTTCCATAAAATAATCAATTTGTTTCTGTGTTTCTAGATTTGCAGGAATGTAAATTGCAACAGATTTTTGATTTCAAAACAAAATAGTGCAACTTTCATCTTCTAAGGTCTTTCCACTTCAGAAAGTTAAAATAAATCTAAAATACACGTGCATCTAAAAATTGCCTACCATTAAAATGAGAAAGAAATTTAATACTAGGAATGAAAAACCATTTTTCCATATCGCAAACACCATGACATGTCCAAATCTTGACTTCATATTACTTCAGAATCCTTCTCTAGAAGAAGGAGAGTTAGTGCTGTCTGCTAAAATCACCATCCAACTCAAAAAGTGATCTATTAGACTGTAGCCAGGGTGACAATCAATTAATTTAATATTATGGACAAAATAAAACAAAATTTCTGAAATTTTCTTTCTGAAACAGTGCTTTAGACCAGAGAGAAACGAAACATTAAGGTGGGATACAGGAGAACCTAAGCCTGCAACTCCTTAGCACCCAGGCTGCATTGAGGGGAAACAAGGACAATGCAGGAACTATTCCTGAAAAGGGTGAAAAGGCACCAGCTGTGAGCAAGACAACACTGGAAATATAACTGGTATTTTTCCTTACTATAGAACAGACTTGATTATGACGTAGGTTGAGCTCTGTGAGTGAATCCAGTCCGTTAATATTTTCTACAATGGTCAGTAGGTTTCTGGCAAGGTTTAATACTCTCAGTTCACCCAAATGGTTGATATTTTCTATCTTAGTGATCTGTAAAAGAAGTATAAATACACACATTATATTTTACATAGATTTACAATACATATATAAAGCATTTACATATGTATTTTTAAAAAGCAACATGTACAAAAACAGATTCAACTTAATCCAATACTATGTTTTTATTACTTTTCTAAACTGTCACAACCCTCTCACAAACTGCCCAAAACAAGCTATAGCCTAAGAGTAGTACCCACCACCATCTTTTTAAACATACTACAGTGAAAACAAGTCAATGGTCCTCTCTTTATCCTCAGAAATCAAATCCAGCTGTGCTGTCCTGTAGCTGCACCCTCAAAAGACATTACTTAACCATTCATACCATAAGCCTAAGAGGACACTGATGATATCATGGTATGTCAAAATTGGAAAATTTTGTGCGCAGCTGATCCTTGGAGTGTTTCCAAAGGCACAGATACACAGGCAAGTCTCCCAATACACTGCCACAGGAGAACACAGTATGGTAGCTCCATAGCATATGGAGGCCCCATAGCATATAGTGCTCCACAGCATCTCAGAAGTCAGTGCCAACCTCCCCTCACGCCTTGAACAGGTCAGCACACTTGCAGCTGTGTCTCTGGGAGCTCCACACATGGGCTTCCCAGCAGGGCACAGGACTGGGACTTGCTGCACATAAGGAGCCAAGGAGCAGCCACAGCCCCCTGGAGAAGGGAGTACTTATTCTGGCACTGGAACCTGTAAGGAAGAATTTTATGAGCTGATGATTTCTGGACTCAGGGAGAAACACTCATATAAAAGTCAGAAAAAGAAATCAGCATCATCCTTAATTTGGATACACAGCGTGTTTGCTCGACAGCCCCAGCATTTCTTTTGACAATTCATGGCTTCCCGGTAGCCGGCAGATGCTTTAGGTTTGCATTTATTTTCAGGATCCTAAAGATTCAAGTGATACTGAATAAGCATTGTCAAAGGGTTACCGGCCCTTACTTTCATTTTTGATTCGTGGAAATGTTACTGTGTTTTAAAAGGGCATTAAAAAATTCTTAACTGATGCAATATGGCTTTATTTTATGCTGTCTGCATTTCTCAGCAATTCAAGCAAGCTCTCTTTCCCTGAGTAATCTGGCATTTGTCTTCCAGCATCTACCCAGATGTTCACACAGGACTTGCACACAGCAATATCATGGAGCAGATTGTCATTGCACAGTAGGATATTAATATTGTTCCCACCCAAACCCATGTAACATGTTAGTGTACATGTTCTTCAGCAAGGTTGCGAAGAAAACAATATTATTATCCATTTATCTGTCTGTAGTACTGTTGTTAATATTAGAGGTTTTACGTAGAATTGATGTTATTAGGAGGTTTCATCTTCTTAAAATTTTTAATATGAAGTACTGAAATTATGTGGCTTACAAGATGATTTAGTAAACCAGGAAAAAAATAGCAATAAAGGAATTACTGTTTGTACTTGACTACAAGAGATATATTTTATTGGGCATCACACAGATTTTTCAGCCTTCTTATGAACCTTGTGAAAGGGTTTTCTTTCACAAAGCACATTTAGAGATTTGATTTGAAGTGCTACCCCCTTCTCCAAAAATAATGAATAAGGTTTTGCATTTAAGCATTTCAGAATGCTACATTTTGGTATTTTAAAGGACATTCAGTTCCCCATTTCAGTCCTCACACTGGGGGTGGATGTAGAGGGATGGACACAACCAAAAGTTCAGAACAAACTGTATTTAGTCAAGATATCCTGTACTTGAATAAATCAAAATATTTTCCAAAAAGTGAACAACAACAGCATTTTACTCCTTTTATTTCTCTTCCCTCCAAGCTCTTGGAAAAATTCCACTCTTGCAAGCTGCACCCCATCTGTGCAACTGATTTACATCCGAAATGGTGGAAGGAAAGAGACTAAACCAGCTACCTAGCTTTCCTCTGAACTGCTACAGTTCCTCTGAATTGTACACAAATGCTAGGGAAAAAAAAAATCTTTCTAGCTAGACTCTAGCAGTACTTTTGAAGAATTTGAAAATTCTATTTGAGTATTTATATTGTGTCTATTAAAAGTGACAGTTGAAATGTTACGTACAACTACATATCATGAAACAGTTAAGTTCCTGTTCCAGCTTAATGCATTTAAAGTAACTTTAATATAATCTGTACATTTTTTTGTGCATGGGTTTAAACTTACTATTGTTTTGTGATCCCCTGAAATCAGAGGCAACACACAGAAGATACACAATATTAATTATAGGTTCCAACCCCCCAAAAAATAAAGTGATTGCAAGAACTGCTTGTATTTTTTTAGTGATTTACATAACTGAAGGATGAAATCTATTTGATGGGATATTATGCTGTAGGTATTACATAAAAATTATTTTTATTGTGAATGTGATGTCCTATAACTGCTACAAAGTTGCAAAGCAAAAAGAAAAAGGGGGAGGAATTAAATAATAATACTTATTTCTTGCCAGATATATGAGTACCTTCAATATGCTCCACAAGGACTGTGGAATATCACATTCAATGAAAAATGGCTCTAGCAGAATAATTTGCAGGAATCAACAAGACTTACTGTTTCTCACCATAACCTACCATATTAAATTACAAATTTCATTTAATGCCAGAGAAGCCAAGCTACAAGAAAAAGACTAGAGAGACTGTTCTATATCACCTCAGCTGCAAGCAACCATTTCTGTTCTGCAGTACAGTAACAACAGCATTGTTGACAATGTCATGCATACATTGCTGTCTAACCAAAAAGCTATAGTATGTCAAGTTCCACTTGTACTTCAATATCTTGGGATACATCTTAGGGACAAGATTTCCCTCACTAAATCATCTAACAGAATCTAGCAACACTCTAAAACACCTTCTGGTGACTTAATCTCTCTCTCCCCACTGAGGGAGGCTAGTGATGTTAGAGCATTGCATTTAAGTTTTTCAACCCCCTTGTATCTCTACAAAAGAATAATTCTACTGCACTGAAGACTGCCCACCTGATGTTCTCTCCTCCTAAGACGGTGACTTCTCTAGGATGAACCATGTGTGCTCATTAACTGAAGAGCAGCAACTTGAAAAGTAAGAAACCCAGTCAAGACAAAGTTGCTGTACGGAAAGACAAAGCACCTCAAAATAGAACACTGCTCTAATATGCAGGAGAATATGAATCACACAGGATTGCTGTATAAAAATAACAGGCAAATTGGTCAGTTTTCAGAAAATTCAACTGTGGTATTTTTCAACAAATAAATCACTGAAATATTCCATAAAGGGACATGTGATCAACCTTTACCCTAAAGCAGGAAGAGAATTGATGAATAGAAGCCTTCAGTGTATACTCTACAGGAAGTACACTAAAGACCAACAGATTTCTTACATAATTCCATGAAATGTGTTGGATTTCTGAACACCAAAACCACAGGAACACTGTTTTTCCTAGCCTCAAATACAGAGTACCATTCAGTGAGTACTGTAATAGGATGTTGTTTCAGTGCACTACAGTTAAATCTACTGCCACAAAAGTCTTCATTCATTCAACAAAGGAGTTTTTTGTGACTTTATTAGTGACATTTTTGCAATAGAGAATTGTCATTTCCCTAGTACCCTCAAAATAATTCTTCTCTACTTTTTTTTAGCCTCTTATTTCCTTAACGAGAGGAAATAACCAAAAGATAGTGAATTCAGGCACCTCAAAAATCAGAGGATCACAGAATAGTTGATGTTAGAAGCCATCTCTAGAGACATCTACTCCAGCCCCAGACTCCACAAACCCTGCCTGTTGGGTCTGACCTCCTGACAGGAATATTTTTCTTATGTTTAAAGAAGTTGCCTTGTATTTCACTTTGTGCCAATTACCTCTTACCCTTCACTGACATCACTGATAAAAAGTGCAGCCCTATGGTTACTCCTGCTCCCATCAGGTGTTTGAACACATTGATAAGAAACCCTGAGCCATCTCTTCTCCAGACTGAACAGCCCCAGCTCTCTCCTCATGAGATGCTCTGGTCCCTTCATCATCTTTCACTACACTCCCTCCAGTAAATTCACATCCATCTTGGGTTAAGGAGCCCATAGCTGGGCACAGCACTACACATATGGCTTTAGCAGTGCTGAGCAGAGAGGCAGCACCACCTCTCTCAACCTGCTAGCAATGCTCTTCCCAACACAGGCTACCATCTTAGGCTGCCTTAGCCATCACAGCACATTGCTGGTTCCTGTTCCACTTGTTCCCCAACATGCCCCCACATGCTTTAATGCAAGCTGCTTTTTAGCTGGTCATCTTCCAACATGTATCATGCAAAGGGTTATTCTTCCAAAGACTCGGCTTTGAAATTCATGAGCTTTTTGCTTGCCCATTGCTCCAGCCTGCTGCTGAATTGCAGCACAACCATCTAGTGCATCAACCACTTGCCCCACATTTGCAGCTTCTGCAAGCTTCCCCGGGGTACACTCTGCCCAGGTCATTATTAATGACAAACAGTATCAGTCCCTGGGGCAAACTACTAGTGAACTGGCACCCAGCCGGACTACATGTCACTGACCACAACCTTTTCAGTCTGGCAGTGCAGCTAGCTTTCAATCTGTCTTGCTCCCCATTTCTCTAGTCTGTATCACAGCAGTGTTTCTAGGAAGATTTACAGGGGACTGGGTCCAGAGCCTTCCTGAAAAAAATCAAGATAAACATCACTGCTCTCCACATATTTGCTGAACTAGACATTTAGCCATAGCAGGCTATCAAGTGGTCACACATGAATTCCTCTTCATAAATCCATTCTGACTGCTCCCAGTCACTTTTTGCCCTTAATGTGTTTGGAAATGCTTTCCAAGACCAGCTGCTCCATGACCTTCCCAGGGATTCAGGTGAGGCTGACTTGTTTTTTATATTCATATAAATGACATCCCTGTTTTAAGCTAATTACAATCTATGCAACAACCAACAGGGAAAAAAAAAAATCATATTTTAGATTAACACCATTCTTAAAGGATTTACTTCTTCCTGAAGAGTTCAGCATCGGTCCCCCTCCCCCAGCCAAACTTAATTATAATGACAATTTTTGAAACAATTTTTTTTTAATTACATTTACGAAAAAATAGTTTATAATCAGTACAACAAAACAACAACATAAGCAGGTCTGAACAATGCCTTTTATAGTACAAATTTTACACCATGGCCCACAAATATATTAAAAACATATAAAGATTCCTGGCAACAAGATACAGATGCCTCCTCAAGACTGTTCTCTTCTAGAAAACAGCCTTAAAGACCAGGAACACAAGATTCCCATGCCGTGTCGTCAATTTACAAAAAGATACACTATGTTTCCTGCAGATGTGAGAAAAATACCAGAAGTGTCATTAAAATATCTGCAGTTAGTGAGAGAATGACTGAAAAGATGGCAGCATTAAGTTGTTTTAACTGCTACATTCTGCAATACCTGAAGGCATCTTTTAATGTTCTCAAAAGCAATTCTGTAGTTGAAGATTATTGAGAAAATTGTGATTTGGGAGATATACAGTTTAAGATAAAATAGAAGGGTGCCCAAGTAAAGGTTGCATGAATCTCGGTCTCAAGTTAAAAGGCACATAACCTCTCTATCATTAAAAACACACAAAAAAAAAAAAAACAGACTTGAAAACAACACAGTGGGCTGACACGCTCCTAAGCGGCATCTCAGATGCACTACTTATTTCTTCATTGTGCATTCAAAAAAATATGCATGGAGGCTGGTATTTTACATGAATAATCACATAACTAGAAAAAAAAAAAAAAAAACTAGCCATAGATCAGAAAAAAACAAAAAAGATAGCATTCATCAACAGAAGGGAAGTTCAAAAATCTCCGTTTATCTCAAAAATGCACTGAGTGTAAAAATCAAAAGTGCACAAACAACTAAATATCCCATTTTTGCAGGTGCAAACATCTGAGCGCTTGGACATGACTCAAATTTTCTAGAGAAGCATTTATACTCCGGAGCTTTAATACTCAACTCCCAAAACAAGTTAATTTGTGATATTCTCTGGGCTAAAGGTAGCCTATAGTTACAAAGCTCAAACAGCAGCCAGTTGGATGCTATGTCCAATCTCCTAATAAAGTTCCTGGCTAAAAAGTTACCCCTCCAAGACTCTAGCGACAAAGTTACTCTACTCCCATACCGCATCTGTCACTAATGCATACCATGCATACTGCCAGACTGATTATGCTATTCACAGAAGCCACAAACTTAGCACACATGCCAGTAACCAACTATAGTGTTATTTGGGTCTGATAGTGTTTCCATTCCCCACTGTTAAGTTGTAATATAATGAAAAACACACATCAGTAAGAAGTCAGAACTGTTAAAGCAGGAATCCAGAAAATTCACACATTGACTTTACATAGTCACAATAACCATATGTTGTTTTAAACAGCTCAAATACATGGGATATAAAATGCTCCATGGTTACATTTATTTTATAAAAAGAACACTATCTGTTTTACCCTTATTTACTTCATGTTGTTCATGACATATCCATTAAGTAGTAACTTTTCTCCCATATATGTTTCAGCTGAAACTTCAGGCATCATTCAGATAAGCTACTTGGAATACATAGATAAGACATATCTCATCTATGATGGCATAGCCTCAAACATAGGAAAACTCAATAGAAGCCAGTTCAGAAGCCTAAATGAACCAGGGGCTTGGATTAATTTAGTTTTTCCTATAAGAACCTGCAAATCCTTTACAGATATGTAAGGGATCTTGTTTTGTAAGATCAACAATAGCAGAAAAAAAGAACAAAACAAATAAGCAAAATAGAAAAAATGAGCTTAATGTCTTTAAGTAACCATATTATGGCTATAATCACACTTAAGTTGGATGCTTATTCTGCAGGTTTACACCCAAATGCGTGCTGTCATGTTTGGCTGTCTTTGGATTTTAGTTGCTGTAACTTCCTAACAGGACAAAATGCTGAAAATGCAGCAGACTGGATACCAGGATTAAAATTAACACCATACCACCCTGGATCAAGAACTCTGTCACTCCAAATTCACCGGCAGTTGCCCCTCAGAAAGCAACAGCTTAGACACCCCACATTTTCTGCATCTTTTACTATGCAAGCATCTTAAACAACGAATTTATGGCACCATACCTGATTTCCATGAAGATCTAAAACATCAAGGTTTTTTAAATTCTCCAGATTTGAGATTTTCTTTAATCTGAAACATTTAAACAATGACAAAAATATTTTATGTTAAAGTTTTGATTTTCCAACTAATAAAAAGATGAGTCATTTATAACTATAAACAGTAACAGATAAAGTAATAAAGCTATCAACCATCTGAGAGAGCAACAAATGAGTATTTTTAGGCTCATGCCTTCCTTTCTGAACATCAAAAACACAACGTAGTAGCACTATGCCCTTCTCTCTTGTGTGAAAGGGAATCAAAACTTACACCTTTAGAAAACAAAGCATACAAACTAGCCAAACAACACAAAATACAACTAGAAAATGGCTGATCCCAAACCAGGGGGGATCACTATGACAAAGAATCTCAAGAGTTTGCTAGAACTGGCAATAAAAATAAAGCACTGGTCCTACACAGGCAACACAGATCTCTGACTGACAGTATTTATTGTCTCCCTGTTGAGCTTCAAAATCAGAGCTTTTATTTTCTGTTCTATTTGTTGAGAAGATAAACCTAGGCTACTATATAGCCAACAGCATCATCTACTGGCTGAAGGTGTTACTGGTCACACACACTGCAATTTGCTTCAAGAATAGGTTTAAAAAAAAAAAAAAAAAAAAAAAAAAAAAAAAAAAAAAAAGCTAAAAAACTCATCCTATTAGCATAAATACAAAAATCTAATACTTAAATACATGTACTGCCTTTCTAGCTCTGTCATCTTGAATCACTCTGTCACTTTGGATTCATAAGCAAGTTTCAAGAAATCAGATTAAACTTTATTATATAACTGAGTGTCATAAATATTCTCACTGGTGTACATGAAAACATGCATTTCTGTATGCAAGACCTGATGCATGACAGGCAGACAAACATTTCCAATATGGGTCAAAAATTGATTGCTTCTGTTTTTTTTTTTTCAGGATTCTTTCAAATTACCAAAAAAAGCTGAGAGTAGACAAGACAGACACCTGTTTTAACAAGTATCTCAAAATCTATCATAAATTGACAGTATCTTAGATTACAGCATGGATATTTCAGAGGTTTTTTCCCCACAAAGTTTCATTCCATCTGCCTCTGCACAGAGAAAGCTTACTGAGAAATTCTGAAGGGGCCCTATGCTATTCTCATGTCTTCTTTCCCAAAGGATACATGCTGTGGAAACAAGATTTGCTCAGCCAGCTTCAGAAGCTTAACTGCCCCAACACTGTATTCCCATCATGTTGTTCACTTACTTTGTATTTTCCCCTTCCCTTACCTTGAGGCTGAGAGCTTTACCAAACTTATCCATCAAACAGTACCATAATCAGGCACAAATTCACTTGCCTGGGGAAGTATGTGGCACAAGGAGGACAGCAGCCTGAAGACCCCAAGAAAAGGAGCCATCTCCCTGGTCTCATGGTCAATATTACAAACTGAAAACTCTGAACATTTGATACGATGACAGATCACCAAATTTACACCAAACTAGGCTGCTTTAAATTATTTTTACCTGTTTTTCCCCAACAAAAGGACTCGCAGAGATCTTAGAGTTGAAAGCCCACTGATTTCCTCTATCTGATTATCATATAAATCTAAGAAAACAAGATGCTGTAGATTAGAAATATTCTGGATCCGAGTTATAAAGTTATGCTGAAAATTCAAGAGGCGAAGATGATCTTCCCCATCAATAATTGGGCACACCGTCAATTTTTGCCTGTAGGAGAAAAAAGAATATAGACACCCTTAAATAACAAATCAGTAATCTACCCTTCAATATTACTGCCTGAAATGAAAAAGGGCATTATCTTAATTAAGGTAATTAAGTTGACTAACTCAATTTTAAACAACAGTAAGATGCGGCAATGACTTTTATATTAAAAAACTTCACACCAAAAGGTAGCAGAAATGCTTTCAGAATTTTCAGAATGCTTCTTATGCAGAGATTGGCTTGTTACATAGGTATCTTGCACAATAACTAGCAGCTCCAAAGTTTCATATTGTGACCACACTATAAATTTTTAGTAAATACAATCTGCCAAGGTTGTAATCAGACCCCACACAAACAGCTTGTTTAAATTAGTTAGATGTGAAATGTCTACATGTTTTTTTTTCTTTGGTTTCCAGAATTTTATTATTTTGTGTGTTTGTAGCCTAAATGTAAGTGTTAATACATAGAGTAAAAAAATACAAAAAGAGATCCTGACAATGATTACTCCCATCTTCAGGCTATCTCTAAACTACCTCAATGCTACTGAGCTCATGACGCTTTGGATTAAGTAAACCTTAAATTTAAGAAGAAACAAGCAAACAAAAACAGCTCTCCCTCTCAAATAAAAAACTATGTCTTGACAATTAAAGATGCCTTTTAGATAACCAGGACCAAAAAAAGCTAATCCGTCTGACTAAAACTAGATATACATTAGATTCTGAATTTCCATAAGTTTCTTGATTGATCTTGAGCTAGTTCATCTTAAATTAGCTATGTAGCTTGAAAGAGAAAAATCCTAACACCTTGATACCTTAGATAACTACTGTACAAAAATACTTAAAAACATGTTGTGTTTTTACCATAAGGAGACTAATGCAGAATTTCTTGATTGGATTTGACACACCTCACTCAAATCCCAAACAAAAGCCACATAGACACCATCAACAACTCACCAACTACCTACCACAAAGGGCATTACTAAAACACTCATCGCTTCAGGCCATTAGACATAAGAGTTGCAAGTTACGATGCATATAAGTCCTACGTACAGAATGTGACAACTAGATAATCTCAAATACACCCTACTTAAAATATTACTCACCTTTCCAGGGTAAGCCTATCAGAGTTCAGGATTTTCTCTTCAGTTGTACGTTGCAATACAGGAAACGATGTTATTGATGAACTGCTCCCAAAATTTGTGTTATCTATCAGGAAGTCATACACAGAATATTTGAATTACTCCTTCAGAAAATTGTTCCATTAACTAAATAACATTAAAGGAAATAATTTTCTTAAGAAAAAAAATACACAGTGCATGAAACAGCACTTGGTCTCCATTCAGTGGTTCTATATATTGGCTCTTTCCTGTCATTTTTAGGTTACCACAACAGCCCTCCATTTCCTCTTTCAAAAGTATAACCATTTGCTTTATTTCTGACAGCTTGTGACAATTTGTCACACAGCAGATATCACATATTCTTTTGACAATAAAAATTCTATGATGTTTAAAGTAAGGATGTGTAACAGTTTCATAGCTTCAATGCCCGAACTTAAAGATAGCATCTAATCTACAGAAATTTTATTTTATAATATGTAGACATAGATACTACTATAAGCTAATGCATTTTTTTTTTGCAACAACACTGTCTACTTAATAGTAATAGAAAAAAAGAAAATTGGAGGCTAAAAAAAAATCCAAACCATACCAAACATTACCTTGCCTTCCTGAATAGTTCTTCTCCAGATCATGCTGCAGAAGTCTATTGTGGAAAGATGACTGCTCTTTATTTATCCTGAACTCAAACTGTAACACAATGTTACAAGGTTTAAGACATAATAAATGTAAAAGCTTTCAAACACTTCTTCAAATTGTGCAAGTGCTTAAAAGAATAGCAGAATTACACCATCTTGAAAGCAATATTCATTCCATTAGTATACAAGAAATCCTTACAAGAAAGGTCCAAGAATAACAGTGAAAAATGCAGACAGAAAAACACGACATCACTTATCAAATTTATAGCACATTACATTATTATCCAGTGACTTTTATATAACCACTGCAGAATGAAATAAATTACCAAAAGACTACTGGATACATCGGAAAAAAAAACATTAAGAGTAAACTTCTTGCTAATAAAAAAGGCAATTCCCATCAGCAAGCATACAAGTCAAGGGACACCATAAACTTGCATTAACATGTTATTACTTCGAAAAGAAAGAAAAAACAAACAAACAAAAACAAACAAACAAAAAAAAACACTTACCGGTTTGTTTTTATCTGTTATTGATGATGTCTGGATAACCAGCTGAAGACAGCTGTTAACCTACAAAACAGAGAGGAAAAAAAAAAAAGAGGCATTTTTCAAAAACATGTTTTAAAAAGATTGAATGCAATATTTTTACAAATAAGGTAGTTTTAACAGTTTAGTTGGAAATTATCTTCCGGCTCTATTAAGCATACTTAGTCTGTCACAGAACTAAGCAGACTCCAGTGTCATAAAAACACTGAAAAAAAATAATTTCTTCCAGATATTGCCTTGATGATGGCATAAGTGTTTACTGTCAAATACGCAAATACCTTTTTTTTTTTTAAGGGAGGCCTCACACTGACCTGTTAATTAGATTAACAACTTAAAACACAGTAATTATGTATAAATAATAACACTTCTACCCGCAGTATTCAAGCAAACAGCTTCTTTACACGTATGTGCACGCACATATGCGCACGGACACACCGGCGCGTCCATGCGGCTCCCCGCACACAGGCGCAGCGGGCGGTACCACGAGCGAGGCCGCCCCGCGCGGGCCCGGCCGCCGCCCCCCGCACTCGCACCTGCCCTCGCGGCCACGAGGCCGGACGCGCCGCGCGGCCAGGGCAGGGACACGGATCCCTCCTCCTCCCGCCCCGACACGAAGCCGCCGGCAGCGCCTACCGGGCCGGTCGCGGCGCGCGGGCCCCGGCCGGGCCGACCCTTGCTGGGCACCATGGGCACGAGCCTTCCCGCGGCGCCGCCTCGCGTTGTCCCCAGCGGAGCCGCGCGCAGCTGCCGCCCCTGTCGGAAATAGCTCCGCCGTTACCGTAGCAACCGCTGCTTCCGGCCCGCGGCTCGTCCCCGCCGCGCCCGCGGGCTTCGTGAGGGCGGAGGGGCGGGAGCGGCGGGAAGGAGGGGACGGGGCCGCCCCGCTGCGTGCGGGGCGGGCGGGCAGGGCGCGTGGACCCGCACCCAAGCGAGGGCGCGGGGAGCGGCCTCTATCCCCCCTCCCGCGACCCTCTACGCGGCGGCCGTTGGGCCGTGTGTGCCTCGTGCCGCCGCTGGGCCCGCGGCCGTTGGGGCGTGGCCGCCTCTGAGCGGCGCGGCCGTTGGGCCGTGTGTGCCTCGTGCCGCCGCTGGGCCCGCGGCCGTTGGGGCGTGGCCGCCCGTTCCGTGAGCGCGGGGGAAAGGACGGAGAGGCCCAAAATCTGTGCTCTTGTTTGCTCCGTCACCTGAAATGGTGGCTGAGGCTGCTTTACCCTGCCAGAGCTGCACCCTGAGGCTTTTCGGAGCACATTGAAATAGAGCTCTTGGTGATGCTGGTTGCTAGGCTAGCTACATGAATAGAAGGGGAAAAAATTCAAGTCCTCCTCAAAACGTTTACCTTGGCAGAGCTCTGTCAAAACACTGTTTGTGTTGGCTCATCTCTCGTGGTTGGGTGGCCGGGATGGCTCATGTGATGTGCTCACTCACACAGAGAGGCTTTTCACACCGCAGCTGCGGAGGACTGTGCTGCTGGGCAACCTTCTCCCGGGGCAGATGCTCCCCAGGAGAAGGCATAAAGATTTTAAGAGTTCAAACTAAGTGTCATCAAAAATAGCTGCATTTCACTGTCCTACATGTAATTCATTCTTCTGCCATCTTTCCACATTTCAGGAGCATGATGGAGGCTCACAAAACAGAGAAAGCACAGAAAACTACAATGTTTATTGAAATCTGAAAAATCTTTTGGTTAGTGGTAGCACGAGCGGAACAAACAAGTTTGCGTCTTTACAATTAAGGGAGCTACCCCTACATTCTTTGGCCAGAGGACCAAAGGAGCCAGGTGACCTCAGGCAAGAACACGAGGGAGCCAAGGAGCTCAATATAGGCAGATAGACCCCATAGACCCCTGCAGGAGTCTGTCCCACTGGACTCTCCCTTTATTCAAATAAAGTTTTGAGACTCCTCTGTCTCCTTTGTGGGCCTTCAGTTCTTGACAGCAAGATTTTCTGCACAAAACAGCTCTTAGCTCATAGTGGTGCTGACCCTGTTCCTACCAAGGGAGGTACCTACCCAGATCCCTGCACTTAGCCCTCCTCAAATGTGTCTTATGCATTTCTGTGCCAGTTGAAGCCAGTGACAGAACTGTGTCCTACCCACGACTTCTTATTGCAGCACGCCGCTGCCTTAGCAGAGAGTAGAGATGTGGTTAGTTATGCATGTGAGCATATTTCATAAACAAAATGTTCCTTAGCTTAAGGCACACTGAAAAACAAGCCAAAGCCCTTGAGGCAAAGCAGTAGTTCGGGTAGGTTTTGATGCCAGCACATCTGACTCATGAGGGCTGTTTGTTACAGTGATGAGAATAGTAACTGGCCTGAGCAGAGCTTGCATTTTTCCCAATCCAGATTTTTAAAACAAAATATTGAAACAATACATGGAAGTAGAGTACAGATGAAAACAGAGCTGCAGCAGATGAGACAGTGGCTTAAAGATGCAGCTTCCGTGACAGTTTGAGCGGACAGCATCGAGAGACCTTCCCCGACACGTTAGTACTAAACTGGCGGGCCAGCTTCGAGCTGCGCATGGGTGTTTCAGAGCGGGCTCTGCAGCTCGGGGGGAGAAGGGGGGCCCGTTCCCCGCGCTGGGCGCAGCTGCGTGGGAGCCCGCCCGGCCCCAGCTCCGGGCCGAGGCGGGGCCGGCCCGCGGGGCCGCCGAGCGCCGCCCCGCGCCAGCCGCGGGGGAAGCGGCGGCGGCTCCGGCCGCGCGGCCATGGCGCAGCCGCGGGCGGGCAGCGGCAGCGAGGAGGACGGCGGCCGCGGCGGCAGGTCCAGGTGAGGCGGCGCGAGGCCGGCAGGCTCCGGCGCGGGCAGCGCGGCCCTGCGGGGGAAAGCGGCGCGGGCCGGAGGAGCGCCCGAGGCGGGGCGCTCCCGGCTGCTTAGCGTGTAATCCCTGATGTAAGGACAGCTCAGGCACGGGCTAGCGCTTGCTTTAGAGCTTTGGAAAGAAGTTGGCCAGTCGCGAGCTCAAAACTTCTTTAAACACATAAATTACTGCTATCCTACAGCCTACCTCTTACTCTGCTCTTCCTCTACTGCTTGATAATGCCATGAATGTTCGTTTATCTAATGATAAATTGTGGGAATTACTACCAATGCCTGAAGTTCCTTGGCTGCCTGCCAGGACATCTGTAAAAGAACATCCAGGATTTTGCGTCAGAAAACTGCAGGGTATGAGGCTATTTGTGATCTTGTGCTTTCTACTAAAGCTGCAGATGCCATAACAGATCCAATCAGAAAAAAAGGTTCAGCTATAGTAGCATAAAGTTCAGTATTTTGTTCAAAGAACATTTATTTCTAACTTACTCTTCAACTTTTAATGTTCTAGCACACATTAGAATGAACTGCAATGCATTATTCAATTACAGGGGTATACTCTGGGGGGATTTTCTGCAGCTACCAAGGTTGTCAGCTACACACTACATAAACAGGAGGTGAGCGTAGCTAACATGAGCCAAGTCCTTAATCTCAGTCTTACCGCAATCACACACTATCACTGTCTTTTTGCAAATCAGATGCATACAACAGTCTACAGCACTATGTTCTACTTAAGTGATTTCTTAAATTCAAAATACGTTTTGTTTACCTTGATGATGAGCGTGACTTCTCCTTGGTGTCACTTTCTTGTTGAAGAAGGGGGGGCTGCGGGTGGGTGCTCAAGCGGTGGCAGGGAGGGCTGAGGGCCAGGCAGCCCTGCATGGCTCTGCCATCAGGGACAAGGCAGAGTCCTCCGTCAGCTCTCCCAGGCACCTCCTGTTTTTCCTGCGACTTCCAAAGTACAAAGATTTCAGTAAACAGTTAATTTCTGGGAAGATGGTCCATTTGTGGCCTCTAGGGTTTCACTGCAAGTGCTAAAAATATTGCACTCGTGGTATTGTGGTATAAGTCTGCCAAAATCCACCATTTGATGTTTCTTCTTTTAGTAAGGCATTAGTAATGCAGATCTGTTTAGTTTCTTTTCCATGTCAGTACCTCAGGCCTTTTCTGGATTGGGAACAAGTCAACTTCCACCAAGAACTCAGTATAGATCAGCATTGTCAGAGAACATTTCTTGAAGGTAAAACCTGCTTTAGAGGCTTGAATGAGTGGCATTTAAGAGATAGTTAGTTCACGCTCTTCATCTGTTAAACAATGAGCAAAGTTACTCTGTTACATTGGAAGTGACCAGTAAGAAGTCATTATATTTATTCAATTTCCCAGAACTAATTATAACATACCCCACCCTCACGCGTGTATGCCCTCTGTCCCTTTGGTGGTCTCTGGTGGGTTTTGAGACCCCCTGGTGGTTGTCTCGCCGTGTCCACTTGATGACGACTCGGAACTCACTTCCATACATGGCCCCATTCTGGCTCAGAGGCCCTGTTTTGGTCCTACTGTCCAGTTCCAGACAGTGCTTTGAAGATATGGTGGTCCTTATCTTCGTCTTCAACCAGTCTTTGCTGTTTTTGTCCATTTTCTCTCATGATGTCCCAGGAACATCTGCTGTTTTGTATTTTCCGGCAACAACAGCGAACACATCTCCTTGGGTGCATTCTCTTCCGGGGTTTCTCATAACAATACCAAACACACACGCTTAGGAAATCATCATTACATCAAATCTGAATATTCCTTGTTCAGTGGCAGTACTTGTGAAACACAAAAATCTTTGGTCTAACAGCTTCAGATTGGAAAGCAAACTGCTCTCTTTGCCGCTCTGCACATCTCCATGCGCCTGTGCACCTGTGGCTCGTGTTTTGGTGCCAGACAGCGTTGGCAGAGGGTTTGCAAGATGCTCGTGTATGTGATCCATTGTCCTACGCTAAGATCAGCGCTTGGAAAGAGCTCAGGCATCTGATTTCTGAGGCTGACTGGAGAGCTTGGTCCTCTCAGCTGGCCTCACATGGAAAGATGACTGTGTCTATTCAGTGCCTATGTGTAAAAAGTTCAACAACACTTTGATTAAGCCCAATCATTTTGAGATTTTTTTTTCTTTTTGCTTTGCTGCATCTGTTAATAAAACAGTTTAACTGTTTTCCAGTGGTGGAGAAAATGATGACGATTCTGACCAGAACTGGAAACCTCCAGAAAATGATCTGATCCAGAAGTTAATAGCACAGATTGAATATTACTTCTCAGATGAGAACCTTGAGAAAGATGCCTTCCTCCTAAAGCATGTGAGGAGAAATAAGATGGGCTACGTCAGTGTTAAGCTCCTCACTTCTTTTAAGAATGTAAGTTAACTCATCAAAACTTTTAGTACCTTGTATAAGTCTAATTAATCTAAAAAAATTTAGAAGACATGAAAATAACTTATTTCATAGGGACATTTTTTTTCCTCTTTATCTACCTCTCCGATTTCATGCAATTTTGAGGTGATGGTTTGTTTTTCTAGAACTTGAGTTTCTAAACTCTTTCATGACTGTCTAAGGAAATCATACACTTTAAGATGACTATATTTTTAAATTATTCTGGGAGGCAGTCAAGTCAGAAGGAATCTTTTCCTCTGAGGAGGGATGGTGAATTCAATACCCTTTGCAGAAGTATGGAGATCTAAAAGCTAGAGTAGTAGAAAGTTTCTGGTTACAGAAGTCATATAGACTCAAGATCTGCATGCTTACTGTAATTAGTATAAATGGTTAATTTAAGATTAAACAAGATTAAATTTAATTCTTAAATTTAAGAATTTTTAAGATTAAGTAAGTAGATAAGATTAACTGTTCTCCTTAAACTCTGTCTATCTTAAAGGTGAAACAACTTACCCGTGACTGGAGAACCACAGCATATGCACTCAAGTACTCAGGCACTCTTGAGCTCAGTGAGGATAACAGAAAGGTTAGAAGAAATACTCCAGTTCCAGTGTTTCCAAGTGAAAGCCACCCTACCAAGATGTTACTGGTGTATGATATCCACTTGATGTCGGAGCTGCAGGCTCTCAGCAAGGAGCAAGAAAATGGATGTATGCAAGAAAAGATAATGGAGCATCTCCTGAAAGCCTTTGTAACTTTTGGTGTAATTTCATCTGTTCGTGTTCTCAAACCTGGTAGGGATCTACCGGCTGATGTCAAGAGGTTCAGCAGTCGGTACAACCAAATAGGAACACAGGAATGTGCAATTATAGAATTTGAAGAAATAGATGCTGCCATACATGCTCATGACTTCATGTGTGCTGAAAAGAAAGAAACTGGCATGAAAGTTGCGTTAATAGGCATGAAACCTCCAAAGAAAAAGGTTCCCAAAGATAAGAACCGATATGAAGGCTCCACCAAGAGTCTCAACAAGGCTAAATCCCTTAACAAGAGAGTTGAGGAGCTTCAGTTTGTTGGTGATGAATCTTCAGCAAATAGCTCTTCTGACCCAGAGAGTAATCCTACATCACCACTGTCAGGACGTAAAAGTATGGCAACAAGTACTACAAATAAATTAAGTCCTATCATTCATTCAAACAACCATCTGAGTCCTAATGTGTCACCCAGATCAAGTCCTTGGAATAGTCCGTCTTCACTAAGAAAAGTGACCAGAAAGTCTCCGCTAGCTGAAGACAGCAAGCTTAACCCAAACGCTAGCCCTGAAATTCCAAGGAAAGGCATGGATTATTCTTCAGATAGCAGCATCACTCCTTCTAGTAGCCCATGGGTACAGAGAAGAAGGCAAGGCCAAACTATAACACAAGAGAAGAGCCCAGTCAGCAGCCCCATGCTAGCTCGCAAAATACAAAATGCAGATGGTCTTCCTGTAGGGGTGCTGCGGCTACCCAAAGGGCCTGATGGCACTAAGGGATTCCATTGTGCGTGTGAAAGAAGGAAAGCTGTCAAGAATGAACAAATTATTCTTTAAAAACAACTTTGTATTACAGTCAGCCAACTGCTTTTGTTAAAGCCCGGTGAAAGACTGTCAACTGAGTGGCAGAATTAAATCAGTATTTATTTTTAAAGATTTTTGTATTCCTGCAGAGACTTTATCATTAGTGTATTCATTAACTACATTTTTATCTATTAGCTGGAAGGAAATGCCTAGGCATTGAAACAGGCATCTAAAACTATTCATGTAACTACATTATTTGTAAGCTATGACCCTGAAGAGTAGTGTGTAGACACTTACTGTTTAGCAGTTGTATTTTGATAACTACGGTATGTTACCAGTCTAATCTTAAGGAATAGGGGTTTTGAAGGCTTATGTTACAGAGAGCAGTTCCTCTCGCCTTGCATTTATCTCCAAAGACACTAGCTATAATTTACAGGACCAAAGTGTGTGTGCTTCCTGTGATGTGTATCAGGATGCTGAGCATTGAAGACTGTTCTGCAAGTTTTAACTTATAATCAGAAGAAATAAACTAAAACATTAACTCTGTCTAAATCTATGTCTTTTACTTTATGCAAAAAGTTGCACCGGAACAGACACCTAAACCAGATCTATACCATATAAAATTCTAATTGTTACTAAATTTACAGTGCGCTCAGTAAAAAGAATAGACTGAGATGTGCTCTGCCCCACTGTGGATTGTTATTTTAGTGGTGATACTTCACTCTCCTGTTGACTATAGGGCAGAGGCACTTTCATACAATATTGTAAACTAAACAATGGTGATCTCACATCAGCCCCAAATTTAACAAAAAGGCTCAGCAATAAATGCTTAAATTAGAATTATCTTATCTGAAGCCGAAGAAGGTACCTTTGCAGTTTTATTTAGAAGACTATACTCCTGGAAAAGAGCCAGCTACTAATTTACAATTAAAACTGTGTAAGACATAGTAGATTCTTCTTCATTCTACTCTACATCTTTCCAACTTTCATTTCTGTTTTAAGTGCACTTAAGTGCAGAGGAAATAGTTGCAGTAACACGAGGTTAGCAACCAGTGCCCTGCTGTGCACAAGAAGCCATCACTCCTGAGGAATCATTCCCATGCCAGCCAGATTCCTGGTTCTTTTCCTCGACACAAAGGAAATCAACCACATGATCCTGATTTCCACTACTGGTAGAAACACTACAAATACAGATACTGTTAATTTCAGCCTTTCTATCAGATGCAGCAGATCTGCAGGTATTCAAGTGACAGGTAGGGAAGACAATCTTCTGAAGACTGATTCCCTTGCTCTAGGTTACATACAGCAGCATCATCTCAGTAAGTACCCAGACCATTTCCTTTTTTCTTCTTTATAAGAATAGTATCTTGCCTAATAGTAATATATATAAATACACACTGATTTTATATACGAGAAAAACGCTGTATTTGTATCAATTTATCTTAGAATTCTGGAATAACGAGTTAATCTTTTCCTTTGCAAAGGTACTCTTTGCCTTTGTGAGAGCTAAAAATAAATCCTCATGTAGGTGGTGGTAGTCGTCACCAACTACCCTTCTGCTCCCTGGTCACTAGCAGCCCTCTGTGCCCACCCTCCTTCCCCAGCAGGACTGCAGCGTCTCCTCCGGCGCGGCCCGTTCTGCTGCTCTACCCCACAGGGATCACGGAACCCAGCACATTGTGAAGTCGCTGCTTTAAACCAGGTGCACTGAGAACAACTAAAACCCCTCCTTGGTTCAGTCACAACATGAACAGATCAAAGGTGTTTGTCATTAATCAAGTAAGTCTGCTTTTTAATTATGGGCAAAAATACTTGTTATTGTTTTACGAGGTAATGTTTTAATCCCAGTTGTCTGTGATATGAAACAAATGAGGTTCTTCTGCTCTTCACGTGTTATACAAGCAGAGGGACTTTGTGTTCAGCCAAAATGGGACAAGTAAAATGAACGTTGAAGTCCAAGACATCATACCAAGATGTGCTACCATATCAGGTAAAGTTTGATTGTAGGACAACCCAGCATACTACATGGATTTCAGCATGCACATAATCATGTATTTTGTTTAAAATTACTTCAATTATAAAGTGGGTTTTAGCATAGCAACTTAGCTATTATTGTTAAAAAAAAACACAATAAGATTAAAATAAACTTAAATATTTCTAAGATATAGTAAAAACATGAAGTAAAAAAAAAATCCTTTGTGTAGTAAAAATTATAACAGTAACAATTTGTGAGAATTATAAATTGGAATTTATATAAATGTATTTAGGAAGCCCAAACTATGAAAGTATTTTTAAAAAATAACAAAATAAAACTGAAATGATATTGTATGCTCCATTAACAATGTCCAACCTTTGTATGCATGAAAATTACAGAATAGTCACGTGTGAAGGCTGCAGAATTTGCACTTATACCAAAAAGTAATGGTATTCACTGCAAAAACATTTCCGTTTTTCAGCCAATAGTCCTGTACTGGACAGGAAAGCACTCAGCTATATCAAAGTCATAGACACCATCAAGCCGTGGAGAACTGCTGGGAAACCTTTCGGTAAGGATTACTTGGTGGTTTACCCTGCAGTGAGCCCTGCCTGCATGGACTTTAAAACTCTCTCAAGAGTTTAGTGCAAGGACGTCCCTTGTAAGGATGTTAGTGCAGGAAGACCACAACAGGGTGAGGATAATATTTTCAAAATAAGGTTAATTTTCATTCATAACTTGGTTTCTACTTACCTGAATTAGAAGATCTGTCCTCATTATAAAACTGACCTAGGAGTTTTTCAGACAGGTAATTTTGCTAGCATCAAAATTTTTGTGCTTTATACAGCCATGAAGAATAACGTATCATTGCAATACAAACAGGTAAAAACTACTGTGTGGTGAAATACACCACATAACTTACTAAAGCCAACGACTAGGTAACCCTTTCCATTCATCTTTCCAGTAGTTAAATGTAGTAGAAACCTACTGACAGTTGTCAGTGTTTTATAAACTTCAGCCTGGCTTCCTAATCATGAAATGCTTAAGATTAAAAATAAAAATGAGCAAGAACAGTACCCATTCCTGCAGAAGGAGCAGCCTCTAGAAGATAAACCTCACAAATACTATTGCTATCCATTCTGGCAACAGAGATGGAGTAATTAATTATTCATTAAAATTAATTTTAGAACAAAACTCTAATTCTGTTAGCTTTATGTCCTCATTTCAGTGGTTACAGGTAGTGCAAATTGTACATTAGTTAAATTGTATAGGTGAAAGGATTATGATTGGTGGCTACTCAGGATATTAAAATAAATAGATCCATACTGTATAATCATTTCATGAACAATTTTAAGCTAAGTATGTCCATTTTTATGAAATTAGTTTAATTGAATTGAAGTGTACATTTACTCTTTGCTTGCCTTTTTATTTCCATTAGTGGAAATAATGGCAAGAATTCTGCCCAATAATGCAAGGTTTGTTTAGAATATGATTTCTTGGATTCCTCTCTTTAGTACTTAGGACAGCTGAATGTACTAGAATTAGGCAGTAAACACACTATGAGCTTGCAGTTACTCTAAAGTCGCACTGATGAACTACAAGGGGGACTAAGGAGAGGCTGAACTAACGATCCTGAAGATTTTTCATATAGCTACACTTCCAAAAACTAGAATGGCCTAACAGATACAATGAAATAGTAGCTGATACCTGATTTATGCTTTCTGCAGTGTGTGACCGATTTTCTCTCTGGGCAAGTTAGAGAAGTGGACAGAGGAAACCTGAAATGATGCTCAACATCCCCAGCTCCTGCTTTCTTCACGTTCCACCAATCTGCTGTTACACCTCATGGACAGCTGGCTGAGTTTCACTGGCAGATCAAAAACTAAGCTACATAAACAAAGGATATCTCAGCCTATCCAAGCAAAGAGGTTTTGATCCATAATTCTTAAAAGCCATTCCAAAGAGTTGATAGTCAAAATACTTAATATAGGAAAAGTACAATGAGAATGGAGTTAGGAGCACAGTAATTAGATTGACATACATAGTCAGTCATTTCTTCGGATTTGGGGGCCTATTACAGCCCATTTTAGCTATATTTTCTTATATTAACAGCTGCACTTTTCAACTTCTCTGTGACTTTGCAGTCACTTGTCTGTGATTTTTTATCCAGCTTTGCAAGCTGGAGGAGCCAGAGTTGAATGACAGCCGGTTCTTGCTATTTTATAAAGAGTGACCTGAAAGTAGATCAAATAGAACAACTAAATGCTTACCTGGGACATCACAGCGCACTGCTCGTCCCAGTCATCCGCCTCTCTCGGGAGATAACAGCAAAGCGACACGGGTTTCCTCCAGCTGCTGCCAGAAGGTCCTGTTATTCCTAACTCTCCTCCAGTGAGACATTAAATTTGTTGAGGGGGAAAGATTCACTATGCACAACCAAATTACAGGGCATTTAAAGGCATTTCTTTAGATTCCCAGTGTCTACATATTAATGGTGATCTACATTTTTACTAGATTACTATATTTTTCCTTTGATTTGTCTTCAGATACTTTTATAGGAAAAGTGGTGTTCAAAAGAATTACTGAAAAACAGAGTTATAAAAGTTTTTTTTAATTAAATAAAACCATTTAAAATATATCAGATAAATTAGGAGAAGTTATCTAAATATTCCTTTTACATTTTAAAATAGATTATTTATTACACAAGTCAAACAGTATCCTTACTTATTATCTATAAATAGTGAACAGACTTATTTCATTCAAGATACAAACGTCGCAGATCTGTTTCCCAAGCAGAGCACATATTAATAAAGTGGAGGATATTTTAACCTTCTGGCCAATTTCTCAACTGCTACCCAGTTGATTAGAAGTCTACTAAAATGGAAAACAAACAAACAAAAACAACAACAAAACAAGAAATCAAAGCACAAGCAGAAGAAAATAGAACCTCTGCAAACGCTGAGCTGCCATAAGCTAACTCACTGTTTTAGCACATTTCAGTTTCACATGTAGTTGGTCAGTGGCTGCCTCCAATTTAGTAATTAATTCAGACTTCATGATTTTGGATAAATTACTACTAAATCTTCACCTAGGTTGTTATTTGTATTCAAATAACTTTTAATATGTAAGTGGCTAATGGTAATCATTTCATTGATTTAGATTAAAAAAAAAAAATCCAGTCAAGCTAATACTGCAGGCTTTATCATCAGAAATGCCTGAGCATTCCCCAAAACACCGGCCTCCTTGGGGAAACACGTGGTAGTGGCTCTGCACAGCAGCAGATCACAACAGATCCTCAACCAAGGGCACGTCCACACATGCCAAGGCCCTTCTGCTGCCCGAGCTAAGGAGCAACCTCTGCTGCCACAACGACCATGGTGCCACTCTGGAAAAATCAACTGTACCTCTCAAAACTGACAATTATTTAACAATTCTGAAGCAGAATCTGTATGCTCTGTTCAATAAATACCACACACACACACACACTAGAAGTACTGTTTTCAAAAGCACGCGGGTTCAAGTTATTTTTATTGCCTTTTAAAAGAAAAAAAAAAGAAAATCTAAAAAGCATTTTAAGAATTCTACCATTTCCTCCAAGCATGTGACAATCTGCTGGTGTTTAAGATTCTTAACTTTATATAGTATAAATTTAGCATGGAGGCACTATGAAATACTACGAATATTGAGTGCAGTAACAGAAACTACCACCCATGCTACACAATCCACAGCAGGTTTCAGTCATGCATCAATAGAAACAGATGCAATAGTTAATTTTTTTGAAACAAGTATTTCATTCTCCCTGAGGTTGTCTCTGTTTTCATGTTCACTCACCTGCTCAAAACTTGCTTAAAAACATTGGAAAATAAAACACACACATCAAATACCCAAACTGCCTGGTACACTGTTGCAAACGCATACTTTTTTATCCCCCAAATTGTTCTGATTCTAAACTGAGGTATTATGACATATTTCAACAGTAATTTTAAAGAATAATCCCATATCAACTAGAAAGAGACTACATAATAAAACATCAAGATTTTTAATCACTGACTGAAGCCCTTCCAGACAAGGGGACTATCCAAAGGACTTTTGCTTCTATCCTCATTAAGGAATGCTGCTTTCCTGCATTCTTGATTTTGCACACACACAGCGTCAGGACTGGATTCATAACCCTGAGAGTTGAAAATGCCAAAGTCACACACTTTAGTAAAAAGAAAAAAAAAAGCTAATATATCCCAGATACTTAGAACAACATTTTGGTTAATCAAACAGAGTTGGCTTCAGTTTACACCATTGTTCCTTTAGCCTTGATTTTACCACATTTGAAGCAAAAATATAGTCGATGGATTCATAGGAAAGATCCCACATCTGTGATCGAGTCAGATTAAATGTTTTTGCAACGAGGTCATATTCCTGAGAGAGATCTGTTGCAAAGACGCCTTTATCATCAGTCTAGAGTTAAATCAAAAGAAAAAATAATTTAAATTAGATCTTCTGTATCAAAACAGGCATTTTTACACATAACAAATCAGTTTTACGTTATTGCATTTCACGTTTTACTTCGTACTTCTTTCATTTATTGATAATTACTTCATACCTTGTTTGCCCCATTTTCCTCAAGATTAAATATATTGTTCAAGCATAAAAGAAAAATTATTAAAATAATAAGGCAATTTGTCAAGAACATAAGATTTTCTATAAGAATAGGAAGTGTCTATTTTTAAGCCATCTTCCATCCCCAGAGTATCTGAGCAAGACTTATACCTACTTCCACTCTTCAGAAACCTCTTCTACGGCTTTTATGCCGTACATGCAGTGATGCTTGCATGTAAGCTCCTTTCTCCTTTCCTCAGATTTGCAATCTGGATATATTCTTTAGGAATATATAGGATTTTTTTTTCTTCATGTTTAGGATAGAAACTGTTTTACCATATGTATTTATACAGTATCAAGTGGAACCATGTCTTGAAACTGACTGAAGTACCAGGCTAGCCTCTTAAACACATCTGACGGAAAGAAACCTCAAGATTTTTCATCTAAAATGAAAAAATCAGCATTATTTAAGGGTTAATAAGATTCCTTATCTGCAATGGAGAGTTCTCTCTATCTTGCTATGCTTAAGACACTCTAATACCTCTCCCTCTCCTACTGTTCGTGTTTTTAAAGGTCTTTTCATGGGTAAACAGTTTTCTCAGGAGTCTACTGTTTATCTGCGCTTTTCACACTTCAGAATATCTCAGAATGACACCTAATCATGGACTGTTTTTCACCAGGCAAACACTGCTGAGTTCAGACTCAATAATAAAAACAATAAAGATTGACCCTTTTTTTGAATAATATCATGATAACTCTGTGCAACCCCAACGGGCAAGTATGCCTATACAATGCCAAAAATTGTAAGGGTTAAATCAATAGGATGGTAGGGTGCAAAAATCTGAAAATGCCAACAGAAGAACCTGGCATCTCAAAGTTTCAGGCCTTTACATAGCTCTCCAGAGCGCTCCCAAGAAAATTCACTCAACACAATAAACACACCATGTAAGTACAAGTTTAAAAGCAGATGTTGGACCAGTGTGTTTAAGCAAAATCTGCCCATATGCAGATTACTTAACAATTAGACAATAAGTTCACAGCATACATATTTTCCATATAAATAACAATCAACCATGTCTTACTTTTACAATAAAAACAAGGTAAGTAGCAAGAATTTGTACCACAACTATTTCTCAAAACCGAACATTATGATTTGCTATAAACAGATGGTTTGCTGTAAGGACAGAAATTATAATCCATATAAGGATCCATATAAGGAGACACATTTCTCTGATTTCACACTAGTTCTGGTTCTAGAGTCCTTGTCTAAATATGTATTTCAAATCAAAATTCTTACACAAAGCACTGCAGGGTGACCTATGCTGTACCAGTACCCAAAATGGTGTTTGTCACAGGAAGGCACTGTCTGAGTTTTTATGTTTGATGTCATGCACAATTCTAAGAGAAAAAAAATGAAGAAACAATGACATACATTAAAATAAAAGACATATTTTTGACACATTGACAGACTTTCTTCTGTCTCTGAATGAAAATTCAAATCAGCTGTTGTTTCTTTCATTTTCAGTACATCCAATATTACTTGAATGCTATGAGGAAAGTTCACTAGTCAATTCCTACCTCCCCTCTGCAAGCACAATTTAGAGAGCTTGCAAACCAGGCCCACAAACCCCAAACACCTTGCATGGTAGCTGAAGATTATGCTTTGGTTTTGATTCCATCTGAGACATCAATTTTTGGCTCTTGCTACAAGTATTACACAAGAGATAACAAGGCTGCAATATCAATGCTTCTCTCTATCCCTTTGCTTTATTTTTTGATTTAATAAGAATAATCAGCATTAATATGAAAGAACCACCATAATTAACATAAATGAGGGGTAAGTTCATAAAATACCTAATAAAGCCTACGTAAGGGAATTTAAAAGTCATTAAAAAATACTCCAATAGAATTTATTTTACATAAGAAAAGACAGGGTTGTCAGCAGTATACCTATATCAGTAATGTTCTCATATACCCTTCAACATCAGTATGTTTTTAAGTCAGCTTTGGTCACAGACAAATCTTTTTGAGTCACTAGATCCCTGCTAAGTATGATATTCTTAAGTCTAGAGATTATCAAGTAATTTTCTGATCTTATTTTTCTTACCAATAGGTATGTGATTCTGTCTAACAAGTGGCACTAATTCCTCTGAACCTATTGTTGCAGAGTTGAGAAATGTTCCATGTCCAATTCTGTCAGGAGGCAGGCCAAGAAGAATTTTGGTTTCCTCTTCTTGATTTGGAATCTAGAAAGGATATTTTACATTCTGTCACAGCAGCACAAAATAGTACAGTAATAAATTACATCTGAATCCGATTTTTATAGCACACTTCATCAAAAAAGAAGTGTTAATGAGACTAAGTATCTGCATTACTACCCTCTAGAGAGAGTAGTGGTGCATGAAAGTGATTCCAGATGAATTATGAAACAGAAAGAAGCCATAATCCTAAAAGTGCATGTAAAAAAAAAAACAAACTATAGCTATTTGCAGTTCAAAAGTACTTTTAATTGCAGACTGTCAAATCACCTCTAACCTCAACTGCAGAGGAGAATAAAGAAAACTTTTACCTCTGAAAGATGCAATGCCAGCTTAAGACCTGCCTTTTTTGCTTCTGAGAGGGGTTCCAAAAAATCTTGGCCACGTCCTGCCTTGAAGGCAAAAATACATCATAATTTTACAACTTATTTTTATGAAACTCCTCCAATTACATCATCATTAAGAAATCTAGCAATATCAAACAATTTTTCTTTTCCCAATATTTCACTTTTGTATGCAGTTAGTTAGCTTATGTTGTTATATGGACATAGTTTAGTCAAACTGGCCAAAAGTCAGTAATTTGGACCATATGCAAGTCAATGAAGACTTGCCTATTTTTAAACATTTCTACTTCCTTAGTAACCAAGAGTAGTTAGTACTTCTAAACAGACTTTAAACAAGTGTCAACTTTCAGTATTATTTAACCCCATCAATCTGATTGCGACAATTTAGTAACAGACACTTCCCATACAAATACTGCTTTTCAGTGGCTCTCTTGGGAGTATCACGCAAAAAACAATTGATTCTTTGTTAGAGAATCTGCTCCCTACAGCAGCAGGGATAAACCCGGTAGCAAGAATACAAGCAATCTGTTCAAACTACCAACAAATGTAGCACAAAAACACTTAAAAAAAGTATGACTGAATCTGCTATTAGACAACATTAGCACTTTCCTTAAGGTAAGATCAAAACAGAACAAGAACTTACAGTGGGATCACCGCTGAGGTCAAGTCCTACTACAACCCCATCAGTGGAAAGCAGGAACTCCTCAGCAAGTTTAACAGTCTCCTTAGCAACTGCAGGGCCACCTCTTCTATTTATTGCTATTAGCAATCTAGGAGATAGATGCCATCGTTAAGCTTATCACAACTAATGTGATACAAAATAAAAGGATTTTCTATTTGTGTTCATCTATTTGTGTTCAAGCAGTGGAGATACAGAAGTGCACAGGGACAACAGCTACACAAGCATATGCAACCTTAGAGCTGAAAAGTTTCATTCTCCATCAGCGAAAAGGAGGATTAAAAAAAAAAGCCTCCTTATAATTATCTGACTTCTATAGAAGATGGTATAAAAAGTATTAGTCAAACTGTAAGTTAACAAAAGAGCAAAAAAATAGGAACCACTAACATTCCTTTGGTATATGCATAATTTTCTTCCATTCACTGATGGTTTGTACACCTCTCTGCAAACCATGAAGAAACATCAGACTCAACAAAACCGTGAAACAGAGGCACTGTGTGCACTACTTACCTTACATCTATATCCAAGCCTTCTTCTTTACACTGCTTTATTCCCTCAAGTACCGTCTCAACATACATCCTTTTGGTCATACCTCCAAAACACATGAAAATTCTTTGAACCAACATATTTGAACTAACATAATTAAGGCAAGTTGCAATAAGATGCAGCTCTCTAGCCTCGTCATTTCATTATGCACCCTTGCTATTGCTCCATGGTTTTCTAATTTATACAGTTCTGATTCTATTAAGAAAACAGATTTATTTCTGAGCATTTGAAATAGTTGTCCTCCTGAGCATCTGCTGGAAAAAACTAATTCTGTATGAACCAGAGATTAACAATAGCTACTTCTCTGGTGCAGTTATATTAAACCACACGTAAAGGAAAAAATGAAGCAACTAAAAGTAAATATAATCTTAAAAAAAAAAAGTAAAAATAAGTCTAATAGGAAACTAATGTGTGTGCACTGTTTTGACTCCATAATCCAATTTGGGCCATTCATTTTAGACGGACACCTGGCTCTACTTTTTTTTAACAGCTATTAGGTTTGGAGGGACATGTTTTCATACTGCTGTTATTTTCACACCACTGCTTTCATATTTAAAGTATATTTTCACTGAAACTTCTGAATTTGACTTGTTACTAACACAATTTTAGTTAACTTTTATAGTACAATCAGACTTAAATTTAAAAACTAGAACACACTGTACCTGTGGCCTTTTCTTCTCTAGGAGTGCTCCTCAATTCCAAATACTTGACACCATCATCAGCAAATTCTTTAATAACATCTTTAGTTATCTGAAGAAAAAATGGTATTTTCAACATGATAAA
Source organism: Tinamus guttatus (assembly GCF_059628265.1). Classification (NCBI taxonomy): domain Eukaryota; kingdom Metazoa; phylum Chordata; class Aves; order Tinamiformes; family Tinamidae; genus Tinamus; species Tinamus guttatus. Next base: position 14,459,629 of record NW_028288538.1, read on the forward strand.
TAATGCTTATAATAGGTTACATTCTCTTCTGCAACATAAAAAAAAGGTTAAAAATGTGACATTTTGGTGCAAAACTATTTCACATATATATAAAATACATATTATATATATAACATGTACAAATTATATGAATATATAATACTATATATTTTAATATATATAATAAATTATTATATATATATATATTTACTATAAATTATACATATTTTATACGTATAATTTTCAGACTCCACACGTTTCCATCACTCTCCACCTCTGGCAGTCATACCCACAGAGGGTAGCTTCAGTTCTCTCAGCACTACTGGAAGGACAAAACAATTCCCTCTGAACAAGAGAACCCCTTTCACAGCTATCCCTTTCACAGCTAACTACTGTGTGGAAAGTTGAATAGGCTACTTAAAAGGCCCTTTATGGAAGGAAAGACAATAATTTTTTTAATCTTATCTTCATCACACAACAGTCTCTTCTTTTTTGTTTTGTAATCTATAGGATTTAAAAAAAAAAGAAAAAAATGCAATTCCAGTTCACTAGTCTTGACAAGCCAGAGAAGAATGTGGAGACTACTTTAAATCAAAGCTTTGGTGACTATAAATAGACACATTTATAGGTCATTATCAGTCCAAGCACCTGAGAGCTCAGAATGACCACCATACTGAAGGCTTAGTGCAAGGAAGGACAGAAGGAAGGACGAAAGGAAGAAGAGAAATATGAAACCCGCAACCCTTTATTTCTCGACTTTCATGTTTTACAATAGTAATTTTCATTTCCAATTGAAGAGACCATTGATGATATCATTGTTACTCAGAACCCGATGTTGTTAAACTAATTTTGTCTTTACATAATGTTAGCCTTACAGTCAAACAGGAAAGGAAAATATTTTTGTTTGTTTTAAGCCATTTTGATTAACTTACCAGTAAAATATCTTCAGTCCTAGTAGTAATCTGATAGATCATCTGAAACATCTGAAAACATCTAAAAGAAAACATTAACAAATCAACTTGATAAAAGCTGAATGGCAAAATGAGTATTCCCAAAACAGCCTATATCTCCTATATCTGGAAAACAAGTGTTCACTATGCTAAATTATCCAGCTTTGCTGTCAGTTAAAACACATGTCAACTTATATGATGGGCAAGACCATCTTAATAGCCATCTTTAATTTGAGGGGCTAACAATTCATCTGCAACAGAAATTATTATTACATTTTCCACAAAGCTTTCTAAAGGCAAAGGAAAACATTAAGTTTCCAAACGAGGAAACCACCCCATGCTATACATAAAGCTTTCCTGGCCTTTAAAAAATAAATTACATTTAATCCACATGACATTTCCATTTAATTTGCACATGTTTAAGAAGTGGCTTATAGGAACAAGAAGCAAACCAGTAGTATACAAGATCGAGACCACAGCGTAATCGCAGCCGTCAGAGCAGGACAGTGCATTTCTCTGCTTTAACTTAGTCTGGAGGAGGTGGTAGATGCTCCTCATGGGCACACGTTTGTCCACTCACTCGTCCAGAGTCCGCTTGTGTCCCTTGTCGATCGCGGTCATCCCGTTGTGGATCTGCAGGTCCGGCTTCTGCGCCATCAGCTTCTTCATGGTGGCGGAGCTGATGCAGCCGTTCAGATGCGCGTGAAGCTCCTGTAACAGAGAGCCCGGGTGATCGCTCCCCTCTGCGTGGAGGGCAGCTCCTACCTCTCGTCTGTGTAACGGTTCTTGCATCCTGCATTACTGTTTAATATAAGCAACAGGATTATCCCTGCGAATGGCCAACAGCGACCGCTTCCTCGCGCTTCTCCATGCCGGCCGCAGCTGAGGTGCAGCGGGAGAGCGGCGGGCCCGGCGGGACTGCGCTCGGAGCAGCTGCTCGGCGCTGGGGACAGCGAGCTGTCCCGCGGGGCTCCGCGCCGTTCCCGAGCAGCAGCGTCTCGCGCCGCTCGCTTCCCCACCGCAGCTTTCACCTCGGGACTCGCGGCAGACATGGAGCCACCCGCTCCCCACGGCCGGCGGCGCCGGGAGGGGCTGCGGGCAGCGCGGCCGCCCCGCGGGGAAAGCGGGGCCGGCGGGCAGCGAAGGCGGCTGGGGCCGCCGCGGGACGAGGCCCCCCCGGCCGAGGGTGGCAGCGGTTCCCGCACTGGCCGGACGGGGCTCCAGGGCGGCCTGACGGAGCGCTGCGGCGCCGCCCGCCCCGCTCCGCTCACCACTTTGGGCAGCTCCCGGTAGAAGCGCAGCTCCCGCCGCCGCTCCGCGCCCGCCGCCGCCATGACGGCGCCTGAGGCGAAGGGCGGGCTGCAGGGCGGCGACATGGCGGCGGCGGGCCCGCCCCGGCCGTTACTGCCCGCCTTCGCTGTCGGCAGCACCGGCACCCGCAGCCCCGGTGCGCCCCGGGCCACCGCAAAGGCGGCGGCAGCGGGAATGGCGGCGAGCTCATGAAAGACCCCATTTACCATTCCATAAAAGCATCAGGCTCTCGTTTATTGAGGTCACTGCTCAGCCTCACCGCGCCGCAGCGCACGCCCTGGGTCCAGGCCAGGCTCCTGCCCACCGCGGCGTGGCCGTGCTGCGCCGAGGAAGCCCCTGGCTACAAAGCCTGAAGTGGATAAACCCACTAATCAAACACCAGACCTCTTCTTTACAATCCACTTCCACGTCTGCCAGCACGAGAAGAGCAAACGGCTTTCACCAACAAGCAGCTCAAACCCACCCAGCATGAAGACACCATGGAATGACCCTAAACTCTAATTTCATTAGTTCATATTTAGCTTTGAGTGTTACTAATTCTAAAATCCCTCCACACATTTAGGTCAACAAGTCATTAAGCTAAAGTTAGATCTTGCTATCTCCAGAAATACATTAACATATTTAAGGCCATAAAACATGGCAATCTACATACTGCTAAGGTTGTTCAGGCTTAGACAAATAAATTATCCTTCAAATATGGAAACAATATATTACTGCCATACTTAGGGTTTGGTAGTTAAACATATAAACACAAAGTAAATGATATCAAGTTAGTTTACATCTCTTTTGGTGCTCCACAGATTATCAAGTGCAAGAACAGTGTGGCATTCAATTAGCTGTTCAACATCTTTTTTTCATAGAAAAATAGCATGTCCATAAACAAAAACAAATGAATTTTCAACTGCCTCAGTGATCAACTCCTTTATTTTACCTTAGTTAAAGGCAAGCTAAGTACAGATACTGTACATTAAAATGTATGTACATAAAAAGAATGGTCGTTCTTCATTCTACCTCAAAGGTTCCATTTCTACATTCTTTTATTTATGTCCCTTTCCAAACAATTACCCCTCTCTGAAACATATTGCCTCTACAGTTAAATATAAAGAGAGCCGTCTGCAGGTCCCACATAGCCAACAGCAATGAGCAGCACATCAATGAGTGTCCATATTCCAAGTCCACCAAAGCTGAAGAGTTTTCCCAGACCTTCCCGCCACTGGCCCAAATAGAAACGATCGGCTCCAAATCCGCCAAGGGTAATGCTAAAAGAATAAAAACATGATTATTTATTTCTTAATCGACTCCGTTTGGGTATCCATACTGGTTTCTTTTGATATACCTACAAGTTGATGATGGTTTCTCAATATATCACACAAGGAGTCATAAAGATTTTATAATTACCAAGTTAGATGTCTTTTTTAAGCAATAAGCAAGTTCTTCATGAAAAAATCCACATAGCTCTGAGTGTTATTTGGAGACTTGACAATTTTTCATTAATAAAAAGACATAAAAAAAACTTTAAAACTTTTCAACTTCGCAAATGTTTTTCAGTTTTTCTAGCCTGATAGAAAAAAAAATGGCTTTAGGACTGTTATTCAACCCAAGCAGTAATAATATAATGATAAATTTCTCCAGCTAGTGCAAAAGTTGGTGCAAAACAGAATAACTGTAACCAGTGCATTGCATCACTTCCTTTATCAGTCTTATCACTACCTCTTTAGTTCTGATTAAACTACACAGGTAAATTACTACCTATCACATTAACCATTTTAAATATTAATTAAAAAAAACTTTGGGGAGAAGTTCAGTTGCTCTCTAATCACTACTATACTCCTCTAGTGGCTTAATATGTTGGAATTGACCAGTTTCAGTACTGCCATACTGGTCTTCCCAAAGACTTCAGAGCACAAGAAATTTCCCTTTTAAAGCATTTCCAAGTGTTATAGATCGAAGGGAAGCCTTAAAAAATATCCAAGCCAACTCAGTGACTTCTGTTAAGTTCAGAATATCCACATTAATTTCAGATGCCAAGAAACAATTTGTATAATTTCAGCAACATTCAGAAAATGGGAGCAGAAGTCGTAAGTCTACAGATTTTTTGAGCACGTCTAATTTGACATGACAGGAAAATGCATGTCCTCTGTATTCAGAAAAACAATCAGTTTGTGAAGCCTAAGAATCACTGACATTTATTCTGCAGAAGGTACCTTAGTTGCAGAAGGGAGAAGTTTTCTTTCAAACTCTATATATTGAAGATAAAATTACTTATCTTCAATATAATTTCATATGAAGTCTGAAGGCAACCTTCCTGTCAAAATTCTAAGTCAGACAAATACAAATCCCCACAAAAATAATGAGGGTTAATCTTCTCCGTTAAGAAATACCCTATGAGCAGAAAATCACACAGAATGAAAGCTTAATATTAGTTAATATAATATTTACAATAATATGCAATTTAGACTGAAGTTCTCTGTTAGCTCTTGTGTACCTTAGCGCCAAGGCTGTAGACCACTTATAGCCTCCGGTCCAGTTGCAGTAGAGCATCTTAGGAAAGACACGATTACCTAAACATCAAAACATATTCAAACCTTAATGGAACAGACAAACAGGTCCAAAAATTAAAAATGAAGCAAGAACAAACCATATTTCTCTAACAAGAGACTAAAATGATTGACGTTCTTTGAATGAAGCACTACCAGTAAGACAATCACACACACAAAAATATATTGTATACTGCCCTCTTAATCTTTGTCTCATACCAGAAAAAGGCAAAGTAATTGGAAAAAAAAAATAGGAGGGGAAAAAACTACTCACAAATTATATTATGACTCCCTACTAAAAGTCAAGAAATTCTTTAGGCAATGGTTGCTTTACAAGAACTATTTTATCCCGCCTTACCTAGACAGTGAATATGATCCCGGACAGTACAAGTGGCATTATAGCGTTGTCGCGGGCAAGAAACTGTCATGCAGCTTGTGGAGTTGGTGCAGACATAATCAGTGGTCGGAAGCTGCCAGCAAAACTGGCACGTCATGTTAATTGTGAAGTTCTCCTGCTCGATGCTATTCTGATCCTATAAAAGGAGAGTATTATCTTCCTTAATAAACAGGAAAGTCTCCCAGCATACAGTACCAAAATACAAATACAAGTCACAGACAGAAGTTTTGAGCAAAGTAGGACTTATTCTGTGTTTGCCACGTCTATGTGATCAAGTATAACAGAAAGTCAACAGCACAAAACTGGTAAGAACAGTCATTAAAGGTCAGTATAATATTGCTGCTTACTCCAATCTAATTTAAAGTTATGGCCAAAAGAAGAAGCCTCAAATTACTCGGTCCTTTTTTTTTTTTTTTTTCTCCAATATATGATCAGTTTGCTCATCTAACAGACATTTAGACCTACACATTTTTCATTTATCAGCAAACTGATTTAACTCCATGTGGTTATGCTGCTGTGTGACAAGAAGATTCACGCAAGCGGAGGCAGAGAAGTGTAGGTCTGTCCCTTCCAGCAACATCCTATAGTTAAACCAGATTGAACATGCACAAATCTGTAAATATGCCTATGTAAAAAAACTAGATGTTCAAAATTTCTTTGATGACAAGATACCAAGCCCCTATCAAAAAGCCTTAATCCAGATTAAAAGTAATAGGATACTTACAACACAATGAACATATGGCTTGACTTTGCAGTCAAAAGTGGCTGGTTTCCCATATATACAGGAAAAGTTTGTGTTACAGGTCATGCAGTCAGGGGGCAATCTACTGCAAAGCCCATTGCTGGGGCATTTAGTCACATAAGGCGGCATTTCGGTGGGCTCTGAAAAACCAAGCGAATACAGTAAGTATCTACACGAGGTGGGTCTGCAGGCCCAGAACGGCCTTCCCTGCCGCACGGAGCGGGAGCGCTGCGAGCTCCGCGCCCGGCACGGGTTCCCCGAGGACGCGGCACCCCCGCCAGGCTCCTCAGCAGGGCTAATCAGCTTTGCTGCAGACACGGGCTGACACCAGCCTACGTGCGCTTCAGCGCTAGATAAGTCAGGGCTAGCTCAGACATCTGCTGCTTGCACGTGTTCGGAATCACCTCGTCCGAGCTGTTAGCGAGAGGAAGACCTCGGGCAAGTCTCATGGAGGGGGGATGCCCCAGTGAGCTACAGAGGTTGCACTTATGTTGAACATAAAGCAGGGACAACTTCTTGCAGAATGCTGGAGTCTTTCTGGAACTCCCACCATCTGGAGAGGGAGCTGAACACGTGAACCGTGATCCCAGTTTAAAAGGTCATTTCCTATCTGTTAGATCTTATATGGAAAACCTAATTATATAATCCTGACTAGCTGTTTAAGGTCATTCAAAAGCCACCCTAACTGCAGGATGTCTTTTGCAACTGTGAAAGTATAGACAGGTTTACATAACCCAAGAACTTCACTATTAAACTAAAAATTTGAGGAAAAAAAGCCCCACAGAAAAACACCCAATGAAACATCAGAAGCGACAGTTGTACCTGCTGCTTTAAAATAGGGAGTATTGGTACTAGTTGAAGTTAGACTTTTTTCAAGCGTAGATTGGGTCTGTGAGTGCTTGGTGGCCATCAAAGATCCAGCTGTAAGTGAAAAAAAAGAAAGGAGGTGGTCATATTTCCAGAAGAAAACTGCTCTTCAGATACAGCTCATTTCCAGCACCCTGCTATGAAATTACGAGTGGAAAGTGTGATGAGGATAAAAACAGTCGTTTTAAATCCTGCTGGGAAACAAGCGCAGTTTATAAGCAGGCGGCTGCTCAGGCACTACGGGTCAGCCCAGGATGTTCCCGGTGGATGAGGCAGCGTTTTTGTCTCGGCGCGGCCTCGCCTCTGGCTCCTGCGGCAGCGGGGAGGGGGTCGCTGGCTCCGGGGACGGGGCTGAGGGCCGCGCAGACCCGTCCCGGGGCCCCGGCTCCGCTCGCGGGGACCCGCCCGCCCCGCGCCGCTGCCGCAGCCGCCGCACGGAGACCGCGGCCCGGCCCAAGCGCCCGCCCGCGCGCGGGGAGCGCGAGCCCGGCCGCGACCAGGGCAGCGGCGCAGGGAACGGCCCCTGCCCGCGCCCCGGCGCTCGCCCCCCGGGCACGGGCAGGGACACGGGCAGGGGCACGGGCAGCGCCGCCGCAGGGGCAGGCGCCCGGGAAGAGGGCCCGACGCAGGGCCGGGCAGGGCCGCGCCCGCTCCGCGCGCGGCCGGCGAGGGCTGCTCACCGCGGCCCGCGAGCACGTAGAGCTGCGAGAGGAAGAGCGCGGCGCCGCAGAGCCGCCGCAGCGCCGCCGCCGCCCGCGCCGCCATCTTGCCTCCCCGGCCGCCGCGGCGCGGCCCTGCCCGGCGCGGTGCAGCGCGGCCCTGCGCGGGGCGGAGCGCGGCGCGGAGCCGCCCCCGCTCGTGCCCGACCCTCCTCCGCGGCGGCGCTGGCGGAGGGGGCAGCCCCGGCCCTGCTGCGGCCGTGGGAAGGCGGGTGCAGGCGGAGGCGCGGCCGGGGCGTTACTCGCCCTGCGCAAAGCCGCCCCCTGCACCTGAAGGAGGAGCAGCCCTCGCTGCCAGGCTGCAGCGGCCGGGCAGCTGTAGAGCAGGAGGGGGGAAGGCCTAGGGGGGAGATTATAAATATATGTGTATTTTTAAGTTAAGGCTGAGGAGTTGGTAAAAACTGATTTACAAAACTAAACTGTGCAGAACACCTCGCTGTCAAGAACCGAATGTGCACAAGGAGACAGAGGAGCCCTAAAACTTTATTCGAATAAAGGCAGATGGCCCGGGGGCAGGCCCCTATGAGGTCCCCTCCCAGGGCTGAGGGCGCAGCCTCCTTTTATCCCAGTTTCCCAACCGGGCAGCCCTCTCCTTTTCCCCTGGGGCCAAGATCCACCGCCCTTACAGCCTTCCCCGCCCCACCTGAGGTGGCTCTTTGTTATGTTCCCCCTCCCTGGTCATACAGCCCCTGTCTAATTGAAGTGTTTTTATAGCTTCCCTGGGTGGAAAAGTCCATATTCATTAGCTCATTGCACTTGCACCTACTCCAGGAGGGTTCATTCTGCGGTCAGCGGGTGATAAGGATCTCTCTGCCCCCCTCCTGCTTTCCCCTGAGAGCAACTGCACCCAACTGCATAAGCAGGGTGTGCGGCGAGATAAATACAACCCCTTCAAATTCCAACATAGTGTATTATAAAAAGGAGTAAAAGAAAATTACAACATCCACCTCTTTTCAGCCTGCTCAACATCCCCAACACGCGCAATAAATTGGAAACAGCCATCAAAGATTAATTTCGTGTTTTTTTTTTTTTTCTGAAATGAGTTAAACTCCCAGCAAGCACAAACAAAAACAAAAGCTGCCCATACATGGAGAGAGTAGGTAATTCAACTTCTTTTAGGGCAGCCAGCTTTATGGCAACCAGTTATTCCCTCTAAATCCTTCAGTATCTTGTTTTACTGAGATCTTCAAAGACACCACAATTTCAGGAATAATGAGGCTATCCCCTCCTTTCCCACCCTGTTTGACCTAATTTGGATTCAAGAAGGAAAAAAAATGTTCCCTATAGACCTACCAACTGTCAAGTTTTGGATTTCAGGTCACGTCAGTTATATAAGTACTACGTGACTGAGGTAATTCAGCGATGGCAGCAGAAGCCAGGGTCCTGTTCCTGGACTAAATGGTATCCCCAATTCATTTACACAGTACAATCAAGATAACTGAGTAGAGGTTTAAGATTTTTAAAGATTAAGATTTTAAATAAATAGCCTTTATCAAGTAGATTCGCAGGATTGTCAAAACAGTTGACAGTTACACCTGCCCTTTCATGCTATTCCTACAGCACCGAAACGGGTTCTATTTGCTTAGTTTGAATATAGACTAACTGGAAATTCTTGCAAGTAAGCATTACTGCAGTGGAGGAGGAAAGAAATGCTATTTCACCTGGGCACTTAAATAAACAGACAGTAAGTAGCAGCAGTATCAGAATTCTTCTTCTGCATTTGCAGTATGTGAACTCTTAAATTTCTTCAGCTTTTCAAGGGCAGCAGATATTGAAATCTCTCCATGAACTTTGTTGTCTCTTGTTCGCACGTTGACAGCATTATCTGCTTTTTCCTTTTCTCCAACCACTGCAAAGACACAAACAGTATTAAGCTGTCTGCCTGCATTACAAGATGAGAGTCTAGGCCAACTCTCAACACAAAATTTAAATTTTCACAATGTTCAGAAATATAAGTACCTAAGATAAAGTTATACTGGGCCAGCTGTGCATTTCTTATTTTCTTGTTTAACGTGCAACTTTGGTCTAGATCCACATCTGACATAAATCCTGCCTCAAAAAAATCACTGCAAACCTAAAAAAAAAAAGAAAAAAAAAATCACACACACACAGATGTATATACCTTCTACATCATGAAATAGTACATCCTGTAATCTCTTCCAAGAAGTATTTCACATATGTGCATATTTTTGCTCTTGGGAATAGCTACATGGAAGACTACAGTGCAGTTATTTGAAGAAAGCTGCACACACGCTGAAGGGCTTGGCAGGACTCTAGTTCAGAGGACTACACGATGGAACATCCCTAGGAAACGTCTGCTGATCTCCTCAGACAGCTGCACTGCTGAATGTCAGAAAGGTTTCCTCAGCCACAGAAGGGAGGAAGAGGAATGAAGTCATTTATCGCATTAAATAAAAAGCAGAAGGGCTGTAATAGCACACATGCTCTAATACAGTCAAAAACATACGTGCTAGGGACGGGAGGAAACTGGTTCCATTCTTACTTTAAGCAGATACATTTCATTATGAAATGCGAGTTACTGTATACGGTCCAGATTTTTTTTTTTTAAATGACTGCTGAGTTATGTACTTGATAACGCAGCCCAAGATACTTGTTACAAACCCTTTTTTCAAATTTTACACAAGTTTTCGAAGGTATGAAAGATTTCACCTATGGAAATAACGCCTGCAATGTCACTGAAGCAATCAGTTATTATGCTAGGACAAACATTTGGGCAGCCATTAAAATGTCTTGCTACTATAAAAAGGAAGGCTCTGTTCTCACCTGCCGGGCATACTCTTCAGAAGTAGGTCCCACAGGTACAACCATGACCTGCCGTGGAGACAGCCAGAAAGGCCTAGCAAGTATATTAACAAAAACACCAAACATATATATTTGCATTATTTCCCCCAAACTCCCTTTTTTACTTTATAAAAATAATTCAGCAAGCTAAAGATGCCGGCTATGCTATTACATTCACTCTTCCCAGTTCACATAAAATGGAAAATAGACCGATCTTGGTTGATTGACACAGGAACAACTTAGAGCTTCTGTTCTCATCCTAGCTGATCTCACAGTTGTTAAAATTGTTAACAGAACTTTCGTTTTACATCTATTATCCACGTTTATTACATGTCTTTATTTATGCCTTGATTGTTTATTATGATGCATAGGAAGCCTCTATAGCTTCTAGCTATGTAGTCAAGTGTTCCTTAAATCAGCGCCACTTACCATTTTCCTCCATAGTTTTCTGCTAAAATAGCTATCATTCTCTCCACAGACCCCAAGATAGCTCTGTGAATAATTACTGGCCGTTTCTTATCATCACCATCCTTCCTGGAAGAGATAGGTAAAGATGAAAAGAATAAAACGAAAGACACCCTTCTCCTAGCCCACACACAAATTACCAATTTTGAAGGCATTAAAAAAAAAAAAAAAACAAAAAACAGATAGTTTAACCACTCACCCAACGTAAGTAAGATTAAAACGAATAGGTAGTTGGAAGTCAAGCTGGATCGTAGCACACTGATGATATCTGCCAATAGCATCTTTGATTTTAATATCAATCTGTCAAGCAAAATAGCAGAGTTCCTAGGCACAGTTTGTCCGAATTTTGTCCTGTTCCAAAGTTGTATTAAAATACTAATTCACTAACCTTGGGACCATAAAATGCTCCATCTCCCGGATTCAACTTCCATGGTTCTCCAAAGTCATTCAAGCTGCTTTGAAGTTGCTAATTATATACATAAATAAATAATTTTTAAAACTTGATAGGTCTCTCAGAGCTTTCCATTACTGTAAAGGTGAAAACATCTGTCTACACTAGATCATGTAGCCTCTGAAATATGAAGGGTGCTTCCTTTGTGCATTGTCATGCTCCCCATTGGCAGCATGTTCAAACATTCAGTCACTGATGATAAGTAATCTTGAAATATGCGTAGCTTCTTATGAAAACTTTGTGATTATTCTCAATTTGAAATAATAATAATGAAAATAGAAACAGTTCTCAATAAGGGCCTAAGTAAGAACCAAACAGTTGTCATTTTATACAAAAAGTCTATTTTATACAACTTTTCAACAAGTACTTTCAGTAGGTGGAGTACTTAGCATCTGATTTAAACAATCTCACTAACTTCAGCATTCAACATGAAATAAGTTGCTAAACATCCATTTCTGAAAAAGCAAACATAAAGGCTTTTGTTTTTTATGAATTACCTTTTCAGCATGATCCCAGATCTCTAATTCTCCTAGATAATTTTCAGGTCTTGTAGAAAGATGCAGTTGAAAGGTAAAACCAAAGACAGCATAAACAGACTTCAAGAAATCAAGACAGCCCTTAATTTCTTCTTCGATCTTAAACATAAAAAAAAGAGTTTAAAAACCAAAAACATGTTGATGAAGATAGAAAAGGAACTGAATTTGCAGTGCTCTTCATAATTCGGTTTTAGCAGTTTCTGTGCAAAAAGATGTGTATGGCTACGTTCTCAAAAGGTCCAACATTAAACTGAAAAAGTGCATATATATATAAAAATACAGAATATATATTACATATATTTCATGCATGTATATGCATAAAAATTATATTCTATAAACCTAAACTTGGTTAGAAGAACAAGGAGTGAACTCAGGTGCTGTGGCTTCATAGCACAGAATGAAAAATAATATTCTTACTAAGCCTAGGCTTCTAGAGCCAGATTGCATGAGCCAGGTTTTATAGAGTCCATCAATTTCTTCACATAGTTCTACTGATGCCTGTGGAATTACTGCCTGAATAAAGCATTTATTTAGCATTAGTACAGAAAGCAAAGTGACTATTTTATTTATTTATTTATTTTTAAAAAGATGGAGAGAGAGGAAGGAAGGAGGATTTTGCCTTTTAGGATGTAGTTCCAACCATATATCTTTCCATAAGAAAAAAGTCTTAATAATTTATAATTAATGAAATCAGAGAGATGTTATCTTATCTTCCTTTCTACAATTATTTCTTTACTTCAAAGAAAGAAAAGAAAAAATGCAATTTACAGGCATTCAATAAATTTTGAACTGAGAAGTTAGGATCAACAGACTATCGACTCAAGCAGTACCACAGAAGACTAAGACATATGGAGCTCCACATGAGTAAGAGGGAAGGAACCTAACAAAAAACAAAACAAAAAAACCCCACAAAAGCACACAAATGAAGCGTTACACTCCAATCACAACAGAAGGAACTAAAAACTGGAAATACTTGAGGTTTATTTGGTTTGAGGGGATGTTGTTTAATTGTTGTTTTCACCTGTTCCATTGTGCAAAAGATGTGAGCATCGTCTTGTTGGAAGCGCCTAACGCGAGTCAAGCCACTTAAAGTCCCAGAGAGTTCATTTCGGTGAAGAACCCCAAAGTCTGCAAGTCTAAGAGGCATTTCTCTCCAGGATCGTGGACGATGAGCAAACATCAGGCTGGAAGGAACATCAAAGAACCTTGTTTTTATCCTTCACATACAAGACAATACAGGCACTAAAACCAACCACAACATTTTTAAACATGTATTTGTTCAAGTTGTCTGCATTCTAAAAGGCAGGCAAGAGGAGAAACCAAGCCATTTGGCTTCCTAAAAACTTCCTGGAAAAGCCACTGTGAGAACAACCACCAGAACCTGTTGACTTCTCCCTGCTTTCGAGGCACTGTATCTTATGCCTATCTGTGCCCAACTAATGCCATACTCCTCAAGTGGGGCAAACTAGTATTAGCACAGAGAAGCCTCGCTCATTTAGGAGAAACATCTTCCACTAATTCTGCACTAGAACTGCATTTGGTCTGCTGAAGACACCATGAGCTCTCTGGACAAGACAGTTGCATAGAAAAAGCAGCCCACTGTACAGCTAGCACACACAGGATAACACTCCACCAGCTTCCCTCAGGAGCACAAAGCACAGATGTAGAAAAAATAAGACCATTTTTCAGCTGAGGGTACAAACCAATGTCCTGGACAGTTCATCGGCTTAAGGGCAAAAGTTTCCTTCTCAACCTCAAAAGAGAACATATTCTCACTGTAGTGCTGCCAGTGCCCTGAAGCTTCCCACAGCTTACTGTTGAAGATGTTTGGGGATACAACTTCAGTAAAATTACGCTTGTGATACTCCTCCTATAAAACAAATTCAACATTTTAAAAGGCAGTGCAGACATAAAGTTACTTTCAACAAGCAAAATCCTGATTCTCTAACTGTATGATTATGACAGTCATTTACTGGGAGACTGAAGGACCACTGTGCATATCGGTTTTACTCAGGTAGAAAAAGCACATGGCAATTAAGAATGCTTTTCCTAGCCCTAACTTGAAAAAGGTTGGGCGTTTATTAACCTAGTGAAATTCTGGCATGTGTTTTTTGCTTTGTGAGCGTAGTTCAGGACTGTGAAGGACATATCACTTAAATCAAGAACACAGCTGATATTAAGCACATGATAAATTACATCAGTATCTACTCACTCTTATGAAATCCATGAGCGTATTATAAAGAAAGGCACCTCGGGGGAGGAAAAAGCAGCTTCCAGGACTCAAATCGTGAAAGAAGAAAAGTTCTTGCTCCTACAGCAATTAAAAACCACAATTAGTGTAAGACTACTTCAGCTGTATCTCCAGGTGTTGAACATGACTGATTTTAATTCACATGTTGACACTTTGTTCACCAGAGTAAAAATGAGAGGAAACAAACAAACAAACAAACAAACAAAAACAAGATGACTTCTACAAATTCTCAGTAACAGAAGTTATTTCACTTCTAGTTCTTATTCTTAGAAGCCTTATAGTAACATCTTAATTTTGCAACTATCTAAACATGTTTCCCCCCAAAAAAAGAAGATTCAGAAATCTTACTACTAGTAGCCCAAACAACTGAAACACATACCCATCAGATCTTAGGGCTGATGTGCAAAGCTTATAAAACAGTCATTCCTTTTGAGAGCTCAAAAACATAGCCTCAGAATTTTGGTTCTGTTAACGCCGTCCTTGGACAATCTGAATCTCCCATATATCTCCCAACTACACACACTTTGTACTAGATATACTTTGTTGGATTGATACTTAATCATTTCATTTTGAAAAGAGGAGTAATCATAGTGTAAATAATGGACAAATATTCAAATCTTAATGGATTCATAGGACAAGCATGAACTCTTCAGCAAAAACCACTTTACTACCTGCTCGCTTGGTCACTGTTCTCTGTGCACCCATGGGCTCTCACTTGTGCTTATTAAGGCCCTTCACCTTCCCTTTCTCATACCCACCAGAAGTACTGAGAGTTTCGCATCTGCATCCTCTTGGCTACTAACTTTGACACGCATTCATATGTTTTATGTTTTTAAATAAAACACTTCCTGCTTCACATGTAATTCCTACTGCGCTTTTTAATGTCCCCAAAGCTATTTACTATATTGCTTCAAGTCCCCCCCCATTAAAATGCCATTTGTTCTACAAAATAATAGTAAAGGAGACAACAATTAGGCAACTGAATGGGGAATCACATCCTACCAGCAAGGCCAATACACAATCTTTCATTGTGTAACTGACTCCCATCTGAACTGTCCAAATACAGAAAAACAAAGGAAGAGAATGAATTAGTTTACCGGATTATAGAAGGCCATAAAATGATGTACCTTTCCAATTTTCCTATGATCCCGGTTTCTGGCTTCTTCCTGGATTTTTTCCCATTCCTTCATCATTTTGTTATCAGGGAAGGATATTCCATAAATTCTCTGCAGAGTCTCCATTTCTGCTTTTCCTTCCCAATATGTAGAGGAATTCTTATGTGGAAAAAATATGTATTTTAAGATAGTATTATATAATGTCAAGGAAAGGAAGAATAAACATTGATCCACTTTTATGATTTTTCCTTGGGAGAAGATCTATATCCAGTCATCCAGCTTTTTTTTTTTTTTTTTTTTTTTTTTTTTATAACATGCAGATTCTTGCACCATCTTTTAGCCAGGATACTAACACAGAAGGCATAAATACAAGTGACTGGTCAAGTCATGTATTTTTTTTCTACTTGGCTACCTTATTTTAACTTGCATCATGTCATGTTTCATTATTTCACATTTTACCTTCTAGGAGAGAAGCACTTGTTTAAGTTCAAAACATAATGCAGTAAGGAAACAGTAAAGACTGAAAATGTAAAAATAACTCTCTCTCACACAGAGAAGTCCTATCTGTTTTGACGTTCAAGTATTTAACTGCTGTATCTCTGAGTTCCAGATTTCGGTGAGGAAGCCAGCAAAAAGGGTGCCAAATGCTCCCATGAGGTCAGCCTAGAGAGGCTAGCAAAATTAGCATCTGCAGGTAACGAATACTATACAGTTATCACAGGCATCTGCAAACACTAGCTCTAGTTTTCATGTGAACAATGTAATTTTTAAAGAGCAGCACTTACATATCTGCAAGTTCTCACTTTACCTCCTGCATCTCAAAAATCCCCTCTTGCTAAGGCAGATCAGTATTTCCCGGCCCAATGAACGTGGACGCTCACTTCCTGTAGGCCAGAGGCCGCCTGCACACAACGTGGGCAGCACGGCACGCGCTGCCCTGACTCCTGCTGATCCAAGCCGGGACATCGGTGCCGCACAGTGCGACGCAGGGCGCGGATGCGAGCGCGGGGCAGACAGCAGCACTGACCTGTTGGCTTATGGATGGAGCCCGCTGCAGCTGCTTCCACAGCTAACCTAGGCACCACTAGCTCGAGTGCTTTTTGCACTACTCTTCCTTACAGTGCAGGCACGTGCATAACTACACTTGTGTAACTACTCTGGTTAAAAAAAAAAAAAAAAAAAAAAAAAAACTCTTAACATTGACTGTTTCTTTACCATCACATCAGTGAGCTTTACCACTACAACAGTGAATCTTGCAAGCCTCCGTTTTAGTTAAGTTCAAAAGTAGAGTTATCTTATGAACCTACCTTAAATATTTTAAGGGCCTTGATTTTTCCAGTGTGTCTCACATGCGGGCCCCTGCAGAGATCAATCAGCGGACCACATCTATAAATCAAAACAAGAGGTTATTTTAAAAATCTCCAACATTTTTAAGTAGAGTCACAAATGACCTACTGGCATAGTGGCATACTGCTTGGTGTGTTTAAATTAGTAGGCATGCATGTTCAAATTAAACATTATACAACACTCAAACTCAGCGCATCTTAAATGCAGCCATACCTTCTATGAGTATTTATCCCATAAACACTAAGCACGCTTGATCCCCTGCAAGGGGATCATCACACGCCCAGCAATTCACATAGGTCCGTATGGAAGCTTTGCCAAAGCTCAAGAAGTTTCAAACAAAGCACTTTCAACAGCAAAAATAGTTTTGTTATTCTGCAACTAGTTTTATTCCTACCAACCAAATGAGCCTCACCCTACGCTGAGTTACCTCTACCCGTAATTCAGCCATACAAGCCTTAAGTGGTAACCTGCTATAATATTTTTCTTGAAAGCAGGGGCAATTAGTGAAAAGTGGGCTTGCCATTTGCCCACCAGTGAAGATAAGATTTGTCCTAGCAGGAGAAGAAAATGAATCAACATAGAAAATAATATGAATTCAAAATCTAGGTCCCTAATCACATCAGTTCTCTGAAAATGGAGTAAAGAAAAAGGTTCCTTCTCCTCTCAGTTTAAATCAAACATACCCAGCTATAGAAATATTTTGTAACATCTTTTAATTACTTTTGTTTACCTGTATATTGTAGTAGTTGGTGTGTCAACTTTCTCATTCAGGATACGACACTTAAACTTGTTATACTACATGGGAAAAGCAAAAAGTTATGAACATCATTACAAAAACTACTAATGAATATTCTAAAATTATATATTAATAATATAAATTCATCGCACACATATCCACATGTGCACAAGCTCGACATTCCTTCCAGAAGAGTTATAAGTCACTAGTTGAAAGGAAAAAAAAAAAAAAAAAAAAAACACTTCCGTGCATGTTACACATGGTCACTACCAGTCGAACAGCTCAAAGCCAATTAATATATGACATAGTAAGACTTGTAATACTCGCTGTATAAATGGATTGCTAGAGAAAACAGCCTTCAGACTTTTTTCTGCAAGACAGACAGAATGAATGTATACTTTTTGTGTACCAATCTCTTTGTAACTCAAGTTCATGGTGTTTTTGAGGTATAAGCAAATTGCTTATTTCTTCAAAACATCCTGAAAACAGGGAAGGCAAAAAACAGATGCTGTAGTCTGTTTTTGCTGTACTACATAGACCCATTTCTGATAGGTTAATCACATGCTCTGCTTAATAGAAATTACAGTTTTAAAAGGTGATACATAGGTGCTTCAAAGATTTACCTTAAACATGTCTAACAGAATCTCCTTTTTGACTTCTAGTCTTTCAAAAGGCTGCTTCTCTTTTATAATATTTTTACAGCAGTTCTCTAGTACTGGGAATTCAGAACTTGATACACCTCTAAACAAACAGTGGCAAAAGAAACAGAAGTTATTTATATTGCTATCCTCATACTTAAGCAACTATTTTTTAGTGTTCTATTTTGAAAAACAAAGAATATACTGTTATTATTTGTAACATTTTCTTAGTTTCTTGCAACCAAACATACTTCCAGATGCCGAATTCAGAAATACAGACTGTATCACCCTGAACAAACCCACTGAAATAATTCAAAAACAGTCTTTGAGATGTCTAACTGCCTAGAAGATCAGTAGCTCAAAGCATATATGCTGCATGAAAAAGCTCAAGTCAGCTGTGAGAGGCAGTTTATCAGCTGACGCAGATTTTTTATTTTCCCTGAGCACACAGAGATAAATGAGGGAACCAGAATTGTGAAAGCTGTGCACAAGGATTAGGCAAGTAAACACCTATGAGTTACATGCGTACGTGAGCTTTCACGAATGACTAGGTCATTTTGAGAACAAACTTCCATACTTCAAGGAAATGCTGTCTCCTGTATCTCTCAACAAGTTTTACCCAATGTTTTGTAGTATGTTCAATAGCTGTAAGTCTTACGGAGCAGGAGTCTAAGCATTACTCTTTAAATTAAAAAAGTATGAAACGTGTATGCTATACATATATACTTCTATACTATAAAGAACCATATCTGATATATAGCATTTTACTTTTAACATGCAGAGACCTGAACAAGCAAATTCAGGATCCTGAGTTTTAGGGTTGATTAATAAAGTCCTTCAACATTTTACCTGTCTTCAATGTACATGTCATAATAAAATCCATTCTCAATAGGTGGCCCATAGCACAAGCAGCCACCAAAATAACTTTCCATGGCTTCTCCAAGAATATGAGCACTTGAATGCCAATAAACCTGCAAAAAAATAAAGTCAGCTGCGCAAATCATGGGCTACTGATGCTGTGTGCTCGACAAAACGAAGTCTAACTTTAGAGCATAAACGCAGGCTTAAGTCTGAATCCCACAAAACTCAGGCATGGGACTTGGTCTATATTCATAATTTAATTAACTAATTAAAAGTTTTCAATTAATAAAAGTCTCTAATAAATACTGCAGATAAAACATAGATACATTTATGGTTGAAATCTGATATTGGACAATTTTTAGAACAGGCTAAGACAGCCACAATTGCTTCCAGTGTCTCATCTTCAAACACATAGACTAAGCCTAACAAAGGGATGCATGCAACTTTAAAACATCAAATTATTTCAAATTAGCACTCAAATCCAGACATGACGTACAGAAGCCAAATCTCAAAGGAGAAATAACCGGTTTATGTAAAAGAGAAGGACAGAGGAGACCCTTATGGCTTTATTCACCTCTAGATTATAAGTATTTAATGTTTTTCAACATTTCAATAAGTGCCATTTGAAAAATTGTTCAGATTTTTTTTTCTAAGATTTAAAGAGTATAATACTGCCATCAATTCCATGCCATTAGTTCTTAGAGAGCGTTTACTTACAGCTTGTGCTTCTTCATTATCAAACATAAGCAGCTCCAGAGCACAATCTCCCTCCAGCGGACGATCCAGATCCCACAATTCACCATTCACTTTTGCAATGACTGCATTTGAAGCCAACCCTTGGCTGAAGAACACAAATGAAGGCATAAGACCAAAACATTTGGGCTTAGATTTGCAAAAATACTTGGGTATCTAAATACCTTGAGACACTGCTCTACATC
This sequence comes from Tinamus guttatus, assembly GCF_059628265.1. Lineage (NCBI taxonomy): Eukaryota > Metazoa > Chordata > Aves > Tinamiformes > Tinamidae > Tinamus > Tinamus guttatus. Next base: position 14,479,271 of record NW_028288538.1, read on the forward strand.
TTGCACCATCTAAACCTTCATATTTTTCCGCTTTTAAGGCATAGACAGTAAATCCTTTGAAGGACTTAACCTCATTCTGGAGTTTTCACTGTTGGGCACCAGGAAGGAATACTACATCCAAGAATAGATTTTCACAGTTATCTGTCAACTCGTAAGTTGAAAAAAGTACTAGCGGTTTTACTAGTCTTATTAAGTCTTACTAATTCCTAGTTTTACTGCTAAGACTTTGATAGATAGGGGAAGTGACTACTCTGATCAGAACATGGCCTCAAACATCACTCAGAACAACTTCATCCAGCTATAGCTACATTAAACTCAAGTTTTAGCAATGCTTTCCAAACAATCCAACATTAGAGAGTTGCCCATCTAACACTGCCCATGAATGTAACTGGGTAAAATGGAAATTTCAGTAACAGATTTACCACCACAAAAGTACAAATCCTTCAATCTCCACGTTACCTAATTCCTAGAGCTAACTGATATGGTGTGGTTTTCCAAGATTCTCCATCAGCAATCTTTCCATCTGCCAGGGTAATTTTGATCGGTTTGCTCTGGTTGGCTGCTCTGTAAGCTAGTAAAGCATCATGTTCTTCTTTCAGACCTTCATAAAGCTTCAGTCTGTCTTCTATAAAGCCTGGCTTACACTGCAAAAAACATATAAAATATATAGAAATATACACAATCATTTTAAAAAAAATAAAGAGCTTGAGAAATTGAATACAAGAGTTTACAATGTTCATGCAGCCCTGGAGGCACTAAGATCAGGTTTCACTGTGCTTATATTAACAAGCAATAAAGCATCTGTAAATAACTGGGGACAGGGCAGTTCCTTTCAACTTGCCAGCATCTCTACCATGGACTTCCAGTTTTTAGGTGCACCTTCATTCATCTGTGCCCAAACAGCACAATGTGTTTTACCTTCCAAAAAAGACTACATGTTCTTGCTGCAGAACTTTTATTTGTCTGAATTTTCTTTTTGCTTGGCATAAAAAGAACTACTAAAATTCTCTTAATTGCAGCTACTGCTGGAGTTAGCAGCCTAACTACTGTTAGGCTCCTCTGGCAGGTTTCCCCTGCATCACCCAGTGCATGACTGCTCACGAAACTCCCAGGTATCCCACAGGTGTTCCCTTCCCAACAGGCCAAATACTTCACCTCCATACAGAGTAGGGCGTTAAGGCCGTATAAGAGCAGCCCTGCTAACGACGGGCAGGATACCTAGGTATGAAGGTTGTCAGGTTGTCGCTGCGTGTGCTCTGGCGAGCCCGGCTGCCAGGCTGGAGAGTGCTGGGCACAGCGAAGCCTTTCGGCCCTCACAGACATCGCACGGCACTGCCCCTCTGTCACTGCACACCAGGATAAGCACCTACCTCACTTCTGTGCCCGTTCGCAGCTTCGCTTGGCTTTTTCTTCCCGTTTTCATGCTCATTCACTGCAGCAGCGGTGCTTGCCTCAGAAGATTGCTGGAAAGAGGGATAAGGCAGAGGGTAACTGCACACAGGGCACCGCGGCACTGGCTGCCACGACATCCGGCCATGACACCCGCCCCATGGTGGCAGCGCCCGCCAGGCCGCGGCCTGGGCGCCCCCGTCCCGCCCCAGGAACCGCCGCCGCCAGCTCCCCCGGGGACCCCGCGAGGCGGCGGCGCCGCTACCTGCCCGTGGTGCGGCGCCGCGGGGCCCGGCGCCGCCCGCGCCAGCTCGGCCGCCAGGCTGCGGCGCAGGTGCAGCAGGCGGTAGCGCAGCTTCTCGTTCTCGGCCCGCAGCCGCTGCAGCTCCGCGCTGGCGTCGCCGGCATCGCGCGGCGGCCCGGGCTCCCGCAGGCGGCCGATCTCCGCCGCCAGCCAGCGCAGCTCCTGCTCCTGCCGCGCCAGCCGCAGCGCGGCCGCCTCCGCGGCGGCGGCCATTTTGTGCCGTGCCCTTCCCCGCCGCCCCGCGGGGGGCAGGCGAGGGCCGCCGGCAGCGCCGGCCTCGGCCCCGGGCGCCCGCTCGGCTGAAGACACGGGTGAAAACACACGGTAAATAAAGCCGGAGCGGCGGCCGGGGTGCTGCTGCAGGCAGCCTGCAAGGAGGGCCCCGGCGGGTCTGTGCGCAGCACAACTGCCTCGTGCTTCACACCCGCTTATGTTTGTCTCCATCCTACCCCAGCTCGCCTGGCGGGAATGACAATCCTGCAGTTACCAAATCCGACCTGTAACACTGTATCCCCTGGTTAACAAAACTGGAAACAGCTACGTGGTGTGTGGAAAGGCAGAGAACCGACTCTTTGCTCTGTCCACAGTTTGACACATGTCTGGAGATAAAACCCGCTAGTCCCAGTGGCTTTAAGAGTTTTATAGACAAGTGCTTGAGCCTGAAAGGACATATTCTTTCACCAGTAATGGTCCTGTAGGCACTGCTGGCTCAACAGATTGTCCTCCTTTACAAGAAAAGCATAAGATTTTCAGGGCTTCTACAGAAACCTCTCCACCCCATGCCAGCTCCTCCTTGTATTTCCATGACCACATACTGCCTCCTCCCCTCATGAATGCCCAGAATTTTCTAAGAGCGTTTGTTTTGTTTTGTTTTCGTTCCCTAAGCGGGCTTGCAAATGTTATTGGTTTCCATGCTAGTTTATTTAACAGATACTGGGAATCTCCCGCAGAGTAGCACTACCTAGGTAGAGCTTTGCTCTGCAGTGGTTTTTGCTTTTGTTTCTGAATTACCTATGTGCAGCATTTATTTTAGCAGGGTCACTCTTTGAACCTGCAATGAGCTGTCAAAATAAGACATTCTCTGGCTCTTCCCTTAAAAATTCATTTCACTATTCATTTGACAAGTTACCCCCTTTTAGCTTCTCAATTCACTACTGTGCAGTTCGTTACCTAGTTTAGGACACTAACGACCATCAGTGTTTGTAGCTATAAAAATAAATAAATGCCTATTACATTTAGAGCTGGAACTCTAAGTAGAATCAGACTAAATTCTCTGTATCTGGTATCTGGACCATTATCCTAAGAACCTAAAAACCGCAACTTTGGCTTGATATACCATTTATTGAAGTAATTTATTAAAATAATGGAAAAACTTAGCAGTATAAGTTATAATGGCTGAGAAGGCTGATTAAAACCAGAAGTCCTTTGGGGCAATATCAAATTATATTAACTGGTTAAAGTAATATGATGATTCTATTAGATAAATGATTCAATGAGATATAAAATCACTACATTAAGGGAAAAAATAGTAAGATGCTATCTAAGATAAGTGGGGCTGCAGGCTTTATCAGGAATTTTTACAGGCTGACATATTGCAGTATTAATAGTAAAATTAGTACCAACTTGGGGCTGGGGGGAAACACTTTGTTTGACCGAGAATATGTAAAGGAGGGGAAGTGGTGCCTTTACTGCCTCTATGGAGGTTCATCAATCAAAGGGCGTGTTTAAAATTTGGCTTATGAAGGCCCTCACTCCTGAAGGTTGCTCAGAGGATGTGCCAAGCCTTGCAGACGGGTTGGCCGCCGCACTCCCTGCCCAGTGCCCTGGCTTGGCCATGTCCAGGCGGCACCTCCCCGCGGTCCCCAGGCAGGACCTTGTCCCTTGTCCTCCACCCGGCAGCGCAGAGGTAGCTCTACCTGAGCACATCACAGAGGCAGCAGCAGGGATATCAGTGCTGTGTTCAATAAGCCTTCACATGCAAAAAATGGAGTCGGTGTGGCCTAAAACAACCTGTATTTCCACTCTTCCCTGTTCCAGATAACCTGTGAGGCTTGCTGTACCTGCAAACAGTCACGGGGTGACAGGCACTGCTTCCAGCCACTTCCGTGGTCCTGGCTAGTTAATTGTGGAGCTGGTGATACCCGTAATACAATTCCTAGAGGATGAAATGGTCAGTGGTCAGCTGTAACGGTGACCGATAAATGCTGGCAAATTCTGAAGCAGAAACAGCCTGCCAGGAAGGCACCAAGGTTGCTTCTTAGAGTGCTGAGGACTAAACATATTGCAAAGGTTGGCAAAATATTTTTTTGCGTGCTGCGCAAGAGGTATAGTACTGTTTAGAGAGCCCCAGGTAAGGCTGTCCAGGTGAGGACCTGGACGCGTTAGCTGTAGGAAGAAGCAGAAGGACTAAGAAACAGCAGGAGCAGACAAAAGTACTCACAGCTCTTCTAGAGGGAATCTATGCGGGCAGAAAGTATGAAAACAAGACCAAAAAGTCTGTGTATTAAGCAGCATTTGCGTAAGGCGCTTATGTAAGCGTGCGATCCTCGCTGAGTGATTCCCAGTGGCAGGAGAGCTCCACCGGCACCGCAGCCATCGCCGCAACGCGCGTCTTGGCGCGCGCGCCGTCGCGGTGCCGTCCGGCGCCCGCACACCCTCTCGAGACGTGGGCATGCGGCAGGGGTGCTTAGTCTGGACAGTCACTTATTCGTCTTCACAGAAAAGGTCCTACCCTACAAGCTTCCTTTCATTTTTTCTTGCCTTTTGCAAATATGCTTACAGTATATGCAGAGAAGCATTTATTATTTCTATGCAAAAGCTAAATATTGCACAACTAAATACAAAATTCGAATGTGTTGCAAAGTCAGTGTTTTATGAAATAACGAGAGGATCATTTATACTGTGATTTGTGTGATTGTCTCTGAGGAATACAAAACTAACATGTATGGAAGACGTTATTTTATGTCTTATAGCAGTTTGTACACATTATTTCAGTTTGATGAGCTATCTTCTTGAATAAATTATTTTTTTTACAAAGGGATATCTTTGAAGATCAGTTACAGAATTAAAAAGTAACAGTAGCTAAGCAATTCTCAGTCTCATCATTATGGTTCAGAAGCTGTTAACAGTTGTAAAGGGCTAATTAGTGTAATGTAATCCTCTTAGGAGGCTGCAGGCACTGAGCTAGATTTCTTTATAATTTGTATGTAGGCCTGCTTTATTCCATTAGAATTACAATAATTACAGGCAGCAGTATGTATTTGCATTCTATCTATCCACACTGTGTTTACTCTGCATGCTGAAGACTGCAATAAATGCAGAGGTTATTATTTTTTTTTAATTTTGTGTTTAAATACCAACATGTTTGGAAGAACAGCTAAATCTAGGTTTTATAACTGTACAAAATCTACCAAAAAAGAAAATGAAAACAGGAATAAGTGGCTCTCTGAAATCCCAAGCAATCAGAGAGAGAAAATACTGGAAGAGCTGGATGTGAACAAAGTGCTGTCATACTTGGTTTACGAGAGAGTCTTTTCCTTGGAGGAATACAAAGACATTTGGTCTCAGGAGAGCTACAGGAAGAGAACTGAATATTTTTTAGATAAACTCTCTTTAAAAGGCCCAAGAGCTTTCGCTGTTTTTTGTTCCATTTTGGAGGAGATCTGTCCTAACTTACTGACCTGCTTTCTCCTTGGCTATGAAGGTAAGGTCACCGTCCGCTCGGAAATGCTTAAGTGTGTAGTGCTAACGTCTTGGAATCCTTTGACACTAATAGTTATTTGCTATAATTAGTGTTTACTTTCTCTCTCACACTAAACACGAGAGACTATTTGTTTGCTTGATGTTGGTTTTGGTTAGAGAAATTTGCAAGAAGGGAAATTTATAAGCAAATATTTTTATGTGATGCTTTCAACATTTAAACTGTTAGCAAAATACTGCATGTTAAACACTGCTGCTACTGATAAATACCAGTCAGGGCAAGGAAAATAATTCCTATGTACCGATAAGGCTTAACTCATAATATAACTGTTTTAGTCTAATTGCTATTTCTACAATATTTAAACACAGACTGAGAAGTTTTTTAGGCATAGTGCCTGGGATTGATCCCTTTGAAGTTTCTGTTGTGAACTGTATTATTTGTTATACCCCTCTGTATATAACTGTACAGAAAACATTGTATTCCAAATATCAATGATACAATTGAAATTATTCAGAATGTTGTTTGGACACTGACCCTATTCATACCCGCTTGAGAAACAATGATTTATTGATGTTAGCAAACATAACATAAAAAAATGTACAGTGCTTACACTCATATCCTAGTGACCTATTTTTAATTTTCATGTGTGTTTATATATTCAAAGTTGGAGTCTTTCAAGTCAGTTGGAGTTTTCTGAATAATGATTGCTAGGTTGTGCTAAATGGCTATGTACAGAATGTCCTCTTATAATTTATTTAAAATATTACCGTCTTCTATCAATTAATTCAGTAAAAGGTTTAAGGCACCTTGGAATTACAAACACAGAGCAGTAAATCTGAGTGCTGTAATTTTAACAAAACAAATAGAAAAAAAACCTAAAGCCATTTTCATCTTTAAAATTGCTATAATCTGTGTCCTCTCATGAAAACCCAGTTACTTTTACATTTGACAGATATAGATCCAATTATACTGTAAGACAGCAGATATTTTACCATAATTTACTTAGTGTACTTTTCAAGATCAATTTACAGTACAGTTTTATGGCAATTAAAATCATCAAAGGAGGTTCTCAAGTAAAGTTTTGGTGTTCTCTGAATTAAATGTAGAGAAGATGTGGGGAAATTTTTCTTCTCTACCACCTAAACCTCTCATGTGGGGGCTCGTCACAGAACAGGCTTGAATCCCCAGCGGGCAGAGGGTTGGGGGCTGCTGCTGCCCTCGAAGATGACGGTCTCTGCAGCTGGATGCAAGTCAGGGACTCGGTCTCCCTGACAACATCAGAACAGATATAGAGAATAAAGGAGAAAGCCAATGCTGCACATTTCCAGAGGAGTAAAGGATACTGCTGGAACAGCTTCCCCAATCCATTCTGTCTGTCTGTGCCTCGTGTAGGCAGAAAAATGCCCCAGGCTGCCTCAGCTCAGCCACTATTACTCTTTCCTCCGTGCCCTCCCCCAGCAGCAAACATCTAATGTGCCAAGCTGCAGTTTCAGAATCTATTATTGCTAATAATAATTACTACATGGCAGGGAATGGAACACACATGCTATATATTTACATTAATTCATGCACATATTTTGTTTAAATTCACACATGCACACATTGCAGATTCAATTAAGGGCATTATGCATTATGGATTTTCATGCATTGTGGATTTTTATGCATTGATTTTGATAAGCCCTATCATAAGATACAGAGCAATGTATGATGAAAAAGAGCATTGTTTATTACTTCCATTAAAATCATTTTCTTCTCCACGCTGTTGAAGCTGATTGACTGGACAAGGGACTGGGAAGGGAAGGAGTCGTGTCGGGTCGCGACGCGTCACTGGAGCGGCCGTGCCTGTGCTGCGCGGCCCGGGGCCCCGCTGACACGGCTGCTGCGTGCCCCGCTGTCCCCGACACGTGTCGGGAGAGCCTGGATCGCAGGCTGGGAGCGTGTGGAGCAGAATCGATCCGCGCTATTGATCAACCTCATGTGCAGTAGGGGCTGATTCCTCTTTCCGGGTGGCCCATGCTGGCAGATGTGGGTATTTTAATGTGTTCCCCTTGCCCCAATGCCCTACAGAAAGAGCCCTTGGACAGGTGCTGGAAACAGGGTGCAGATCCAAGGGGTCACTCAGCTCTGGACTAGTGCAGTTCACTGTAAAAACCACAAACTGTGCTTGCTAGTGCGCTGGGATCACTGAATGGGGTTCTGCTGCTTGCACACAGCTGGCTTAACACCATTTTGAACTCTTCTGACTCATTATTTCACAGAATTGCACTCACAGAAACTCAAGGGGTGATACAAAAGTATTTATTTTTCAAGACACCAGTGACTTGATCCCTCCACTCTTGTGGAATTCTCATTGTAACATAAAGCAAAATCTAGTGACTTTAAGGGAGAAATGCTTTAGATGTTACTTGTGCATAAAACACGTTAAGAAATCAAGCATTTTGTATAAAAAATGGTTTCAGGTTTATTTCCAAAATCCTATAAAAAAAAGCCTGACCTGTACCTCTCATGTCAACTGGAAATATGAATATGGAAACAATCTTATCTATAATAGGTCAAAAGAAATCGTGCCCACTGAAAACAGCTACTTACACAACTTCAAAACCATGGATAGCACCACAGCGACCAGCAGGTGTGACTCCGAACTATGCATCAGCAATTACAGAAATATCTTTATTGTTTTCCAGACCATACGCATAGACCTTTCCCAGCAATATCAGAGCAAACAAAACTGAGGGCGGTATCAGAGATGGAGCTGCCTGAACGCTGTGAGATGAGCGACCGAGAAGGAAGCCCTTCTGCTGAGGAACAACTGAGTCAATCGTTCGACAAGTACAGGTTAAAATTATCAATGTCATGATGATTTTAATTATCACTATAGCTGCTGTTCGGATAGTTCCTGTGTATGTGCAGTACACTACAGATGCTTACAAGAAGAATGTCATTTGCGTCTGAATTTGCATGAAATTTGTATAATACTGTGGTATTTTGTACGGTTGATTGGTATCTTTTGGTGCTGATGAATGCTGGGGGCATCTCAGGCCTGTACTACTGGTGTCTGTAGTGATATAATATTGACGACACTGCCAGTTTTCAGCATTTGGGGGCTCAGTAGCTATGCAGAAACATGCTTGGATTGTGAGAGAAGACTTTAATTTTACCATTCCTGTTCATTCGAGGAATGAATCCTGTTAAAAATGGAGCAGAAACTGAGGAAGAACTATATAAGAACGGTGTGTAATTTGATAAACTGCATAGGGGCGGGGGATTTGAACCTAAAAAGGTAACACACAAAACTCTGGCAAATTCTGGAATGCTGTTTTTTATGCAGGTAGCATCCAGTTTAGGAATTCACACTTGAGCGCTTAGAATCATTTTCTGATGAATTCAATAAGGATTCTAGCTGAGAATGGGTCAAAGCTCTCAACAGCTTACTGCCTTGGAAGAAATACTGCATTTAGATAACTATCACATATCCGGCTAAGGCAGAAGCTTTTGTCCTGAGGAAGTTACCTGAAAGTTAGGTAAAGGCCGTACTGCTGTTCTGATATGCCCATGGCATATAAATGGGATATTTAGGGGCCTTAATACCTTTGCATGTGTAGCTTAACTTGGTACCCTACGTTTGTGTTGTCTGTAAAATAGGGACTGCATTACTCTAGCTTGGAGAAGTATTGCAAACGTAATGATCATGCGGTGACTGAAAACCATTAGGATGGTAAGAGGCAAGGTTTATCTTGAGCGGCAGAGATATGTGAAATGGTACCACAACACATCAACAAACAACACGAAACAGCATGGGCCTAAGATGCAATTCCAGCCTCTAGCCCCAGCTAACAAAATCCCAGTCATCACTCCGCTCCATAAGGGCTTTCGCAAGGCACCCAGGTTTCACAGTCATTCATAATGTGAGTCTGTGCTGTCTGCCTTTACATACATTTGTTCTTTAGCACTGCTTTTGTAATATCACATGACAATTCACTTACAGAAACAAACCAATTAAAAAGTGCCTGCAGGTGAAGAACTGTATTAGGGAAGCATTAGTCAAATACGAAAACTTTCCCAAAGCCAGTCCATGCTGGAATCCTTCACAGCTTAAAAATCCTTGGAAAAAATCAAACAGATACCATAAAACATGACACTATCTGTACTTACAGACAGTTGAGCAGTCTCACTATCAGACTGTGATATGCATTCCACCTGACAAGGAAGCGTAAGCTGTATCAGTCCTGTAAATACCCTGGAAGTAGAAAAGATGCTGGAGGGATATTCCCTGCAATGCTGGATGTGTGTGAAGTATGGGAGCTGCGGTAGCCCCTGAAGTTGCACAGAAAGGAGGGACTAGAGCCACATCTCTTGGAAACATCGAACTCAATGGGAGGCTGGCATGTAACAGCACACAATTCCCTTCAAGACCATGTGCCTGAAAAAATAAACTATTTTTCTTAACTATTTGACACATATTCCTAAGTATGTTGATTTAAAAAATCTGAATCTTTCTACGTAATGCTGTAAACTGACATTCTTGTCCTCCATCCAAAAGAAAAAATATAGAATAGGCAACTAGCTTCTACTACCTTCCACCTAAGTGCCACACTTGAGTCAACCATCAGAAAGAAAACCTTAAATACACAATCAACACTGTTCACCTGTTCACAGAGACTAGAGTCTCAATTACTTGTAACAATTTCTGCGAATGACAACCCCACTTTTGAAGAAAATGGAATAGCTAGAAGCTAAGCAAATGTGCCACCCACACGGATCTTGCATAAATTCATACATTATAAACCACGGTAACCGGCTCCCTATCAACAAGGCAGCCAATTGCAGACAGACGGTACTGACCATAAATACGAGAGCGCACTGAGGATGAGGTAGGGAGCTAGAAAAGCTAGAAAAAATGTAGCAGTAGTTGGAAAAGAAAGGATAAGCCTAAAAAGAAAATGGAAAAGAAAATCACTGTGCTTTCCCCCAATATTTGTAAATTATCTCATTAATTTGTAAGTTTTTCCAATAATAGAGAAATGTGAATTGCAGCTACTCCAAGGACAAGAACTTCCTATCTCTGAGGTAAATGGCAAAATTCCGGATGTTAAAGGCAGCATCCTGGTGAGGTGGAGTGCTCCCGAGGTGCGCGCAGTTAAGAGATGTAAGCAGTATATAGCAGCTGTAAAGCTCTGTTTGGGTTACACAAGTTACCAGGGTCCTACCACTGCAGTGCTAGATACGGAACACAAGTACTAGATATGGCTATTTATACGCAACTGAGAAGAGCAAAAAGAAAACAAAAGAGAGAAAAAGGTATGGAGATTAATATTTTTAATACTCGTATCTTTTAAGAAAGGGGAAAGCTCTGCCAAGGACACTTTGCTCTTCTTTCACAAGTTTCCCTCTTTAGACAGTCAGCTCCATCGGGGTCCCTACATTCCCCTCGTACTCAACAACTGTGTTTATCCTCTGATTGTTTGAGGACTGGAATTCTGAAGCAGACAACTCTTGCTAGCATTAATTGAACATATGTGATACTTGGCATGTATTAAGAAAATATTATGTGAAAATGTCTGTCAGAAATTATCATAAAAATATCTAACTGTGACAATGAGATAATATTTTTACAGATGTGGTAACATAACCCAGTTATTCTCACCCTGCAAGCAACAAGAGATTTTTCACACAGCCTTTTCATTTTCACGTGAATGGACTGTGTGTGTGTATATCCTTTAGCGTGTAGCTAGTTTGAATTCAAAGTCGGCTTTACAGATTTCCTGATTACGTTTAAAAATTTGGAATGGCTCAGTTCTACACTAGACTATCCCTTTCTGATGTTATTTTGATAGCACTTTTATATTCAAATAGTGGAGCTAACTTCAAAATTAAATAATTTAGGCTAGAGCCAAATTTTACCCTGTCATATCAGAATGTCAACAGAACGAATCATTCATATATTTCTTTTTCATTACAGATTATTTTATTGGCAGTAGGACTATCTTTTGAATAATTTATTTCAATAAAAATAACTATTAGGTTTCTGACGATTAGTATCTGATAAGCTCAAGCCTTCCTTACACCTAACTTCTTTGCGATAGAGAGAGAACTTTCCTTTTTCTAGAATTTATACTTCATGAAATAATAACCATCGTAAAAACTGTCAAGGAAACAATGTTGGATTCAAGATTGAAAGAGTTTTTTTATTTTTTGAACCTTCAACCCTCGCCAGTCAAAATCAGAGGATTCAAAAAAGCAATAACTACAGAGTTATCGGCAATTGCTGTGGAATACTCAGTGCACCAGTTTTTCATATAGGCTCCTTCAATTTGGCCACTAGATGGTACTGCATCACAGTTGTTAAATACACCTTTGGAATCTCTTTGAAATTATTATTATGAATTATTATTTAAACTTCTAATATTATCACAGCTGTTAGTGGTGTGGATTGCTTAGTCCAGTTGTTCTGGACACAACACATGATGCGTGAGTTGCGTGCATTTTTGTGTTTTTGCCAACTGCTGGGAACGTAGCTATCTGATGATTCAAAGGCCTAGCCATAAATACTGCCCATCTCCACAGCCTGCAGTCAGCAAATCACTCTTTTGGAGCCCATGTTCCTCACACAGGGACAAAGCACGTCCAAGCACAACTCAGCAAAGAACAAGAGTCCAAACTTGTAGATGTGTTAATTTTGACACTTTGGGAACTTGGATACGAGTCTCTGTTTATTTGAGCACATCTCACGCCCACTTTCCCATATGTAAATGACAAAATTAAGTGCAATGTCATGGTAAATCAAGCCTCTCAAGTCCAAACCAAATCAACTCTGATAGCTGTTTAAATATGCAGGTTTTATCTGCTGTACTAGCTGCACTTGGTACAGTCACTCACTTCAAACAGGTAATACAGGTTCCCTGTTTGCCCACATGTACCAGACCAAATACCCCAATGGACTTCCCACCCCTCATTTATATAGGAGACAAAAAAAATGAAAAAAAAAAAAGAAGAAAGAGGGGGAGAATTAAAGGGTCAGATATGCAAGTGTGGGGAGTTGGGCAGAAGGAACCAGCAGGTGATGCGTGGTGGTGTTTTGTTCAGACACAGGGCAGGAAAAGGAAACATAAAATGGCTCCACAGTCAACTGGATCCCTCTTACCAGGTTTTTTCCTCCTTCTGGTGCGGTGCAAAGCCACGCAGGCAAAGGCACCACCAAACTGGAAGGACCCCGGATGGGCACCTTTGGTTCAGCATATACCACCTTGTTAGTAAGTAATTTATAAGATGAAATCAGCCAGCCGCTGAACAGGCAGATCAGTGTAATCCAACGCTTCATCCAAGGACATAAACGAGGTCCACTGTGCTTTTAGAACATGTTTCAGAATGCACCAACAACTCTGTCCAAAAACACACTTCCAAACCCTAGCGAAAACGAGTCTGTGCTGTCATGTTGATGTAATTCATTAACTTTTAAATGTTTAAATGAATGTGTAGGGAATCTGAAATATTCCAAGTTCTAATAAGATATCTTGAACTATGAACAGAAAACATGACCATTGAAATCTAGACAAGACAGTCTCCAAATATAATGATTACCTACAATTTTAATATCTTTATACTACTGATGTAGAAATGCTGGTTTTCAGAAATGTAAAGCAGCATCCATGCCTGTGAGCACAGCGAGCTGCCAGTGCCACGCTGGCTACTTCTCCAGATTGTTAAGAAAGGCTGAAAAGAGGTTCCTAGAACATGCTTGGTATTGAAAGACAGAGGTTTGTCATGGATGGTCCTTCAGTTAAAGTTTGAATAACTAGAGCCGTGGAAAGGTCTAAAACCACTTCCCATCCTCCTGACGGAATTAATATGGGAATGATTCTACATGAGGAAACCTTCATGGAGTTTTCCTGCTTTACAGCCTCCTCCTGCAGGTTATTCTGCAAGAGAGGATGAACTGAGCCAACGTAATTACAGATCAAGGAAAGCAGGAATGGCTAATTCCTGCCAGCCGTTACTGAGGCAAAACTGAGTGACTTCCTCCAAGCACTGCTGCTCAGCACGGCCGACTCATTGCCAGTGTAACTACTGTGGAAGTGTCATTCCTAATTTTATATGTATTGTTAGTGTAAAGAACATGCATGTTTTGTAGAGCTCATAGAGGGAATAAGCATATAGAAGAGGTTTTACTTAGATTACAGCTTATCCCAAATGTTTTCTGAGCTATAACAGGATTAGATGCCGATGAGGAGACTGCACTGTAGTGTTCTTTACCACCTGATATTTTCATGAGATGCAGAGACAATAAAAGTTCATTTTGACCTACCTAACAATCCTTACCAGCTGCCTTGTGGCTTTTGGCATCCCAGCAGTCAGGTCAAGGTCAGTTTGCCCAGCAGCATTATCTTATTTGACAAGAAGCTGCTTGTCTCTGCTTGCAACCTGAAACAGATGTGTCATGACTATAGTCAGCAGTAGAAAGAAGTGCAAAAGCAAAATGAAGTATTAGAAGAGAAAAGCAAGTAAAGATGTCAGAACAAGTGTCTTTCCCATGTCATGTTAGAGATTTTCCTTTTAGAAATCCTACAAACAATACTTCACAATCTGCTATTGCAATTTCTTGCAATTGTTGCCACATTAGCAGTTACCAGATAATATATTTAATTGCCTTCCCATAATAAAGATAGGACTGTTTCTTAGATAGTTTTCTCAGCTAAAGATACTAATTTGCTTGTTCATCTATATAGACTGTAAGTTCCCTAAGCTGTTACCTTTGCTGCATACGCAATACAAAAATGCAATGAGTTTTATCATACTATAGATATTTAAAGGCAGTTCTGACTAAAGTGGCATTTGCTTATGTAAATTAACCACATTATATAGAATTTTAAAGATTATTCCATAAAGGACACCAACTATGGTAACTATTACCATAGCAATACATTGTGCGTGCTTCCTAAGACAAGATCCTGCCTTGAAATATCCAGAACACAGTTATCTACTATCCTTTAATTCTGTTCACCAAAAAGAACACAGAACAGGAAAAGTTGTCGTTTGAGCTTGAAAATATATCTTTGGATTCTCCTTATTTTCGGCTCTACACTGTTGTATCGGTTGTCCCTCTGTCTATGCTCTACCATTCATCCATCCACCCACCCACCCATCCAGTATTCCCCTCTTAGGAGGATTTTTTATTTCTGTATTCTTTTCCTCTTTTAAAAGTGAAGAGGCTTTGGCGAAGGTTAATATAGCGGAAGGCCATTTTTGAGAAAGGGTACGTGCCAGAGGAGTTGAGCTTGGGGCCTGCATACACACTGTTGCTTTCCTGTTACAGATCAGTCATTTAGAATCTGGGTACATTTCTGCCACAGATTTTAATTCAAACCAGCCCATGAGTAGAAGATCATAACAAAATCACTACATGTCAGCAAAAACTCCTCACAGAAGCCTTCTTTCTCAAGATTTGACAGTAGCTGATTACCTCTCTGTAAATTTCCATATTGTTTGCTACAGCTCCACCCTAACAGCAGTGAATCATAAAACCAAATGCCATAAAAATTTCTCTTCTAAGAGGGCTCTTGGCATATGCTTGGTTTGCACAATGAGAAAAAAACTTACTAACCTGTATGTAATAACATTATTAAATCTTTCTGTCATAGCAATACTTTCAGACACACATACTTAGATTGCAAACACTTGCAGGTGGGAACACATGTTTATCTAGCGTCACACGGGACTTTCAGGCAGTGCAGTCACACAAATAACACTAATAACAAAATACAGACACTTATATGCAAAATAAATTTATTATTGTTGCTTTTTGTATTCATTGTCTATATTGCTACACTGTTTTGGAGACTCTGTATGAAAAGTCAAGTGAACCTCTGCTAATTTGTGAAGACCTCCAGCAGTGAAAATACATGCAGGTGTTTATTATGCAGGTTGATGGTTTCTCAAGAGGCAGACAGGGCTAGATACACAACCAGTTAAAGCAGCATTTCAATCAATCAAATCACTTTTTTTTCTTGAACCTCTTTTATAACACTCATTTGTAAATAAGAAATTGCACTGTCCACAAATGTAGGAATAGAGAAGGGTGCTACACTCATAATGTCTTTTATACTAATATATTGACCCTGATGTCCATTCTTTGCTACACTTTGAAATCTAACTGGAACGTTGAACGTATCAAGAGATATAAAATTACGACACATGCACTGCGATCTATAGGATGCTTTATAGAATCAGGAAAAAAATGACAAATACATGACAGATACATGATTATGAACTAAGCTTAAAAAGGATCAAGTAATTTGTCACTTTTGGCTCCCAAGAGTCATTTAATAGTTAAGGAAGTTACACATAAGTTTGCACTGGCAATGTAACCTCTGTACAGAAGTGGCCCAAATAGTTTTCAGAAATGGATCCTAGAGAGAATCATCTTCTACTTAAACATTTCTTTTTATATTGCATATATCAGAGCCATATAAAAGATTTTGAATGTTTAATTTAAAAACATTTTTTAATATAATGAAGTCTCTCTCAGAACTTATTTTTAATTGCAAATATGAAATTTTTAACCTCATGTTTAAGATATGACTGTTTAGTATTGCAATCTCTTTTTTTCTTTAAACTGCATTTTATATTATATTACATAGCAGACTGTAAAATTCCAACCTAAATTGTGTTTTATTTTCTATTTGGGCACAATTCTGCACCCTTGGTTTGTAGTATCAATAACAGTTGATATAGATGTAGGGGGAAGAGATTACTTAGACATTTCAGAAGAGTCTTCTTTTTTTCTTCCCTGTGACAATTTCGTAACAATGATACATTCAAAGCTGTCACCTAAATTGTCTACACGTAATATTATGGCAAATGTTTAAAAAAATGAAAATTTGCTAAGGCTGTTAAACTCAAGATTTTTAGGGAAATCCCTTACTGGGCCCATTCATATGACAGATGAAATGTGCTATCGCTGTATTAGGAAAGCCTTACATCATGATTTTGATTTTTATGAACGGGATTAGACAGGAATCTTCCAGGATAATGCTTAATCCTTTACACCCATGTCTATATCAGTAATCCTTATTTAAATGCGTTGCTTATTGACATGAGTAGGGCTTGAGGAAAGAGTCCCAGAATAATGACATTCAATTTTTGGTGTTTCAAAAGAGCTTATCATCAAAAGCTCTACTTGCGCTTTGAATGTTTTATACTTTTTTTGTAGTAGTAGTAGCAACGATGATCTTATTCACTGGTTTGTCTGCAGTTTTTATGGCTACATTTATAGCTTACATGATTAAACTACCTGCAAGTTATTTTGGTCTATTATGTTTCTTTCTAAAATTAGAATTATCATTTGGGGGAAAAAAAAGCACTTTCCAGTAATGCGGGGACCTCAGTGAGGACTGATAAGTAGTGGTCAGTGGCAGTCAAAAGAGCAAAAAAAAAAACATCAGGGGGCAGAAAAAATGTACTGGAAAATAGCATTGAAAATATTTCAGATCAGTAGAAATTCTCTTCTGTAATACTGTTCACTGTTCACTTTACTGTGTCGCAGAAGCATATACAAGAAATATAAATACAAATGAAATTAATATGGTTAGGCAATATATATTACTGTATTAAGCGTAGATTTTTTTTCGATCTGAAAAGACACTGAAAAATAAGATTGTTTGATTTAGACTGGAGAGTGGGAAAAAGCAAAAGGTAAGTAATAGAGGACATGAACTGAACTGTTGCAACAGCCATATCAGAAGTCTTTTCTGAGATGAGAAAATTAAAAATTGAAACATTTTGAAAGCACAGAGCAATTAATGTTTTTTTAATCAAAAACTGACTGCTCTGTAGAGTACATTTCAACCAGACATGATCAAAGTTAAGAATTCAATAGGATTCAGAACTAGATTTTACTTTTGTATGGATAATATACACATCTATAATCACATTAACAACACTTTAATTGCCCTCCCATATTGTAAAGCCAAGCCTAGCAGACCGGTTTTAGGAAGAAATATTTCTGGAGGAGAATTTAGTACAGGAATTTATGGCACCACCCTAACAAAAATCCAAAGATGAGGCAGTTGTTGCAACTCAGTGCACAGTAGGTAGCCTTTTTAGGGTTCATGCAGGAAAACAAAATCTATGGTACTTTGTAGCACCTGCATGGCTTTAGCAGAAGACTATGAGCAAAAATACCATATATAAAGATGGCATATGAGTGACCATAGCCTACAACATCTTTGCGAAAATATTCTCTCGGGATCACCAAAGGAATTCCAGAGTGCAAGAACTTCTCATACGCTATTGTGCCAGCTGGTCCCTGGCTTTAATAAGGTCCAATCCATCAGCTACTTCAGGAACTGTTTGGCTCCTATGGGCACTGGATACTATCTCTTCTTTTCTTCTCAGGGCTACCTTCTCTCTCAATTGCAAATACAAGGAGCAAACAAAACAACCAGGTTGAGAGTTCTTGTATTTTTCTTCATTTTATAATGTCTCTGGAAACCATCAATGCAATTTTGCATGGGAAATAAGAAGAAAAGGGGAAAAATGACTTTTTATTATCTTATGTTTAAAAATTATAAAACAAGGTTTAGATGATTTATTTCAAATTCAATATTAAACAGTTTTTGTCCGAAGATTACTGAATAATAGTTTTTTATGATTTAAATACCACAGAATATCTTAAATATGTTTTCTGATAGATCTGGGGCAGCAAATCCCTTCTGGACATTTATCTCTGAAATTACATTGAGAGGAATAAACAGCTGTCGGGAATATAAATGCTAACTCATCAGAATGCTGACTCAGTGCTGTGGAAATCACAATATGTTCATGCACTGCAGAGGTAACATGTCATATACCAACTAGTCATTTTTTTCTGTTGGACAACCATAAACCAGTTGAACTAAAATGCTGGAACAAAACTAGGAAGTAGAAATCAAGTAGTAAGTAAGGAAGATTTTAAGGTCCTTATAAAAGACAGGCCATATGACTGAAAAAAATGGTAATCAAAGTCAGGATTCTGCCATTCAGAGGGACCTGGACAGGTTGGAGAGTCGGGCCAAGAGGAACCTCATGAGGTCCAACAAGGACAAGCCCAGCTCCTGCACCTGGGGAGGAAAAACCCCAGGCACCAGTACAGATTAGGGGTTGACCTGCTGGAAAGCAGCTCCATGGAGAGGGATTTGAGAGTCCTGGCTGAGAACAGGTTAACTGTGAGGCAGCAGGTGCCCTCGTGGCCAAGAAGGCCAATGGGATCCCGGGATGCGTTAAGAAGAGCGTCTCCAGCAGGTCAAGGGAGGAGATCCTGCCCCTCTACTCAGCCCTGGTGAGGCCGCATCTGCAGTGTCATGGGCAGTTCTGGGCTCCACAGTACAAGAGGGATGTGGATCTACTGGGGAGAGTGCAGAGCAGGGCTACAAGGATGATCAAGGGACTGGAGCATCTATTGTATGAGGAAAGACTGAGCGAGTTGGGGCTGTTTAACCTGGCAAAGAGAAGATTGAGAGGGGATCTAATCAATAGGTACCAACACCTGAGAGGAGAATGTAAAGAAGATGGGGCCAAACTCTTCTCGGTGGTGGCCAGGGACAGGACAAGGTGCAAACTGAAACACAGGAAATTTCATCTCCATGAGAGGAGGATCTTCTTTCCTGTGAGGGTGACAGAGCCCTGGAACAGGCTGCCCAGAGAGGCTGTGGAGTCTCCTTCTCTGCAGATCTTCCAAACCTGCCTGGCTGCCACCCTGTGCCACGAGCTGTAGGTGTCCCTGCTGGAGTAGGGGGTTGGACTAGCTCATCTCTAGACGTCCCTTCCAACCTCCACCATTCTGTGAATCTGTGATTTACTAATCCACTGGTTTACTGCTAACGAAACTACTCTTTAACATGGATTATCTCTTCAATTATGTGAGTGAAGGTCCACCACTTCTGCTTTCCTTGCAATTAACATAAGTTGCTCTTTTAATTTTGTAGAAGCAGGATTTAGCAACAGAAGAATTGGACAATCATTCTGGAATTCCATGTTTATGTAAAGGGTCTCATTATAGACAGTGGGGCAATTTCTTCAGTAAATAGGAGTTGAGTGATAGTGACTTTTTAAAGCCATAAGTTTGTTGCAGGAGAAGATTACTTTGCTGAAGTATCCAATATTCTGCCAAGAGATGTGAGAAGGTGTTTTTTTTTTCAAATAAATCTTGTTCTGGTAATAAATTCTTTCAGGAAAGTAATTCCTATCTAGGCATTATTTGAAGACTTTTTGGCTAAACGGGATTTATCTTTGAGACTTTGGGTCTCTTTTGACATCAGTAGAAGCAGCTCTGCACTCAGTGTCCAAGGTTTTGGCTCAGTCTAGAGTGCTGTCCAAGAAATGAAGGACGTAGACTAGCAGGTCACTATGTTTTCTAGTGAAAAAAGTTATGTTGCATGTAATGCATTTCTTCTCTATCATTCCCAAACTGCATGTGTGCGTATGCATGCAGATTCCTAAAACTCTTTCTACATCTGCTGATTTTCCCTTTCATATTTCTTTACTGATCTACATCTAATCCTTGGTGCCAGACAGATCCATTATGGAATTCTATATTCTATGTATATTATAGAATATATATCTTAGAAATGGACAAGTGCCTAGTCCTCTGGATATACACTCTGCTATAGGTCCTGCAGCAATGTTGCAAATGAAGAATTTGCCTTTCAAAAGTATGACCTTGGGCATTACTCAGCAATGATTGCTGTCAAAGAGAAAGAGCTAAAGAAATCAAGAAAAAATATTTTATAACATGATATTAAAACTAAAGATTCTTATCACTGATAAAAACTCTTCAAAAAAAAGGCAGAAAATGTTAAACACTTCATAAAATGAAATCTTTCTAAAATAAAAGATGAGAGAATAAAGGCTTATTGCTTAAAGAAACAAAAGAGTTCATGAAGACATAGTAAAGCACAGACTTCCCTTTTTAATTTTGTATCCCCAAGCTTAATTCCTTTATTTCAGCACTTCAAGCACTCAAGATTTCTCAAGCCAGAATATTTCCTAGTGGCAGAATTTCTCTTCTGGGCTCCCTGATCCTGTGGCATCTTTGTCATGACTAAGTTATCATACAATTTCACAAGGGAGCCCCAGGTTCTGCAAAAGCCAATCTAGAGGCATTGTTTTATTGCCCTAGGTAGAACAGTCTTGTTTAGTAAACTGAGTGAAATTTGCTCTACCCTGTCATTTCAGGCCTTCTGGTTCCAAAGCACCCAGCCCTTACTAATTTGTTATGTGGTTAGGATCTCCTTGTGCTGCATGATCTAGAAGCAGCCAGCCTCTCTGCCTGTTTTTATACATCAATGTGCTCAAAAACCTATAGCATAATAAATACTTACACAGACATTATAGAACAAGACTGAGACCTGGACCTGTTTAAGGTCCACCCTCGCTTATTGCTTGCAGTTTGATAAATTAACTTAGTCCAGCAAATCAATATGCTTAGTCCTTGGACAATTTTTCTACATTTTGATAAAAATCCATTAGGCAATATTTAGTCACTTTAAAATAACTACCATAATTTAAAGTTTTGACTCTCACAGTACTTTTGTCTCCCCATTTCAAAAACTAGATGCATCTCTCTCTCTAATATATTTTTTAATGTTCTTACTATCGAAGCAACTTTTTCTTATTATATACCAGTATCGTGAATCTTGCCTCCTAAACCTACCAGCCTGTACAAGATTTGGTAGCTTGGAAAGATGGTTATCTTGCCTGGGCTTTCACATCTGGCACCAAGATCAGCACACATACAAAAATCTGAAGTAATTTAACCTCTTGCTTAATTCCAACTTCTGTTGAACAGCCTTTCTTCAGCTGTTCTGCTTTCAAATTAGCTCAGGATTTCTTATGTCGTGGGAGTTCTAATCCTCCTGGTTAGAGACATGTTGCCCAGTGGCAACTCAGGAAGAGATTTTCACCCTTAGCTGCATACATTCGTTCAGCACAATTCAGAGAAAATGATGGTTTTATTCAGTTTTGCTTGTTCCTCTTGTATTAGCAGTTTCATTTTCATAAAACTATAGATGTCTTTGTGGATTATTTCTGTAAAGAAATTTTTAGCTTGAGTAGGCCTGCCAAATAAAACTTAATTTACCCAGACTTGGCCCCTGGCTTCTGATTCTGTGGTTTGTTTGTATTAACAGTAAGCCTTGGATTTGCTACTGATCTCAGTGAGACTTTGAAAGGCTCCTCTTCTCAGGGTTCTTATTGGATTATGCAATTCTCTTCCATCTTTTCTCCTCTTCTTGACTTTCTCCTGTTTGTGTAATTCACCTCTTGTAATTGAAGTGTAGGCACAGAAAAATGGTTTTGTTTTTGCTCTTTAGGAGATTTTTTTCCCATATTTCCTAAGTCTTCTGTTATGAAATTCCTGTCCTGATATTTGTATTCTCCATGTTAAATTTATTTCCTATCCCTTTGGCAATTTAATCCCTTATAGGAACACATATCTTGAGGAATTTTACTCTGCACACAGTAGTTAATGACCCTGTCATTAATTTCAGCTTCTGGCACTCCTGCACTCCTGCCTGCGACTCTGGAATATGCAATAATAAAGCCTGATTAAGTGTGCATGGAACTATGTTATATTCTGTGTATCAAAAATGAAGATTGGGCATCTTCATTAGTTCAGATTAGTTCCCCAGACAAGTCTAGCACCTTAGATTTTTCCTTCTTCTAAAGGGAATTGTCTTTAAAACCTGCCAGTCCTTTGGCAGGACAAGGATTGAATCCTCAGCTAAGATCTAACCCCAAATTCTTTGTGAGAGCTCTTTTTATATCCAACAAACAAAACTCCATTTTAAATCAATGTTAACTTTTTGAGTAATAGGAATGCTAAGAGTGCCAGTGCCGCAGGGTAATAAAAACCTGGCACAGCGACATTGCTGTCATTGAGGACTGTTAGGTTGTTGCATTAACTAATAACAATAGATCAATTAATCAGCTTGCTGAAATTTCTTTGCTGCCAGCCTACAAGACAGTGGTTAACTTATCTATTGTTGGCTAGGTTGAGGGCTTTATTTTTGTCTTATTTTCTTATACATCTATTTTCCTCTTGCCAATACAGTCTCCATTCTATTCTTAGGTCTCCAGAGATATCTCTGTGTAAGTGTAACACTTGTGATAAAAAACAGTCTCAGAACAGCCACAGTCTCCCTTGGGAGGCATTTGCTCATTCTTTTTATCTGGATCACTTAAAATCTTCAAAGACCAGCTGTACCTGGGTATTAATGCTCTTTCAGGACCATATGTTCCCCTTCTGCATAAAACCCATGTAAGGGGGACGCTTATATAAAAATCTTCCTGCAAATTATTGCCGCATGCTCCTTCTGTAAGGGATAAGGAACAAGCAGATGCACATGATTTTAATCAACCCACACAAAATATAAGAAATCCTATAGGATATTTAAACAAACACGGGTAGATCTTTCCCTTGCCTTCTTCCAGCCCTCCTCCGAAGTAATGGCAAATAGTGCCTGTAACTAACCCCAGGCTATTCAGCTAAGTAGAAATACAGGCAGCTTTTTAGAACTAGTCACAGTTGGTTTTTGCTTGATGTGTTCCCCAGTTACAGAACGTTTATGTTATATTTTATGCTATTTGTTGTACACAGCATACACAGAACATGATGGCTGAGGAAAAATAAACCATGCAGGCACCTATCCCTCTCATTTTGAAACATATTCCATGTTTGACTTTTGCCCATCTGCCTTCCCTGCTCTACACAAGCAAATGAGCTACCATTATCTGGAGTGGCCATAGGAAAATAAAGACTATAGGCAACACGAAAGGAAAAGAGGATGGGTGTTTTCCTGGATTTATCCATCCTTTAATGTTGTTTTCCTACTTATGTGCATTTACTAATGAAACAGATTAAAAGATATGTATTCTTTGTACAAATGAAAGTAGAGAAAAAAGAAAAATTATCAAATATCTGAAAACCTTGTTTATACAAATAGAGCTTAAATATGTGAGCAGTTTACATTGATTCCAAGATATTGTTATTCATATGATTATAGAAAATTGGCATGTGCAAGCCAGGAGATGGGACCGCTCCTCTTTTTTCCAGGTTGATGTAGGCATATAAAATAATTATAGGTCCTCTAGTAAGTCGCAGTCTCTGGAAAACTCAATTAACTTACAGAATGAAGGAAGAATATCAGGGGAGGAGGGAGGTGGCTGGCAGTGCAGTCAAATGGACAATGAAATTTGTGGGTAACTTCTGGGCTGCTCCTTAAAGAAATGGGAGACACTATTAGCAGTAAGCGTATGTGATAAAAGACCAGTTTATGTTGCTCTTAGAACACGTCCATTGACTGTAAAGAAGAATTTAGGGTTTTTTTTTCTTTTTTTTTGAGGGAGAAACATCAAAAGGGATGCACATCAAAAGTAAGCAACAAAGGCTCTGAAAATGACTCAAAATGTTTCAGTGTTGGGTCTGCATAAGAAGCTTTATGAAAATCCAAAAGGCTTTTATGTGGGTCTTTTCCGTGATAAACTCCTGCTATTCAAAACTAGCTAGAAAATATGTAAAGAATAAGAAAGTGTGTTCATGGACTCTTGATTAAAAAAAAAAAAAAAAAACACTTTCTCCAGAGCCAAGAGAGTTCAAAGGGCAAAGAGCTGATTATTAGAATCAAGAATGCTAATGAGATTCAGAGAACACAGACTAAAGGTGGTAAGTGTATGTATGACTAGAAGGGAAAGGAATGGAAATATTTTTCAATTGTTTAAAGAGATTAAATGTTTATCACTGGTGCATGTTAGGTGTGTGAACAGGTTAATTCAATTTGTACTGTAGTATAATAACATCTTTGTGAAGAGAAGAGCAATGACTGTCAAACCTAAGTTCCTTCTGTACTGACCAAATGTAAATTAAATTTTAAGATTTCATGAAGGCTCGGATAGCTCTTATAGCCAACTTGTCCCAGAAATTCATCAGCTACAAGGTTGGTGTTATTCAGTCTTACTGTCCTTCAGTGAGGTTGCTATGAATGTGAGGGTAACAGGAAAGGGAAAGTGGCTCTATGCATTATATTTAATTTAATTATATTCACTCAAATTCTTAGCTATGATCTTGAATCTGGTTATATTTATAATATAATTCACCAGAAAGAGTCTGAGCTTCTGAGATTTGTCATGAGAGGTCAAACGTCTGTATGAAGTTGGTGGAGGAGTAACTAAGACCTTACATTTGTACTACCCTGATTTTTAATCCACCATAAGAATAAAAATTTCTAAGAATCAAAATAGTACCAGGACACATATATATAGTATAGCCTTTCTTTTTTCCTTGCAAATGGACAGTTCCATCCTGCTGCTATCATGGATGATTTTTATTCCCACTTCTCATGGGAATTGCTGGGATCAAAGTTGTGTAAGTCAAAGGAAAGTTTCTTTCTGCTGCAGTGTCCGCACACGGCCCAAATGGACTGAAGTCAACAGGAACCACAGGCATTTCCCTCATCATGTGAGCAGACAGCAGGTGCTGTGCACAGCTACGGCAGAAACACTTTCAGAGGCTGCAGTAATAAGACACTGCTTAAAAATAACAGACTGCTCAGAAATGGGAGATGGAATTCCTGTGTTCATGTGAAAATACAGGAAGGTGAAAGCAGAGACTGTTTCCACTCTACTCCCCATGCAGACACCACGCACGCATAAGTGCCCAAGACTGATGCGGTGCAAGGGCTCCTTGCACAGCACAGACAACCAGAGACTGGGCCGCGAAGGGAGGGTCCCCACTGCAGCGTGTCCCACCCTGACCGCGGGCTCCCAGCGCACCCTGCCCACAGAGAGCCTTCTCTGCACACTGTTGCAAGCCTTGTGATTTATTGCTGCTGTCACACTGACAGGCACAGACCACTGAGCCAAATGAATTTTGCAAACTACTTGCAAGCGTTGGTGTTTCTCTTTTGTTCCAACATACACAGTATCTTGGGTCTTTTGCAGAGATCCATGCATTTTCTTTCAGTGTTGAGGGCTGCTCTGGTACGCTTTCAAACTGGCAATGCCTGCAGAAGGGAAGCTCCAGCCACTGCCAGATCACTCACAAACCAAATTTGGGCCCAGGGAGTTTGGCAGTACAGGGAAATTTGGGTACACGAGTAGGTATGAAGCTTGATTTAATTATTTCCATTTCAATATTCCTTATTATTTATTATTTTCTGATATTTGGTCATTCTGCAATTAACTATATTTGGTTCTCATCAAGGC
Organism: Tinamus guttatus; assembly: GCF_059628265.1. Lineage (NCBI taxonomy): Eukaryota > Metazoa > Chordata > Aves > Tinamiformes > Tinamidae > Tinamus > Tinamus guttatus. Next base: position 14,504,896 of record NW_028288538.1, read on the forward strand.
TCAGGCAAAGTTTTGCAGGTGGAACATCGTACTGACCTTCTGCATGAAGTCAGCAGAATTCCCCTAAGAGAAATGCACTGAGCTTTTGTAGGGTTGGTATCTCTCAAGTAATGCACATGTGCCAGAGCAACTTGGACAGTTGGCTTGAAGATAAGAGTGGTGGGATTGACAGTACCTTTGCTCTTTATTCATTAAATAATGGCTTTCTTTTGTGCTTTGGTTTTCAAATCTCAGCAGTCAGGCAGATGGTTCTGAGGTAGAGCTTGCACTACTGCAATAAAATAAACAAATCTGTAGAGATGTGGACTATGCCAGGACAGGTTTCTATTTAGGGATCTGCCAGTTACTCTCCAAAACTTGTCTTTTGTACATTATAAAGGAATCTTCACAGATTCAAAAAGTATGGCCCTTTAACTAACTGCAAAATAAAGAATATTGGAACTTTATTTTCTTAATTTTGCTGTGTCCCCTCTTGCCACTCCAAAGATTGTGGAGATGGTGCAAAGTTCGAATAAACGCAGTGTGGAGTAGGAACCAGCCATGGTTTTGTATCTGCTTGGGTCTCTCTACGTGCAGATGGTAGGTAAATTGCTTAGTTGGCAAGACAGCAAATGAGCCCTGAAAGCTGCTACTGTATAATGAGAAAAAGGGTTGTAGATTGTACTGAGAGGAGCAATTACACCCTAACTGCTATGCAGTGTCCGCTGGCACTGCAGCAGGGAAGATCACAGCATGATGCACCCCGGGATGGACGCCACCGAGGTCAGCTCCTGCGAAACGCCCATTAGGAGCAGTGCTTGCAACCCTCACCAAACTGCAGCAGAAACTACCAAGCCCTCACATGGAAAAGCTGACAGCTTTGGGAGGCCTTGTCATTAACATCAGCTGAGGACCTGAGCCTAGCAGGGTCTTCATAGGAGCTTTCTCTTTGACTGCTCCTTGCAAAAATACTAAATAATAAATAGGGGCAAGGAAAGTACAAGGACAGATAGTGTAATAAAATACTGCTTCATTTAAAATCTTTACTGGTTTTGGCAAAAAAAAAAAAAAAGATTAGAGAAGACTAACGTGATGGACCATTTTAAAATTAAATGAATTAAATCTTGTAATTACAGAATTGTGTATATTTCTGTTATTTAAAATGTCTAAAAACAATCAGAGAAGCTAAATTGATTAGAAAAAAATGTATAACAAGCTGTAGCAACAGCAAAAGGTAACTTAAGTCTGTTCAGGTCACCAGACAAAATCTTATTTATGTTACCTTATTTTTTTTCTTAAAAAGAACGAAAAAACTTTACTCTGTGTGAAGGCAGGAATAGTAAGTTGCTTAATTATCCACCTTTCCCCTTTGTTTACTAATTTGCTTTTTTTCAGGATGGAGATATGGGCTTACGCAATTAGATAGTGCAACATCAGGAATGTCATAAAGGCAGTTTTATTTTTATACTGGAGCATTTTTTTAAAAAAATGGTCTACTCGCAGCAAATTTGGAGCCAGATCATTTATGCCAGAAGTTGCAATAACTGCAGTGTATAGCTAGAATTGATTGTGCCTTCTCTGAAGCAGAGGACAGCAAATCGCTTATTTGTTATAAAAATCTGCATTGTACCAAGATTGTAGATTTTAACATGATTTTTTATCATTTTTGAATAGCATAGTGGAAGCTCTCGTTCACAAAAATTAGAGGCTTTAAAGTCTCTTAGGTAATCAACAGAGTAAAAAATATAAATTTGCTGTTCAAAACCATGTATATTTGTAAGAAACAGATTTGTTGTCTATTTTGTATCAGATGGTTTTCAAGGAAAGAGAAAAACTGCTTAATATACTTAATCTTCATATTCTTGAAAGAATGTAATACAGTTTTTAAAATTTTATTATTTCGTTCTATTAAAAACAATTTTATCTCAATTTTGACCAATATTTTCAAAGTTGAACAATAATTTGGGACCCCCAGTCTGAGGCATCATATATTGTCTGAGGGCAGGCTCTCAAAAATGGAAATAATTTTAAACTTTGGCCCAACAGTTTCCATAATGTCATTTTTATATTTTTAAAAATACCTATATACTTAATAAGAGGGCTTTATCTCACTGGACTATTACTAATGCTACTTTTTTTTTTTTAAATGAAAATTTCAATGACTGGAAGTCCAGATCTTGCAAACTCTTAACAGCATTAATAGCTTTGAACATCTTGAAAATTTGTTGGCTTTTTAGAAATTTGGTAGGTGCAAGCTGTATCCCACTACTGTATTTTCAATCTAACTCAACATCTCCAATAGGATAGAATACCATCTCACTAGGCTGGGGCATATGCTAATTACCAATGAAAGAATAAAAAGACATCTTAAGAACCAATACATCATCCTGTCGCTTTCAAGTTGATTCTCTTACAAGGTGTAATCTCAGATATTCACAAAATAAGGTTCTTGCAGCACCACATTTTTTGTTATAAGGTGTAGCTTTAATTTTTGGTTAGCTTTCCAGTTCTGAATTCCCACTGCTAGGCTTACTGCCCGTATCTTAAGTCTTATCAGGATGCTACAGCTGATAGGTATATAATAACAGAATAACCACTTGGGAATTAAATGTGCCATCTACACCAAAACTTCATGCATTCCTACACTGGAATTGGAGGAATATTTGATATATATTAATACTGCCACGGGGTACTTATAGATTTAAAAGCACAAATTAAAAAGCTGCTTCCATGATTTTCCACATGTAAAAGTCTTGTTTATCATTATTTTGCCATTTCTACTCTTTGTTTTCATTTTGCCTTTTATTCAGACAGAACAATGAAATGAGTAACTTGTTTCTATTCGGTACCACTTCTGTCTGTCCCAGACAAGAGTAATATTTATCTATAAATAATATAAATAATTGTTTGAATATTTTTCAACAGATTTTCTGCTGAAAATTAGGCTTGGTATGATTTTAAAAAATCTAAATTATTAAAATGGACAATATCCCTCTACTGAGCACCAATAACATTTTTGTGTTCTTCTCATAGTAGATAACTGTATACTTGCCTCTAATTATAGTAAATCCTATTACATGAATTTTCATTGTACTGGTAATCTGATTAAAAGAGTACAGTGTAAGAGTCACACACATTGTAATAAGAGCTGCTTCCTTTCCAAAAGTGAAAATGGTTTTCACATTCGTTGCATGTGTGCAAATATACAGCTAGACATATGAAACAGCCTTCAGCTAGGGTTCTGCACAATTTCAATATATTCATGTAACATCCAGCTAGCCTTCAGGCTTTATTCTCATGGATGTGGAAATATTTCCATCAGGATTTAATCAAAAATGTTAACGAAACTAAATAAGGCTCTGAATTCCTAGTTGTAAAATGAGTCATGTGTATAAATTGTGGCAGGAGAAGGACCTTATATTTTAGTGATATTCTTCCATTTTGTTCTATTTATCTTGATGTGTATGGCTACCATGTGCAGAAGGCATTATGTAAAAAAAAAGAATAAGGGAAACATAGAGAAATATTATTTCTAGACAATTGGGTACATCTTCATTCCCAATCTTTTCATAAATGTTCTGTAACATCTACCACAATAATTCAAAAATATATATAAATATATAATTTTTTTCCAAAGCATCTTGTCTATGCTTTGGTTTTTCAGAATTCCACATACACCCTCACTTCAGGGAACTAGTACTACCCCTTCCTTTTCACAATTTTAGCTTCTCTTTTAAATATCGTGTGCTCAGAGGCTTCCCCATCAGGCATACCATCTTAAAATGAAAGCTCTTAGTCACCCTGCATCTCAGAATGATAGCAAAGTCGGGTCACACCTTGCCTCAGAGTTAGGTATTCTCACAGTTCTAACAATATGCATTTAGCAAGACTAATTAATTAGATCTTTGTGTACTGAAGCTGTGATATGTTGCAGATGATAATCTATTTCTTAAGATCTTTTACGGGAAGTGATGTTACTTGTGCTTCTTTTTCTGTCGCATGTCACACTGAAATTGTATGCTTGGTGATTTCTTCCCTCCAGTAGTTTTCTACATGAATAAGCTGTATCAGAGAGCACTAATGGAATTCATGCATATGCTTATTTTTTTTTCTACATTAAGCTTATTTTATCCTGTGAGAGGGTCATGTTTGTCAGGCATAATATGATATTTGGATAATTTTGACTTAAGGTGTTTTTCTCTTTTTAAAGTAAAATTACAGTATTTCTACAGTACAGTATTTTTTAAAGTAAGAATTGCAAGTTTGCATGGAATGGGTAAAGGCAGAGTACTGGATAGGCTGTAGCAGTAAAGGTCTCCTTTGTCCTGTCTTGGACATAATAGTGCTCTTTTCCTTCTTTTTTTTTTTGACCTAAAATTTGGCACTAGTATTATAAAGAAGCTCCACATCAGACATGCTAGAATTGCACAGGAAGCCGTGTCTACAGTAGCCATGATGGTAGTGAAATGAATATGCTTGTTTGCACGTTTCTTTTAAAGATTTCAATAAATAAACCTAAAAAATCCTTTCTTCTTGACAGTTATAAATAAGTAAAAGTAATCTGTCGGGTGAAGATACTCTTTTTCTGAGAAAATACAGTGAACATTGCTTCTTTCCAAAGCAAGGTTATTTACATTTGTGTGAAACCTCTATTTATTTTGTCAGTTTGAATGACTGGAATAAATGCTTCAAGAAATACAAGCTAATTCTAAATGACTGACTGAGTTTATTACCATACCCATCCAGACTCTTAGGTTTCTATCACCTAGTCAATCTAGCCTATTACAAAGACACCTCAGAGAAACACGAAAACTTCCCCTGTTGTAGATCACCAGTTGTGCAGTAACGTGAGATAGTGTTTGTTTGTTTGTTTGTTTGCTTGTTTTTACAGCAGTACTGTATGTAACTTTACACATCTTCACATAGCATGAAGTTAAGTGCAGTAGAAACCTGAAAATCAGAAAAAGTAACTGCATTATATATAATAAATATACTGCGTATAAAATAAGCCCTAGTAGATGGGAAGAAGTTGCAAAATCACATATGGTAAATACATAGATAAGAAATACACATGTCGACAGACATTTTTCTTACTTTTGAAGAGGGACATAACAGTCACTGGAGTCACCTCAGCTGACATACTTTTTGATTCTGAGGAACTCTTTTGTGTTTGTCAGGTATGATCTTAATTTCCTTTTCTTTTCTGAAAAGAAAAATGCAAAAGTGTGTATCTTATATATGATATTGAAATGACAAGAAAGTCTGTTTTAGTAGCTTTCCTACCTGAAGGATTTACTGTGGTGAACAGTTTTGGTTAACAGTCTTTATTAATATTATGATTATAATTGAGCAACTTAACAAATCAACAGAATAGACTATTACAAAAAAAAAAAGTGCAGAAACGAAACCCTCTTGGTAAACAGGAAGATTTAGACTAAATTAGATTAGAAGGAGATCAGTTATCTAACGTCCTGTTTTAATGTCAATGTTGTATCATATTAGTCTCTGGAATGTTACAATGCCACTTTACCAAGTGAACTGTGTAATATGAAGTTCTCAAGTCACGTTAAATACCAGAGCAGAGAATATGTGATATGTATATCTCTCTTTTAAAAAAAAAAAAAAAAAAAAATTTTTGCACAAAAGTCAGCTGGAGGAATAGGTATATCCTAAGAGCAAGAAAAATCTTAACTCTTTAGTCTACACAGTGGCACATTACTGATAAATATATAGAAGAATATATAGAATATATAATTTTGTAACATTTGTATGTTACAAAAAGTCTCTCTACCATGCCAAGTAAAACTATATTTAAGTCTCTTCTAAAATGCAAATATAAGATCCTATTTAATATGTCATACAAACAGCAACAATCTTATTTCATGTTTGCTTTAGTTCTAATACTTTGACAGCTTAGGAAATGGATGCACTCAAAGGCTTAAATTCTTTCACTAAGGCAAATCTACCCTCAAAAGTTGCTGATATGCATTACAGTAGTAATAAACATGACATTTATTCTGATAAGAGATTTTTTTAGCTTTGTAGCTTATACACGTTTGCTGAAGAGAATAAACTCAGCAGCAAAACAGAGTGTTTGTTTACACGCACAGCTATACCAGCTAGAGCTGTGTTTTCTTTTTACTCATATTACCGAAGAAAAAAAACCAATCCATCATCTAGAAATGTTTAAGTGTAGCCCCAACTTTAAGAAGTGCATTTCCATGTCTCAAAATAGTCTTTTGAGTCAGGTCTAAAACTCCTCTCCTTATGTGGTCCAGTCAAGACTAAGTGACCTGGGTGGCAGGTTGGGAAGGGTGGCTCCTAGTGACAGCTGGCACTATGGGGATATGTTCTGTGCTAATTATAAAAGATAAAATCTAGTTCCTTTTATACCAATTGGCTTACTGAAATCAACTCTTCTAAAAACAAGAATTTTTCCATATAAGTACCTATAATCTCAGATATTTTCTAGCAATATTGAGAAGGCAAAAATGAGAGGCGCAACTTGGGGGGACACAGCTTTAGGTCACAGTCATACTGCCTTATTCTTAGCTGCTCTGCTAAGAATAACTCGGAGCCCCCAGTTGCTCTGAGTCATAACTAGTCACTCTCCTACTGCTGACTGCTCTCCAGCTACAAACACCAAAGCCTGGACCAAGATAAGGTCACCCATACTGGCATTAGACTCCACTTCATCTGAGGTTCTCCATCTGTTTGCTAGAAACATCACTAAGCTAGAATAAACATATTATCATGAGTATAGTTGAGACCAAAGACATTTATTTAGGTGTGCCAGTCATAACAAAGAAGCTCTTTTCGTAACTCATAAATGTCTAGACAGTGCAGTCTGTTCTTCAGAGCCAAGCAGTATATAGGAAGGTCATATGAGAGAGAGGCTTCAAAACAGACAGGGCCATCGGAGGGTGTAAGCAATAGATAGAGTCTGTTCTAAGGTAAACCATACAGTTAATATACCTGAACCATACAGTTAATTTAAGGAATAATTATGGCTCTGCTTGTTTTTGTACTCAGGTAAAATCTCCTATGAATCAACTATATTAACCTGAAGTAATCTAATGGGAATTAATATATTTTAAAATGTATGTATGAAAAAAATGTAATCAGCTTTCAGCTTTCTAACCTGTAGTGATGGAGAGTGTATCTTGTCAGACAGAATGAGTTTGTACAGAGAAGAGTAAATATGATCCGTGTCTCCTTTGCAGGGGTATCTACCATAGAAATTCTGGCCATAGCTCAGCTATCAGGGCCACACAAGTCTCAGAGGCAGGAGTGGGATGTTTGGATACTTACTCTAATCTCTAAGCTGATGATTGACTTTTGTTAAAATCATCTGAAATCATTGGTTCATCTGAAATGCAGAAAAACAGGATCTTCTTACTCTCAGCTATACAAAATACCTGTGCTTAAAACAGGGTGTGCTGAAAGACAGACAGCACTAAAAGAGAACAGGTATGACAGAAACAGAAATACAAGGAAAATGTTTCTTCATTAATATCCGTTTTTGTCTCTACAATATGCATCAAGAAGCATGATCATACATGCATGATTTGGCATGATCAAGGAACATGCCAAAAAAAAATATATTAGTCTCAGATTAACACACTATGACCAATGAAAATTAGAGTTAAATTTGAAATAACTGATTACTTTGTAAATTTAAATAGAATTAAGATTTCCAAGTTAAATAAGAATCACATTACAGGCTTCTAAAGAAGGTAAGTCAAGATTTGACTATACAGCCAGTCTCCAACACATAGTTTTGTGCAAATTTTCGTTTGTGCTTTTCTTAACTCATTTGTATACAGATGCTTAAAATAAATGTGTTTCAACTTTGATGCTGTAAAAGTACAAAAATCAATGTTTCAGGCTCAGAGTTCCTTCATGAGGTAAGGAACTCCAAAAGCGTATCTGCTTCTCCCTGTTATACTAGTTTTCAAATAAATTTTGCTTCCCTTGTATCCTTAGACTGAATTATCTGTTTATCTTTCTAACACTACACTCTGTGAAAGTCTTACTATAATACCATATTTTTCTCTAAATAATTTCTGTATCAAATATGAAATGAATTATACATGTTTTTCTAACTGCCAGGTATCAAAACCTGAAATTTGAAATTCAAACTATATTACAATTTTAGCCAGTTTCCTATCATTTCAAGGTATAAAAGTTGTTTAGACATAGATTTGCACAAGTGTAAATGAATATTTCAGTTAGAAGGCAGGAAATATTCTGTTAATAATGAAAAGAATAGAATCCAGCCCATTCTCATTACTTGTATGGGCAATATATATTTTTTCATGCAGCTAATCACTTTTGGATACACAGAAGGAGAGAGGAACATATGGATTTTACAGTTCTTTTTAATTTGATTTTAAGGTAAAATGAGAGCTGTAAGGGTTTAGAAATTCATCTGATCATCCATATATAGAAGATGCAGACTTCCCATTCAATATACTACTAGCTTTATCTAAGCACAAAAATGAATTCTTCTTCTTTAAACTTCGTAATGATTTCAAGTTGAATATCCCTCAAAACACAAGGAACCGGCAAACGTTATCTTGAGAGCTGCAAATGAGCAGGCTGGCAGCTCCTGGCTTAGACAGACGTACACTTCACTGGGTGAAGAACCGGCCGGACGGCCGGGCCCAGAGAGTGGGGGTGAATGGGTTATTTAGTCTGGAGAAGAGGAGGCTCAGGGGAGACCTTACTGATCTCTACAGCTACCTGGAAGGGGGCTGCAGTGAGGCAGGGGTCGATCTCTTCTCCAGAATAACTACGGAGAGGACAAGAGGAAATGGCCTCAAGTTGCACCAGGGGATGTTCAGGTTGGACATTAGGAAGATTTTGACATGGAAAGAGTGGTCAAGCATTGGAACAGGCTGCCCAGGGCAGTGGTGGAGTCCCTGTCCCTGGCAGTGTTCAACGAACGTGTAGATGAGGCGCTCAGGGACATGGTCCAGCAGAGATGGTGTTGAGGGGTTTACACTTGGACTCAATGATCTTAAAGGTCTTTTCCAACCCTAACACTTCTGTGATTCTCATCCTGGAATATTGAATTGGCATTTGAATTTTGAAATCATCTGTGACACAATTTCAGGAATCTTCTGTTTTCTGATCTTGGAATCTTAAAGTGACAATGCTTATCACAGATTTTTTTTTTTTTCTAGATGACTGTGCCAGCTTAATTCATTCACTCTGAGTAAATATTGCCATTCATACAACCTACATTATAGCATCTTCATAAGAAGCTGTCACTTCTGTAAGGATTTGTTCGTATCTGCATTATGCATAATACATACACACTTAAACAGTACCGGAGCAGCCAAGACGCCCCAGCTGGTCTAAGAGCTTAAACTTTCTCTGGTCTCTGATAACCTTGGAAAGAAGTAACAAAACTTTTGAACTGAAACTTTTAGGACTCAACTGCTCTTTCTTACCAGAAGCATCAGAACAACTTCTACAGTTGTGAAAAAAAACAAACAATGACAACAAAAAATGTTTTAGCAGGCTGTCATTGTAGATGTTTTGTATGCACATTAAGCATATCAAGCATTGGAACTTTCTGTTGGAGTACGAATTTACCACACTATCTTTAGCCAAAGTATTTCCCACTGCTATTGATCAAAGTGTCAGCTAAATGCTACCCTTCACTTCAGAGATGTTTGCTCTGCAGTGGAGCTCTTTGATTTTATTGTGTTATCTTTTAGAGAGAATTCTGAATGCACTTGTCAAAAGCCATGATCTCCTGTGGCTCTTTAGGCAGAACTTCACGGGAAGGCATAAACCACATCAACACTGCAATGATAATTCAGTGTGTACCCACGGTCACTACACAATTATATTTTTGGCTTTTTTTGGTCACAATAGCCAGAAGGTGGGCATCCACCTAGAAAACATGTAGTGTTTTTAGTTTGATTTAATCGCCATCTGATTTCTGAACACTCTTTAGCTGTTTTTCTCATGTGGCAGAGGAGGGAAGGTGCTCGTGTTCTGTTGGCACTGGACTCGCTGGCCTCCTCACACATGGGCCTCGCTTGGGGGATGCGCCGAGGCGGGTGCCTCTGTGAGAGCTGCCCTCCAGCACCACCATCCTCATCCTCAACTCACCTTCATCCTCACCTTGACATCGCCTTCAAACTGCTTCATCCTCACCTACATTATGCCTCATCCTCTCCCCTCCTTCATCCTCATCTTACACTTGCCTTCAAATTGCCTCATCCTCACCTACATCCTCGTCACTTCACTCTCACCTTACCATCACCTTCATCCTCACCACATCTTCCTTCCAAATTGCCTCATTTCACCTCACTTTATCCTCCCCCTGCTCTTACTTCACCCTCTCCTCAGCTGGTCCCTGTTCTCACCCATCTCCCTCCTGGGCGCACACGCTGCGCTCAGGCTGCCTCAGCCTCGCCCCCGGCCCCCGCCTCGCCCCAGCGCCACCTCCACCTCGGTGTGCGCCTCGCCCCCGCCTCACCTGGCGCCCAGGCCGCCCCGGGCCCCGCGCGGCGCTAACGGCCCTAGCGGCGGGGGCACCGCGCGGGCCCGGCTGCGGATGGCGCCGCGCTGAGGGCGGGAGGCCGCGCGGCGGCCGCAGGTAACGGGCGCGGCGGCGGCGCCACAGGCCCCGCGGGCCGGGGGGGCGGCAGGGAGCGGCCCGGCCCGCGGGGCTGGGGGCGGCGGGGAGGCCGCGGGGCGGGAGGCGGCAGGTGAGGCGCGGAGCGGAGCGGAGCGGAGCGGGGGCGGCGGGGCGAGGCGGGGGGGCCGGGCGCGGGAGCGCGGCGGGAGGCGGAGGCGGAGGGAGCGTCAGGCGGGCAGGGATGGAGGGAGCGCGGCGGGAGGCGGAGGAGGAGGAGGAGAGCGTCAGCTGGGGGCAGCGATAGAGGGAGTGCGGCAGGAGGAGGAGGAGAGGAGGAGGAGAGGAGCGTGAGCCGGGGGGGCAGAGACAGAGGGAGCGCGGCAGGAGGAGGAGGAGGAGGGGAAGAAGCGCGACGCAGGGACGGCAGATGCCTGGAAATAAAAATTTGATGATTGCATGCAGCGGCTGGAGAGACTCTGTCGGTGGCGGCGGCGGGGACGAGGCAGGGACAGGGGGGGCGACGGCAAAATGAAGTATCAGAAATACCTGACTGTCTTGCAGATGGCCATAGGGGTGACCGCCTCCAACAGGGGCAGTCTGATGCCCTTAAAGAGGAAGCTGTGGTGAGTAGGCGCGACAGGGCCGGCGGCGGCACTGCGGGCCGGGCGGCGGGGCTGCCCTGCGAGGAGCGGCGGCGGCGGCGGCGCGGGCCGCGGGCCCCGGCGCGGGGCCGGGGCGATGCCCCCGGCCGCGGCCACACGCGCCCGCGAGGGGCGTCCGGGCGCCCCGCTCTCCCTCGCCGCGCGGCCGCGGCCCGCGCCCGCCATGGCCCCGAGCGCCTGCGGGGGCGGCCGGGCCGCGCGGTGCCCCCCGCGCCGGGCGCCGCAGGGCAGGGGAGGCGCGGGGAAAGGGCGGCACGGGGGGGAAAGCGGGCGATGCTGCCGCCCGCAGGGACCCCCGCGCGGGACACGCGCTGCCTCCTGCCCGCGGCACCCGCGTGCCGGCGAGCCCGCCCTGCGCGAGGGGCAGCGCGCCCGGGAGCAGCGCGGGGAGCGCCGTGACCGCCCCGCGGGCGCCTCGGGAGCCGCGGCCGGGACGCGCCTGGCCGCGCGGTGCCGGGGCCCTGCGGCGCTGCCAGGCCCCGGCGGCGGGGCGAGTGTCACAGCGGCCGGACAGGTGCTGCTGCCGGGGCGGGGACAGCTCCCCGGCGCGAGCATCCCCGCGGCAGCGAGTGCGGGTCTGGAGCCCTCTGTGCAGGCAGAGTTCGGGCTTGTGCAGGAAGCCGTAGTACACAGATTGTAAATTGTTTTTTCACCCATTTTATCAGCTAGCAGAGACAATGTCAAGGAAACACATCAGTTGAAGAAGCAACGTGGAACTAAAAAGCTTTCTGATATTCACTCCAAATCTTGATATATTACTTGCAGAAAATAAAAGCAACTTGACAATGCCCCACTCCTATCATCTGTAACACGCAAAATCACATACAGACCTAGACAAAAATATGCTGTCATGCAGATAACTTTTATTACATTTGATTGAGTCAAAGGATTTTATAGTGTATACGGTGATTTGATTTTGATTATGTAAGTTACATAAAGTGCTACTACCGATCTTGTTCTCCTAAAATGACATTCCTGTCAGTGTGCAGCAGTGTGCATACTGATGTATTGTTTAATACTTTAATTATGGAATATAATGCTAACTCTTGTTCTAAATCATGTTTGCTCTGTTTTCTTGGAAATGTCTTATTTGCTGACAAATTAAAGTGAATCCATCTATATTTGCATACTTTAAAAAGTAAGTCTGGAAGGACCTAACATAGCTCCTACTGCAGTTGGAGTTGAGGTGATTATGTATCACCTAGTTTCAGGGTGAGATTCCCTGCTTTTTCATGGATATCAAAATAGTATACTGGATCCCAAGTAGTCCATGGTACAAGCACTGAATTTCTTAACAATTGTAACTTATCTTCATGTTACTTAAAATGCTATGCTGTATAAAGATTTAATTGACTTAAGAATGTAAAGGAAATATATATTTATAGCAGAGATATATATGAATTACTTAAGCACTTGGGAGTGCCTCTCTGGGATATTTCTTAATAAGTGACATGATATTACGTAGTCACATTTCCTTTGGGAACTTGAATAGCATTGTCTGTGGGTAGAATTTATGCCTGTGGATGAAACAATATTTTCTGATGCGTTCAGAAAGATGCTTAAGGACAATTTGTCATGACACTCTTTTATTTGTGTTTAATCAGTGTGTATAATGTTCTTAATGCACGCATTAAGAAAAATGAATAATAGGGAGATGAGTATGTTTTTATTACTAAAATGAATGCAGTATAGTGTGTATTGCCTGCATGGAAAGCAAATATGTGTTCCAATACCATATCACTGGGAATCTCCAAAATACGTAGAGAAAATATACAGATCAAGTCAGCTTATAATCAGAAGATGTCAATACCTTAATTTCTTTTTTTTTTTTTTTAAGGAATTATGACCAGTCAGATTCGTAAGATGCTCGATGTGTTAGTACATAGTGTAAGTGTAAGCAAAACATATAATTTAATAAAAAGGTTTAATTTTTTTTTTGTTGGTGGAGATAATCCACCTGAATCCTACTGGATGAAAATGAAAAAGGTAGCAGCAATGCTTTATTTCTTTATAGAGCATCTGCCACACTAATTTCTTCCGACTTCCCCTCCAAAATGCCAGTCCCATTCTTCAATACACGAAAGCGCAGCTACAGATCAGAACAATTAAGATGGACACTGATTGGTATAAACTAACTGGGAATAAAACACACAGAGTTTTGGACAAAAGGGAAAGAATTTTTGTCCCAGACTTGCAGCTGGAAGTGCTGGAGCTAGGAACTTAGCTGTGTTGACTATGGAGCTTGCTCATTTTATGGTGAGGTTTTACCTGGTGTACTGCACTCGGTGGTCAGGGACGTTGCTGGAGCCCCAAACTGCTGATTCAGACCCTGTTCTGTGACTGTGTTGTAATCTAATATGTAGAAACCTAAATCAGATGAGTAGGATGTTTTTAATCGTATTGCTGGGAGGATTGTGTCCGGATCCCCAAACCCACCATCATAATGCTACTAGTTGGCAGAGTTTGACAAGTCAGTGAACTGTCTTCAGAGCACGAGCCTCTTTGCAGCTCGCGGCCGAGGCAGTGTGAGAAGCTGCTCCCTTTCTGCAAGAGCTTGTACCTGCCTTCTGCACACAGGAGTTTTTCTACGCTTGTCCAACTATGTTTCTTAAAAGCACTACCTTTATTTCTCAATAATAGCGTGTTACTGGTTCATTATATTTAAAACAGTTGCCAGAGGTGTGTAATTAATACTTTTCTTCAGGCCTTCCTGTTTTGAAATGGGATATTTTATAGAGACTGGCAAATTGTGAAACCTTTTTTTGACATTGAGCCTTGGCTCCAGCAGAAGCTGAATTAAGAACTGAAATGTGGCAGTTCACACTTTGGCAGTTGCATGGCAGTCTCTTTCACCCGGATGAGATAACCCAGGATTTTACTCTCAACATCAGTTGATAGATTTGTTTTAGTTTTTGTTTTTTAAAGGCAGCATGGATTAATGCATTTGTTAAGGTTCTCAGGAAAAATTAACTTCTGCCCTGGGAGTACTTTAAAGTAGTAGATTGAAATCAATATTTACTGAACCACTAATCCCTGCAAGCTGAGTGTTGTTGTAATGGGAAATTATAAATCAGGTAATTAAGAGGAAGTATACATACAGACCATAAATTCTTGCCAAACTGCAAGTTAGGTTTCTCTGCCCAGATGAAAAGGAGCAGCCAAACCATAACAAAACAAACTTCAAAATCCCAAACGCTAATCCATTTCTTAAAGTGTTTGTATCTACTTTGAAAGGCTTTAGAATATCCCTGCTTTCCTTTGTTTTGGCTTGCTCCTTCTCTGGAATTATCCTAGTTATTTGTTGATTGAATGTGCAAGACCGAGCTTATTGTTCGAAGCATTAGGAAATAAGCTCAGTCAGTGTATTTTCCTCATGAGGAATGTTATGACAATGCCTGAGACTATTACATGTTTACATTTCCAGCATCTTTTTTACATGTTTGTTTTTTGTGGTGATCTATAGTTGATGGAGAAGAACGCAGATGGAATACAATACATAATTTGAATTTCTGACTGGGTCCAATTCACCTTGTTTGTTTGGTGCTATTGTTCAAAAAGTGGTTTAGAAACCTGCATGTTCATGATGGGATGTGCTTATACCATAGTGCTTAGACACATTTATTTTCAAATATGTGAGTGAATTTCTTTGAAATCAGTGAAGAGTAACCAGCACGTCTGGAATTAAGCAGTACTCTCAAAGTTTTGTTGACTCAGAATCTTTATTTTTAGACTGGGACTTGGAGGCAAAAGTTGAGGCTTATTACAAGAAATTTCTGTTGTATCATTAGGACCATCCATAAGGAGGAAAGTGTCACAGCTACCTTATCTTCGATGTAGAATCATATCCATCATAATGGAAGATGGCGTTTTATTATATGAGAGGAAAAATTCAAAGATTGAACTTCTTGGGTGTCTCTGCAGGACTGTATGGAAAAATACGGCTCACCAGAATGGTTATTTTCGGTTTTTCATTACTGATTCCTGTTAATATTTGTTTGAACAGGAATAATAATCTCATCTTGGTCCATGTAAATGTTTATTTTTATTGCAAATAAATTGATGCAATTTTTATTCTCTGAGCAGGCGGGGTTGCAGTGATAGAGCTGAAGAAGTTGACAGAGATAGACGAGAGTTTTTTATAATAGCTGACTTCTAGTGCTTGGCATTAACCAGTGTCATTAGTCATTGTTTCAAATTAGTCTTTTTCTTGTTTAACTAATAATGATTGCAGTTTCTAAGAAGTTTCAGACTGGTACACATAGAACTATTTATATTAATCTTTTGCAACACCTAGATTTTTTTAATATACTTGTCAGGCAGCTTGCATTGTAGGAAAACTGTGATAGTTGTGTCACTACTATGAGCTATTTGCTACTTGTTGAGATTATATAGCTGTCACAAATTTGTCATCTTCTGTGTTAACTGTAGTTTTGACATTGTGCTGAGAAAACAAAACCAGAAACTGTATAATTTCAGGGTTTACTTTTTAAATATTCTGACTTTAAGCCACTATTAAACAGAAAGAGAAATGACTTAGTTTTTAAAAAGCTGTCCAATCTAACCGATCTGTCTAGAAAATAACATGACACTAAATCAGTCATTTCAACTATAAGAAGATAGAATTATGAAGTTTGTAATAAACAGTAATGATGTACAAATAGGATGCAAAGATTTTCTTAAATAAAAGCTATGCCCCATTATATATGCTCCATCTAGTGATGCTATGCTATGCATTCTGTTGTTATCCCTTGATACGATGCAGTATCTTGAGGTAACTGCTGGGCGATATATTTTGTCAAGCTACCATGTTTGTCAGTGCTCGTTAAGGTCTTTGCTTGTTTCAACCACTGGAAAAATAATTTAAAATCACAGTTATGTAATGCGGTATCCGATCAGGAACCAATCAAGGTCAATGAAACGGGGGTAAGAACTGTGGATGTTAAAACAGAGGCCTCAGGCACCAGATGAGATTTACAAAGTGCTTTGAATTTACTTGTTTGATATTTCCAAAACTTGGTTAATTTGGGGTGCCTTAATTCAGGATCAACCACATTAGCAAGGTGTTACATTATATTAAATATATATTCTTCAAGGAACAGAAACAGCATGCTTCAAACAAAGCACCCAGAGTTGCTTATTGCCTTCAAAGATCTTAATGCCATTTTATAATTTTTAAAACTCTAGACTACTTTGGAAATCTCGTTCTTAGACTTTGATTCAAGAATATTGACCTCCAAATAGCTGATGAGCTGCAGACATATCAAAAGGACTCTCACAAATCTCTGCTTTATTCTGTTCTTCTATATGCCTGATGCATATGCTGCAACCATTAACTTAGTTACTTTTGATTTTTCTCTTAGTTAAACAAGACAAAAATAAATGAAGAAAGGAGATAATCACATGTGGCAACTTTAATTAATAATGTAGTTGCTTTTTTTTTTTTAACTTAAAGTTCAGATGCCAGAACCGTATCGCTGCATGAGAGTTTGTGTTTGTCTAAAAAAAAATCTTTCTTTTCTCTGGTTACAGTAGAAAATCTGAGAAAAGAAGATTCAAAAGTAAAAATTAATGAAAAACATTATTTTTAGTCATATTTGGAAAACGTATTTTCGAATCAAACTTGAATTCTTTGGACTAGTACTCTTGCTAGTCTTACATCTTCAAAATTATATTTTGGGGGTTCTGTTCCTTTTGATAATTTCTAGTACTTGAAACCGTTCCAGTTCTGCAACAGAATTATTGGAATTGCCAGTACTGCATCCAGCACTCGGAGAAGATGCAGTGAAATAGATCCAAGTCTGCTGTGATCTGTTATTGCTCATCTTTGCTAAGGTTGAAGGAATAGCTGAGGCACTGGATATATTAAGACTCAGCAATATGACATTTAATTTGATACACTGCTTGCCACAAGATTTCTTCCTCAAACATAGAGTCAAAAAAAAAAACCCACAAAAGATTAGATTTGGATATTTTAGCTCATATCCTTCCTTTGGCATGCTGTACCATGCAAAGCTTCCAGTTTCCTACTGACGATTTCTATTAGAGTTTTCATTGATTGAATATTGTTTCCTTATCTTGTGATGACACAATGAAATGGTAATAAATATTAATATAATATAATATATACAATATTATATATTGTATATTATATTTTATATTTTATATATTTATTTTTTATTAATAATATATATTTATATATTTTTATAATATTATAAATGTATATACACACACACATATATATTTTATAAAAGTCACTGAGCAAGGGTCTTTAGCGCTTTGTCCTGATAAGCAGGACATGGTAATAGGGAATCTGTAGCACTTCTGTAGTTTCTGTTCTGTAAACAGATTACTGTGGAAGTCAGGCATCTTTCTCAGAAGGTAATCTACATATCATTGTACAGAGAAATCTGGTGCAGCTTGAGCAGGAAGTGTATTAAATAATTAAAATATCTAAATATTATAGCTGCTTTTTCACATAGAAATTTTTTATTTAACTTTGCAGTTAGAAACTGGAAGTCATTTAACCCAAGGAAAATAAAATCTACAGCAAATTAATTATCTCAAGAAAACTAACAGCAATTTGTTTGTGTGTGTGTGTGTATGTGTGCATGTATAAAGCAAAAGCCATAGTCATCTAAGAACAAAATCTTAAAGTGGCCATCAGTCAACAAAAATCAAAGTCTTTCCAATTAGAAATGAGTAAGGCATTTTGAGACCTATTTTCATTACAAATTTTATTACTGCACCTTTTTTTTTCTACTGCTCTAGCCTCAAACCGAACATGCCTACCACGAATGGGATTTTGGATGTTTTATCCTAACCATGATGCTGTGTAGACCTAGGAGTCTCACGGGTGGTACAAGTGTATTCAGCGTCTGTTTTTCATGTTTTGTACTTTAATGGAAAATTTCCAGTGTTTGCATGGTCTGCTCTAAGCAATATCTGTTTTTGATGACACGTATGTATAAGAAATCTCTGCCTTTCTTTCTCCTTTGCAAAAGCAGTTATATGCATACTAAATCCATTAGTTTTATAAAGTAAACCAAAGTACATTCTTAAATATTTTTTTTTTGAAGGAGAGTCTTAATGATTCCTGAGAAGTCCACTGTGCTGCTGTTCAAAGTCCTGTGAAAGGCTAAAAAGATAGATTTTTTTTAGTTACATTGTTTTGTTTGTTTGTTTGTTTTGTTCTGTTGGCACTTAAAATGGCAGTTGAGAAATCAGACAAAATAAATTTAAATTTTTACGCTAAGTGTTTTAGTTTTTTGGTGATTCTTGATGAGGCTATTTGCTGAAAAGTCATTTTTTCTAACATGGTGTCAGACTGACTAGAGATTATTTTGCATTTAAAATATTGACCTCACAGTCTACTTGTTGAATTATTAACCCTACTTACTTTCTCATTACCCACTTCCAACAAACTCCTCAAAATATGGATTGTGTACTTAAAATATTTCAGTTATGGGCTCCTCTTACAATTATGGTTAGACAGACTACCTTTATCAGGGAAGACCTTTTCTTAAGGTATAGTTTCTTAAGGTATTGCCCATGTAACTTAAATAGATCCTATTAATTTCATCATTGTTCATCGTTATTTGTCATTAGAACAGCTGAGTGCCATTAGTACTCGCACAGTGGAAAAGGTCCATAGCCAAGTACTGCTGGTCTCCTGTAGATCTGGGTGGCAGCCATCAACAAGTATTACAGGACTGACTGACTTCTTTCACTCAACTGATAAGCTTTCCTTGTATTTTTTCAGATGTTAGGTATATTTCTCTATGATTTTTCTGATACTGGTTATATTTGTATGAAAAAGGGCTGCTGTTCATTTTGCAGTGACGATTTGCTTTTGACTAAACCTTCGGGCAATCGTGGACTTGGTGGCAAATAGATTCCTACATACTCCTGTGGGTGCAATTTTCAAACTTACTGATGGAAAATGTAATTTTGGAATGAGATTTACTGTTAGTATAGTATGATAACTTATATATTCCTTTGTACATATCTTACTTTAAAGATAAGCATTTGATAAAATGGATATTTGTCTGATATGCGTTTTTTTTGTTTGCTTGTTTGGCAGGGTAACTCCATCTTCCGAAAATCCCAATGGTGCTACCTGTAGTGTAAGTCAGGGAAAACCCTCTTTAAGAAGAATAAAAGGGCGAATACATAGAAGCAAAAGTCTTGATAGCATTGATTTCTGTGAATTCACTGTGAGTATTAAATCCTTAACATTTATCCCATTTGAAGTTCTGAGAATTTTACTATAAAGTGGAAAGATGAAAAAAAAATTTGTTCTTCTCTCATTAGGTTTATCTATTTGTCTGAATTACAAAAGTCATTGTATTAGAAATTAATGATGTTATAATCACAAATCTATACTGCTAAATGTTAACAACTGATGCTGCCTCTATAATTAGTGATTTATAGTTACATTTTTTTTTTCCTGGGCAAATATTAGTTATAAATTTTCATGCCAGTTTGTAATATAGCGTCCTGCATAATATGATGCAAACAGTTACCTGGAAGTGGAGTAACTGTTCACAAATATCCATCTGTATGTTATAGTAAAATTCTGGAATGTGAAAAATCAAAGATGTTTTTGAATTACATTTTTGTATTTAGAGTTTGGAAAGCAAAATACTTTATTTTTTACAAAAGTCTCGAAACTTGTAGTATATGGCTATAGTAAAATTATAGAAAAGAAAGTAAATGTTCCTAAAATATATGTTTGCTTTTTGCTTTATGGTGTCATGAATGATATCCCGCTATAACTAAGTGATATTAGTATATCCTTGTTTTCTTCTCTTTGATTGAAGTTTAGATTTGTTTTATAGTGGCAGAAAATGTCATGTCATGATGGTTGTAAAGAATTTAAACAAAACATGCTTTAGAATTTTGGATGAATTAAGAGGAAAAATGGTGGAACAGAGGCACACACAAATTTTAATTTGGCAAGAGGCATTTACATCCAAACAATGGAAGAAACAAAGTGATAATCTGAAAAAAAATATGGGTCATAGAGGGAGGTTTCCTGCTATTCATACTTTTCTTGAAGGAATAGAGTTGGTCCCAAAAAGTCACAGTAATTTTTAAGCTTTTATTGAAAAGCTGTTAAGAGCTACATCCCTGAGCCAACTGGGGAGAATTTAGCCAAAGCCAATTATAATATTACCTATTATATCATATTGTAGAATTTTTTATAAAATACTGAAATAATGTTAAAGAGTATCTTAATACGAAGTTATGAACCTGTTATCAAATTTGAGAAAGAAAGAGAAAGGAGGAAATATATAATTGTCTGTAAGGTTTGTACAAATCTGTGGGGATATGAAGAGAGATTGCATTGTCTGGCAATCCACAAATGCAGCTAATAGAAATGGCAAGGCTAAAATACTCACGTGTGGCTGGGAAGCATCATTTCCCCAGAGAAAGCACCGGAGCGAGTGTGTTTCTGCATGCGCTGCAGTGCGTCTTACCAAGGATGCTGCCAGTACCATATCCTTGAGTTCCTCCTCCTCTCCTCACCCAGGACATTCTTGTTTGGCATTAGTTAAGTCTTGCAGAGCTATCATGGTTTGCTGCAAAGAGCTTGTGGCTTGCCATTGATGAAAATGATGAAATTAGTAGCGAGGGCTGGTGATTTTTGTATTGTTCAGTGTCCAGATGCTTCTGCCGTGCCTGTGTGCTGAGTAACTCGGGGCTCTCATGACTGACCCAGGCCCGCTTAAAGCTGGTTTTGCTGTGTCTGTGCAGCTCCATCACAGCAGTGATACCAGCATAGTGGTTCCTTTACTGAAGGGTAACAGTTCCTTTGGGGAATGGGATTACTGAAACAATAATTTCAGTGTGTGCTGTATGGGTCTGCATCTGTGTGGTCCTATTAGGGAGTTTTATCTAAAATTTCTCCCTACTCTTGGGGTCTTTAAAGAGAAAGAGATTATAGCCAAAGGTAAAAAGAGTACCTTGCATGTTGTAGACACTTTGCAGAGAGATTTGAAACACTTCAAAATAGGGTATATCCGTATTTGTAGCACACATATGTGTAGAATATGTACATCTTTATGTATAAAATCTATACATTAATAGCTAAGCTTTGATTATAAAGACCTGGAGAGGAAGATCAGTGTTGCTCTAAAGTCATGTTAATGGATGATACAAATTTGGATAGCACAAAATGAATTGTAATAATGAATTTTCTCACTTCTGTACAACTAATTTAAAATCACACGGAAATATTCATTGGTATTGTATAATAGTCATCTTATTGTTTTTAACTTGTGATCCAAGATATCCAAAGAAATAGTTAAGATAATTAGTATAGGTGCTTCCAGAGTGCTCCCAGTTCTAAGTGTTCGTCTTGTTAGGTATCTCTTGTAAACAGGCTTGGGCACTTGCAAATGAAATAAAATTGAAAATAAATGATTTAACAGAACCGAGAAGTTCTTATGCATGAAGAGGGAAAGAAGTTTATAAACCTTTCTCCTTACAGTTCTTTTATGCATTAGCATAGCCATTTTATAAACGATGAAGAGGAAAAGCTGCGCATTTAAAAATGGTGATGATTTATGTGCTGATGAATTCAAAATAGTTTTCACTGAGAAGCATCCAGTGAACCATAGGTTTTCTTCATTGTGTAATTGAATTAGGATCCATTTATAATTGTGATTATTACAGAATTTCAATTTAAAACAACTAATGTCTGTATGCATCCAGAGCTGATCACTTTTGTAAAACACTCTTCACCATTTCTAAGCTAAATTCTTACTGAGAACAAATCCTGAGAGTAGGAAGAATTAAAAAATAAGATATGCCTCCTTTTCTGCAAGTCTGAAGACTTGTGTACCCAGTGGGAAAGTTATGTTTCTGGATTTCTGTACTGTGTGTACATATGAATATCTGATAAATGAAAATGTTGTAGTTAGTACTTTGCTATAACTGAGCTATGGCAAGGGACGGGGTTAGGGAGTAGCATTAAGCTAATGAAAAGCTTGATTTTTCTTTACAATGGAAGAAATAGTCAGAGAAGAGACTACTGCATGTGTGAAACTCGAGAAGAGGCCGGGGTGCCTCGTGGAGAGCGCGTTGTGCAGTGTTACCATCCTGTGCGGTGTTGCCATCCTGTGCGGTGTTGCCATCCTGTGCGGTGTTGCTATCCTATGTGGTGTTGCCATCCTGTGCGGTGTTGCCATCCAAAAGCCCCCTTACCCTGTGGTGTCCTCAGCAGACCTCAGGGACTCTCCCTGATTACACAGGGCTACAGAAGGCTACAGAATTGCTGACAAATAGTTTGGGTGTTATCACTAGAAAGTGGTTAACTCTTGTTGCCTAAGCGGGTGATAGTGGAGTTTGTAACAGTCGTGCGTCTCGTTGTCGTTTTGCTGAGATTGTAAGCAAGAAGATAAAGCAGTGAAATGGCTGATAAGCCACACAGTAATGGGGCAGCAGCTCGGTTAAAAGGTGCATCCATCTTCAACTTCTTTCCTATGTTGCTGTATCCTTTCCACATAATATTGCCACCACTTTGTCAAGTTAAGGCCCGATTCCCATAACCTAAGCAAATATGATTTATTGCCCTTCAGTTCTTCTCTGTGGGATTTTACTATGCTCTGCTTCTGCAGATACTAGTCCTTGAGATATTCAGCTTCAGTGGCACATATAGCAAAAAATCCATATTTTGTGGTGTATGTGAGTAGCTAGTTATCTACAACGTAGCAATGTTGCATTTCCACATTTCAGAACACTAGAGGAAAGGAATAGGGTAATTAGCTCTCAGCGAAAGGTGTGAAATACCTACTGCTTTGCAGAATTAGCTTGCCATGCTGACATTCATTACATACAGATTTTTAACGTTCGTTCCATTGGAGCAAACTCTGGCTTTGTACGAGCTTTGCTGTACTGCAGCAGCACTTCAGAGCCCAAGTCAGCGGCAGGGATTTTGTTGCACTAGGCATTGTACAGACACTCAAAGGGTTGACTCTCAAGGACCTTACAGTCTATTTATAACAATAGGTAAGATGTGACTAAACTTTGATTCTTTAGCTACATATGGCTCTCAAGCTGTCCAAGTGCTGCACCAGTCCTAGGGCTTCTGAAGGTCACGCTGGGACTCAGGTGCACTTCTGGGCTGCCCTTTGTGATAGAGCCTGGGGGGCTCTAAGATACCCTCATTTTCATTTTTAATACTGTAACTTTTTGATGGAACTTGAGAAATTACCAGAATTGTCATCTTGAAATGTATGCATATGGGGTGTATGCTTAAAGGGGTATGAACATAACACCTTCCAACTAAAACCAGCCCTAGTGGAAAAGGGAGCTGCCCTTGGAAATCAGAGTGTTGCTGTTATTTACAATACAAAAAAAAAGGAGTTCTGCCTATTTTCTGGAGGCAGCTGGTGCTAGCCTGCTCTCATAAACAAGTTTTCAGCTAGCCTAAAGTCATAATGAAGCAGATTGCTCTCCAGTGCACTTCCACTTGATGCAGAGCTGGGATTCCAAAGAACAGTTTTGCCAAATGTTATGGAAAGGCTTTTTTTTTCCCTTTTCCATTCTTT
The DNA here is from genome assembly GCF_059628265.1 of Tinamus guttatus. Taxonomy (NCBI): domain Eukaryota; kingdom Metazoa; phylum Chordata; class Aves; order Tinamiformes; family Tinamidae; genus Tinamus; species Tinamus guttatus. The sequence continues at coordinate 14,528,691 of NW_028288538.1, forward strand.
CCCAGTCTTTCCATTCTCAGATGTTTTGTCTCTTCTAGTCGTGTTGCAGCAGTGGGTGGCATTGGCTGGAGCCCCTGGGTGCCAGTGCTCAGCGGCTGCTGGGCGCCAGCAGGCAGGATCCTGGGGAGCGCGGCGGGACGGAGCCTGCGGGACACGGAGGGAAACGGCATCTCGTGCGCCTGTTTGCAGGGCCTGCGTGGAAACTCCGTGTCTGGGCGCTCGCCGGTGCTGGCGGGAACGACCAGGGAGCTCCGTGGGGATGCGTGGGAGCCAGGGTGCTGCGTGCACGGGGAGCTGCCCGCAGAACCCGAGTGCCGAGCACCAGCGCCGCAGCGTCGCTTTCCTGCTGCTGCCGCTGTGAATTTCACTTTGCTTATGATCTGTAATGACATTTTAAGGCTGTTTCAAGACTTTACTCATTAACTTTCATGGGTGTTTGCAGTAACATGCTTATTTCATTTCCCTAATCACTTTGGTAGATTTTTTTTCACGTATACAGCAAACTGAAAAGATCACTCTTTTGTTTGAAAGGGCATTAACAAGAAATCGGGTAATTGTTGTTGTAGATAAACCCCGCAGTGAACAGACGCAATGGTCAAGGCAGGATACTGTTCTGTACTGCCCAGCCAGTTCGCAGAGTGTGTTGCAGAGCAGGGCAATATAGGCTGTCCTGAAACACGGGGATTTAATGCAGTTTCCCTTTTATTTAACCCAAACTCCTCTTCCCTTTATCATTTTATAAATGACTGTCATAACAGCTTTTGAAGCGATAGCTCCCATTCAGTAGTTTTGATTTTAAATAAAAGTATTCTATTTTTATACTTTGTCTCGTTTTTCCTGCTGGGTTTTTAATTTGAATATGTGACTGTTAAAAGACGTAAAATGATGAGTTAAAATTTAACTGACATGTAGCTTGTTTTTTTCCTAGGATAAAGATATAAGAACACTGATTTAAAAAAAAAAAAAAAAAGTCCTGCAGGTGTTTTAGTCTTCTTTGTAGCGGGGGAAGGAAGAATTCATTAGCACAGCTGGAGTCTTGTAGATGTCCTTAATTTGTTACTGTTCAGAGAAGTGTAGTTGTTATGCAGCTGTTTGTGAGAATTAAATCCTCTGTAGTAGCTTACACTTCCTTCACTGTGTTGCTGTTGCACAAGACAAATTTCATGCAAGTGAATCATTTCAATTAACTGTAGAATATAGAAGTGGGTTGATAAAACAAATAATTGTTTTAAAATATCTTGGATAAAACAAACTGCCTAGAACTAGCTCCTTGAATAAGGTCAATGCTGCACATAATTACTGTTATTATAATAAAAGTATGTTAAGTCTTTCTTTTGTACTTCTTTTGTAAAATGCACAGAAAAATGCAGAAAGATACATATTATATAGTTAATCATTTTAAATACAGAGAAAATACTTTTTTTTTTTAACTGGTTTTGATTGGAGCAAGTTTGAATTATGAAACTGACTAAAAGAGAAAATACTGTAGTTTTTTGATCCAGGATTATAACTCCTTCAGGAAAGAGGAGTATACTTTCAGCATTATTCATTTCTCTTATCTTGCCTTGTATTTGAGAAAAAAAGAACCCCAAAGTTTTATGTAAGAATGTTCCTACATATTGAGACAAATTATTAATTCTTAAACACCGTGCTCAGTGAAACTTAAGCAACCCTAAGATTAATCTATGAATGTTAATCATAAATGAGCAACTAATGCAAATTGCTAAGTTTAGAATTGTGACTGACTTTCCTTCTCATTGTTAAAATGAGACTACCATTAATATACATAGCTGGAAGTGTTTCAAAAACATGTATTTTGTCTTTTTCAGTAAGGTGTACTATGAATGTTAGTAGAAGAGGAATAAATTAAACAGCATATTTGCTTGTTTGAAATGGAACACCAAGGTTAAATTTCTAAATAGGTTCAGTACAGCAGTTTGAAGCTACCACAGGTAATAACTCTGTAATAGCTATCATAATAGCATCTAGATTTTAAGTTTAATTAGAAATATATTTTTAAGTGGATGCATTTTTAGATTATTTCTTGTTTCTTGTCAGAATAGTGTTATGAATTGGGGCAGATGGAATTGTATTGAAATACTCCTTGGTATTATTTAAAGTAATAGCCAGTTGATTACTTGGTCACGTTTTGCATATGTGATTGTCAGTTGTCATGTCTCTCCTTATTTGTTCAGAAAATGTCAGAAGATATATAGGCCATCGTGTAGCTTGTCCTTACATTACGTAACAGCAGATCCCTCCCTGTGGCCGCGTGGGGTCTGAGCCTCGCAGCGTTCCTCGTGTGCACACGTGCACTTTCCTCCTCGGAGGCCGGAGCTCCAAGCAGGGGTCGGCTCCCAGCTCATCCCTGCGTGAGCCCCAGGGTCCAGGGCGGCCGTAGGGAGCTGAGGAGGCCATGAAGTCTGTCCTGAAGGTGCTTCCTTGCATGTCTTAATCTCCGAACGAGGCTCTGGGTGCCCCACGTGAAGACCAATGTTGTATTAAAGTAGTTTGATAGGGTGACTCAGGAAAAAAATATATGATTCATATAAATATAACCTTCCTGAACAATGGATATTTATCTGTTATTCCTCAGGCAAATGCTAATCAGAGTGGGTTTTTTTTCTGAAAAATCTAGGTTTTGACTGTCATATAGCTTAGAATGCCTTAACATTTTGTAAGGTGTTATATATATACATATATTTAGTAAATAATTTTTCATGCCCAAAAGAGTTTGTAATTTTATAATTCACTTTATGAGTGAATTTATACTGTTTCTGAGTCTGAATGTGTTTCTCTTTCACACCAGCAATTGTTCCCTGATTTATTTGTGTAGTCGAAATTAAAATTATGTGGCTCAATCTATTTTCCTCTTATTGATAGATTTATTTGTTTGACCTTTTCTCCACTGTTGTGTTCAGAGAGGCAGACTAGCTTGCATATGTGGAAACAAGGACAGCAACAATTTCTGTTGCAGGCTCTCAGCCTTGTACTTAAAAATAGCAGATAACAGAAGTGTCAGTATGAATGGCTTTTCAAATATTACACTAGAATATATATGCTGAAAATTCTCGTAGCTTGTCTATTTTAATATTTATATTTGAGAGGTTTTTTTTTCCTTTTGTCAGCCTTTTTGGCCTCACCAGAATCATCTCCTTTTAGAAAATAGACTTTGTGCAAGATTAATTCTAAAGGTCTTAACATTTTATGTTTTTTATTATAAAAAACTCTGAGTTGTCTTTGTCCGTAAAAGCTGCTTGGAATTTTTTATCATGAAATCCATTGCTAAATCTGGGCATTATTGGCCAGTTTTCAAGGATATAAAAATTTCTTGGAGAAAGTAAAGGTTCTGTAATGCCAGTGTTGTCAGCCTCAGGATAAAGTGTTCAAAGAGAGCTGATTTTTTTTTTCTTGTTTCTTTTTCTCTCAAAAAACCTGAAATGTTTCCAATGACCTTCAGGTACCTAGTCTGTGTCTCTCAGAAAGAGATTTCCTTGGTCCGTGCTTGACCATACTGAAGGGACCCTTCCGGTTAGGAATGGGAATACTAATGTTCTCCACAATATGAAAAACTTAAAATTTGGGGGGCACTTAAATGAGCTGAAGGATATTCTTTTTCCTGAAATATGGGAATTCATCCACATAACAAATCAGAGTATCTTCATAAATTATGCACAAAGAAAATAGCCACAGCTATAATTATGATTTTAGGAGTTTTTAAGCAATCAGCTGCCTTTCACGAAGTGGGATTCTTTTAAAGCTGTATGTCAGTCAGACAGGACAGCTTTAGCATGCAGCTACTTTTGGACCCTTCCAGACAAACAGATATAGATTTATGTGTAAATGATGTGAGCAGAATATCTGCAAGCATTGTAGTCATACTCATTTTATTTTTGATAAGCATGAACATGCATGTAGTCAAATGCATAAAGCAGAAGGTGTAAGACAAGCTGGGCAAGATCTTGCCCAAACTTTCTTGCCTGGCATTAGAAGGTCTGTGAAATTAGTTCCTTCTTGGGTTACAATAAAAGATATACTAATCCAAGTGCTGCATAACTGTAGCTTAGATACTCCAGTCAGAATTGCTGTCAGAACTCTCTCAAAGTGGATATTTCACAGTGCCGAGTTGTATTTCTTTCTTTATGCTTCTCAAAAAGCACCTCCGAGAGATGAGACGGTATCGTGAGTGGTTCCGTAGCTACTACCTGCCTCTCTTACCCTTGAGCATGACTGGGCTTAGTGTGTCGCTGTCCAGCTGCTGTGGGGCCTGGATTCATGCACTTTGCATGGAGGACACAGAGTGTTACTGGGTAAGCTCATTTTCTGTCAGCACATCTCAATACAAATTTGAGAACTTTGTTGGCCCTAAACTTCCTGTCAGATTGTACCCTCACTTCCAAGAGCTGGGCCTGGCCCTAGTCCTTCAGCAGTGGTTCTAAGTTGTCAGTGTCACCCTGCCACTCTCTGCTTTCACCAACATTTTTTACTTTGCTAGTTAGAAGTCCCAGTGGGTTCTTTGGAATGTGTCATTCATCACCCGATAAAGTATTCCTTCTCTTTAACATTCGTCATCTTTTGAAGCAGTTCCCTGTCCGGCCCATTCCCAGTCGCTGCCATCCAAATGGCTGACAAGTGGGCCTAGGCAGGGAACAAAGGAATTTGCCTTAAGCAGATGGTTTATTTTAAGAGGATGAGCTGTGGCTAATGTGGAAGAAATGACAGGATACTCTCTGCAGTCAAAAAAGATTTTGGAATGTATGCGGTGGCATAAAGTTTAGCTGCAGTCACTTTGTAAAAAGAAATAAAATGTTAAAATATGAGAAATACAATTCTGTGCGTTGAACGCTGAAGATAAATTATGTTCTAAACAGCACCTAAGTCTTCAGCCTAGGTACTACACTACTAAAATGATTGTAAGCACCTTGGAATTGAGACTGCATGATTCTGCAAAAATGTCTTAGGAAATGTCTAGGAGATTTTTTTCCCTTTTTTTTTTGTTTGCTTCTGAAGTCCAGAACTCTGGATGTAAAACAAACTGTTTATGTGCTGTCCTTAGACTGAAAAAAAGAGTTAGAACGTGTCAATGGTCTAGGGAAGTTAGCGTGGGCTGACTCAGTACTTGCAACAGTAAAAACACTTTTAGTTTGCAAAGATTGTGGTTTCTTTTGGCTCAGATGTCCTTTCTGTCCTCTGGCACAGTTTACTTGATTTTTCAAAGAAATATTGGATGTTTGTTACCCATTTATATCTAAGAAAAGCAGCTTGCTTCTCCCACTGGTATAATATGCCTTTGCATATTGCAATGCAGTATTCGGTGACGAAGCCTACAGGACTGGATAACCTCTAATGAGCAGCTGCCTTTGGATATTTGGCACTGTTATTAGCAATATACTATTGGGATCACAGGCTCCCCTAATAAATTTAGCAGTCTTGGCAGTACTATCGTTATACTTATCTAGCACCCCTCAGAGCTAGAGAATTTGAAAAGTACATCTTTTTTTCTTACCATGGTGAATGCCACTGCATGAATAGGAAGCAAACCATGAGTGCGTTTTTATGAAGATTTGACATTTAATTTTTGGTATCTGCTGCCTTCCTCCAGCTGTATGCTATGCTGCTTTTCATTGCCTGTGAGGACAACCCAGGGCACACCTACTGCAAGGTTATCAGTGACAAAGATGGGGAAGAATCAACAAGGAGAAGATATGCTCTTAGAGCTGCCCAAATATTCCAAAATCAGAGCGTGGTGTGCTCAGAGTTTCTGAGCACACTCCAAAGGGAAGTTGGGAAAGGCAAATACTCTGAGGGATGTCTGAGGGATGTGTTGAGTTCCAGTGAGGTGCCCTGCAGTTCTTCAGGTAAAGGAAAATAATGAATTCAAATACTCAAATACTTCAAATACTTATGTTGTATGTAGAGAACATACAACATAAGCTACAGCTGTAGTTGATCTCTTCCCACTCTTAGGAGGAATTCTTTGACCTACCTGTAATTAGTGCGGGAGATTGTTGTGAACTCACGGGCATCGTAGTGGGATCCTACCTGAAGTACCTCGCACTTTTTCAGGTCTATGTGCTTTTTACACGTAGACAGTGAAATGCTGCTTTTTGAAACCATGATGTATTTACTCTTACAAGATAGAGAAATAACCTCCCAAAGTAACAATACCTCAAGAGATACTTGAACGCTTCTCACAATTTATAAGTGGCTACACAGTCTTCTTTCTTTTATTCTTAAACACGCAAGCACATGAAACTTGGTCGACTAAGCTGACCAAATTCAACTTACTTGGTTACCTGCCAGTGTTTGCATAATCATAAAAATACATGGCTTTTCCTTCTCTATCCAAAAAGTAATATAGGGGTGACCTGAATCAAGTTTATTCATGTTGCACCACCTTACTAAAGTTCTTTCCAGTAACTGCATTCAGTATTTCCTTTGCTTTGATTGGTAACATTTTTTTGGACAGTATAACACAATGGCTCTGCATACCTGGGTGATTCCTGCTGAACTGGAAGCTTGCAAAGCACTAGCAATCAAGGGATGCAAACATCCAGAACTGAACTGCATTCCTTTCCCTACTTCATAGCAATTCTTTCACTGTATGTACACTGGCAAATAAGGAGGAGCTCAGACACATGCCCAGAAATGCGATATGTTGATCCAAAAGTTTTGTAGCCAGTACTTTGCTCTCTCAGATCTGTGTCATTAATCTCCTTTGAGGTATTCATTTCAGGGATTCAGAACTACTGGTGCAAACTATGGGGCAATCTTGGAGCTTCTAAAGATGAGTGCTAGAAGAATACAATTTGGGATGGAAAATAGATAACTGGAATAGTTTTTAAAACGAGTGCAAAATCATCCAGATAATGGATGAGTCAGGAGAATTTGCTGGACTTGATCCCGAACTCCTAAAATTCCCTGGCAAGGTTTAATTTCTCTTCAAGCAGCGCAAACTTTTCCACTTTAAGATTTGCATTTGCAATAGTGCCTCTACTTTGTGGTGTGCTCACAATATTGGTAATACACAATTTGCAGTGTTATATTTCATCTGCTGATACATATTATCTTGTAAGAATACTATATACTGGCGAAGACAGCAAAATGCATATATAAGTCAACAACATAGCAGTGTAAGTAGCTGTGTGCCAGCAGAAATCTTACTTACAGGCTATATGATTCCACTCATATCCGTAGGATTTTCAATATGGAGATTGTGTTCCTTTTAGGCCCTTCCTTTTAAAAGCGTTTTCTTCAACGAGGAGATGGGAATAACATACTTGGCTTATTTGGGATGAGATGTTAGATGTCCTTGACTGGATCATATACATTTCATAGCATCCAAAAACACCACCTGATGCACTGCAGTTATACTTTGTCCCTTAATGATTCTCCTCACTCAGTGGTTCCCTAATGGTTTCACATTAATATTTAAATAATGTGTCTTCCTTTTTTTTTATTTTCCCATCCAATTTTTGCTCTTCTTATTTATGTTATAGTAGTAGTTCCTAGAACACCCTGTTGGGTTGTGAACTCCACTGTACCAGATGCTCTACAGATGTGTAAGAAGATCTGATTTTCTATGTATCAAATATGTTCATGTGCTAAAATGTTTTTAAAAACACTAGTGTAGATGCATTAATTAAAAATAATAAGGGACAGGTTGGTGATAGTTTTGATTCCCATGGTTTTATCTGATGCCCATTGAGCTGCCGGGCCGTGCCCAGCCCAGCACTGCATCTTGGCTTGGCTCCGCGTCCAGGTCATCAAGTGCTTTGAACTCAGCACGGGAAGGCTACATAGCACGGTTGTTCCCTTCAGAGAGCTAGAGCGTCTTGTTTCAGACTTTAGGTAGGGTTCGTAGTAGCTAATTTCTGGGGAAATGTAAAAGAATAGATGTATTTATTGAAATTATATTCTTAAGTAACTGACTTAAAACTCTGTGGCCACAATTCCTGCAGATTAATAAGGCAAGTTGTCTCTTTATTGTCTTCTTGCACATAAAGAAATTATAAGATTTATACAGAGATGTGTACGTGGTTGAAGGGGTGTTTAACCAAATGGAAGAAGGAATGGGCTGGAATCTGGAGGGCTGTGAAGTGCTGCTGTCCGTGGGCGCAGCGCGTTCTCGCAGCCGTTCGAGAGGAACACCAGCAGGGTGCAGGGTTGTGCTGCACGCTGCTGCGGTGCTGCTGCTGGCCGGGCTTGGTCCAGCTTCTCTGCTGTGGGATGTGCTTTTAGAATGCTGTCTCCTAGGGAAGATTCGAGCATATAGCCTCAAAATGGTGGGATCAGCTTTGAAATGTCCTTATAAGATAGTCCAAAATATTTCAAATAGGAGAAGGTAAAAGATGGTCAGACCTGGAAAAATAGTAATAACCTCTCCCTGCTCCCCAACACACACACACACAAAATATCCCACCTACAAACTCCAAAGCCTTAATGATTTTAAGTCACAGACTGGTTGGACCCGGTGGTATTTGGGGTACCTATCTGGAAAACCACAGTAGTAGGTTTCTTCCTCTTGTATATTTAAATTTGCCATATATTGGAGCCTTTTCAAGGTCTTTCCAGGAGTTAACGTTGATTTTCCTGAGAAGAATTATTGACTAGATTGTATTGAAAAGGTGGTATGCTTTGGAGGTGGTGCATCTACCAGCCGGGGCAAAAAAAACAGGGAGCAGGGCCAGAAGGCAGGAGCTGGCGGGAGCTTCACCTCATCATGGCAGAGAAGGGAACGTGGAGCCCGAACTGGGGGATGATGGAGCCAGGGCCGGGATGCGCTCTGAGGAGCAGGGGCCGCGCGGAGGCAGCGCGGTTGCTCACAGCAGCGTTGGATCCCGCCACACTGCACCACCTCCGCGCAGCAGGGCCGGCCCGCGGGACGGCGCCGCTGCCCGCGCCTGCCCTTGGCTGCCCTTGGGGCCCGCGCGGCGCCGCGTCCCCGCCTCGCCGTGCGGCCTCCGCCGCCGCAGCCAGCGTGGCCAGGGCACGGGGCACCCACGGGACAGGGGCGCCTCGGTGGCACCCGGGCTGCCGCGCGGGGCCCTTCGCGTGGGCGAGCGGCCGGCAGGAAGGAAGGCTGCAGCCTTGGTTCCCATGAAGAAAAATCATCCAACCTAGCTCTTAGGTCAGCAGAAATAACCAGCTCCAGGCAAGATTTTAGGTGTTCACCATTCACATTTCCAGATTAATCTTTTTGCACTCTCCGTTGCACTCTCTTGTTGCACTCTCCATCACTTCGCAGCTCTGACAGTGGAATTAAGTGCCTAAATGAGGCTAGCAGGCTTTTCCAAGTTGTTTGTGGGCTAAATTTAGATGTGATGTAAATAGTACGCAAAGTTGGTTTGGGTGCAGTGAAGGAGTGAGATATTAGGCAGGGAAAAATGGCTGGAAGAATCGATGAGACAAACTATGGACGTTATGTGTTTACCACTGTGATTATACAGACTTATCTGCCTGTATCAAACAGACTGTATAAACAGACTGTATAAAACTTGAAACAAGCTACAGAGACCTCACAAATGTAGGTTAAGACTGGATCCTATGAAAACATTTTTGAAGTGAATGCTTTTTGTCCATGTACATGAGTTATAGTATCACAAATCTACTCATAAAACCATCGTTTGGGAAATGAGTAGAATTTGTTTGGATAAAATCAAGCATTTGCATTAAAAACAATGTACATATCCACCCATAAACCCACTGGAGTTTTGTTAATAAGGACCAGTTATTTCTCCTCTTCTCTTTTACTGCTGCATTTTTTCCTGTTTTCCAAATCTTGTGCTAATTAGCCTCCTACCTGCCTTTTCCCAATGCCAATTCTCACTGTCTCACACCACATTCAGTGCCTGAATCCCCTTCCTTCTGTCTTATGCTGGCAGGAATTCATCTCTCTGCATGATAAATATGTTAATTAATTTTCTCATATACTGGACTATTATATAAAACTTTAAACTTGTTTTATCTAATCTTGCATATTAATCACATAGCTTCTTACATGTATGTAATTTCGTATATGCTCTGTAATACTGTTGGGATAATTAATTTAAGAGGCCGCATCTCCAACTATCTACTTCTGTGTTATCCCTAGTAACTAAAAGGAGACAGAAATGCACCATGAAACAATCCATCTCCACCCGAATCTGTTCTTTTCCCTGTCCATTTTCAATATATTCGGTTGCTCTTTGAAAAAGCAGGAATAGGGAGGGCTGTGGTGGTAGCGAGCAGCGCGATGACACTGAACGTTAGAACTGCTGTTCTGCAAAGGACAGGACAGGACAGAGCAGGGGGAGGAACCTGTGCCGAATGCCGCAGTGTTACACTTTCTATGGACTGGTTTGCCCCAATGAAAGGTAGATTCTCTGCTAAGTATTAAATATTCTATTTACATAGTGATTGTTACCAAAGAGTGTGGCACACGATGCAAACATCAGTTACACTAGTCCAGTCTCCAGTCTGAGAGTGTCCAGAACCAGATGCTGAACATGCTCTCAGTAAGCACAGGTTTCTGTTTTCTCTAAAGGGTTCCATTTCTAAAGAGATTAGTTTGGGCCCTTAAACCAAATTGTTAGTATTCTTTTCAAAACTGTTAGCATTAACATGTATTCTAGAGATGCAAGTATCTTATCTCTCTTTACAATTCCCCAAGTTCTGCCCTCAAAACGTCATTGACAGTGAGTTTAACAACATTTCAAGAATGTTATTCTTTTTAGCATCTTTTTACTCTTGTTGAGACAGCTCATCTATTAGTTTATTAAAAATCCTCTTGTTCTGATAATCTGAGAAAAAAAAAGGAGATTCTCCTCATCTCCATACCCATCATTCTCCTGGTTTGTCCTATTGCAGTCTTTTCAGTCTTTCTTCATAAAAGAGATTTTTCATACAATCTTGTAGCTTTCCTCTGCAGTGCCTCTGGTTCTGCAGCTCCTTTTTTAGGAGGGATGACACATAAGCATAGAATTAGGGTGAAGACCTGTCACCAGGTCCTTGAGGGTATTATAGTGTTTCCCTTGTTATTCTCCATCCAATTCTACATGTATCTTAACATCGTGTTATCTTTTTCTTGACTAAAGATATATACAAAGAAAGCTCAGATCTTTTTTACTGATCTTTCTATGGCTAACTTAAATGACACAAAACTTATTTGCAGTAATACAGTTAATTTAGAGTTCTCATTGTAAAAAAAAATTGTAAATGTGATTTTTTAAAAAATTTGTATTAGCTGATATTTTTGAAGTTTTATTTGTTTTCATTTTGCCTGTTCTACTAGTTGTTTAGGATCCCTGAAGTTGTTCATGGTATTTTTGGTCCTGACTTGTGTTAGTCGTCTGCAGATTTTTTAATTTGCTATTCATTACTTTAGTTAGATTATAATTTCCTGTATTAAACAAAAGAGGACTTGGTACTGAAGTATGGACCAATACACTGCTATGGTGAAAACTAACCACATATTTTTATTTTTCACTTCAGAACTCGCTTTTGACCAAAGATAGATTTTACAAATTTAAATTATCTTTGTCAGGTTCAGTCTTAGGATTTTTGTGTTTTTAAGGATTCTGTTGCCTATTTGTTCAAGTACGGAGAAGTTAATGATATTTCTGTATTTTTTATTTTGTTAGCGCCCAGCAAGCCAGCAACCTCACTATGAGTGCACTTTACAAATATAGGTACATTGAGAACCAAAATGAGGCATCTTGGTATATTAGAAACCTTTTACTATCTCATTGGTTCTATTTTAGCTGCACTATCACCCGCTGCCCTGCTGCAGTAGATAGGAAGCTGAAAATGGTAATGTACATGCACAGTGCAGTTAAAGAAAACATCAGCTGAATCAAAGTCCTTTAATTCAATTTTGTCAATGCCTACTAATCTTCCTTTGCTATTTTTCTCCTTTTATTGTCCTACAGCACTGAAACCTCATTAGCGCTGTCTTGCTTTGCTTGTAATAGCTTTTCTTTAAATCCATTAATGCTCCCAATGAGATTACTCTGAGAATCTGAAGGGAATCTTCAAGAGTGGATTGTTACATTTTTAAAAAGCAGCGTGTCAGTCCTACTGGTAAAAAAGTTAGTGAATTCTTGATAATCATGTCTCCCTCACAGATGTGAACAGTAGCTTTGGCAGGAAACCTGTATTTATTCCCCATACATCTGTGATACAGAAGATCAGTGATCAGAAGATGGTCAGTTACTGTTTTAAATAACTGGGCTGTAAGAAATCCTTGAAACACCCTAAATTAAAGCAAGCAAACAAACAAACAAAACCCTCATGTTTGGCTGTCCAGTTGGCTTTGATTTCACTAAGTTTTTGCAATGTGACATTCAGGAGACAGAAAGACCCGGGAAACTGGGAAAGACTTAGAAACACAAAGCTGCTGCCTGGTGGTAGTAGTTGGAGTTACTATTTACCAGCAGGAGTGAGTTTATCTCATTACTGTTCCCTTGGGGTCTAAGTCCAGCCCACACACATACCAGAATATTTAAATATGTATAGAAACTATTTTCAACCCCTTTGAATCAAGTTTTCTCTCACCCCAGCTGGCTTTACTTCTGCATTGTGGTCTCTGTTGGGTTCCCATGCTGAACTTGTAATTCTTTCATGAATGCTTCCTTAAGGGAAACCACAAAATCTGCTGACACCAATGAATTTCAGCATTTGAAAGACTAAATCGTCTTTAAATGTCAAGTTATGTTCCAGGTACATCATTCTTCAGTGTCACTTCAAGGCTTTAGTGCACACTGCGTGCAGGAATGCATCAGTGTGTTGTATACCATGAGTCATCAAGAAACCTGCAGTCTATCATTGCAAAAGTAATTTATACTGTGTCTCTTATTCAGAATTGAGGCTCAGAGGTTGTTTTAAACAACCTTAAATTATCTGAAACTGCAAATGAAAGAAAATCAGGAACTAGAACTGAGAGGTAAGGCAACAAATTCTGCAGCAAATAAATTCAGGGGAACTTCTGAATATTGTCCGGAACTTTTTAACTTTTGTCTTTTATCTCCATAGACTCTAAGTTCCTGGCCACGGTAGTGATTTCACCAAACAGATGTTCTCTTCCTGGCTTCTCAGCCAAATCTTCTGTTTCCAGTTTATGAATTATGCTACTGACTAGTGAAATTCATTTGACTAATTCTTTCTTGAGAAAGAGCAGAGTGCTATAATTATTAGTTTAGTTTGGATTAGAGGCATATTGTCTGTTTAGAGTTGAGTGTATAGGTAGCTCATTGAAGCATGAGATGTGATCACAAATAGATACCATCCTTTTGAACCTTCTGTTTTAGGAGAAGTTTCCTTTCCTGACATTGGATTCCACTTGATGCTTAGGAGTGTAAAGATCCTTGTGACTTTTTGTAGAGAAGATAGATTGTATAACATCATATCATGGTGGGAATATAATAGTTACGTAATGAATCCTCTTACACTGATAGGTATTACCACGAACATTAAGACTTTGAATATTCAGGGTTTTTTTCATATTCATACATGACTGCATGGACCCTGCAGAGATACTCAACCTTCTTAACACATTCTGAGAACAAAAAGGGAGGAAGCTTTAAAAATAGTATGTTGGGAGCACAGCTGGATTGGATGGTGACCAAACATCTCCGAAGGCCGCAGAGAGTGACTCTCACAGCTGGGCTGGCACTCCGGTTCCGGAACAACCGCTCGTCAGGACAGCCACGCAGCTGACCCTGTGTGATGTATGCGAGTTGACTTGAGCTGCTTCAGATCTGTGTGCAGCTCAAGAGCCACATGTTGGTCCCTCTGGCATAGATTGTTCAAGTTTATTATGTCTTATGGCATGCTGGATGTGCTGGATGGTTTGTTATTGCAATACATTATGTATGTATTACAAGGCAAAGAGCATATCCCTGAGATAGTCCTTGTGAAGGAATTCAGAAAAATAGTATGAAACATAGTTATTTTTTTCTTCTGAAAATGTCTTCTTTTATCACCTTCATTCTGCAATGAAATTTGCTTTCTGTAGTTCAGCTTCCTCCATAGGCACTTAGCCATTAGCAATGAAGGCTGATTAACTGAATTTCTGTCCAATTTCTGCTTTCAAAACGTATTTTAAACAAAAATATTTAAAAATTTTTAAACAAAATTTATTTGGAATTAAATTTTTATTTCTCTGCTGTGTGAAATTATATCTTTACAATTTTTATTTCCATTAGTATGCTACACCTTTCTTCTTCCCATATGACAGAAAAATCAGTGTAAAAGCCAGACATAGCATGAATCTCATATTCCTCGTCCCCTGCAGTTAGTGCTTTGATTACATCACAGATTTTGGTATCTGCACAAGACACAAGCACTGAATGCTTTTCTGACTGTGAATGTCTTTTTGCCTACTGTCATTGCAATTGCCTCATGAGGACTTTTTTAGTTGATGCTGATTCTTACTGACCTTAATCCCTCTTCTGAAGAGAAATGCCTGTCGAACCTTGTAATACTGTCAAAAAGCATGAAGTTCAGAGACTCATCGCCTAGCGATGGAAAAGACCCGTTAGGTCATTGAGTCCCTCCCTTGTCCACACGAGATTCTCCATGGGGACACTGTGGTATTTTGCCAACTCAAGAACGGTTGGTAATTCTTCATCTGGAAACCCAAAGATCCGTCTATCGTCCATACAGACAAACTGTTATGTGGCAACATTTCCCCTGTGTTTGCTTAAATTCTGAACAGGAGACCTTTCGGATAATAACTGAATGTAGATCCAGGGTGTCCTCATGTGCCTATGGCTGTGGTATATCATATCCAGAAGATATGAATGAATCCTGGCAAAATAACAGAAAATATTACCAGTGTCTAAAAGGACAAGTGACCAAGCAGATTAGCATTCCGATTCTGAACTGCCAGGAAATTCTTGTTGAGAAACTGAATATCAGTGACTAAATTTATTAGTTTAGTAATATGGCAGCTGTCTTCTCAAGTATCTCAACAGAATCTTGAGTAAAATTTTGAACTTAGCAAAGCCACATGTTTTTTTTTTCAGGTTACCTGACATCAGATATAGTATGTCAAGCTGTAGTTCTTCTGTAAAAAGGAGGGCACTGAAGGATCCTCGGTATTAACGAATGTGGATTGATCTTACTGAAGAGCTTTTTTTCTTGACTATAGCTTCAAATGAACTAGGTATATATGTAGATGTATACGGAGACTGTTTTTTGGGTACTTTTTATTTTGGCGAGTTCCGTATGCTTATCTGTGATGTTCTTATCTGAACAAATCTCATGTCTCCTAAGGAGCAGCCCATAGCTCTTCTGGAGTTTGGTGTTCAGTGTGCTCCTCTGGGGCTGTAAGGAACAGGCTATGAGATGTCGGTAGCTGCTGTCTGACTGTACGGGCAGTCCCTATAGGTTCAGTCTGTAACCTAGAGGCTGTAGTTGTACACTAGCCAGGCTTGGTGCAAGCTGTAAGGACAGTGACTGCCTTGAATTACTATGCATATAATTAATCCTTAAAATAGCTATCTTTCCGAATGTAGGGTAAAAGCTTTAAAGGGATATCCACAGACTTTTTTTCCCTGCAGTTGTATTTAGTTACTTAGTGCAACATAGGAAAAGAAGTGCTGGAAATCTTAAAACAAAGACTAGTTACAAAAACTACAGACATTGTAATTTCCCTGTAAAATAATACTAGGTGCTTTAAAAGTATAAACAAAATTTTGAATAGCTTAAATGCTAATTTAATTATGAATAAGTGAAATATGCCCTGCTTTGAAACATGGTTTCCTTAAAACGTCTTTAGAAAAGACTGTATCTGTCTTTGTACAATCATACTAGTCTTTTTGCCAAGAACTGTATTTTATTGTGACATCCATTAAGACATTGAACTCTCTGATTGCTGATCATTGATCGAAGTATCTCACAAATGGATTCTAACAGGTGATTCATTCTGTAAATAGACTTTTAATTACTTGAAAGGAAATGCTTAGGCAATTATTGAAAATATCTCTTTCCATAAATATGATAGCATGCGTGCAGCTCTCTTGCAAGCTTTTAGATGTATTCAGCTGTGTGGAATCTCAATCCTGTGCCTAGCCACACCACAAATTGACTTCACAAAATCCTTAATAAAATCAATCACTTTCTTTTAGAGGAAAGTATCAGCTCGGGTAGGTCCAAGAGCAGGTCTGGGGGCAAGAAACTGGCTTGCAAATACAAAGTAGTGTTTCGTAAAAAATGTGAAAATGTGCATAGACAGAGAGATCCAGGTTTTCTTAAAATATTAACTCTATCTGTATCTTCATCGTTAACAGAATAAAAAGAAGAATTAAAAATAAAAATATACTTCGGTGCAAGCAATGAGCAATAGACCTCCTTTCTAGATAACAAGAATAGGTAAAAACATAGACCAGAAAAGAGTTTTAACCTATTCTCTTTCTTCTCCCATTTAGGATTTCAATCTACTGTCCTTGTAAAAAATTGTAAAAATGGATAGGGTTTTGAAAATTTAAGTCTTTGGTTTATTATATGGTCTTAGAGGTTTTACAGCAAAGTAGTCATGTAATTTATTATGTTAACGGAAGGTAAAACTTTTGACATTCCTTAAATTTTAATCCTTCTGTAGAGCATGTGATTTCATGTGATCTCTCACCCTCTGAGAAAGTGCTTCATTATCTTGCATAAGAGTTTGGCAGATCTCCATCTTTGCTCTGCTGAATAAAGGAGTAGTGTTTCTAGAGAGACAAGTCTGAGAATTTACAAGATGGAGAAGGAGCTCTAGGTTTGAAATCCAGGCCATAACTGCCTGTCAGAAGCCCCAGAAACCAGGCTATTTCTTTTTTCTTTAGTCGTGTGGCTATTGATATATGTGTTTTAACAGAGGCATTTTTGTAGGAGCTGAATTTTATATATAAAAAAAAGTTTACGAAATATTTAGAAGTCATTTTCATTTCTAAAATAATGAGCTGGTACTGTTTTCCTTTCTCTTTAGATTAAACACTTGTAATGATTGTTTCATTATATTTTCTGGTTTTCTATGGGTACCTTAATTTGTGGTCTCTCTTGCAGTTTTAACACTGCAAGGTCAAGGATTTTTTTCTAATTCGTGTCAGTGTAAATAGGACCAGAGACAAATGCTTGCTATTGCAGCAATTTTATGCTCTCTTAGAGTTACAGGTAAAAGCCAGATTTTAAAGGAGGTTCCTGTGCGTTTTATGCAGTAACATAAATGTCTGCTGAGTAAAACATCTCTTAAAAAATCTGCGTGTAAGGAGGCAATTCCCTTTCTTGGTATTCTTGAGCTGCTTTTCCCGGGTATTTTAGTATGAATTATGCACATCTCATGTTAGTGCCCTTATTTTATGTTGGAATAAACGTTGCTGTGTATTGTTCTCCCTGGACAGTTTTTCTCATGGTTTTATAGATGCCTACAGAGGATATGGCATGTGGTAGCAGTAGTTGTTGTTTGCTCGTTTTGCTCCAGGTTTCACCTCTCCGTGTGCTGCCGGGGTGGCTGGTGCAAATGCCTCCAGGAGGGCACCCTGGGGGTCTGGGTCTCCTTGTGCAGATAGACTGTAGGTTTAAACTGAGGGGCAGACTGCAAAGCCCATGTGGACCTACCAGTAAAATCTGCAGGTACCTGGGGAAGCTGGGCATCCTGCACAGCATTTCTCCTGACTTGTATTTGTGGAAAAATCTATGTTTTAAATAAGCAATGTTAAAATAAGTGAATGAGCCCAAGTAAGCGACTTGATATACATAGCAAGGCATTTTTAAGTCATTAATCTGTCAGTGGTTTTCTTGCTTACGTGAGTCATTTAATCTCTTTGAGATTCAGTTCGCTGCACAAAACATGAGTAGTATATAGCTTCTTCCAGGTGCACAGGAGAAGTATGTGGGAGACTGAGAGCTACTGCCATTTATGACAATGGGTTTCTTATAGCTGTATGAGCTATCCTGCTACAAGGTATTCCAGGTCTATTCCTGTAATGAGTTTGCAGCAGTCCCTAACACAGTGTGCTCCAGATTGCCTGAAGATAGTGAAGTTTGTGATGGTTTGAAGTTGCAATAGGAGTTTAAATCAGGTTTCAAACCTCTGCTAATATTTTTGTCTTCACTATGGAAGTGACTTACCTGTCAAAGGGATAGTTATTGCATGCAGACTTCATCTCAAGTCTTAGATTAGGTTTTTTTTTACTGCTTTACATGCAATTTCAAACTTGTGCTGGCTGCTGTTACAGTTGGGATCCAATCATAGTGAACACTTCTCAAAACAAGCTGCACATCCTTTAGATCTGAAAAAAATAAGGGTGATTCTTGGTAATTTCTGGCATTTCATAACTACTCCGCCTTACTGTGTAAGAGGTTCATTTTCAGCGATCCTAATATTTAATGCCAAGCAAAGGAGCCGGGAGCTTGACCTTGCACACCCTCCCACCAGTTGCTGCTGCTTCTCCCTGCCACATCTGCAGCTCTTCCCTGTGCCAGTGCCCCGGGAAATGCGCCCAGTGACTTGGCTGTCCAGACCCGCAAGGTGCCAAGGTGAAGACAGGCTGTGGAGGAGCAGGATTATCTGCACTGACTCCTCCCCTGAGGTTGCAAAAGGTGCTGTGGTGTCCTGCTCTGCCTAGCAGAGAAACACAGACATCTTCCCCTGTCAACTAGAGCGTAACGTACAACACGGAGAGGGAGTTTCCCAACTGAGAATTCTCCATCGGAATGTCGGAAAAGAGAGAGCTGCAGATCACTCCAAGGCCAGAATGAGCCCCAGCAAGGAAGAGAAGGTGATGCTGATGCCTCATAGTGAGCTTCAACAACAGGGCAAGGCACTTGCAAATACTTCTAGACAACAGCTGAAGATCATGCGTCAGGCGCGTGCGTCTGAATCCTAAGGGTGCGTGTGCGGAAATTAGAGATTACGTGGAGTGGCTCAAAGTGCCAGTTCAAAAAATATTTTACTAGTAAGCAAATCAATAGCAATCACTAAAGGTTTCATTAGATTAATAATTTACACTCTTATCATGCAATTGATTATTTATTGTAGATGCACTTGAAATCATTTCAGCTCCACTTAAAATAGTTTTAGTTTAATCTATTGAAATGTGGGATGAATCTTATTTCTCAGAGTGCTATTTAAATTGATTTAAATGTGTTTAAACTGGATATGAAAGTAACTTAATTAATTTAGAAAACTACAACAATATTATTCACATATACAGCCATAGCAGATACTTCTGTTTGAAGTGGCATAGTATCAGTTTTAGGCACAACGCAATAAATCCTTTTTTGAACTTGCTGCATGGCTGTGGGAACAGACCTCCTTTTTTCCAGACATGCATATCAAAAGCACTATCAAGTTGATTTTGAAATAGCCAGAGACATCCCTATTTGGATTTGCTGCATTCTGTGTGGAAACTCTGACCAAGATTTGACTATCACATTGGTGACACCAATCAATATTCACTAACAAATCAATCCATTCACTTAAAATAGCCATATTTGCTATAGATCCAGTAAGCTTAGTCACCTCCATAGATTTTTACTATCTATGAAGTAGTCAGACACCCCATTTTTCAACAAAATGTTTTTCAGATAGTCTCAATTTGTGCATAATCTTGCCTAAAACATATAACTCCAAACATATATTACAAATATAAATGCACCTCATGTTTGTTCAAAGTTGTTTTTATTGATGTACTTGTTGATTTAGTCGATGTGTTTGTGGTATTAGCAAGTGCCTCCTCTCTGGGATGAGCTCAGCCAGTCTCACCCTGTCCGACCCCCGAGGCGTTTTCCACAGCCATAGGGTACTGTCTGTTCAACAGCCCCTTGCCGCCTTCCTTCACCTGTTCCTGACCATTTCTCCATTTATTCCACAACAAAGCCATGGCATTCTGCACCTCCCTTCTAGAAATAATATAAATACTTCTCGTTTAGGTTGGAAATACTAGCTAAGCTGCTAAGTGAAGGTGAGTCTCTGTATTTACGTTCATAGTTGTCTAACAATACATACATGATCAGTGGGTTTCTTTACTGCAGCAGAAAGATAAGCTTAATTAGGATACTGTTGTTGAACTGGTGGTATCCTCAGGATGCCAAGGAAATTTCAGTTAAATAACAGTATCTAAACTTGCCAACATAAAAGCAAAATACTCTTGCTGGTAGTAAGACTGGTCTTTTAAAACAGAATATTTTGCCATTGGCTAGAAATAAAGTGTATAGATATGACAGAATGAGCCCTTGTGCAAAAACATGCCATTGGGACCCACAAAAGCTGTAAACATTTTATGATATATGCCAACTCCATTTAGATTTTCTTTTTTAAAAAAAAGACAGGACAACTGGATGTAGCAAAATGATGTTATATTTGATTCATACTTTATGTAAAGTAAGTGATTTTGTGATGAATGTGTTTAGGGGCACACTTTACCCCCTTGAAGCAAAAAGTTTGAAATATATGCACATCTAAAAAATATGTAAAATTTGTGCCCCGTGAAAATGTACATGGCTGTAAAGTGGAAGTCAGTAAAACTTAGCTTACGTGTGCGTCCCAAGCTTGTAAATTATAAAACCTCCAAATGGAGTTTTCAAAAGTTTTTTAAAATTTTTGTATTTATTTTATTGTTTGTCTGTTGAATCAAAGCGTATTTTTGTACTAAGGTGTGTTTTCCATGTAAAACCACAAGGGAACAGGATGCAGTGGGCCCCCTTCAGGTGAGTATGAGAGAAGTCAGTTAAGACACGAGGTTAGTTAAGCTAGCAAATGAAGTAAACGCACTTAGGCTTTCACTGCTACCCGTCTGCTTCTCTTTCCTTCTTCACTTTCCGCTTTTGATCTACTCCTGCTCTCCCTTTTCCTGTGCAGCATTCTGGGGAAGTTGGTTCCCTTTGCTTGCTGCCTGCTGGAGGGGAGCACTGAGAGAGTATTGAGACTGGATACGAGAAGCAAATGTTCTTCCTGCAGAAAAGCAAGACATTTAAATATATAGATGTATAATTCGCATGTGTTATTTAGTGAATAATGGCAAGTGCTGCATATTGATCAGTATAGTGAATCCAGACACAGAGCAAAGAGGAAACCCTCTGCTCCTGGGAGGAAGGCAACTCCCTCTGCAAACCTTGCCTCTAACATTCCCCATGAAACCTCTGAAGCAGGCTGTATATTTACATTTATACTAATGTATTTACTGTCCATGTGAGAAAAGATACAGACCAAATTAGAAGAAAGCACAGAAATAAAAAAAAGGAGGGGACCTACTGATACTGTAAATGTGACTTTTGGTGAGCAGCGTAGCTGTATCCATGGAACGTGCGGGCAGGGCCTGCCATCCACCAAAACACGCAGAAACGATCGCGATGCCATTGGGAGGCAGCTGCAGCGCGGCCGCCTTCAGCCGGAGCCGTGTGCGGAGGCAGCGCGCAGGAGGAAGGGCGAACAACCCCGGCCAGGGCAGAGAGGACTTCTGCTTTCCTTCCAGTATTGCCGGAAAGAAAGGTGGAGTTGCGGGCAGCAGCAGTACGAGCTGTTCCCTTCAGCGTGACGGGATGAGGTGGTTCTCCCAGCAGAGTAAATAACGGCAGTGGCGCTCGCTCCAGCCCTGCCATTTGCACCTCAGTAGGGTTTCAGAAGTGGAAACTGTTAACTTGAAATTTAAGTCATAGCACGTCCCTCTATGATCTTTGTATACGAGAGCTCAGCTAGCAGAGAGCTCACCTACAAAAACAATTTGATAATCTTTAGATTCAGAGTGAGGCATTAATTTTCTTTGAAATTTTAAAACAAATTATAAAAGCAGAGTTGTGGCTTAATGTGACCACAGTTGTACTCTCTAGACCCTGTTGTGGATATAACTGAGGCTCAGCCGATAGCTTTGCAGTATAACGGACCTATCCGTGTGGCGCAGGGCAGTTGGCTGGGAGCAGGAAAACGCAGCTGGTGTCTGCAGCATTCCTGCAGAGCATTTTTCCTGTGATTTGTCTGGTGACTGACCACATCTCTTGTGGAATATTCTGTTCTGCAAGTACAGAGGATCAGGAAAGGCCGTGCTCAGCTTGCACAGGGGTTGCCTGCTGTGCTGGGAGCTGCAGCGGCCGCTTCGCCCCGCAGGGAAGAGGCAGGACCGGGGCGCTGGGCTCGTGTTGTGCCGGGCGTTGAGGCCTGGAACGAAGCTGGCCACAAAGGGCAGGTGTAGGACCCCCTCCTTCAGCCCCAGCATTAATAACACAGGGAAAACTGCACCAAAATCTAAAACAGGTACAAAAACGGAGAACTGAAGCTCTCTTGCTGTTTCTATGAAAGCAGAGCATCTCCCTGAGTCTGTTGTCCCGGATGGGAACCGGGCTCTGTGCTGGGGCACCGCGCTGGCATGAGCGCAGCCTGCAGTGCCACCTAGCAACGCGGCTCGGCGGCCGCCGCGCGCCGCGGGGCGCGGGGTGTCCAGCGCGGCGGGGTGTCCCGCACGGCGGCGTGTCCAGCGCGGCAGCGTGCCCAGCGCGGCGGGGTGTCCCGCACGGCAGCATGTCCAGCGTGGCAGCGTGCCCAGCGCGGTGGGGCGCGAGGTGTCCAGCACGGCGGGGTGTCCAGCACGGCCGTGTGTGTGGAGTGTCCAGTGTGGCAGCGTGCGGGGTGTCCAGAGCGGTGGGGTGTCCAGCGCAGCGGGGTGTCCAGCGCAGCGGGGCGCAGGGTGTCCAGCACGGCGGGGTGTCCCGCACAGCGGCGTGCGTGGGAAGCGCCCCGTGGGCTTGCATGGCTGAGAATAAAGGACAGAGCAGCAGGAGGAGACACACAAATAGTTGTTTGCCAGGGCAGTGAGAACGCTGAGAGTAGCTGCACACGCTGCTCGGGGAAAAAGAATTGGAAGAGTAAACCCGTTCTTTTAGAGGAGAAATACACAAAAATTGATTTTGCTAGCTGTTTCTTTTTAACAGCTTGAGATGAGTGTCTCTGGCCTTCCAAATGCACCTTCCAGATTAAATTCCTAATGTTTGATGCGTTCCTCGTGGAATGTGTATTGAAAAACAAAAAAAGAGAATTTAGATCGTTGTAGTTCCTAAAAAAATTAAAGAATTCATTGGAAGTCAAAGCACTTTCTGTGCTAACGGGGGCAGATTGATAATTTAAAATTTGGGCTTGAAAATGCTCCTGGAATGTGAATGGGGTTTTATTAGGTTTTGGTGGGGTTGGGAACACCATTCACGTACGCAGCAGCACCAGGTAGACCTCATGCCGTGCAGGAGAGCTGTTTGTTAGGCTCTCTGTCTTTTGTAGAAGACGATAAAAATTTTCTCTTGGAGGAAGTGAAATATAACATATGGGATCACTGTCAAACAGTATATTGACAGCATAACTAGCGTTTCTAGCTCAGAATACGTGGAATAACTATAATCTTTGTAGGGCTCAGCAGAGTCTGCAGTGTTTGTGCCGAGGTTTTTATGGAAACGTACAGAAGTCCTGCAGATGGCAGAATAGCCGCTCGCATTGCCGTGCCGCGCGTGGGAGTTTCATCTCAGCCTCACCAGGAAACCTCCTGCTTTGGCAGCGGGGCTGACGCAGTGACTCTTACTCTGGTTTTTCTTTGAAAGCAGTATTGATCAGAGCTGGAGGAGTTGCGCAGCTTGAGTAATGCTGGCTTGTTGCATTCAGGGTGTTTCTTACCTTTGTTCTATTTTTAAATATCTAAAATTCAGAATCAAACTTTTTTTATGTATATGCTGTGGCTTAAAAGCATTAACAGCACTAAGAGACAGACATAGTTGGGATATGTGGGACATTTCCAGGGTTACCTTCTCACATTTCATTTATTATTGTGCAGTGTAACAACAGTAGAAAAAAGCTTCTGTATTAACTGTGTGGCAAATTCCATTTTAACACTTATCTTTCCCTTGTGCACAGTAATTATCAAAGAAAATTAACCCTCCTCCCTTCAAAAATACCTCTTGCTTAATGTGCCTTTGTTAGTGTTTCTGTGAGATCATCAACTTCAGACGGAATTTGACACATAGGCTACCTGCATATGTTTGTCTTTCTTGTACCTGGTATCTCTCTGCTTCCTCAAATGAAATAAAGGGAGAAAAAGAGAGGAAATAGAGAAAATCTATTCAAGAAATTATTAAATGTCTTTCTAGGTTATCCTAATGGAGTTTTGCTGCTGGAAACAGTAGGAAAATGAGAATTTCATAGCTTTACAGTTCCGTGCAGTCCGTCAGCATATAGGCTGCAGATAAGTGCCTACCCTCCACTGAGTGCAAATATCATTGCCACGTAGACAACGTAAAGGTTCTACAAACTTACTTGTTTTAGAGAGGCAGCAGAGAGAGGAGTGTATCCCTCCTCTTACTTTGAGCTTTGCATGATGGTAAATGGTTTCCAAAACAACACTTTGATGAATAAAATATGAAATCCTCTTGAAAGATGCTTGCCCAGAGTTCTCCCTTGTTTAAGTACTGAGTTTGCTCTGCGAGACGTTTTGACACATCTGGATGCACAGCATGTTAGCTGAAGGCAAACAGGCTCTGCGGCGGGGAGGGACAGCTGGGTCCTGCTGGCTCAGCACACCGGGGGCTCGCGCTGAAGCGCTGACGTTGCAGCGCGACCGCCGCTCCCAGGTGATCCCTCCTTTGCCTGTGACAGTAGAAATCAGCAGAAAATTGCCCGGGAAGGCATGGGAGAGAGCTCCGAGAGGGAGGAAGCAGGGCAGAGAGCGCGGAGCAGCGGCGCACTGCTAAGGCTCTCCAGTACGGGTGTTGGGGCTGGTGCATAGTCAGGCAAAACTGGGGTAAATTCAGACAAAGGATGTACATTTTAACAATCCCTATATCCCTGCATCAAGATTTATGAAAAATACAGGCTGAACTTTATGAAAATATACATAACTACTATTCACTTGTAGATGCATAGGACTTTTTTTCATGTTTATTCCCTTTCCAATCTGGTCTTACCTTTTGCTGATTCCAGAGGAACTTTAATATCTTTACTTATGCTAACTGGAGGAGAAGGAACACAAAATTTTCCATGTAGCTTTTAGCCATCATTTATCATGTCAGTATACAGACAGTTTCAGTGGCTTCTTCTTTGCTGGAGAGAAGGCTTTGGAATATGTGGTCAATTCAAGTTTTTACAGAAACTTCTTTGTTTTATCATGTGCAGTTTGGAAGTAAAAGCTTTAATTGATGCAGAAAGGGAGAACAGGCATAAATATTATTTAGATTTTTGGCATGTTGCATTTTGCTTTGCACTGAGTATTTCCAGGGCGAATTCACTAGGTCAGAATTCTGTGCATAGAATGAGGCCCCAGGACCTCCTGCACGCACCGTATTTGCAAGCCAGCAGTAACATGATGATTGAAATAGTATTTTTGCATTAATTTCAAAAAGGCTTGTCACATAGGTATCTCAAAATATCATCAAAAAAGAAGTTAAAATGACAAATATTCTGCACTTCTCTCTGTTACGCATTGGACCAAAGTATTTAAAATGTTTATAAACTGAAGTGTGCCCTTGGCACATTTTAAAACGTGTAATCTGAATTGCATGCCTTCTCTGTCAAAGTGCTGCTTTAACAATTCCAAATGAAAATTTGTAAAGTGCAGTTGTCTTATGAAAAAATATGCATCTGTCAAAGGCAAGGCTGTGAATGTGTACAGCTTGCTGTACCGTAGGAGTACTACCATAGGAAAAAGAAATATATACATATATATATGTAATCCCAGAATTAAAATTAGAACTCATGAAATAATACACAATTAAAATTAAAAAAAAGTAAAACTCAGTGACAGCACATTTTTTCCTTTCCAAAGATTCATTTGTAGACATGGAAGTCAGTGCTGTAAAAGGCAGGAAGATTTAGTCACGTGATATACCCCTATGTAAATGAGATTATATAACCAAGAAAATCTCTGTTTCTGTCAAAATTTACAAGTTGTAAACAGAGATACTTGGGAAGAAAGCAGGAAAAGTCTCTTTACCTATTTGGAAATGTTTTAGCATAGAAAGTGTTGTAATTCCAGAATGGGAGAGTTAATTCTTCTGCTTAGAATTTTTGAATATTTATTTTAAGGCTTGAATTTAAAACGCAAAACCCCAGACACTTCAGTTATTACTGCACAGAATTTAACTTGACTTTAACTTATCACCACAAGCACAAACAATAGCTGACACAGAGCTGCAGTATTTTAGCAAAGCAAATAGTTCAGAACAGGAGGGGAATGAGTTAAGTGGTGTGTAGGTAGGTTGGATATATTCAAGCTGGCAGTGCCTAATGGAAACCCTCCCAGACTCGCTACGGAAGTAGCTGGAGCAATTTCGGAACTATTAGCAATTATCTTTGCAAACTCCTGGAGGAGGGAGGAGGTCCCAGGGGACTCCAGATATGCATAAAATAAATGTCTCCTTGAAGAGGAAAAAAGAGCTGAGGATCATCGGCAGAGAGGGGAGCTTTGCTGGCAGCAGCACTAGGCCAAACTGGCAGACAGCTTAGAAGAGTCTTGAAGACAGTAAGGTGGTAAAACATTGAATGTACCTTTGTGAAGAACAGTTTATATCGAGCCGAGTTACTTGCTTTCCTCAACAAGTAGCCTGGTACATAAAAGTAGGCAGTGCTGTGTGTCTGGCTCGAGCAGGCCACGTAGCCTTCTCCTCAGCAAACTGGTGAAACAGGAACACGCCGTGAAGCTGTTGGGAACGCCGGTGTGCGCCACGCGCAGTGGTTTGCTCCAGAATGGACAGGTGGTCCAGGGGCGCTTCGACAAGCGTCCGTCCTCCGTGTGGCTCCCAAGGAAGGTCCGTGTTTGTTGGGGTGGTGGAGCAGGGAGGAGACTCGCCCAGCCACCAGCCCGAAAGTGCGTTTGGTGCCGTGGGGGGCAGGTTACGATTCAGAATGATCTTGATAAATTGGAGAAGTGATTTGAGATCAGCCTGAGACAGTTCAAAAAAGAATAAAAATATGAAGAAGAAATCATATGTAAAACACAGAGTGACAAATAACTAGTTGGCAGCAACAGTGCAAAGAATGAGTGGAGAATTGTGGAGGACCTCAGCCTGAGTACGTCAACACCATGACCCTGTTTCAGAAAAAAAGGCAAATGTTGTTCTGAGACACAGTCATAGCATTGTCAGTATATACAGGCATATTGCTAAGATCTTCTCTGGGACCAGGAATCAGTTATAAATTAGTGCTCAGAAGAGGGCAGCAAGAATAGTATATTTAGAAAAATTTGCCAAATGGAGATTGCTGAATACAGAGAAGGGAAGAAAAGACAGAATGGCAGTTTTCACATAGGTAAAAAGTTGTCAAGAAGTAAATAGCAGTCACTGTCTCTGTGACTGCTGGACATAGGATCAGAGATCTAAAATGCTTTGTTTCCAGCAAAGACAGCAGGCAGACTAGGGAAACTTACCTAGTGAGAACTTATTGTGTGGGATTTAGTGGTGCTTACCTGGCTCCCTGCATGGGAGTGGACTGACTCAGTTGGCACAAAACATTTTAATGGGAAAATGGCTGCATTTTTGCTGTGGACATTCCCTCTGACCTGGCAGGGGAGCGAGGAGGATGTCGGGGAGCAGCAGCGGCCCCGAGCAGAGCCCGGGTCGCGGCCGGCGCCAGCGGAAACGCAGCGGCCCTTGGCCGACATGGGCTGTCCTCAGGCTCCCCATCGAGCCCTGCTGGGCTGGATGATCTCTTGGCGTCTCAGCCTGTAATTCTGTAATTCTCTGATTATTTAAATGTCATTTTGTGTGGTCAGACTTACAGGCTAAAACAGCAAGTCCTATTTAGACTTTTCACTTTATGGTTCATTGACTAATAGAGCCGTTATGGTCTGTTGGTTTACTGTGGGTGATAAACATGTAGCTAGCTGCTGCTTGGAAGGAGAAGAGAATAGTTCTTCGGTATGCAGGTTGCAGTAATTTTTCAAATATATGTTCATATATTTCCATAAAATGAAAGTATTTTATAAACTTGGAGAAGTTTAGAAAATGAATAAAATGCTCTTTAAAGATTGGTACTGTTGTTGAACAACAAAAAAAAAAAGTCTGTGAAGTACCAATCTGTATGGTAAGCTAATTAAACTTCTTATGTAATTTTTTCCATATTATATAAAAACATTGCAGCTCAGAGCAAATTGTGACCAATCACTTTAAATGGTTGACTTGCAATAATATCTAAAATTCCTGTTTTGCTAGAAACCATCAGGTTATTAAGTACAGTCCTGAATGTCCTGAGCTCTTAGTTTCTCCCTGGTAGCTTTGAGTATCTGGGACTATGGACCCAGATGCGTGAGTCAGACTCCCTCATGTGAATGCCATGAGCTCCGGTTCTTCCCTCCCCAGGTGTGTTACAGAAGTGTTCCTTGTCACCATAGAGCCAAGCAGGTGACAGGATTTTCCAGTTTGTGGTGAATATCCCTTAATGTCGGGTACTTCTAGTTCCTATCTCAGGTTTTCTTCTAAAGAAAGAAAGAGCCTACAGAGAACCTCTCACAAGATAATATTAAAAGCTCACAAGATAATATTAAAAGCATGGATAGTAGTAGCAAATAAGCTATGTAATAGAATAAATATGATAACAAACATTTCTTCATATACGCATGTTGTGCTCTGGGCAAGCTCTGTCCAAGAGCTAAATGTGTCAAGGACCTTCCTGTGGCTTTCAGTGCTGCCTTGAAACCCTGCTTTTCTGCTAGAGAACACAGTGATTCTGTGCAGATTCTTCAGTAAATTGTAAGCAGCTGCCTGATGTAGTCTATAAATTGCATTCTGGATCCCTCTAGAAAATAGATGATAGTCTGTGTTACTCTGTAGTTGCAAACCTGGGCTGTCACATCAGTTGAGGAAGCAACTTCCTGAAGTAGGGTCTGCGGAACCCTGTACTGTGCCACGGCCAAAAAACAGAGCAGGGCTTCTACCCTGGAAGCACACGGGAACATGAGCGA
Organism: Tinamus guttatus; assembly: GCF_059628265.1. Lineage (NCBI taxonomy): Eukaryota > Metazoa > Chordata > Aves > Tinamiformes > Tinamidae > Tinamus > Tinamus guttatus. The sequence continues at coordinate 14,557,574 of NW_028288538.1, forward strand.
CCTTGAGGAAGAAGAAAAGATGCATTCATGACCTCTTGCAGCATTTGTACAGCCCAAAAGTGGTGGTTTGCAGCAATAAGACAGAAACTACAAAGGAGCCACAAGAGGTAGATTCCTATATTTAATGAACTGAGGAATCTCACGGAGAACCAGAACTGGCCTCAGTCTGGCATCTCGCTGTGGTAAGGACACACTTCATCAATCCCTCTGATTCTCCTGAACGCAGGGTATTATGCCCGCCCAGCTGAGCCACCTTTGGTCCTTGGTGCCGGCCTGCGCGCGCGGCACTTTCCATGGCCTCCCCGCGCGCTCCGCGTTGCAGCACCGCACGGCGCGGGCGGCAGCGGCAGGCTGCACGGCCAGGGGGTCCCGGCACGCACGGACAGGAGCTTGGCAATGGCTTGAGGGAGCACGTGGTGGGAAGCGACGGGGAGCCCAGGCCCCGGCGCGACCCAGCGGAACGTCCGGGGTGCTCGAGCGGAGAGGAGCCGCGCGGGCGCCTTCCTCGCGAGCACCGGCCTGCACCGCCGGCCGCGCGGCGCACGCCCCACGGCTTCCCTGTGGTGACACATGTCCTACTTCTGCAATTCAAAAATCTGCTCATGCTATCTTATGAATTATACAAAGGAAAAACACAAAAATCACTTCACCCACCACTGGAAAGAAGCTACCTCTAGGCTGCAACATGGTAACTGTTTAATGGTGCAGGACAACTCTATAGAGCACTTATGACTTCAGGAAAATATTAATCATAGGATAGCTATTCATTTAAAAAAAAGACCAGCCTACTAAGACTCTAACATTGTGTGGATGGAAACACATACACATTCGTGTGCCTTTTTCATGGTATTTCTTACGCTTTTTCTCATGGAAAGCAATATCTTAACACTCTACCTCATGTTGACCTGAGAGAAAAACTGGCTTACCAAGCCATGATTAGGAGCACCTTCTCCAAACTCATCTTTCAAACAGATAGCCAAGCTAGTTCTTGGTGTTTTAAGGAAACCAGTGAACTACTTTTCCAACAGCTCTGACTGCAAAAATATATTTGCTTTCGTTTATAAAAATTTAAAATCTTTTGGGCATAGGGGATCAAACTTTATGTGTACTTAGTAGCTTTTTTTGCATTATTTATGGATTCAACTGCAAACAATAGCAGCAGCATTTATATATAGGAAATAAACTGCGCAGTTAAATATGGCCAGAGTTATTTGTCTGCAGAATAATCTTTCCCCACTCTGAAGGAGGTAAAAATGCTGTAACAAAAGAAGTTCTGAGAAAATATTTAAGTAGAGAAAAGTACACAGGAGTGGCAGAGCAGTCCTGGAAAACAGTGCAGTGCTGAGTATTTTCTAGCCATATGCCAAAATAATTGGCAAACGCTCGGGTATTGTGGCTTGAACTTGGGTGGGAATGATATTTTAATGTAACTGCTTTTTCCACTTACATAAAACAGCAAGTCCTCCGTGTTATGAAAGGAAAAGATGGCTCTCACTCTCTCTGTTGGTTGAATAAAGTAAAAAGCTTTCTACGTCCGTTATTTGTTTCCAGTCTGGATAACAAATACAAATTCCCGTGTTTGGAAATGAATTCACCACTTTTCCCTGTTGTGCACAAGCATTCCTGTTGCTGTTCCTAGCTCCCTGCTGCCCGAGCAGCGGAACGTTTGGGTGGTTTCCTCCCTCCTCCCGCAGCCTCTCCCTCTGCCTCTCCCTGAGCCTCCTCTCCTTTTTTTTCATGGCACGATCCCACTTTTATGTCTCCAAGTCCCACACAGATCCACAAACATGTGAGCCCTTCTGGACTATGAAGTCTGAAGGCTGCGGTGGCTCTGCCGTAGGCTGACGTTCCAGAAATGCTGCTGCGCTCTCTCTTCCACTTCCCATGCAGGTCCTGCAGAGTTACTGCTTGTCTCTTCCTCCAAATTCCTTGGAGATGAAATGCCCTACAAGGTTTCTTTCTACAATCCTAGTTGTAATTTCTTCACACAGGGCCCGATGGGAGAAACAAAAGTTTATGACATGATGGCATCTCGTTTAGGACGAAATAGACTTGTCAGACACCATAACTGATTAATGTTCTTACACACGTAAGGCAAATCTACAGAATTACAGCTTGGAACTTGTGTAGCCTCAAATTTGTTTCCAATATTCGGATGTTCTCACTAAAAAATAGTTACTCTTTACCACTATTAGTGCATTGCAGTTCATGATGCAATAGGTCAAGAGACCTTCAAAACATGTTAGTGCTAGGAATTCTTGTCATTGCCTCTGTCAAAATAAATGTATGTGTATAATATATTGAAATACATAATTAAGTGCTGTCCTTGCAAATTGTCTTTAGGAATTTCTGATACAAGTTGGATTAGGACATCCAAACTTGATATATTGTCCTTTTACTCCTGTTCCTCACTTCTCCTTGCAGCTGGCTTGTAATGTTAGAGAGCATCCTAGTGATGACTTATATTCAGAAGATTTTTAAAGTGTATCTGGAATTTCAAAGTAATATAATGTATAGCAAATGTCTTTGTTCCCTTTCTGTGTAGGTGCTGTACTTGAATGACCTTAGAGTAGGAAGAAATCCTGTCTTGAAGTGTGCTGAATGTATGAACAGGAAACACATACTTTTCACTCTAATTCCTTCAAAGAACTTAATATAAAAATAACCTGCTATTGCTGTAAGGGTACTGGTGCAGAGAATTTTCACTGAACTTCAGCTGACTTCCCAAGTTCTCTTTCATCCTCTCTCTCTCAGACTGGTGCTGTTTCTAATAGCAGACAGGCCCGGGCCGTGTTTAGAAATGCAAAGCTGCGTGGCTGCACATGTGCATGTGAAAGCAGGAATGTTTACTTTCCAAGTAACTGAATTCATGAGAGAATAGATGAGCATTTTTAGGATATAATTGTATCCGCTATAAGAGTTGATCCTTAGTACCTAAAGAACAAAAACTCTTCTTGGGAAACTGAGGAGTTTAAGTGACCTCCACATCCTAAGCCCCTCTGTTCCTGGACCCTGGGCTTCCTCCCCATGGCCTGAGAGTGCTCCCACATTCTTTGGGTAATAGTTCAGTTCTCCTCAGTTATTGAGAAGCAGGTGTCCAGAGCTTCAAACCACCGTCAGCAAGTCCCAACATTCAACCTGTTGCATATTTTTGCAGGCATCCAAATAAAATCAGATTCCGTTATATTATCATTTACCTATTTGCAAAATGCTCTCTCAGGGGTTTGGCATGTGTGGCATGAAGAAAGGTGAGTGGCTCTACTTTCTTTCCTGAGCATTTCTGCGCGCAGACTTCTCCGACTATAGGATTACAAGCTGGCAGAATAATGCCTGACAGGAATTGATAAAGAATTGCAACATGAATCCCTGCAGGGCACGTTGGGGCAAGTTTGTTATAGGAACAGTCTTCCTCTGTTTACATGAACAAAAGCAGGGTTTGACAGCTTCACTGATCAGCAGCTTTGGGAGTGTGTGAACTCACTGTTATCCTGTGTTGCTTTTTCTACATTTTTCGCTATGGCAGCAACAATCTCTCTTTTTAAGCAGTTCTCTTTCAGGGCCTTCTTGCCCTGTTTCTCTCCGCTACACAGTATTTTCCAAAGTTTGTAGAGACCGGTCAAATTAAATTTAACTTGCTTTATACATTAAGTTATTAAAGCAAGTAAAGAAGGAAGATGAATATTACAGAAACGTGTGCTAATCATAGCTTGGTTTTCGTACGATTACAACTGAAATTTGTTTCAACAATTACTGGAAAAAAATTTAGAATTAAACTGCACTAACAAAAAGCAGACAGCCTATGATGCTAATGGCACAGATACAAATCCATCAGTAACTTTAGTTAGGGCTAAATTTCAGACACCATCATTCTTACTTAGGGAAACGGGTCTGTTTCATTTATCTAGCTCCTCAAAATTCAGTCAAGCTGATGAGGCTGTGCCAGCTATTTCATATTGAGAAAATACGTTTTCTTTCCAGAGACTTTTATGCGGTATTTTGTAGAGGCCGAGCACAGCATCACCGTTTGAAAACGGTGTTGCATTTTTTATTTTGCCAGTGGTGTTTGTGGAAGCCACCTGCACATGGGTCATTCTGTGTGCAGCTGCTGCCCTTCCGCTGAGCGCCCCGCGCGCTGCTGTTCCCCGGGCTCCAGCCTCCGGAGCAAGCGGCACGAGTCGAACGGCTGCGTCGGACCCGGAGCCGGCTCGAGGGTTCTCTCTGTGGGAGCTAAATGATGAGCACGCAAAGTCATCGGTGATGGTTAGTGCGCAGGCTTGGCGGGGTATTGACTCATGGCATGGGAACATAGCCATGAAAGAAGATCTCATGAGGCTTTTACACCGCTTTAATTCCACTGGCATCAGTGGAGTTGTTTTTGATTTACCCCAGCACAGAGTCTGACTGAGGCCCAATGAGAAGTTTATCCAATTTTAAGAATGGTCTGGGATTACTCAAATCAGCCTCATTTACCTTAAATGCAGATGGTTTGAATTGCTTGATACATGGTATCTCAAGTGATAAGAATGTGGAGGGAGGGAGAGTTTTTTATAGTTTGATTTTAGAAACATCTTAATGACTTTTTAAGTGTACAACTGCTGCTTCGCTGTGAATTTCCTGTTAATCATTTTGCAGTTTTGCAGTTTTGCTGGACAGAAAGACCCGTAATGTCGGTGGTAGGTGATTCCCCTCCCCTGCCCTCTGCCCTTGCTCTGCTCTGCTCTCCTCTCCTCCGCGCTTTAGGGTGTGACTGTGCTCAAAATTATCCTCTCGGACAGATGGAAAAAGAATTCTCGACAACACAAAATTGCAAGGCTACTGTATCTCTGATTTGTGTTCTAGAAATAGTAATTTTCCAAACTATATGCTGGGAAAATTTGCATCAAAATTAATGGGCAGCGCAGCAGCATTTTCCATGGTGGTATAGTCAAACTGCAAGTCTAAATTAAAAAGAACTTTATCATTCAGCTTCTTGTTATTTGCTTTTCCTGCTACACCCGCTTCCGTCTCTTGGAATTGCGATTAAACAAAGCAGCAGCAGACTCGGTGGTGGCCAGGGAGCCGATCGGGCCCTGTCTTTTGCTTGGACTTCCTCTCGTTTGTTGCAGGCGGTCTCGAGGAGAACAATTGCCACAGAAGTGCAAAGTTGCTTTGAAAAATTTCTCCTGCTTCATTACAGGAGCCAAAAATATGCAAAAAGTGAGTCCGTCCTTCGCTGTGCAGCTGCAGTGATTTTAGATGCTTGCCTGTGTGGGTTAGGGCAGGGGCAGTGCAGATCACACAGGCTTTAGCTCCCAAACATCAGCAGGTCCAGGAGAGGGGATTGACTCCCTGTGTGTGCAACGTTTCCTTTAAGTCTGTGGTACAGTCCTCTGTAACGTGAACATCCTCTGTCGCAACAAAGCTGTAAATTACCTTTTCTGACAGATTTTTTGTGGAGGAAGAGTTTTATTTTTTCCTAGCCCTGTGGTATATTTCCCAGGTAACTTCTGCGGGGCTAAGAAGTACATGTTAGAGAGCCCTTTTGTCTGAATAACCAGGTATTAATGTCTTCTGAAGAGCCACCTAACTTCACTGTGGAGAAGATAGTGTTGGTCTTTCTTGAAATGAGCATTTAAGTGCGGTGTCCCAGCCCTGGCTGTGGTTTACCCTGGGAGGGCCGAGCGGCAGGAAGGAGGAGGCCTGGAGCCGCTTCCCTGCTCCGAGGAGGGCTCACCGGGGTGACTGCGGGCGCTGGGCCGGGAAGCTCTTTGGGAAATGCAATTTAAAGAAGCCAGGAGGAAATTGTGCCCCTTTATGAACTGCCTGCTCTGACAGTTTCATATCTCTAAAGTCTTTCTTCTTTTCCGCTGAGCTAATTAGGATTTCATATAGCCTAGTGTCATCATTTAACTTATAGGATATTCATTCCCTTTAGAGAATTATGCTCTTGAAGCATGTTGTAATCATCCGGTATTAGCGCCATTGTGTGGAGCATTAGCAGCAGAATGTGAGTGGGGTTTGGGGGGTGTCAAAAGGAGTCAGACTTTAAATACCAGACCAGACGAAGAGCTATTCTTCTGGTACGCACAACGAGGGATTTGTCAACACTGTTGATTTTCCATAATGTGCATATGGCTCTTTTATACCTAACTATAAACAGAAAAGACAGGCAAGCACTGTGTAGGCTCACTGTGTTTTCAACAACTATTATTTTAGGTGTCTTTTGCATAAGGTCTTCAAATTCTTCATTATTTGTGTAAAAAGAAATGAGTGAATCGTTTTATAAATCACACAGATTTTGTAATTTAGTTTAAAATCAAGTTTTAAGGTATTTCCTCAGTTACCTATGTAGGGGCTGACAAGTTCATGCAGAGTGACAAGGGGACAGTTTTTAAATGTGCAGACAATATTCTCTAGTCTATGACATTTAAAAATGGAGAGTGTATACCTCATTTAGCGTTGGTTAGGTTGCGATAAAACTGTTACATTTTATCTGTTTAACCGTTTTATCCTTTTTAGTTGTTATGGCCTGTAAATAGTCCTTTCTGAGTGAGAGTGCTCAAGAAATTATTTTTCACCTGCCTGATGCGTCAGCCTGTGAAACCTGACTTGTGCGTGTTTGCAGCGGGGCTGCTCGCTCTGTTTTGCTGAGCTCACTGCTGTGCACCCAGGAAAGGATGTCCTGAACGTGCACACGTAGCTGAACGAGCCTTGCAGTGAGCTGCCTGGGCAGCCAAGGTCAAGGCTAAGGAGAGGAGCTCTTCCTACTCTGGAAGATACTAGACTTCCTCAGCACAAGGAAGAGAAAATCTTTTCCTGCAGACTGTAGTAAAAAACAGTTGTATTGGTAACCCATGCAGTTAAAGTGATTTTCAGCAAGTGTAATGGTATATTTACAGTAAGATACTTAGTAATACAACAGACACTGAAAGTGGCTGCACTTTAATTCTCTACGTGCACAGATACAGAACAAAAACCAACAAAAACGTCACTTTCCGGCGCGCGACCCCGCGGTACCAGTGCCGATGCGAGCGGGCAGCGCAGGCGAGCGGCAGGGCTGCGTGGTGGAGGCAGAGGAGCCCTCTCAACGCACCTTCCGCCTGATGCCGGCCACTTTTTGGCAGGCAAAGGGAGTTGAGGCGGAGTATTACTGCAGGAAGCTTCTCAAGAGCAGAGGAAGTGCAGCAGTGCTGATGTGCTAACCCGCAAGCAAGGCGGGCTCAGGTTTTGGGCTAACCAGTGAGGAGAGTTCACTGAGGTCTTTAAAGAGATCAGGCTGGTAGGTAAATTAGGTAGGTGTTCTGCTGGCAGAAGGATATAAAGATCATGGGGGAAAAAAGTATTGTTTTAACTATTTATTTAATAACAATTGTAGTCTCTGGTTGTCATGCATCTCCAAATATTTTCTTGCTGTGCAGGTATGTATAAGTAGAAAAAATAAACTTAGGAAAAATAAAACAACTTTTTAAAAACAATTTTAGAAAGTGCTTTATATATAGCACTTTTAATTATCGGGGGAAACTTCAATAAATAGAAAAACAAATGGTGTCAGCTCAGAATTCATTTAAGAAGAGCTCTCGCTTACACAGACTGTCTTAAGAAACTTGTAATAGCAGAGCAGGCCAGATCATAGCGTAGATGAAAGAAGTTATTTCACTGGGAGTATCGAATTTACACTAGTCACCTCTGGTTCGGCTTTGGAAATATGACAAGAGAATCAGTGGTTGCTGCTCTTAATATCTGAGGAAGCCTTTGTCTTACTGAGAATACAGATACTGACAAATTTGAAGTTTCTCCATACCAAAGGACTATTAAGATGAAACAGTAGCTTTAAATTAAGTACCATCATCAAATTGAGGAATTTATCCTGGAGCAGAGAAATAATTAGGCTTGTTTATCTATGAGAAAGGAAAGATCAAATTACAGGGAATGCCCCTAAACTGACTCTCTGACTACGATGAGTTCACCAGAGACTTCATCTATTTTAGCGTTATAGTTCCCATATATTTTAAGCATGTTCCCTCTTGCTATTTAAACTGGAAAAAAATGCCCAGACTCTGCAGAAAGAGTGGATATTTTCCTGTTAGCAAAGTCAATCAATTATCCCATGCTTCAGAAATCATACAGCTTCTTTCTGTGCTGTGGAGATTGCCACAATATCATAGCAAAGATTAGGACTTGTAGGTCTCAAATACATTAACAACTGTATTAACTGGCACCAGCCTTTTAGTGTTAACAGAATGGGTGGTATTCTCTAAACTGCCTCTCCAGTTTCAGCTGCATCCTTACTCTTTTCCTGCTTACTCCAGGGAAAAGTGCCGCTTTGTTTTGTCAGCCAAATCCAACTGCAGAGCTCAGGATTTCGGGACTCTCCAAATCAATTCCCACCCAGCAGAGCATCAGCACAGTTGCCTTTGTGGTTGCTGCTGCCTCGTACCTTGCCACAGGTAATGCACTGAGTTCAGGAACTTGGGATGCGCCGCATGGAGCATTGCTAGCATCTTCTGACACACTTTCAAGTTTCTTCCTGCTCCTGGCAGTATGGTTCATCTGCTGATGTTAGTGATAATGAAAAAGAAAGCCAAAGACATTGTAAAATTTAGTAAGTAATACCGAAAGAACTTTGTAAAATGATAAAAAAAAAAAACAGAGGGTTTCTGATTTCTCTATTGGCTATTTTTATACTGGTTAAGTATAAATGAATTAAGTAATTCATTTAATTGATCTTTAAGGATAAAATTCACAAAGCCATTTAAAGAAACTGCTATGATAGCTTTTCCAGATTTCCCTGATGAATATTTCACACTTGCATTAGATTTATTCTGCTTCTATTTCTAGTTAGGCCATGCATCTCATTCTACATTTAAAGATCATTCGGTACCATAGCTTCAAGCCAGGCAGTGGCCCTGTTTGAGATGAAATAGCTTTGTTGAAAATTATCTCTGTCTTTACTACATGGTGTCATTCTTTAAAAAAAGAAAAGATGATTTGAATGTGAGGTAGTAAAGCCTGGACAAATGCACTTACAGTAAAAAAAGGCAACCTTCTATTCCTGATTTTGTTTGTGCAAATGATTTCATATCTCTGATTTTGCTTTTTTTTTGTTTTTCCTTCTATATTTAGATGGTAAGATGTTTGGGAGAAGCTTGCTTCTTATTGTGTATTAGACTTATCCATATATAAAAAAGAACCATATTGGTTCAAGTGTTACACGTGGGTTGGTTTGTTTGTGTAGTGATGGCCTTCTTTGTTAAAAGAATAGGGAGATAATGTGAAATATGTGGTGTGTTTGGAGCTATATGCAGCCCTTTACCTGTGTGTGCCAAGAGGACTTGCATGAGGGGGAGCCCGAGGAAGGGTCTGGATGTCAGTCTGCAAAGGGAAGCGAGGTCCAGCTTCTGCACGTGCCTCTGCTGAGCCCTCCTGCCCCAGCTCTGCCCGGCAGCCCCTGCACATCAGCTCTTCCCTCTTCTTTCCTGACTGAAGGGCTTTTACACTTCATTTTTTGTTTATGATTCCCAGCAGGCAAAGTGAGACAGACAGTAGGATCTTCCAAGTTAATAGTCTTTTGGGTACGTACAAAATATTCTTTATCTGGGGATCCTGGTGTAGTTTCCTGCTTGTTCTAGCAGCAACCCACACTGAGCAGGCTAGATGCCGTCTAAATACTTAACCTTCCCAATTCAGGTAAGCAGTCGTCACATAGATTGCCTTCCTGTATTCTGACTTCGTGTTACAGCCACATCTCACCCATCCTCTTATGGAGAAATATTAGTCAGTCACTTACACTAGGCAGGTTTCTTTGTAATAACACAAGAAAATTTAAGAAACTGTAACTTTATGCAACTTTTTTATAAATTCTTGTGTTCTTCGGCATTGGACTGGCAGGTTGCTGGAAGGAAAGAATAGCGTCGCAGGCTGTATGTGGCCTGCGTGACTTTCCTCTGAAACCTGCCCAGGTGACACCTGAGGAGGCATCTGTAAGTACAGAGAAATGTGTGTAGCTATTGTTAGCATATTCATGAGAAATGCTGATAATCAGTGAGAATTCAGTCCTGCTTTCTGGCATTAAGAAAATGTGCCTGATTACTAAAGAGAAAGTTCCACCTTGGGTAGGATTATTTTATGCAGTGTGACTGCAAGTCTCACACATTTCCTTTTGTTAAACTCTGAAGTTTGGAATCTCACAGGCCAAGAGTGAAAGAACATTTCTAACATGTAAGGAACTGCTATCTCAGTATGTTGCAGCAGCTTCCATTTAATCTTCTTTTAAATCCCAGTAGAGATTTTTGTCGTTGATTTTATGTTGAGAGATGTATTTTCAAGAATACATTCAAGAATACATCACTGTAATTTAATGTGATAACTAATATTTTTTAAGTGCTTAGAACATGCAAAGTGTTATATAGAGATAAATTATTAGTGAGGACAATGAAATCAACAGCATTTGCTAATTAATATTTATTGTAGGAATGTTCTCCTACTAGCAGTTAAACACGAGAGGGAAAATAATGTGGAATCAGAGAGGAGAACTGACCCCGTTGGTCCTTACGAAAATGTAGATTTTTTGCAGGCAGTGCTTGTTTTGGAAGCTTATATAATCATGCCCATAAAACTGTCATTCAGTATAATCCCTCGAGCACATCTCTGAGGCCAGTCTTGCAATCGTCTGAGCAGGTTGCCCCTCTCACGGAAGTTTCTGAGGTTCAAGGCAAAAAGTAATGCTGACTTCCTTCAATACCGATATTAAAAATTTATTTAGCCTAAGGATATCGAAAAGAAATTGAAGATGCTAAAATAATAGGTACAGCTTGACATCAGATAGACTTAGTTTAAGGCAAAACAGTAACTTAAAATCTGAACAGGAGAGTATCGTAAAATGTTCGTTCCTGCAGTGTGGCATCCAGGTCCTCCAAACATTTATTGTATGTAGGAATTAATAGCAAGAGTCAGAGATGTGATTTCAGCATAATTACATGTAAAAATCAATTGTGTGTCTTTCAAATCAGACCTTTCCCATGAACAGAAGCCTTGGAAGGAGAGTGGTTTCCTCCTGGGGTGTGTGTGTGTTGAAATCTGTTGATCTGTTATTAAGAAGTGCTGAGGAAGGGCCTAACACCAGCGTGTTTGATATAAAGAGGCCACTGCTCCTTTCCTGTGGCATCCTCCTGAAAAATGTTACCTCCTTTCTGTCACTGGGACAGAAAGAAATACATACAAACAAAAGGAGGTAGCTATAGAGGAGCTAAAGCCGTGTCCTAAGAACTGTCTGAAATAAAATCTTTTAATCTGTAAAAAAAAAAAAAAGGGGGGGGGGGAAGGGGAAAAAAAAAGGGTAAAAAGTACAGGCTGGGCCCTTCTGCATGCAGCAGTACGTCCAGTGTAAGTGCAGAAGCGTCATGTGTGGCTGATCTGGCGCACATATTGCATCCACTGGCTGCCGCTTTCGATATTTGCTCTTGCCGCGTTGGTGGCATGAAGCCAGAGAGGCCAGGCTTTCACCAGCTCAGAGTATCTCCATCAGTGGGGAATCCCCAGTTTGCTTATTAGGAAAGCTCTCACCTTTCCTTATTCAACTAATGCCAAGGGCTGGAGTCGGGAGCTGAACAGAGTGTCATGTTCTTGCACAGAGCATGTCCTGGGGCTTCCCGCGAGCACGTGCGTGTTGACTGAGTTAATGTTTCTGCACTTTCTATTCAGAGTGAATGTTTCACTTTGTGCAGTAATTATATAATGCTATGAGAATCTGTCATTTAAACTGTAAACCACCAACTCCATAGTTTTCGTACAAATTCAGAAGTTAGTTTATTATGTGTCATACAAAGAGAGTTTTGTTTTGGACACAGTGTGCCCTCTTAGCCAGAGAGGACGATCTGCCAAGAAAGGATTTATAAAGAAAGATGCACGTGGCGCTCTGGAGATGAGTAGGAGTCCTATAAAATGCATAACTTAGTTAGCTTGAAATCTTTTAGCACAATCAAAAATAACTCTTCACTTTGTGTGTAAACCATAAGGAGAGTGAATTTAACTATTGCAAACCCAGATTCTGCTTCCATGGTGAGACTTTTGCACGTCAAAATATCCAACAAAAATGTCTGTCCTGGCATTCCCCGCAGAGGGGTTTGCTGTGGGAGAGGGCCTGGGGTGGAATTGCAGCACAGGTTCATGGATCCGATCTGTCCCCGACTCCCTGTGTGGGAGTGCCTTACTCTAGCTCTAGGAATTGCGCATCCATATCGGCACAGAAACGAAGTTACATTCATGGAAACTTTCTGATGGGAATAAAAAAAAAAAAAGTCCCATTAGCAAATTGATTCCTTAAGTGCCCAAGTGTCATTTACTTGGCTGCTGTAGACATCTCGGGTTAAGGCCGAGCTGTCAATGGAATTGGTGCTGGTAAGTTCATTGCCATCAGTGGCATCGTCTCCAGGTGGGGAGTTAGAGCCGTAGCTTCTTGCTGACGTCTTCCCGCCCTCCTGCTGGGGCCTAGGGCGGCGCTGCTGCCGCTGCAGGAGCAGCAGGGACGGGCCCACGGGGATTATTTGGCACGAAGATTTTGCTCACACTGCAGGCCTGCCAAGCTCTCCAGGAAAGTTATCAAAATCCCTGCTATGGATTCCATAAATCCTCACAGTTCAACAACGCTGGTGTTTGCACTGATTGCCAGTGATAATGACAAATTAGCTAAAGAATATTTCCCTCTTCAGTTCTATCTAAAAAAACGCATGATTTTTTGCAAGGATCTGTCTTCAGTTTCTTGTTTTCCTAGTGATCTTTTAAACATGGAGCCTTGAGTCAACACCTAGTGTTCTATTGCTCTGTTATTTCATTAAATAGAGATCCTAAATTCACTTGTTTTTACATACTATTTATTGCTTTTCAAAAGAGTACTTTTTGGGGTATTTTTAGATAGCTGTGTGTTGCCATTAGCAGAGTTTCAGACAAAAATTTATTTTTGCTTTTTTTTGAGGCAAGTGTATGAATGTATCTTCAGGGCCTGCAACAACATAGAAATGTCTGTAAATGATGCTTGTAAGTGTATGGCTCTTGCTGCCTGGCCCAGTGTACAGTGAGAGGGAAAATATTTCTGGCTTTAGTATTTTGAGACTGTGTTCTACTTCCAGCAAAGGAATGCTTTTGATTTAAGGATGCTAATGTCAGGCTTCTGACAAGGAGCAATATTTTGTCTGTCATCTGACACACACAGTACAAAGTTTGTTCCCCATTACATGTAGACAAATAAAGTCTCTTTTTTCCATGATACTAGTTAAAATGTCACTTCTCATTCTACATCTCTTTTGTTATTTCTTAGCATAGGTTTACATGCTTTTCAGCAGAAACAAGTGAATCTTTTTTTTTTTTTAAGTCCCTGCAGTAGAGTTCCTGGGTAGGAGAACACTTCTGTCTTATGTGTTGTTTGCACTAGTGTGTACGTGCTTGGGTTTTTGCTTCAATTTGGCTCATTTTTCAAAAAAAAAAAAAGCTGAAAAAGAATTCTCTCAAAGTACTCTCCAAAATATAACATCTGAAAAAAGGCTTCTCCACCAGAAATAATGATCCCAGATTTTCTGACCTTGTGTCCCGACTGCCTCACGCTTCCTGCTGCAGCAGCTCTCCTGGTAACGTGTCCTCTGAATCACTCTGTGCACAGCCCTCTCGCTCTCAGCGTTTGCCGCCACTGGGAACAGGGAGGCGAGATGATAAAACAGCTTTGTTTTCCTAGGAACCCATGCTAAAATGATCAACACTTTCTTATTTTGAACAAGGATGATGATTAATATAACGAGCATTGCCAACCCCGTTTGGCAGCATCACCAGCAAAGCGCGTCGCAGAGGAGCGGCGCGAGGAAGCGGCGCGGGCACCGTGCCACTGCTCCGCGGCAGCCTCTCGGGAGCCCCGGTTTGTCACACTTCTGCTGGAGTTTCATCAGGAAAGATCAATTTGGTGTGATAATCAGCGAGCCCACTGTATTCCTAGTCTCCCTCCAGATTGCAGTTCTGGTCTTTCTGTCACTGAAAAACGAGAAGAACTTTCTAATTTAAGTTGTAAAGATTGTGGCCAGGTTTACCTTCGTGAACTAACATTTGACAGTGGCAGTCAGAAAGGTCTTTTAGGATGAAATTGGAAAAAGAATAACTGTGGTTATCCTTCACTACTATTTACCCTTATTTTCTTTCCATTGATTTTCTTCCTATAACTTGCAGCCACTAGACACAACTAAATTTTTTAGTGTTAAATGAATGCAAAGGGACACTACAGATGTGTTCAAAATTATCAGTAGGTTTTACAAATTATAAACCTCCAAATCCGCTCTGAGTTGTTTATTAAAATTAAGATACAGTTTTGGTGCTGTTGATATCTGGCATTTATTCTGCTCAGGCTAAAAAAGCTGTGTAAGCTTTTTGCTAGAGGATATTTCTTAAATATTACTGTTACCATGGATAATGCAAGTTGACAGGATCTATAGTTGAGGGGCAAGTCATATGGAGTCTGCAATCAGAGGTTATATTTTGGCAGGCAAAGGACAGGTTGGAAGTACTTCAGCAGAAGGGGAAACTTTTACTGTTTTCAAATGTAGGTTGTTGCCAGGCTCGTACAAACGCAAGGGGTATATCCAGAGCAGCCAATTGTCTCTGAAGGCTGGTATAATGAAGGGTCGGTCACTGTAGCTGCAAACTGCGTTAGAAATGACAGCAAATATTCAAGCAAAGTCCTCTCTGAGGAGCAAGTGGATGCGTATGTGTGAGGGGGAAAGGAAATTCTGCCCGGAGCAGGTGCCTGGTGCAACGCTTAATTTCGAGCCCATAACAGGGATGATTTCTAGATGCTGTGACCTACCCGTAAAGCGTGATGGAGAGCAGCCTGTTTGTAAATAACATCCACATGCAGCTCAGCTGCCTTTCTGCAGCCTGGCACAGCTGTGTTAGGGGTTCTTAGCTGCTCTGTGTGTGAACAGGGCTCTGCAGCTCTTTTTGAACTTGGCTGTGGATGGAAAGTTGAGCTGGAGCCAAGGACACCTGTTTTTCCCTTTGGAATCATGGAATTGGCTCTAGTGCCCTTTGGAGTGCTCTTGCCCTTCGGAGAGCAGCGGTTGAGTCTGCGGGGCCTGCACTGTCCCGTGCGTGTCCAGAGCAGCCTGGGCGCCTCCGGCACAGGCCTGGTCCAGGCACGAGGCGTTTGGACACCAGCGCTCATTGCTGTGCCCTGGGGGCACGGGGAGAGCCAAGGGGACGGGGCAGGCTGAGCGCAAACCTCGGTCGGGGGGCCGGAGAGAGAAGCTTGGAGTGGGGCACTGCACAAAAGGAGGTGGCTGTTGTGTCTGAGGAGGGATGGGAAGGAGCTGGGAGATGATGAGGAATGTGCAGATTCAAGGGAAAAAAATGTGGAGAGGAAAGTCAAAGCTGGCAGGAGGAACACCATGCAGGAGTCTTAGGAGCCAACCCCAGACAACATGGAGCCTGTAATTAGTGAGCAGCTGAGTTGGGGGGAAGTCTGTGTTTAGAAGGCTCAAGAAAGATTGCTCAGCAGCAGTGTTGCAAGTATTGCACCAGGCTCGAAACTATTGCAGGGATCACACTTGCAGCACTCCTTCAAGAGAGCCCATCGGTTAGGAGGGACTCCTAACGCAGGAGAATTTCCTAGGTGTTTTGCTCAACTGCAGAATGAGCCAAAGTGTAATACTGGCCCAGGATCAGAGGTTGCAAGGAGTGTTGAGTTATCCAAATGCTCCTCCCTGTGACCTAGGCTCAGCACACGGTGCGTTGCCCGGGGTACCTTGTACTGTACTGAGGTCACAGGTTTTAACTGCCTTTATTTATTCCTTTAAATTCTTGAGTGGAGAGATCTGTCTTTGGTAGAATTTCTCATGTCTGGTTAATTTTCAGAACGGCACTGGGTCATGCATTATGTCTGTGCTTAAATAAAACATCAGCCAAATCTTTGTGCAATCTAATTGAGGTAAGGCTGGGAAGAGATTTCTGATTATTCTTTAATATATTAATAAAACCTTTTGGCGTAATTGTGGCTTCTAGTTTCATTCAATTAAGTGAACAAGTCCTGAGCATGCACAAAGAACTATATTAAACTTGCAGATAGATCTGAGGAGAAATTAAAGACAATGAAATGAGACTAGCTACTGCCAACAAGGAATTAAAACTGAAATATAATCAAAAATGCAACCTGACAGACTTTTTTTTTTTTCTTTAATCAGGCCTCTTAAATACTTCTTTCATTTTCCTTTCCCTTCTGCCCCTTCTTGCGTGTTTGGCACGGTACCCTGCAGGGATTGCCGGGAGATTATGTGCACTCTGCAGCCGCTCGAATTGCCCGTCTCGCAGGGAGCTGTGAGCAGCGCGGGGCCCGAGGCCTGCAGTGATGGTGCGGGCAGGACCAACATGGGCCCGAGGCCTGCGGTGATGGTGCGGGCAGGGCCGGCGCGGGCCCGAGGCCTGCGGTGATGGTGCGGGCAGGACCAACATGGGCCCGAGGCCTGTGGTGATGGCGTGGGCAGGGCCGGCGTGGGCCCGAGGCCTGCAGTGATGGTGCGGGCAGGACCAACATGGGCCCGAGGCCTGTGGTGATGGTGCGGGCAGGGCCGGCGTGGGCTTGAGGCCTGTGGTGATGGCGTGGGCAGGGCCAACATGGGCCCGAGGCCTGTGGTGATGGTGCGGGCAGGGCCAACATGGGCCCGAGGCCTGCAGTGATGGTGCGGGCAGGACCAACATGGGCCCGAGGCCTGTGGTGATGGTGCGGGCAGGGCCGGCGCGGGCCCGAGGCCTGCGGTGATGGTGCGGGCAGGGCCGGCGTGGGCCCGAGGCCTGCAGTGATGGTGCGGGCAGGACCAACATGGGCCCGAGGCCTGTGGTGATGGTGCGGGCAGGGCCGGCGTGGGCTTGAGGCCTGTGGTGATGGCGTGGGCAGGGCCAACATGGGCCCGAGGCCTGCAGTGATGGTGCGGGCAGGACCAACATGGGCCCAAGGTCTGTGGTGATGGTGCGGGCAGGGCCGGCGTGGGCTCGAGGCCTGTGGTGATGGCGTGGGCAGGGCCGGCGCAGGCCTGAGGCCTGTGGTGATGGTGCGGGCAGGGCCAACATGGGCCCGAGGCCTGCGGTGATGGCGCAGGCAGGGCTGGCGCAGGGCCTCAGGCCCGTCCCGCACCTCCACCTCCACCTCGCTGGCACCGCAGGGCCCGGCCTGCCCGACCGACAGGCTCCCGCAAGGCACCTCGCGCAGCGGCAGCTCCCCGGTGTCCAACTCCTCCTGCCTCGCTGCCTCCAGGAGCTCTTTGAAGCTGGTGCCCCGCTTGTGCGTTTCTGCCATCATGTTACTGAGAGTCACCTGGTTCTCTCCTCTACTGCACAGTGCCCCAAGGCCCAGGATGAGTGTGTGGCCCTTCGGGTCCTGCAGTGCCTGCAAAGAGGAAGGATTATCCATTCTTTAGGACAGGGAGAATGGAAACAATACATTTCTGCGTTATTGCTGTATCTCGTTGTTGGCAAGTCTATCTGCAGTCTCTCCTGGCTGTGAGTCTATCTGTCTAGAAGTGGCAGATGACAAATAGAAATTTTACAGCTGAGAATACTGGGGCAAGTTTTTGTAATTATTGAAATTTAATAACTTTAAATAGACATGGACTTCGTTATGCCCATGGCATAGTGAGGTTGAAGAAGGGCAAAATGATTCATATCAGAGTGTATGTTACTGTCTTGGGTTTCACGGTTGTTTCTAGGGTGAAGAGCATGTAAGAGACAATTTTACTGTCCTGCAATAAATGAGGTGTTGCTCTGCATGCATGAGACAGGTTCACAGCCCTTTCAAGGGAGATTTTAAGCAATGTGATGATGGCATAGGAGAGTAAAAGGAGGAGATAAAGAGGAAGAAGACTGATGTCTCCCTAACCATATAACCCAGTCAGTTGGCCAAAATCTCTGTTGTGTAACTTACTTTCAAGCTTAGATCTTACAGAACTTGGGAAAGTAGGGAAAGGCCCAGAAAAATCTTGTTGCCATGAATGCTTATTTGAATATAACTGCCAAGTGATCTCTTTGGAAGGAAGCAGTTCTAGTGTCTCCCAATAGCCACAGAAGAAAAGAAATAATCCAGTATGAATTTTGTCATCAACAGACCTCTGGATAAATTTAGTGTGCTGGAGGGGAGCCTCATACAGCAGCCTACAGAACCTTGAGACATCTCCCCAGGGAGAGGATTAACAAGGACAGCTCTGATATCTGATAGCTTTTGACTGTTGAGTGTTTATGAATGTCAATAATTGAGGAAGCTCACATGAAAAAATCACTGTTTCACTTTTAAAAAGAACTGATAAAATGGAAATCCACAAACACCATAGTTTTATAAATTATGTAATGCTTCTTTACTCATTTATTATATAACAAATCCTAAAGGAATAGGTAAGGTACAAATAGGCGCTATGAAGAATAGGTGCTATGAAGCTTCAGACATTTGCCTCACGTAATTGTTTTCCCTCTTGGGGGAATTGTGAGGGGCATAAAAGGGGAACCTGGAGAGGCTCAGCAAGTCCTCGGCAAAGGGGAGAGGGCTGCTCTGTAGGTAGATGCCCTTCTGGGAGCCCATCGAGCATCGCCCCAGCTCGCAGGCTGCCCCAACCGGGGAGAGTGGGGCTCCTTCCAGCTCCGGATTTGCCATCTAGCAGGAAATTGCTTTCTCTTTATACTGAACTTCCCATCAGCAATAACAAATGTAACAGGAAGCTCTAAATAACTTGTTTTCCTTTTGTTTTAAAGGAGAGGGAGGACAGGGCATACTGTTGATCTCCCACTGAACAGATCTTCAGGAAAATTTTCCAGAACATGCAGAGGAACATTTTATTGCCCTGGGTTTACTTGGGAGAGAAGCACTGCCTTTGCTTTCCTGTAAGGCTGCTAAAACCAGTCTGCATTTAAGTGCCATGGGCACTGGTACTGTAATTTGGTAGAGTAAGCAACGTCCTAGGGTTTCTCTCTTCTCTAGGCAAAACATTTTGCTAATCTTTCCTGAAACCATCTACAACACTGTGTCCTTTATATGGTCTAGTTGCTTCCCTCACTTCTGTTTGACCTACTTTTGCTGGTATGAGGAGTCGGGTGATCAATAATGGCATATTTGGGGAGAAAGGGGGAATAATATTTCTGTCTTGAACTCTCGGTCACACATGACTCTCTCAATAAGTCCTGGATAAATAGATGCTGGGTACTTGATTTAGGCATTTTTGCATTTTCTACCACCTTCTGTTTCTCTTCAGGTTTTAAGCTCTGTCAGTTAGAAAATGCCAGTGGACTATGAGGATTGCCAGAAATTAATAATAATTAAAATTCCTTTCTATAAAAAGCTATGTACACTGTTTAAGCTGAAAGCAAAGGAGAACCGTCCAAGAATTCCAGCATATTAAATTCTGCTGTGACATTTGACTTACAGCATGTTAATTTATTATTTTTTCTTCCTCAGTGCAGTGTAATGACACTAGTTCCAGTTTCGTAAATAAGTTCCCACACAAATACTTCATGACCTAGTGTGTGGGAGTCCACATAATCAAAATGGAATGTTTTCCTCTTCTTCATGTTGCTTTACAAACCTGTCTCCATCATAAGGAAAATTTAAACTGATGTCAATTTTTCTTTAGAAAGAGGTGTGCCCACCTACCTGAGCTCCTGCATCTGCATTTAATTTATGTGTCTTGAATCATTCTGAATATGCTCATTGATGAGCAGATTAAAAAATATAATAATAATTTTTAAAAAGTGAAAATCTGTTGTAATCTTCAAGAGCATAATCCAGTTGCTATAGCTGACTGAACTGGTTACTTCAGGGTGTTCTGGTGGCGGCTGCAACCTCAGAACTAGCTTGACTAGTTCCCTAGGGATTCCCAGCCCGGCCTGTTGACACCAAACCAGCAGAGCCACCCCCGGCAGGAGGCTGCAGCGCAGGAGGAGGAGGAGGAGGAGGAGGAGGAGGAAGAGGAGGAACAGCCCCAGCGTGGGGTTGTGCTTGGGGCTGTGCTCTGCTGACTCCCAGCCACGACATGCTGGTTAGGCCCTTTGCAGTCTAGTTAGTTTAAGCTGTGCTGATCCTTCTCTAGATGATGCTGAGAACTAAACTTTAGAAGCAGAAAAGGCCATTTAAGTGCACATCCCTCCAACACGGACGTGTTGACATTAAACCTCTGCTATAGCTGTGGATCTGTTTGCGTGTGCCGAGGGCTCTGAAAGCAACGTCCCATCACCAGCTTACCAGAAGAGCAGCTCTCTTGGGCTTATCCCTCAGGTACATGACAGAAAACTATCACGTTCTAGTGATCTGTGTTCAGCTGGAGAGGATTTCTTGTATGTTTATTAAAAAAAATGTGGGTACTTGGATAGGCGCTTGCTGAAAAGAGAGCAGTGTTGGAGCAAAGACCTGGCAGCCGTTGGATGGAGCCCTCGTGGTCCCTGTCTCGCTGGGAACAGTGTCCTGCTCCACAGTTGTCTCCATGGCCACCTGCGACCCGCTGGGCACATCGGCGTGAGCGTCCCAGGCCAGCCCACGGTCCCGCGCCGAGAGCGGGGCTGCGTCAGGCTCATTAAAGGGAACATGCTGCCCATTTGGATTTAAACTGTAATTTGGTTGTAATTTAGTGTCTTAATGGTGCCAGGCACTGACTCAGCTTCCAATTCTAGTATGGGAGTGTTTCACGTGCAGGCTAAAGCCCTTCTCCTGTCATCTCTGTGGAGAAGGCGTTAATGGCTGTGCGGAGATCCATATCGCTGCTGCGCAGGGGCAGCGGGCAGCAGCGGCCAGGAGGCTAACGAAGAAATTAAATGTCGAAGTTTGCATTGGGATGGAATTTGTTTAGAAGCAAACATAAAATTTAAAGAAAACAGATATTCATATGCTGTAAGAGCTTGATTGTGGTACCATTGGTAGCTTTTCTATTTTGATTATTTTTTGTCATTTCCAAGAATTCTACATAAAACATTGAATAATTAGAGGCTATAAAGTAGAAGGATATCATTTTTCTTCCTGTATTTTCTTAGCATGCAAAACCACATAACTTTTCTTGGGTGTGTTATTACTCATGTATTTGAATATTCCATGTCTCTGCTAATTTTTTGAGTTGAAAGTTACTTCATTATATTTTGTAATAATTACAAGAAAATACAAGAATAAAGCATGTAAGTATTTAGCCCAGTGAAGGAGAACAGGAATGGAAAACACAGACAAAAGGGTCATGGTCATTCTCAGCAATTAGACTTCTTCTTTCTCCGGTAACAAAGTAATTGCCAATTATACAAGTGAATTCAGATCAATGGTAACAGTATTTTCAGTGTCGTGTTCACAATGCAAACAACTTTTTGAGTTACTTTCCTCAGGCATCTCCTTTATAATTCTGTCATATTTTAGGTGATCCTATTTAATGGAACTTCTGGCACTTTTATACGCTAGCTGACATGTCAGCATTTGTTCTACTTTTCTACTTTTTGTGAATGGATCTGTGCTTTGTATATAAAACTAGCAAGGAAAAATGCTAATGTTTCTTCTGCTTTGCCTGTTCGGCTTTGAACACTAGAATGCTATAAGGTGCTGTGACATATCAGTTACTTATAAATGACTTATGTGGTTCTGGTATTACAGTAGGAGTCATCTGGAAAATACCATGACCATCTGCAGAGTGGAAATCTGGAAACACTGTAATACCATATGTAGCATCCTTTCAGCCCACATGGCAGCGAAATCAGTCTGCAGAGCTGCACTATTTGACTCCTGCTTTGTGTTTCTCCAAGGAGAGGGCTGCAGAGAGATGCAGGCTGAGGATGGATCCGGTAGTGTCTGCAGTATGCGTCAGAAATTACCTGTACGCTACCTGATCTGATATCTCACAGGAACTGTTCAGATGTAGAACAATATTAGTACTATTTTTAGGAAAACAAGAGCGTAGTCACGATGAGCGCGGAGACGCGGGTGCTCTGGGCAGCACCCCTGGGAGCAGCGGCGGTGCGGAGCGGTGTGAGGAGCTGGCGCGGCCGCGTAGCGCCCGTTGCGTCCTGTCCCTGCTGCGCTTTCCGTGTGCCTGCGCTTCCGCACCCATCTGACTTGCTGCCTTTTTTTTTTTTTTTTTTTTTGACGCAGAACTGCTTTTTTGCATCTCCAAGTGCAGGTTTTACAGCCCTTTTTGCCTCTTGCAGTTGCCCCACTGAAGAAATCCATGGCTTTACCGAGGTGCTGCTGAGGCTAGTGATCCTAATTTTTGCGTAGCTTGAGTGAGGTTCTGGTTTCCACTCATCTTCCCCCTGCAGCCATGATGTGGAGCATCCCAGGGACTTGTGGGAGGCCGGGGGGTCCCTGTGCCCTGTGCTGTGCCTGACAGCCCCTCGTGGCTCTGTTAGCTCTGCGGCGGCACCAGCCCTTGCTGACAGCCAAGCTCAGGTGCCACCAGCATGGCCCTGTGTCTCCTTCCCCTGCGCTGCACCTTCTATGAGAAATGAAGCGCAGCTCCTGCCCAAGGAAATGCAGAGATGCTTCGTGTTGGTTCTTTGGGGTCACCCGGCGAGGCGGCAGTTGACATGGAAGGACAATCGGAAACTCTGATGGGCCACGGCTGCCCCACAGTTTCCACCCGACTCCTGTTACACTCTCATTACTATTACATGGCGGGAGTAGCCAGCTGCTGCCTGCAGCCTTTGCTTCCAGCTCTTAGTTCCTTTAGCAGACAGGTAAAAATATGCTGAGCAGTATCCTGGTCATTTTTTCCTTTCAGAAAACTGCCAGTGTTACCACAGCGGGAAGGGGATCTTGCCACCCGAAGGGAGGCTCCTCGCAAGGGCGCTGCAGGCCGGGGTACGGCCGGGGGTACGGGCAGGAGAGCACACGGGGACCGTCTTTTGCCGCTATCCCGTCAAGTCGGCAAGCTGCTGGTCACCGTGACAGAGTTGGCTCCTGTGAACAGGCACAGGGACCCTGGTTAGAATAGCTGGGTTTTTTCTATTGAAGCCTTCCTAAAATATCTTTGTTTTGCTCTGGGATTATTGCCAAAAATATGTTTCTGTGACATTTTGAAAGTGTACCTGCATCCTTAGATAACATTTTTGTTGTGGCTCAAAATTATTTACAGAAACAGAAAGAAAGAGAAACAAACTCAAACAAAGTAAGTGCAGGAAGTTTCTTAGTGAGACAAGGAAGGGACAGAGCTGGTGAGAGAAAGGCTGGGTTTGGCATGGGTACAAGCTGGTATCCTGCAAAATGCATTCTGGCATGTGAGTTTGGTACCGTGGAAAAGGTAAATGCAGTCAAAGTGTTAATCTTTAGATCAGAGGAACAAAGAGGCTAATAGACCTTGCTTAAAATTAGGGAGCGATCCAGTAGGTTCAGGGCAGCTAGAGAGCGAGTCCCGGCTGCCGAAGCCGTCCAAGGAAATGGCAGTCGCTGTCTGGGGAGCGGGGAAGAGCGCAGGGAACCGGTGGAAAAGGAGAGTGAGCAGATGAGGACATCTGTGTTGAAAATGGAAGCCACAAAGCAAAAGATGTCAATGGAGTATTAGCAAGACATGTTTCAAAGTCTGTTTGGGGATACAGAGTTGTGAATGCAGCAAAGAAATGTGTACTGTGGTAATTAGCATTTATATAGCATATCCATCACGAGATCTTGAGGTCATTTACAAAGCTGTGTATTTATTTTATTTTGACTTTACAGATGACAAGACTGAGCAAATTAAGTGACTTGGCTGAGGCAAAGTCAGTAGCGTAGCCAAGAATATTATAACTCCAAACTATTCATCAAAAGCCACTGACTACAGCAGCCCGAGTGTAAAGATGCTGGGATGTGCTGTTTAATGTAAGGTAGCTGCTCATCTGACAGCTGACATGTCTGCGTAACGAAGCCACAAAAATGCTAACCTGCCATATTATCTTTCCTGTGTTACCTGAGTTCAAAGCGTCACAAAAGTGTTTCCAGGCCCAGGAAACTGATGTCAAATGTCTATCAAGAGAGCTTGTGATTTCTCTTTGCATTTTGTCTGCGTTTCACAGCATATTATAAGTGGCATGTCAGCCAAAAAAAAAGAAAAAAAAAAGATTCAGCCTTGCCAGCAACAGAGCAGAATGCAAAGAAGGAAGCGGCAGTAGTTGGCTCCCAGCAATTTTATCTTGGGAACAAGTCTGAACTGAGGTAGCTGTAGGGCTCTTTAGTTAAATTAGAGTTTTCCTTTAGTCCTTATGTGATGGGGTTGTTCTTTTTAAGGACACCACCATTTCACAAACATCTGAGAACAGGCTGAAATACACGCTTATGAAACAGGCGTCTCGTGCCGCTGCCTTGCTGAGGTTCAGCGCAGAGCCGTCCACCGCACAAACACAGCCCGGTAAACCCCGCTCGGTACCAAGCGAAATGCAGCAGGAGCTGCCATTAAACACGTCAGGAAAACTGTCTCTGGCTGCTAAGATTTTGTCCAGGGCTCAGAAATCGTGGGGGCTGTGGCAGAGAGCCCCGGGTGTCTTTTAGGAACAAAAGATCCTTGTCAGGGGCGTTGGGCTGCGGGCGCTGCACAGGGCTGGAATGCCGATCTGCAAGTCAATCCCTCTGCTGCCCACTGCTCGCAGCGCCGGGTGGGCTGCCCCAGAGGCTGTTTACACTTGCATTTTGGTTGTTTTTTCCTTTTTCTTTTCTTTCTGTAAAGCTGCGCTCTGCCATATTTTTGCTGTAAACTGTGCATCACTTTATTATTTCACTGAATTCAGTCTCCTCTGTGGGTTCGGTTTGCGGAGCAGTCAGTAGGCCTGGATACGTGCCAAGCCCCAGAGGAACTGTTTCCCCTTGCAGCCCTCCTTTCAGCAGCCCTTCGGTGCCTTCTACGGTGCGCTGTGGTCATTCCATATCTGAGCTAGGACAGGCTCTTTGTAGCCCTTATCCTAACAGTGAATTGGCTTTCTAAGCTTCACCCCTGGGCTTGGCAGAGCTGCAAAAGGCTGCCGGCTCTCCTGGGTGGGAGGATGAACAGGTAGCTGTACCCGTGACTGCATTTGACACGAGGATTTATTGCCTTCCATAGGGCCCAGATACCGGCGTGGGGCAGTGCAGCCTCTTTTGAAAGGCCCCATTGCTGAGCGGCCGCAGCAAAGGAGACAGAAGCGGTTTGACCACGGGTAGTGACGCAGCGTTGACTCACTGCTCGTGTGGCCTGTCGCTGCCGTGCCCCCCCGCGCCGTGCGTGTGGCTCTGGCAAGAAACGAGGAGTGTGCAAGGGTCTGTGCAAACAGAGGCTTCTTTTTTCGGCAGCTCTTGGAACAGTTGTCTCCTTGGTGGCTTGATCATGAGGATGGCAGCGCTCGCGCTGTTTCGCTTAGAGCTGTAAGCAACCTTCAGTAATGTGGATAGTCAGAAAATATGCCAGACTTATGTAGTGGCCCTTAAGGAAAATTACTCACTAGAGCCATTTATACCAGCTTGTATTTGCAAGGAAAAATAAGATATTTTGTGCTAGCACTACAGATCTTAAATCCATAAAAGCAAAAGCACTAGAAGTGTTTATGCTTGGATACTGCATAATGCTTAGAAGATATTGGCAGCAATTAGTTGAAAATCTAAATATAGATAGGTTGAAAGTAAAGAAGAATATGTCTTAGTTGTTCACCTTCTGGCTTTTTTTTTTTCTCCGTTCCTGACTCCAGCAGTTGTTTTATTGCTTTGTATGTAAATTACTTTTTTTAATGTTAATTATCTTTTAAAGACAGGAGAAATTTTCACACAGGTGAGTGCAGAGCTGCTCTGCTTTTTGGATCCCTTATAGGATCCCTTGGGCAAAGGAATAAGGAAAAAGTTCTAAAGCACACAATTTTCCAATGGCGCTAATGCGTCCTAAAAGACAGTAAAAGGAAAAAAAGAACGCAATGAAATTCACTGCTATTATTGGAGCAGTTTGAAAAAGTGAGCTCCACTGGAGATGGAAAATATTTTGGAAAGCTGATTAGTGAGGTTGAAAACAGTGCAGAACATAAAATAATGTTCTCTTAGGAAAACATGCCAATAGAGAGGTGGAAACCCTGAGAAATTCTGATTTTCACTAGGAAGAGGAATTTTTGGAAGAGCAGGCTTAGGTTACACAATAACACGAGTTGGAAGGGAGCTCAGCAGGGCTCTGGCCTCCTGCTCAGAGCCGGGTCAGCCGCGAGGCCAGCGCAGGTTGCTCGGGGCTTTTGCTGATCTTGTCTTGAAAACGTCCAAGGATGGAGATTGCACAACTGTAATGCTGAAGGAGAAATCGAGGTCATTAAATGAATAAATTACAAAATCAGTTCATACTTTGTGCTGTGATGTAGCTTCCAAAAGGCCCAGGCAGTGTGTGCTATATATGCAAAAACTATACTACAGAACAAAGAGATACTCGTCTATGTAGGAATGATTTGTCAAATTCTCCCACTTGAACAGTAAGCTGCAAGTTATAATTTTTTTTTTCCTGTAGTCTTACGAAGGGAATTTGGAAATAACAAGAACCTTAGTACAAGCAAGAGTGGAAAAAATGAAAATACTAACAATTGTTTGTGCAAGTTGCCTGAGGTTTTAAGAATGATTAGCAGTAGTTAGCCTAACTCTGCCCTTTTAAACTGCTGTTTTACAGCAGTATTACATATTTATGTGACACCATTTAATTTCTGAAGCACATAGAAAGCTTAGTAAAGCTATGATTTTGATCACGTATTCCCTCTCTGGTGTGCGGAGGGATGGAGCGGTCACCCCAGGGCACCGGGCGTCCCTGCGGGAGCCAGGGCCGAGCCCCGACACGTCCTGCCCCGCGTCGCGGCGTCGCCTCACGCCTCACGCACCGAGCGCGCCCGCAGGGCTGTCCCTGAGCAGCCCGTGCTCCCTTCTCAGAAAATAAAGCCTGGAAAAGGGAATGGTGATGTATTTGCACTTGTTTTTTCCTTCAGATACTTGCAACAGCAAAAATGCAAAGGCTCAGAAGTGCTCTCCATAGTCAGGAACCTGAAAAACTGGAACAGAGAAATGAAAACGGAGCAGCTTGCAGGCCACTGACACAGCTGAAGGGAATGTGGGGCCAGTACAGGCCAGGATTTAACATCTGTATCCTGCTGCTGCTGCTAAAATATGGGTGTAGTCAGGGCTGTTTGCCCTTTCATTGCAAGGTGGAGCTTCATAAACATCCCTGACAATAGCAGCAGGTATGATTTAATCACAGCTGTTACCGCAGGCAGGACTGTGCCAGCCATGTTTGCCTTACACTTGCAGTTACTGAAACAAGTTTGTTCAGAAGAAAATAATCTGTCTGTGAATCTGTGCTTACATCAAAGTATGTCTATTAAATGCTTCTTCCACATAGCAAAGAATGGAAATGGAAAGATGGTATCACAAATTAAATAAAGCACTTGTTTAAAATATTAAAATAAATGTTAAAAATAGAAAAAAAATGGTCAGTTTCTGGGGCATCTGACTGTTAAATATGTTTCCATAGTCAGCGCTGCCTTCCCTGGGGAGCAGGGAGGGCCGAGGGCAGTTCCCGCAGCAGGGCGCAGGTTGCTCGCCGAGGTTACTACAATATTTGTCTTGCCCCTTCCACACTTTGCTCTGCGGCAGGACCAGATCCCTGTGTTTGCAGGAACTCTTCAAGGGTAATTAGTGTCTCAGAAGGAGTTGAAATCTCAGCTGGCAGTCCAACAATTTGTTTTCATGCTGCAAATCGTTCAAAATGTAATATGCATAGCTTTTTGATGGAGTGAGGGAATGTGCCGTCTGTTACACTCTACTTTTTTGCAGGATAGGTGTTCAGCCGCCCCCTTGGCTTTTGCCTTTGAAGTGCCTGAATCTCCGCAGCTGCTTTCGCCCGTCCGAGGCAGAGGCTGCAATAGAATTGCATTAATGTTACGTAATGGTGCATCTGTTTCTCTTGCAACGCAGTGCAGCAAGAGAGTCATTTCTACACACGCGAGGGCCGGAGCAGGAGGCTGCTGTGGCCACCTCGGCCCCGCTGCCCTCCGGGGTCTCCCCTCAGCAGCGCAGCGGGATGACTTGTGACTTGTCCCAGGGCCGCGCTCACGGTGCAAGCGAATGACTCCCAGCTCCTCCACATGCTCTTCAAAGCACCTCTGCTCCCCTATTACTCACAGAGCATTTTAATAGTGGTGCTGTCTGAATTCATTGCAGTTCCAAAACCAAGAAATATCTTTTTAAGAACGGAGGAGATGCTGACGTGATGGAATATTGTATCTCATGCTGTCTCTCGACGCCTCGGAGCACTGGTGAGGCGTGTTGTGAGCAGCAGCTTCCTCTGCTGCAGCGGCTGCTTGGGAGGTTCCCATCGTCGCTATTGACCCATGGTGGATTTTGGATGGAGGGGTGGAGAGGACTTGTAAGCTCTGCACTTGTCTTGCCAGTATTACGTGGGCAGGAAGGCAGAAAAGAATGTTTTAAGAACAAGTCAGGAGGAGTTTATCTGTGTGCGTGCAGCGCAGCCAGCTTAGGGACTGCTGCAGCAGCATGAGCAGCGCGTCATGGAGGTGGCTCCCAATTACGCAGTGTCGTCTGACCTCTTCAAAACAAAATGCCAATTTTTAAATTAAGTGGTGCTTATTGAAATGTTCATTTTGAAGTTCCGTTCAGCTAGCAGGGCTCACCTGCTCCCTGTTCAGCCAGCGCCACAGAGTTCAACGTGGCTCTGATACGATCTCCGCGCGCTGTGGCGCCGCGAGCTGCTGCCCGCGCTGCTCTCCTCCTCGCTGCTCCGGCTCGGCCGGCGCAGGCTGGGGCTTGCGGGGACGCGCCGGCGCCTTGGCCCTGCTCGGCACCGCTGCGCTGAGCTGCACGTGCAGCCACGAGGATTTCACGGTGCTCGACGGCTGCCCATTGCGGCATGGGCCTCCGTGTGGCCCCCGCGCCCCTGCCTGTCCTCCTCCTCCTCCCTGCCACGCTCCATCCACCGCGGCTGCTGCTTCCACACTCAGGGCCTTCAACAAGAAACAGCTAATTATCTTTGTAACTAGTTTGTCAGGGCCATTAAGGCTTGTTAATGCGCTCGGGGCCCGCGTGCAGTCATGGAAGTGGAGTGAAAAGAAAAACTAGCCCACATGGGAAGGGCGCGCAGGGAAACCTCGCCGTGTTTATTTCGAATAAGATGTCTGTGGATGTTTGCTGTGATTGTTCAGGGACTAGGTTTGCTTTGTTTTTTTGATGATCTTGGCATATGTTCTTAAGAAGATGAAGAGATGCTCAGTTACTGAAACAGAGTATTTAAGTTGCTGACAGGAGAAGGTTTAGAATGTATCAAGCCCAGTCGTCCAGCAGCGCAGGCCTGCCGAGCACCAGCGCGTGTACCGCCGTGCTGAGAACGCCGGGATGGCACCCGGCGCCACGACAGCCATGTGCGTAGGGATATATGTCCTCCTCCGTAATTAGACTGCCCCTTTTAATGAGCAGCTTTTGAGAAGTATGGGGAAATAAGTTCAAATGTAGTATCTGTGGCAGTAACGCAAGAAGTAACGGTTTAACCCCTGTCAACTGGCAACATTGTTCTCTCTTGGCTTAGAAGAGGCCTAGCCGGCCTTCCTGCTGGTGAAGGAGTCTGGTTTGCAGGGAGAGGCCGTGTCCCTGTTACTCCAACAGGCAGAACTGGAGCTGGCCCGGCCTGCAGGCACCCGCGAAGGCCCTGGGGCTGGCT
This sequence comes from Tinamus guttatus, assembly GCF_059628265.1. NCBI lineage: Eukaryota > Metazoa > Chordata > Aves > Tinamiformes > Tinamidae > Tinamus > Tinamus guttatus. The sequence goes on from NW_028288538.1 coordinate 14,587,204, forward strand.
GGGCCCGCGCGAGGCCGGGCCCCATGGAGCGGCTCCGTGGAAGCTGCTGCCTCTCCTCGCGTCTCCTGATCCCAAACAAGCAGCGTTCCGCTCCCGGGGCCCCTGTGTTAGCACCTCGCACAAGCACTAAAAACTCACACCTTTAAAAAAAGATGTGGCACTTACGGTTTTTCAGCTTGAGCACTGGATTGAACTGGCAGATGTGTAAAGAAAAGGTGTAGCTAATGAAATTGATATAATGTGTGTTTCTGTGCGCACCCTGTGCTACCTAATAACCCAGAAATGTGAGCGGTGAGAAACACTCACCCAAGTGTGGTGGCTACAGAGTCTGCCCGTGCCCAGGCCAAGCACAGAGGTTTTTAACAGTTAGCTTTAAACTGTAAATATTTTTGCTTTGAATCTTTCTGTACTTTCTGTCTATGCTTAGCTAGATTAAAGCATAGTTTTGATTAGAGCCTCTTGGCATTGCCATAAAACAGGTATTAAATAAATGTTATGGTAGGTGGTCCTGTACAACAAGGCCGGTTTCTTGGCTCGTGCAGTACAACCAGTACAGTTTCTGGCTGTCCAGATTCCAGGTTGGAATTTAGGTAAAGGTGATGAAGTTAGTTAGTTATATATTAGCTATATATTTTTACCTCCAAAAGTGTGTTTTCTGAGTAACATAACCACTTTTCCACGAGTTTTAACCAGCAGCACTGAGCGGAGATCAGAATTGAGACAGGTGCCACTTCTGAGCTTTTCTGAAGAACTCCTGATTTGGCAAATCAAAATCAGTTTATAGGCTCATTTATTGTACAAATACTTAGAGAGCTGGATTACATCTAGTAAATCATACTAGAAGAACTCCAGCAGAGCCAAATAGATTAATTTGGGATTCTGTATCAGTACAAACAGTGTGAAGACTATAAAGGGAATTGTGTAAAATGTTTCATTCTTACCTAATGTTTCACTTCTTCAAAATAAGTTATTCTTTTTGAACCTCTTGCTAACCATATTGAGCATCATCAATGCATAGTCATCAAAATTTGATCTTTTAAATCTTGAACTAAAATAATATTCAGTTATTTCCAATAAAAAAGTATTATTGAAAATACTTTACAGATTGCGGTTAATAAGACCAAGTTCAAAAAGCATACATGTTTGCTGAAGGATTTTGAGTGATCTGGTGACAAAGTAGTTTCACCAAATCTGCATACAGCCAATATTATATAAAAATTTAAACTTTGTGAGTGTGCATCTAAAGATTGCTTGCACACATATGCCTGGGTATCTAACAGGACCTCTTCAAAAATATAGGCTAATTTCCTAAGTATGGAAGCAAGGAATCTTACCTCAGTTTCTCTAAAGTACCAAAAAAAAAAAAAGTTCCTTTTTTTCCCTGTAAGTTTAGAAATCTGCACCTGAAGAACTGCACTACCACATGCTTGAAGTGTAGGTGCATAAGTGTAGTTACATACTATGGCATCTTTACCAGCAAAAACAACTTTAAAAGCCCCTGCCAGTAGCCTTTCCTGTGTCACGAAGGTAGCTTTGTTTAACCAGGGTCATTTTAGTGATGCTAAAACACGGTTGCCTTGATGCAGCTATTAAGATGGTGAGCGTGGACACAAGGGCACAAATGAGCGTCAGTAGACAGCGGGGTCCCCATCCCTCCTGGCCCTGCGTCGTCCCCTCGCTTCTGGTGCTGCCGCACAGCAGAGCCCAGAAGCCAACATGTGACGTTTTCCCTTTCCTGACAACAACAGGAAGAAAAGCAGGAAATAACACAATATCCTTCCATACCAAACAGTTTCGATTCTTCTCTTCGTCCTCTTTCGTGTGTTGTCATCTTGAAACTGCTCCACAAAATGAAAACTTTCTAACTTCTTTTAGAAACTTGCAGTGAGTTACATTTATATAATTTAGAAGGTTCATATTACCCACCCTGTAACAGTTACAGATGAAATGTCCCACCAGGGCATACGCAAGCCACATGCCGCCCCTGGGAGCTGGATGCTGCTGCTGATGGCAGGCACTGGAGTTAAAATGCACAATGTCACAGATAGCAGGATGTCTCTGCCACACATGGACAGTGACTGCCGAGCGCTGTTCACGCTAACGTGGGAAATATGTGATGCTCAATAAATTTGCCTCAAATCAGAGCTCTACTGTAATATTTTATAGCTAAATAGCATTTGACATATTCATGTGTCAAGCTTAATAAATTTTCTAACCATAATGATTTTGCAAGGGAGCCCCAGCAAAAGCCTCACAGACCAGCAGTGACAACATGGTGCAGTCGTCCAATTATATATTGCTAAAAAAGCTGCAGGGACACTAATGCAATAGCTTGAGTTTCTTCCACTGACACAAGCAGTGATCTTTTTTAAAGTGTTTTTCTGTCTTTAATGTTAGGAATTAGAAACAAAGGCAAGTACTAAGGTGGAAAGAGTTCACAACCCCATGGGCCATCAGTAGCTTACTCACCTTATTTACCTCTTCTAAACCTTACGGAAGTAACTCCTATAAACCAGGTGCTACTAGGACAGAGCTACCAAGTAAGGTAAAGATTACTTTGGAATTACTGGGTGTAATCTTGTGGCCCTACATTTAAGTACACTCAGTGCCTTGGCTCAGTGGAGGTGAGCATGTGGATTCTTGAAGGTTAGATGGAGCTGCAGTAAGAAAGATTAGAGGCTAAAACATGAGGAGTCTTGAGAAACTAAAGACGAGAAGCTGAGCGGCGGTAAAAATGGATTATAGTGTCTAAGTTTCTGTAATTTAAGTTTCTACATTTTGGCAATTATACAGTGAAGTATTTCTTAAATGAAGAAACAAATGAGCTCAGGCTTTGAGGCCTTTTTTGATAGCAGCATAGCAATCTTCAATATATTTTTCATATTGAATATAACAATTTTCACTCTACATTTTCTTATTCAATATACATTTCCTTCTTGTTAACCAAACTTGGTCACAGTAATTTCCTGTGCATGGCACCCGTTGCAGCAGGGATTGTATGTTTGAAAAACTGGAGAAGCGAGCTCACGTTTCCAAACAATCTGGGTATGAAAACCACACCTTTGCCAAACAGCCACGCGCCGCTTGGGCAGCTCCTGCGTGCGGGGTTTCTGTTGGGCTCTCGGAGAGCGGCCTCATCACTGCAGGGAGGTACGAGAGTCCCTGGCGGTCCTGCTTTTGACTGCAGGGGTGGTTGCCAGCAAGTTGCGGAAATCAATCCCTTTTATTAAGATATCTCTGGGCTGCTTTTTCCAAAATATTTGTAGTTTGCAAGTCAGAAAGATCTTTATATTCATGTATATTAGTTCCTGTCTTCTGCTTTTCGAAGATATTTTTGGTAGATGTTGCTTTTTGCCCGGGCAGGAGCCGCTAGTCACATTAACGTGTGCTCTGAAAGCCGGATCCGGCAGGAGCGAGCGCTGGTCCGCGGGCCCGTGTGGAGCTCGTCTCCGGTGCAGCCCCACGGGCCGCAGTGAAGCCACCCCAGTGCTCCCATTATCCCTGCTGTCTTTTGCAGCTGTCTCACTATTCTTACTGTCCCTTCTGTACCAAACAAAGCCAGAGAAAGTGGAACGATAGAGAACACGTATATCTGACATTTTGGCATCTGGTGGCTACTTCTAGTGAAGCGTTTCATAAAATCAGCTTTTATCAGCTGCAGTGCGTTTAAAATACACGGTCCCATTCACAAAGTGTCAAGCTCAGATGGGAAGTAGAACAGTTTTATATAACCTTTCCATAATAAATTAGCTCTGCTGTCATGAACCTAGATTACAGTTGTATGGTAATATTTTCTTCAACACTCATTCCGGACTTTGTCCCTTGACATAACAGTATGGATGACAGATTCACTAAGGCCTGGCACAAACAAGGAGAGAGGATTTCTTTTTTTACAGGAATATCTGAAAAAAAAAGTAACTGAAGAGATCAGCCTAAGTTCTTTTCAGATTTGCAGTAGTAAATTCTTTAAATATTTTAAGGCTGAAAATAATCTTGCTTTGCCACTACAACCTACTTGAATGCTATTTGTGTTATTTGCTATGTGCTTAAAAACTCAAGTGATGGTCTGACTGAGCAGAAAAACCTTGCACTGCATTAAATATTTTTAAAGGGGATGAACAAGAAATACCGGTGAGTTTAGAACAGCAGGGGGTTAAGACAGGAATACTTGCAAAACAAAAATCGTTTTCAGGGCCTCCTCAGCCTCTGGTGTATCCTTTGACCCGTCAATGAGAGGTAGACTGTGGCTGTTGAGGATTTGGTCTCACAGTTTCATTCCGTGGGGTACGGTGAGTTACGGGAAGGCTCTGCGGGGCTTGTATTCACGGTGTGTTGAGAAACTACCTGCAGGGCCTTTAGGAGAGGGATCCGCGGTGCTACAGAGCCTGTTCGAGAGGAAGGGAGAAAGCTCTAACTGTGGAAGTGGGAGGAAGATAAGAATCATTACTAGACTTCATTACCACATTATTTTTTTCCCTAAGGACTTGAATCAGAAAGACACTAAGAATTTGCCTAATTTTAAGCACATGAATATCTTATTGATTTATTTAAACTGCTTTCTTATTTCTTGAGGAGGAAGCCTTCTCATTTTGGAAAAAATGTACTTTCATCTTTTGTGGTTTACATTGCAACTTCCGATTTTTTTCATCCCTTTTCTCTTCATTCCTGAAATGTTGAAACCAGGTGGTGATTACAAATACAGAATGCACAATATCAGCTAAATTGCCTGACATCATTGGTAATTTATTGACATATTTATAGATAATTTTCCTGAGACTGCTCCATATGGCAGCAAGAATATCTGATACTATTGAAAAATCTTACATGAATTGTTCTCTTTTCGAGCCACATACACCACAAAAACCACAGGAAGTTGTCTGTGTAGTGGCTGTGGTTCTGCAGTTTCCTTTTTCCCCCGTCTTTAAATGATCAAAACATTTTTTTAAAAGTTAAACCAACATAAAGCAGAGAATAGACTTCCTGCTCTTTCGATGTAATAGATATATATGCCTTAAGTTAGCAATAAGGATTCACACATCGGACTGTCCTTCCGTGTCCTTTGAATCAATTTAGTTTTTTGGCTTGAATATTCCTGATTAAACAGTAGTTTTATTTTTAGCTTTCCTACCAAGAAAATATAATAGTAGGTTTTTTAGACATCTCTCAAGACCAGTGATTTAAAAGATGAGTTAAGCACTTGTTTTTCTTCAGCTATTATCTTTAAGACAGTTTTCTTTCTAAGGGAGAGGAAGTAATCCTGCTTCAATAGATCATTAGCATAGCAGTCATGAATAAATATACAGGCATGAACAGCGATATATATGTCTTATATGACTGAATACCATGATATTTGCTGTTTCCTTTGTGCATTTATTCATGGAATTCATGAGAATCCCAACACTCTTCGAGAAAAACAAAACAGCACTTTTCTCATTTCAGAAATGAGCCTTGTAATACTTTATTAAGAAATAGTGAAAGAAGGTAAATAGGAGTACCACTTGAGGTTTCATTTCATTTATTACAATTATTTTAGGATGATTTTATCATTTGGCCAACATGGGATTTGGCCAATAATTGAGTTGGCATTTTTAATATTGTGAAGTTAGCTTGCCTTTTGAGCAGTTCATTAATGAAGAGATAAAAAAGTTCTCCTGATGGAAGGATTTGAAATCACAAGAACATGTTCCTCATGTTGTTTTCTTTAAAGCCAAGCAAAAACATTTGTTGGAACGGGTTGTGTCCATTAAGTTTTTCTGGGATACGAGCACATGACATTGGCCATACAATAATCTGTTGAGGCACTAGCAAGTAGACTCACTTTACTAAAGCAGGTAGAAAACCACGGTGTTTCTAGCTCCTTGAATTCATATCAACAGTAGAGACAGAGTAGAGAACTACTACTGGAAGGAAGCAAAAGGAAGAAACAAAAAAGCAGAGAGAAGGAAGAGAGAGGAAAAGGAGTAGAGAAGGCTAGTCAAGCCCCCTTACCCTCTGCAGCCAATACCTGAATAGTTAATGTTTTTGGACAGAGTCCTCCCTTGTCTTAAGCATCCCTCCCCACCCTCGCTGTTGGCATCCGCGGGGTCTCCCTGAGGTCTTCCATCCTTGTCCCCCCCAGCCGCTCCTCCTGCCCAGCGCAGAGGAGTGAAGGACGATCCCTCCACGCTCCTCGTCAGGCCGCGTTCCCTGGTGGAGGAGTGTGTCCTCATGCACCTCCCACCTTGAAACCTTCCCCCTGCTTCCTGCTGCCCCCTCGGCCTTGCCCTTCCCGCTTCCTCTCGTGTGTCCTCATGGGCGCAGAAAACAAACCACCACCTTCCTCCCGCACTACATCCAGATACTTTTAAAGAGGACCCAAGACTAAGTTACTCCAGCAATTAATTAACAGCAAAAAGGCAGAGCAGTGTTTCCTAGGCAAGGTGCTTGGCGCAGGCCGCGCGGCTGTGGACACGAGGCTTCCTGCGGGGACAGGCCCAGGCGTTCAGGAGCGGGAACATCCCGCAGTGATGCGCAGGGTGGGCGCAGGCTGCGGTGCTGCTCGCGCCGGCCCGGGGGCTGCCCCCCTCACTTTCGGGCTGCTGCCTTGGGAGTTCGCTTCAGCCATTTCCTGGAACACATTTTTGTTTATTTTCAGAGCAGAACAAACGTAAGTCTCGCACAAAAGCGCCGTGCAGGGCATTCCTCTGTGGAGGAGCCATTGTCATCCTTGTGTTGTTGCCTCTTTTTGAGCACCTGGGTATTCTGAAGCTTGTCCAGAGTGCTAAGCCAGCGGCCAGCGCTGCTGCCAACTGCGGCCTGGCCATGCCGGATCTCTTACCGTCATCTGTGCCTGGTGAAACCTTTCTAAAGTGAGTGTAAAATCCTCCCCGTTCTCATTTACATGTGTTCCCCACTTTTCTTTCATTGTTAGTGGATGTACTTGACTCACCGAGGTGCAAGAGCAGGCATGAAAATCCTGCTGGGGTAACCTTTAAAGAGCAAAGTAAGCAAAACAGGGCAACGTTGGACTTCAGGGCAACATTGGGCTTCAGGGCAACCCTGGACTTTAGCCTTCCTGGCCAGCCGGGCCAGGCCATGAGGCAGCGCTTGGGCCACCACCCCAGAGGGATTTCAGAGAGGGCCTCGCACCTCGCCCCAGGCGAGCTCTCCTTGAAGAAAATAGCTGCTATTTCAGAAGACACTAAAGAGCCCTCACACGGAGCGCGTAAACAGGTTTATTTTTTAAAGCTGCGGGCAGAGGCGCGCTCCCCGGCGGCGGGGCTGCCATGGCGGCGCGGGGCGACGCGCTCGGCGGGAAGGGAGGCGCCTGGGGCCGCTCGGCCGGCGCCGGGGCCGTAGCGACTGCTCCCGCCCTCGGCGGCCGCGACCCCGCGCCGGACCTTTGCTGAAAGTTGAGCCGCCTCCCACCGCTCTGTCGCCGCCTCCCACCGCCCTGTCGCCGCCGCCTCCCTCCCTCCTCCCACCTCCCGCCGCTCTGCCCTCCTCTTCCTCCTCCTCCTCCTCTCCCCCTGCCCAGCCCCGGCCGCGGCCCCGCGCGATGTTTATTCGAGCAGCTGCGTGAGGCGGCGGCAGCGTCGCTGCCCCGGTCCGAGCGGTCGCCGGCGCCGCGCGCACCCGCCCCGCTGCGGGGGAAGGAGGAGACAAGATGTCCGCCAGGGCCGCCGCCAAGGTAAGCGGCGCCCGCGGGGCAGCGCTGCTCCCGCCGCCCCGGCCCGCGCCTTTGTGGCGGCCGCGCTGTCCCCGCCGCGCCGCTTTGTTCCCTCGCGGGGCCGCCCGCGGCCTCCCCGCGCCGCGGCCGTTGCCCGCGGGGGCCGTTGCCCGCGGGGGCCTCGTCGGGCCCTGCCGCCGCTGCTACCTGTTGGGCGCCGCGCCGGGGCGGCCGCCGCTGGCTCGGGCGCGGCGGGTGCCCGGGCGCAGCCGAGGGAGCGCGGGCAGGTGCCGGGCGGGCGGCCGCGCCTCGGCCCCCCCGCCCGCCCGGCCGCGGGAGGCGGCGCCCGCCGCGCTCAGGTGAAACCGGGCAGTTTCGGGTTGGGGCCGGTGCCCGCGGCCGGGCTGCGCCGCGCCCCGAGCGGCCCGCGGGGAGGCGACCTGCCCGCCGGGCTCCCGCCGGGCCCTGCCCGCCGCCAAGGGCGCCCCGGTGCCGCCTGTGCCCTGCGAGAGGGGCTGTGTGAGGAAGCCGCCACGTGAGGAGCCGCGCCGCGGGCTCGCCGCTCCGCTCTTTCATTTATTTTACTTTTTTTTTTTCCCCTAAAGTTACTAGGTTTCTACTCCTGAGACAAAGTATTTCCTATAGTACAGGTATCTTTTTCCAGGCTGAAAAAGTATTTGGTCTCACAAGTGTGCGTGCTCCCTTTTAAAAGAAGGAATTTCTCTTTTTGGCGGGGGTGGAGAGGCGGGGGGTATTTAGAAAAACGGCTGTATCAATTTTGATACCGGACTGGTGTAAAATTGTATATTGTTGTATCTTAACCGCGGCGGAGCAGATCTGGGACGCACCAGCCTGGCTTGTGTGTGTGCGCGGCACCGGGTACCGGCCGGGTAATGGCACGGGGAAGTGCTGGTTAACTATGTTGCAAAATGCGGCTGCCCGCTGCCTTAACTCTTTGTTGGTACGCTTTTGAGGGTTACAAAAAACACGTATTTGAAATAGCTTTTTCCCAGAAGAGCACTTATGATTTATTTGTGCAAGTTCTGTGTTTTTTTTTTTCTCTTTTCTTTTCAATGTGAGTTCTAACTCTTTGTGAACACTGTTATTGCTCACCTTTTCTACCTTGTTTTGTCACAGATATATTTTTTGAAGCCAGGAACTTATGCATGTGGCTCATGTGAGTTTCCCTGTGAGAACAGTGATGCTTGCAGTAGGTATCTGATATTCCTGCTTCAGATTATGAGCTCCTGGGCTGCTGTGGGTGTAGCTGGAATAGTTGGGAATGTGAAAAAACGCAAACTGTAGGTGTCTTAGAGGAGACAAAATATTGGAGGACTTCTGTGCTCAAGTTTTGGATGTTGTTTCTTTAGTGGCTCCCATCAGAGGTGGTACCCCATTTCTCATTTTGGAGGTTTAAAGCATATCAATAACTCTGTAAATGCCTGTATCTAGTAAAATAATTTTCACTTACACTTTCTTTAGCTTCTGGGGTTTTGTGTTGGTACACTAGAGTGGAAGAGCGTTACACTTTTTTTTTTTTTAATAGTTGATTAATTTTTAACAGTACAGGTAGGAACCCGAGCTGATAATATTGCATTATGCAGTATTGCCAACAGTCTTTCCGCTACAGTCTTTCCTCCCTTACAAATGGGTTTCCGAACTTGTCCCTGCCATGTTACCAACAATGGGTGTTTATTAAAGTTAGAAGTGCTCACAGTAGCTGTTGGTAGTATACAATAGAAAGCAGTGAGAGAAATGTCATGAAATCGTGCTTGCAGTCTAATCCAGTGGTAGCTGTGATTGCAAAACGTGGAGGCCCTAATTTCTTCTAATGTCTTTTTGAGCAATGCTAGTGGATGTTGTGAGAATGACTGTGTTGGGGTGTAAGAAATGAGGTGTAAAGGCTTATGTCTTGAAGTTGAGAGTTCAAATGCAGTCCACAATGGTGAAATAATAAGGCTTTTAAGGCAATAAATATGAGGACAGGAGTTCTGGAACCCTTGATCCTGTCTGAATGTTGAAATTCAGTTTTTGAAACTTCCTGCTGCTTTTAAATGTATGTACAAAATATATTTCACTGTCCTCAGCCTCGGCCCTGTAATTAATGGGGTTTGTTTTGTTTCTACCTCTTTTTTTTTTTTTTTTTTTTCCGATGAGCTCTAGGCATTTATCTGTTGTTTCCTACCAAAGGTCGAAAGCTTTACGGTTTTAGCAGTCCAGGAACTTAGTGATTGCAGGCAATCTTTGGTTCCTTGGGGAGAGCAAATGACCTTAGTCATCTTAAATATGTCTTAGCTCTAACCCAAATCTTACTTGGAGATGCCAGTGTGTTTGTTGCTTGTAAAGGGTATATGCGTGAGCTTTTAAAATGTATTTTAAGGGCTGTAATTCAGTAAATAGCTAGGTTTGGAAGACATAGGGTTTGTTGTTAGTCTTCTTTTTCTTCAATAAAGTTTACAAAATGTTGAAGAAATTCTTCACATGTAACAATAAAGAGAAATATACGTAGAAAATGCATGTGGTGAAGGAAGCACAATCCTAGACGCAAGTTTAGGAGGTGATTTAACATCAGAACCTAGCCTATGGAAAAACTGCATCTTTTATTAATAGTGTTCCTTTAGCTTCATTTGGACCTGATAAAATAATCTTTTAAAAAAGTATGGATATTCTAGTTTGGGGATTCAACTGTTCTGGTTATTACTGCAGGCAACTTTCAGTATGAATTTTGTTCTGATGACATGAGAAGAGCCATAACCTCCACATTCTGTACATTTTTGCAAAGTATATTCTGGAGTTGCTTCGCATTCAATATATGGGACAGAGAATACCATAGTGCAAATGGACCTTGAAGTCTGACCAGGAGTTGCTTTTGCCTTTTTAGGGTGGAGAATCAGTTGGACCTTATCAGTGATGAGCTTTTTTTTTTTTTTTTTTAAAAAAAAAAAAGCCCTTTTCGTAATGGAAAGCATCTGTAGGTGGATTTCTGTACTCTGTGTTTAAGGTGTGCTCCTACCTGTATGCTGTGAGAATGGATATCAGGCTTGTATGTATGCAAAAAAAAAAAAAAAGTCTTGAAACGTGATATTTTGTAATTGGGCCATGAAGTCTCATGAGTCACACTTCAGACTGAAGATATGCCCACATTGACGCTAAGATGTAGTATCGTATTCGAATCTTTCTGGTACGAGGACCTGTGAAAATGCACAGTAACAAGCTGTCAGAAGACAATTAGTTTACTATTAATCACAATTCTGTTTATAACTATTTGAACTGTGTCAAATATTTATTTTGTATTACTTGAAACAATATGCAAAAGTAATGTCTAACTGTGTTTAAAGCACTTTTCCAAAAATTCTTCTTCTTTTCAAGTTAGTGGAAGTTTGGACCAAGGGAGGCTCTGTCAGTAAAGCTGCGACACAATAACCCTCTCTCCTTTTGCTTTCCCATCCTCTGTTATGAAGAGGAAGGGCAAGGTCTGCAGTATCCCCAGTGGGGGGGAAAAATCCAGTTACCGTTACAGGGCACAGAGAGTAAAAGTGCATGTATCTTTATGCAAAAATGAACAGTACCAATTTTGATTTGTTAATGCTGTTGATTTCTAAGTGTTTATTGGAGGTTATGGGTAATATTTGATGCAGATGCTTTGTGAATTTTAACTTAGGATGTTTCAAGTTGTGTAATCTGTACCACAAACTATCCCCTGGCTAAATAAGACATCCGTCATTTAATGTGCTCTCAATTTTCTGTGGTTATGATAGTTCAATATTATTTTTTGTTGCATTTTTACTATATTCAATGTTTTTTTCGGGCGAAGAACGTTACTAATGACTTCTTCACTGAATGTACTGATTAAGCCAACAGCCATGGGGTAGTTTTAAAATTAATCCCTTGATTATATGCAGCATGTTTATGTTCTGTCCAGAAATTCTTGAAATGATATTTTTTTTAATTTATAACTATGCTATTGTAGGGCTGGACTCAAGTGCCGCTGTTTATACTCACAACGGAGTGTCCTTGTTTTGAGGAGTTGTGATGTGCTTGCACAAGGGCTTGGGAAACTGAAGAAGAAGGTTTATGTCTGTTCCCTAAGTTCCAGTGTGTGGTCCCTGGGCTCCTACAAAGGAGCAAGTGCTGCTATGGCCACAGGTGTAACAAGTTGTCCAGGGACAGTGGTGTCTGCTCTGCTACCCATGGGTTTTCCAGGCTGTGGTTTATCCTCAGATAAAGCTGTGGGCCGTTGGCCTGTGTAAATGGGTTAATGCGTGACTGGAGAATTGCCCCGGTGTGTGCTGGACCGGGCCCTTCGCTCACGTTTTCCCTCATTCAGGGGCATCTTCAGGAATTCTTCAGGGTTATTTCTAGCCTTTGCATATCAGGGTTTCTTTAGAAACTTGAAAACAGTAAACATACTGTAGGTGCTAAAATTTAAATATTGACTTTATGTTAAAATAGTATTTATTTTCTCCAGGGTATTTAGTAATCTCTAACAGGATCCTGTGTTTCCTAATCCATTATAAACAGATGTTCTACCCTTTTGTGGTGGGGGAGGGTAGCCTACATTCAATAAGATAGCAGTAGGAGCATTGCGGTAGAGATGCTCATGTTCTTGGGGGAAGTGGACAAGGAGACAGGAGTACAGATATCTCTCTTTTGTCCATATAATTCTCAAAGAATGTCATTTTCAATAGGAGAAGAAAGAAGAACTGGATACGGCCCTGATAGTCTTGTCTCCATCCCCCCCAAGATACATGAAGTACTGACTTGCTAAAAATAGCAACTGCACCAGAGTAGACAGTTTCTTTGACTGTAGTTCCAAGCCTTTTCCAGTAAGCACTGCCCTGAACAGCGGTCTTCCCTCCCCACCCCCTTTGACATTGGAGCTCTTTAAGGGCTTCCTTGCAATGCAGTGACTCCCTCCCTCCCTGCTTCTCAAACCAGGCACTGATTAATTTTGAATCCATACAATCCCTTTATATTGTTCCATGTGTTCCTTGCCAGCTAGGAATGCGATCCAGTAATAGTGTTTTCTGTTCTGCACTGGTGGGTCAACACTCATTTAGAAAATAACTGTATTTCTTCACTTATATGGAATAAAAATGGTCATGCTCAACCACAATGGACAGAATTGTCCAGCTTGTGCTTAAAAAATGCATCAGGATTTAGTAGTTACAGAAATAGGAGGCTTGCTACTTCCCCATGGGACCCACTCTTGCATTGTAAGAGGAAGGCATCCGCAGTGGGAACTGATACAAAATTACTAAATTCACAACTAATCTAGACTAATCTATAGAACAGGACACACAGTAGGCAAGTTCCCTCTACATGAGCCAGTCTTGACTGGGTAAGTTCATCTTTGCTGATGACTTCAGTGGCCATAGCAGCTTTGTCCCTTGCTCCCATGTCTGAGGCCAATATCAGAACTGGCAAGGGAAGGGGCTGAGGAGCCAGCAGCACCGTGGTGTTGCGCCTTGCACCTCTGTAGCTTTGAAAGATGGTAATAAAGAGTATCTGGTACACAGAGAGCACACTGAGAATCAGATTAAAAACTGAATCTACGGAATTCTACTTTTTTCTAACAAAGAGCACAAACCTCTGTAAAAGCACTGGGCTTCTTTCACCTCTGATGCTGTCCCTGACTATATTTTTTTGTCACCTGTGGTTTTTTTTTTTTTTTTTTTTTGGTCCCTTGCAAGTATTAAACAGCCCTATTACCTGTTTACGTTCTAGAATGATGACTCTTCTTGCAATATATCAGTGTGGGGCATAAAAGAAGCAATAGGAAAAGAGGTAGTGCCTTTTAGAATTGTTCATATACTTTGGAGAGTCTGGTCACGCTTAGACCTGTTAAACCTGCTGCCGTATTTTGGAGAGTCTGGTCAAGCTCCTGGAGCCAAGCCTTTAAGAAGAGCTTGCGTGGCCAAAAGCAGCTGCCGGTTCGCATGCAGCTCGCGTGGCGCCTACGCGGGGGCTACGGCCGCTGCTCTCTGCGACGTTAGCGACCTGCCTGTGTGCGCCCTGACATCTGCTAGTGTGAAAATTATCAAGAAGCTAGAGCGTCGCCCAAGAGACAGTGTTCGTTTTCAAGTGTAGATAATTAAAGGAAAGTAATAACCTTAAATTGTAACTAGAAGCTGTAGCATGATGAAACAGTGGAGGTTGTTGGGTGATGTCAGGCTCTGCCTTGCTGAAAGGGCTAGCCATGCCAACGCATGAGCTTGTGTACCTTACTGGGGAACCCTTTAAAACATTAACTGCAGAACTCTACGAGAAGAAACTTTAAGAGGTGCTAGCTGACAATGTGTTATCAAACAATTAGTCAGTAGTAACTAATATTATAGGATCAGCATAGTACCTGGGGCTAAATATGCTGAGTACTGTTTACTTGAACAAATTCCAAGTCTCATAATAAATCTCTAATTCATGTTCATTGTAGATGGCTGCCTTCCCCACACTGAAGTCTGGGAGAAGGCCAGATCAGGTTAACCCTCTCAGCACAGGCTGCTTGTTTAAAAATTCTTGTGCTATCTCGCTCCACCCAGCATTGTTCCTGTCTCTTCCTTGGCACAGCAGGACTTTGCCCATGAATCTCGCTGTATAAAGTAGAGTCTTTCTGAGCAGTTCAGTGGAAAAACCTGTAAATCTGGACACCCTGCAGTAGTATTTCTAGTAGGTAGTAAAGGTAGGTCTTAAAGCCAAGCGTGGAGTCACAGCAATTTGAGCAAAGAGCTGTGTTTCCTCCAAACTCGAAGTTAAATTGTGGGAAGTGCGATTGGCCATCCTGTAGAAGATAAGCCTCTCAGTTAATGACACAGCTGCTGTAGGGATGGAAATTCCTGGAGGGTAATCTCATGTGAGAGTGCTAAAGGGGCTGGCTGGCTTTGTTTGTTTGCTTTGTTTTGCCTCACGGGTGATGCAGACTGGCTTAATGTTCCAAGAATTGGGAACCTTTAGCTAGGGAGAACAAGAGAGGTCTGTAGGTTTGTAACCAGAACGTTCACATCCAGAACCAAGAATATGGCTCCACAGAGCTATAGAAACACTCTCAAGTATGTCAGTTTGTTTTTTCCAGTCTTTCTTATGTAATTCATTGTAATCGGGCTGTTGATAATTTAGAGGGTTAAATGTCCCCTAGAGCTGCCCAGGAAACTGCTGAGTTTCTAATTAGGGGATCTCTCAGTAAACATAGTTTGAATACCCTGTCAGCATGCAACTCTGAAAACTTAATCTGTTATCATTATTTGTCTCCTGTAAAATATGAGGCCCGGTAGCTATTTCTTGCATGTGGTAGCACTGATTAGACTGAGAAATAAGTCTTATTTTTTGTAAGGTGGTAATTGGGCCATGAAATGTCTTTTTGAACAGAGCGGGGCAGTTAGGAAGCTTCTTGGCTGTATGCCACTGGCTTTATCAGGATTTGAGTGTATATTTACTTAGCAGTCAGCTGCAGATACATGCAAATATTACATAAAGAGAGTCTGAACCAAGGCAGTGTTATCTTCTGAAGTTAATGGCAAAGGCGCTGTATTGCTCAGGGTTTGCAGTTCTTCTAATGTTAAGCATCTCGGTAGCATTGTGCTGTTGCCACCCAATATTCCTTGGATAGCTCTGAAGCAGCGAATACCTGCATCGGTGCCAAGGGTGGCGGCATCAGGTGAGGTAGATCTTTACACGAGAGCAGTGTTCAGAAGTTAATAAAAGGCAGACGCATTCCTAGCTACTGTGAGAGCACATTGTGCCTCCTCAGGAGGAAAAAGGGCTTCCAGAAGAGCTTGATGTGTGAAGCATTTCAAGCTGCCTCAAATTCCAGCATCTCTGAACCAAACGTTGGGATCTGGTTTCTCAATAGCATGTTCACCGGTGAGAAGCTGGAGATCTGTCTTGAGGTATGTTTCAATTGTGTTAACCAACTTTCCATAGATTTTCTGTGAGTCTCTTGGCTAAGCCAGAAGCGGGAACAATGATGAGAGAGAAGGAGCAACAGTGAGAATACAATAAGGGAGAAAAAGAATAGGTGGTAATTGAGGAAGAAGAGAATGAAAGGAAAGCAGGAGCCAAAAGCAGCTCAGCGATGCAGGCAGACAGCAGTTTTTTGCTGTGAGTCACACCTATTGCTCCTTTTTCTCCTCTACCCTCCCCAGCAAAGAAAAATAAATCTTAGCAGAAAATCTAAGGTGACTGGCCTCTGAGTAACTATTGTGAAACCTCGAATTGTGTGACTAAGCCTTGCTCACAGAATCGTCTCAAGTCTAATTGCACAGTTGTGTTTAAAGACTACTACTAAAAATCAAGATGATGGTATGGGACCAAACCTCCAAAAGAGCCATAATAAAAACTCCAATGCGTTAGTCAAGCTGTGAGAATATTGCTTCTTGTAGCATTGTGTGAGCTCACCTGCTTATTGCTGCTCTCGCTAAGAGGAAATGGGCGGCAGGGAGGAAGATAATTGTAAAACATATTTAAAAGGGCTAGTTTAGATAGGGCCTGAATTACGTGCAAGTTAAAATGAAGTGCTAGCCTTCTGAGAATACTGTAGTATTTTCAGGAAAGGGAGATTCTGACCTAAATGCTTCCATTTGTCCAACGACTCATAGTTCACATTAGTTCAGGGGATAGTAACAATTCCTGTGGAATAGGAGACTATTCTTGTAAATTAATGAAATGTTCTGGCTTAAGGAAACTCTCTTCCCCTCTTCCCTCTTCCCTTCCCCAGTTAAAAGAATCTATTTAAGGAAGGGGTGGCTCTGAATTGCTTGACTTTAGCAGCCTCTCTTTGTCCTCCAGCCAAGAGGAACACTATCCCAGTGGCCCAAAGGTGAGGAGGGGAAAAGAAAAAGAGTGCTAATACAGACAGTATTTGTAATGAAATGCTAGGAATATGATTTATCTTTATCCATGTTTGTCAGTTCCCTCAAATATCTTTTGTGTGTTGTCTTGTTGTGTTCAAGTGTTGCATATGGGGAAAAAGGCTGAAAATTATTGCAACTAAATTCCTGGTCCTTACGCTTCTTTCTCGACACATTAGTGTTTTTGTTTTTTGTTTTGTTTTTGTTTATTTCTTTTCCGTTATACAGAAACAATAGTCAGTTAGATAGTCATTTCCTAACTACAAGAACTGCAGCTCGCCTTGGAAGAGGGCTGTCGGTGTTCTGGGAAGCGGTTCTTTTCTAGGACACCGTTCCCAGCAAACTATTGCTTTTTTTGTTGAGTACTTTTTCAGTTAAACTTGCTAGCTGAAACATGAGATTATTTAATCAATACATGCCTGGTTCCAGGAGAAATCTTGTATTTCTTGTATGTTATTTCATGGATGCCAGTTTTGTGTTTTAAGAGGAATTTTAGAAGTGAAAGTTAACATTACACCTAAGTGTATGGGTTTTTAAAGAACTCTGAGGGTACCAAGAGTCAGGGATGATTCATCTGAAATAAACCAGGGCTAACTTAAAAGGGTTTCTTACTTGCTCCATTATCTGCAATCAGTAAATGCCTCTCTATCTTGGAAAAAATGCGTAAACAATAGTAAGAAGCCAGTGGCTGCGAGTTGCTGAGATCATTCTTTCCTTAGAATGACTAGTGCTGTGTCTGTCTGTCTTTTTATTATTATTATTATTTATTTTCTAGAATTATGAGGATGCCTTTTAAGTGATAGGACTGTCTTTTTGTGTGTAAACTGTTTGCTTGACAACTATGAGACTTATGTCCTGTACTTTAAGTTGTACAAAGCTAGTAGTTTTAAATGCAAACAGGCAGATGACTCTCAACTTGAATGTGGATTATTATTGCAGCATGTATTTTGGTAGACTGCAGTTCTGATTACAGTAATTATCTCCCTTCAAACATACCTTAAACAGTTATTTTTAATAAAAACACTCTATACTAAAGTAACAATCCAGAAAATTGTTTTGAATAATAAATTATTTGCTCTACTTGCCGAAGTGCTTTTTTTTTTTCCCCTTAAATATTTGGCACTGCCAGCAGTCAGAAGGGGAGATGCTCTGAATTGAAGCAAGTAGGTTCTGTTTCTTTAGTTCCTCACAATTTTAATTTCTAAAGTCTCCACAAAATTTTTCAAGTTTGTCAACCATATGTTTTGTCCCTTACGTGGTGTAAATCTGTTGTTTATTCTTGAGGCTACCTTGGCAGATGTTTCCTAAAACCCAAATAAAGAAAAATGCTTCAGAAGCATACTTCTCGTGCGTTGTGCTCTGCATTTTTCAGAGTTGTAACCAAAACTTTAGGAAATAGTCATAGCCGTTATTTATGGCTGCGGGTGCACTGTTTGTGGTATCTGGTGGAGCCTCATCCTCACAGCATGATGTGCGGCCAGTGTCGTTTCCATCCGTTCATTTGAAATAAGATGATAACAGTTTCCAGGTTAAATGGCAAGTCCTTCAACTTGGTTACACGTTCGGTAGAGAAGACCTATGAGTCCTGTTGAAAATCCAGAGGAGTTTTTATACTCGTGCTCACTTAGGTACCTGCTTGCGCTGCTGCTTCTCCAGGCCCAGCTTTGCGTTCAGGTTACGAACGGCCTCCAAGGCCTCGGCGGCCGCCTCTGCGGGCGGCTCTACCGGGCTAGCTCGGGGAGCTTGGCTGACTTCTGCTTCAGTCAAAATGCTGAACTCTGGAGCGGGGGGTTATTTTTAACTGTGGAGATAGGAACTAAAACTCAAAGTTACAGTAGTTTGCTGTGGTAGATGATCTGCCAGTGTTTTGATGTGTGTTTATGAATGATAGGGAGATGCTTAACTAGAAGCATCTTAGTAGTTTGTACACAGGCACAGTTATTGACTTATGAGATGAACTTGCGAAGGTGTGTAAGGAAATGTTAGTCTGAAAACTTGGATTCTACCCTTGTTGTATCTCTTGATTCTCTTGGCTGTTATTTGGTTTGTTTACAACTAATAAATTTGATAGGCTGGAGCCCTAATTGAAAGGGTATCTTAAGAGAGTACCTTAAGGAAGGCTTTCTGAAACAAACTTAGGGGTTAAATCGATAACACAATGACCTTACCTGATTATAGAAAATGCTACCATATGCCTAAGCACTTGGGCTTTTTTAACCATCCTGTTTTGTGTAAATAATAATAGTCTCTAATAATACTGTACAATGAATAAGTAAACATGACAACTAATATTGAGGATGGAAGGCTTATTTTAAGATCACATCATATCATAAAGAGCTTTCTTGCTTTGCAACTTGAAAGTAAATGGTCTTTCTTCCTCTGTTGTTCACAACTGAATTGAAACTGAGGATTTTTAAGATGTTCTCTTTATATTTGTCATTGTCTTTGCTCCCTCCCTTCCTCTGTGTGAATAAAGATCGTTTAAAGTTGCCTAGAATAAAGAAGTAGAAATAAATACTGTTAGCAGCAGAGTGGCAAGAAGTAAACAGATAGTGGCTGCCTTTGCAGCAAAAGGGCTGTGTCAGGCAGGGTGAAGTAAACTGTATGCAATGAGTTGCAAATGCAGATATCTGTTCTGTGAGCCGTGTGATCGGGTTGATGTGCTAGATACTATGGTGTCTGACAGGAGAGGAGCACAGGAATCAAACAGCGGGTTGAAAGCACTGGGCTCCCTTGCAATCCTGGTTAGAAGGGTGATGGTGAGTATACCTGGGCACTTTTAATCTTGGGAGGTGGGGAGGTTGGTGAGGGATCCACTTTTTCTTTTCCATTCCTGGAAAAACTTGGAGTGGAGTCAATGACTGGCTCGCTTCGCTATGAATAAATTGCGTGGAATGTTTGTAGCTGGCAGAACTGCCGCTCGCTCGCTGCCTACACAAAGCACCAGGTTTAAAGGGAACCCGAAGCCAGTCTGAAGCTGGATTTTGCTTGCTGCACCTTTTTCACTTCCAGAACAAGCCCTTTCCAAGTATTCGCCAGCTTCATTTAATTTATTCAGAATTATTTTTTAGGGGAAAAAGATTTTCAGCAACAGAATTCTGGGGATGATGAAAGTCTTGAAGATGCTTGTCGCTGCCGAACGTGGCAAACCGTGCTGTGAAGCTTTTTTAGTAGCTTCATTTTTTCCTCTGTCAGAAAACCAACTGATTGATTATTTTCCATCCTGATTCGTTTATTGGCTCCTGTTTCCTGGCCATGCTTAAAATCTGGATGTTACCATGCAGCTGCCCAAAGCGTACTGCGTGGGATGCAGCCCGTGAGCGGCGCGCAGGTGTGATGCCAAGCGAGCAGCCGCTGGAGGAGCGCTCCGCTGCGGAGAGGCGCTCGGCCGCGGCCCGCAAGCAGCGCTGGCTCCCGCCGCCCGCTCCCGGCCCCCTCTGCCTGCAGGAACCTTCTTCCCCGCCGGCTGCGCGCGTCGTTCCCGGCCAGGCCCAGGGATTCTCCGCGTGCACTGTGCGCATGTGAGCTTCCACTTGAAAAATAGAATCGTGTGTGGCTGCGTGTTGGTCTGGGGGGGTTGATCGGAGCTGCTGGAAACCGTCCTGAAAAGTGGATGTGGTGGCTTTAAAGAGCGGCTGGGTGAGGGGGGAGAGCGTGTGTGAGTGGAGCGAAGAGGGGAGGGAAAGGATTAAAAAACAATGGTCCTTTCTTCCCCATGACCAATGCAGCGGGAAAGAGCTTTCTGAAATGCAGCATATATCATGCTGAAGTTTGAAGTCTCGTATCCTCTTGAGTTGGTAAAAAGAAGAGGTAAGTGGTGTCTTTTGGCTGTGCAGTGCTTAATTGGCTTTATGGGAAGTGAAATGCCAGTACAGATTTTGGTATTAGAAGGCGGAATAGAGCATGAATAGAAACTTCAACTGACTTGCTTTTCATTTAATCTCTTTACCATTTTTTTGTTTAATTATCTTAATAGCTTTTACATCAGGTGGTGCCTGACTTGCAAGGATCACAGAAGAAGAAAAATAAATCCCAAAATAAACTTTAATTCCAATCATGTGACTAAAAGGTTACAAGTATAAAGTGGTTTTTTTTTTTTGCTTTCCCAAAGCCCTTATAGGGAATCTATAAGTGCAGGATATTTGCATGAAGTGCAAGTCTAATCCAAGAAAGCTGTTACAATAGGAAACATAGCAGCCCAGTATTTATGAAGGGCTGAATTTTACCCATATACAGTTAAACCTTTGACTCTAGGGAGTATTTCTATTTTAAATATGGTTCTGTGATGGCTTGTAACCTGGTTCAAAGTCAAGTCTGAATGAGTTTGGATCTGTAACTACCATGTGTGTGCACACACTAAGAAGTGGGAAACAAAGACAAGATTTGCTTGATGCCTTTTACATAGATGATGTATGAAGACTTTTATAATTTTAAGACTTGCTTCTTTGGGAAGCATGTCAGTACAGCATCCCTGTGAACAGCCTCGCTAGAGATGCAGTGACTGCAGGTGGTCCCTCACGCATTTCCAGTGACTGTGAGATAGGGGTACGTGCGCTAGTCGTCTCTTGAAGCAGCAGTGCATCTCCAGGAAGGAGTAGCTGGAGTGTTTAAACCTGCCGAAGTTGTATGACTAAGTAGTATAAAGTGGCATGTACTAACATGTGAATTTTACCTTATGAAGAATATCATATGTTTCCTGCCATTACAGAAGAGAACAGAGTGTGCAAAGTTAAGTTGAGCAGTGTAATTCCACACACAGTCAGTATTGTAGTAGTGCCCTTAAACAAATAAAAAAAAACCCCTCACTGCAGTGGGTAGTAGGGCAAACGGCCTTTTCGTGGTACGTGTTCAAATAGTTTCTTTATCGTTATAGTTGCATTTTAACTTTCCCAGAGGAAATATTTTACACAACTCAGCTCAATATTTGGTAAAATTTGGATCAGATTTAATGGCATACTGTAGCAAAAAAGACAATACCTTCTGTTGGCAATATTACAGTATCTTTGTGAGGTCAGAATTTCACAGGAATGACTCTTGAAGGTGAACCTACAAAACCTTGGGAAGAGATGGAACTAAATTGATGCACTGACAGAAGCAATAAAGTTTTAGGTACTGTCATTGCACTTAATTTTCTTTTTTATAAATTTCTGGAGCATGCTTGACTGAAGATATGAATATTGAATCAGTGAAGCTTTAAAAGCACTCTGTTTATAGCAAGTTTCCTTTTCCTTTGCCATTCTGGCATTATGCTATTAAAGGAGAAAGACTGTCTCAGTACTGCAGTCATCTTTGGAAGTACCATTTCCTTTCTCCTATCTTTCTTTTTTTTTCCTCACCAACTCTCTCTCTGTCTTTCCTCTCTTACCTATTGGTTCAAGTTTTTTTTCCAAAGCATCCTAATGATTTTTTAGTTTCTCTGTAGTCAGTAATTTAGATAATTTAGAAATTCCACTTGGATTGAATGTATGTCTACATTGGCACAAAAATTAATAGCAAGTCTTTTGGTATAAATTTAAGTACTGTGTATTTTTAGACCACTTTATGTCTTTCTCTGATGGAGGATCCTGCATAATGCAAAAAGTGTCTGTAGAAGAGCTTGCATCTTCAGTGTAAAGGCACTAAACTCTAATCCATTTCCATGAAATATAATTTCATTCTTTGTTTTGGGAGAGGAGCATGTAGTTCAGTATCAGAGAAGTCTGCTCTGCCCTGACCAACCGCTCCTTTGGTGCAGTTGATCTCCCTTTCCCAATGACTCCTCATTCTACCTGTTCGGCAGCTTTCATCTCCCGCAGCGGTTTTAGGCCTCCGACTTCTCTCCGTTCCCGTATGTTACAGGCCATGGTTGTGGAGCGTGTTTTATTTCCCCTCCCTGTCCATGTTGTGTTGTCTGTAGTGCAGAGCAGAGGGTGGTCCCATAGCTCTTAAGACAGATGGGAAGAGATTCTATTAAAACAGATATTGTACTAAAATCTATGTGGTGGGGCCAGACTCTATAGCAGATGGGTTAAGTCTTAACTTTTTTCCATCTTTTGTTAATAGATGACTATTGCTGGCTAAAGAATCATTTAAAAATGCAGCCTATCTATCTTTGCTCCCCTTAATTACCAAAAGATACTTAAAACGAGGGGTCATTACTAAACAGGAGGATGGAGATGCATTACTGAATATTGTAGCTCCCTGTTCAATCTGAGATGCTTCTTTTTGCAGAGCAATTTAATATATTATGGCTGGGATGCAATTCTATGAATTAATTTTTATATATTTTTATAGTTGATAATTATGATTTTTATATGTTTTCTCCTTCTCCTTTTGTAGTTCTCTGCTTTGATCCACGTGTTGCCATTTGCTGTTAGTGGTAGTGACTTGTAGGCAGTTGCTTGATGCGTGTATGTAACTAGACCTCTTGCTAGTTCAAATCACTGATCATTTAAAAAAATGTATTTATGCTCCTCTTTGATGCTTTTCCTGTCAGGTTACTAAGCTGGGCCGGCTGACGGAGGGGCCAGGCTGTGGAGCAAGCGCAGGGAGGGAGGTGAAGGCAGCGCTCGACGCGCGGCCCCTCGTCCTGCGCCGTCCCGGGGCTGCGGCCGCAGCCTTGGGCTTTCACCCGTGTCGCTGCCCGGGCTATTGCTCGGCCTCCTGGGGAAGGGGCGAGCTCACCCCGTGCATCCTCCAGCTCTGGGGCTCCTTAGACCATCCGGGAGCCAAGCTCGTCCCGCTGCAGCAGCAGCAGCAACCTGCCTGCCCCTCTGGGGCTGCTTCTGTGGGGCTTCCGACAGCTGAAAGACACCCACAAGCGCCGTCCTCGGAGCACCGCGGTGCGCGTGTGTGCATGCATCCTCATTTTAACCTGAGCTGGTGCGAGATGACCATGTTGTACATGCTGATATAAGTTACCTCTCTGTGAAATCAATGGTTCTACTTTTTCCTCTTTTTTTTTTTTTTCCCCTCCAGTTCTTGCATTTTGGGTTTTTGTGGAATATAGCGCTCAGTTCAAATAAGGGCACAATGGTTAACAGTGGTTCACAGTGGTATTTTTCTAACAAAGAAAGTTGCATTCCTTCTGTAGGAAATGAAGCCCATGTGAGAGATTCCTGTTGTCAAAATATTTCAATGTTGGGGGATTAAATCTTATTTCTACCAAAATTGAATTGAAATGCCTGAGACTTTTTTGGGAGTTGGGGCGGTGGAGGTTCTTCCTAGATTAGCTAGTTTAAAAATGCGTTTACATCAGTTCTTAATGAATCTTGAAATCACTCCAGAATTAGGATTCTACTTAGTGAGAAATAATAATGAGATGAGATCTACTTGCTGTATAAAGTAGTGTTGTAAAAACTGGAATAAACATTTTCTCTATCACAGGCTAGAATTTTGTGAAATGAACCTCGTAGTTTATATGTTCTCACTTACCTGCTTTTTCTTTTATGGGAGATAAATTGCCTGTTTACATGGCAGAATTAAAAATTCCCCTTCCAAAATTAGCCTGCAAGTGGTCAGAAAATGAGGGATGGCAAAGATAATAAGTGTCAAATGCTCTACATATTTTGTAATAAGAATTCTAGTGTCAAATATATGCACCAACAGTCCATGCAGTTTTCTTAACTTCTGCAGAAAACTGGGCAAAGTGGTGTTTCGGAAGCCCTCAGTATTTCCTGTGCAAACCACGGCCAAGCTGGAATTTCCTCTGGAGCTGACTAATCAAATGGATCTCTCGATGCAGAGAAGTTGAACTTTTGAGAGTACTTTATACATTTAAGGCACAGTCGTTCCTTCTGTTTGCTTCTGCAGATACCCAGTTTGTCTTCTAGTTCACTCACCATGACACCTCTGTTAATATTTTTATGATTTTAGAGTGGTAGAGTATTACCTGTGAGCCTGAACCCTTTCAGGTAAAAGGCTGGCTGTTTTTGCAGGTTTGTGATTCCATTGCCTTTTCCCCCATAGCACTTGGTTCCCCTATGGCACCTGGTTCTTGATGACTATAATGTGATGGCTTTGGGGGCAACAGTTGGATGAGCAGCCTAGGATAAACAGGTCACCGGCCAAAATTATACAGGCATTTCAGCTGTTCACCAAGAGCTTATCCAATTTCTTTTCCAGCTGGTTAGATAAGCAACTCAAGTGTCATTCATGCTTTTTCATTTAAAAAATGTGCTGAGCAACCTAAAAAGACATCTGCCCATTAAACACAGATGGGAGATACTTGCCAAGAGGTGAGTTTGACAGGGTAGCATGTCTGAAGAGTTATGGGCAGACTGCATTTTTAGGCTTTGTTTTCCGAGTACCTCTTTTCCCAGAATTCCCGCTGCTTGTCACTTCTTGCCCTTGCTCGGCTAGCAGTTGGGCAGTGTGCGCTGTGTGCAATGAATGTGTAGGGGGAAAGGAGCAGCTTCTCCTGTGTCCTGCCTCTCACAAGCAGGTAGCCTCTCAGCTTGCCTCTCTTACTGAAATAAGAAACAGGTATTTGGTGTTTTGTTGAAGCCATGACTTCAGCTATTGCTCTATGGACATGTCTTCATGTAGATTAGTTTGTGGTCCTTCGTTTCATGTGTCTCACCTGTGTAAAATCAGACCAATGCACTCTCCTTTTTGTTTGCCGTTGCTTACAAACGGTGTCTGAATTGCATGGAAAGCCATTTCCGTGCTGCATCCCCGTGCCAGGTACGTAGCTGCTCCGTGGAGGGAGAGCTGGGTTTCTCCTGTAGCCTGGCACAGGAGGTCCTGGTGCTGTTGCCCCCTGACGACAGGGGCTGCTGAGGGACCAGCAGCTAAATCTAAAGGTGGTAACTGAAAAATGACCTGGCTTTGTTGCCCATATTTGTCGCTCTTAACTGTTAATGCAATAGACTAGTTGCAAATGTTATTTAAAAAAAAGGGGGGGGGGGCAACCTAAGTGGAACTGAATGCAAAGCGAGACTGCTAGGAAGCAAAAACCACTTTATGATTCAGTGATCTGCAGTGGCCTGCCAGACTAGACTGGATTTGCTTAGGCTGGCTTCCAAGCGCCAACTTCACATACTGCAGTTGTGTGTGTTTGGTTATCACTTGTGCGCATGAGAAACTCCAACTTTGTCTCAGAAGAAATTCTTAACCGGTTCTGGTAACAGTAGGAAGAAAAGTCTTGAAAATGTGATGTATCCTAAAAATAAAGCTAGGTAAACTTTGAAAATTGCATTTAAAAGATATTTTGAAACAATCCCAATTTTTAGGTCTAGTGATATGGATATAATGATGTGCCTTCTGTAGGAAGGCTGGACTGTTAGATTGTTTATCAAGCTATCTTGTGTTCAGAACAATATTAAGCTACTCTATTTCTAATATTTTTCAGTAGCCTTCCCTTCAATTTGAATTAAGTTATTCAAACTTTGCATCTCTATTATTTGCGGAACTTGGAGAATGAACTAATTGACAGATAAAGGAGTTTAATAAATTGGGAGGTGAAATAAAAAATTATTTGAGCTTTCCAAGTGCTTGGAGAGTCCTGGTCTGCAAGGAACTTGGCGCTTGGGTAAGATGCATAATGTGTCCTGTTAGTCTCAAAGTGTAAAATGGACTATGTAGATACATCAGTATTCTGCACAATTAGTATGGTAATGTGTATGTTGGTTTTAGTCTTCTGAGGCTGATGTGGCTTGAGAACACTGGATCTTAAGTTGTCAGTGCCCTGTCAACACACACAAAAGCTGTGGTACATTTGAAAAAGAAGTGGTTCTGCAGCTCCTTAAGTGTGATGGAAGAGTGAAACTGGCCATCAACAATACCTCAGTTAAAGGCTGAAACATTTTACAGAGGAAGAGGGGAAATAATTAAGTTTTCCTGTGTTCCTGTTATTTTAAATCCCTTTTAAATAAGGTAAAGTGGCAACAGTACAGTATGTGTGTGCAAGACCGTGGCACAAACCAAAATGGAGTCAAGTCCTGCTCTTGGAAGAGCTTGAGCTCAACTCTGAGGGAAGTGAGATTGTTGTGACGTGTGTTCCATGTGCCCAAAGAAAATAGCTGGGTGAGACGGGCTCGCACTGGGCAGGTTGTGACCAGGTAAGGGGCTCCCCTCCTGCCACGTGGCAGGGCTTGCTGGCGCTAACAGGCGGCAGCGCGTGGACACGTGTTGTCTCCAAAGGGACTCAAACACAGCTAACTTGGATTCCTGTGCGGTTTTTTCCTCTTACCTGCTTGCTTTTAGGCTTTGTCACTCTTCAGTGAGTTTGGACTGTGTTGTAAATTAAAGGCTTTATTTGCTATGAAACATTGGACTTAATGAGGAAAGGGAGTAGATGGCAAAGAAGCCAAGCTTCTACCTTAGTCATTTGCCTTTGAACATTACATTCAGAAGGCAAAAGTGCTTTCCAAGGGGAACAAGGGGAAGATCGGGAAAACCTGGGTCTGTTCTCAGTTTGCAGACGAGAGAGCCAGGTTGGAGCTGGATTTGTTTTTTAATGTGGCCGTGCCTAGGAGTACCCCTTGGCTCTGCGCAAAGGTCTCTGGGTTTACAAACTACCCGAGTCTTGATGTTTGAATATGGCTCCTGGTTGTTAGAAGACAGAAGGTTGTTAGAAGGTGGTTCTGATAAAAGCAGAAGGCATGTTTTTAAACCAGTCCTGCTGATTTCTGGCCTTGCTGGGAATGCGCATTCCAATGGGGTGACGAAAGGACACGACACAGGTCTGGTCAGGAATGTAACCCTGCCTCTCTGATACGCTTTCCATCTTTATGCACAACTTGTGGGAAGAGAAGTGATGATGATGCATGGCTCAAACCGCTGAGGACACACTGCAGGGGAGAGCTGTGTTCCACCTAAGTGTGTTTTGGGGTATGTGTGTGAGCGTGTTAATTTGCTGGTATTTTGGGGTGTGTGTGTCTTAATTTCCTGGTGTGAATACACAGGTAGCTTTGTGACCAGTTTTAAGGTTAAACTTATTTCTTCTTTTGTTTGTTTTTTGTTTTGGAACATGCAAAGTCAACACTTCAGAGCAAGTTAAATGATGGAACTGTTCTTTTTAATTACGCTTTCCTTGTTACCACCTGCAGTGCTGAAGTGGGGAAATGGAAGGTGAAGCATAAGCTGCAGACAGGCCCTACAGCTATCTGATCTGAGCAACTCAACGATTTGGGGTAGAACCTTTCTAAATTTGCATGGTAACAATTTTATTTTAAAAAGAGCATGTTCAACTAGAATGGTCAGAATAACTGAGTCTGTTGAATAGCTCTCACTGAGAAGCTAGTATTTATTTTACTTTTAGCTATATATGCACCAAGGCAACACACAGTTAGGAAGTTCTGATGTTGCCAACAATTAATGCTTTGGAGCTGATGTTGGTTCCTTTTTGCTTTTCCCAACTTTGATCTGGAAATAGGAAAGAAAATGTCTGAGCTGGATGTCTGTGGTCTGGGAAAGATGTGATGGACAAAATGGGGATTCCCTGGCAGTCTGGGTTGTAGTCGGTGTAAAGGCTCTTGTACACCAGCTCTGTCATCTCGCTTTAGTTGCCACATCTGTTGGGTCTCCTCCCGAGCCCTGTTGCCGGGATGGTCTCCTTCCTCGGTGCGTGAGAAGTGGCCGGGCTCGTAACGCTTCCGCCTGGCATTGGTGCAAATTCGTAGCTGTTGGCCTGGGAGTAGGGGAATGCAGGCTGCAAAGGGGGACCAAACTCCCCCAAACAAGGACGTGCTGCTAACCAAAGGCTGCTGAAGTTTGTGGCATGCGCATCATTTAATAAAATATAGATATTTCTTTATTGGAGGTCTGCAAATTGGAAGCAGCTGTAAACTCCTGTCCCCATGCACAGCACCCGTGGGACGCTGGAGCAGAGGACTGCAGTCAGGGTGGCTGCTTGGGCTGGGCTGGGCCTTTACGGCCTCCTCTGCTCCGAGCTCCCCAGCAGTCGGCTGCGTTGCTGCTGCTCGCTCCTACCACAACTTCTTGTTGTCCTGGAAGAGCTTTTCTGGCTTGTTTTGAGTTTTTTGTGAGCGTGTGTCCGTTTATGCTTCCTGTCGTTCCAAGCGAGGCGGAAGTAGAGGTGCTTCCTCCAGGCTTGCTCCCTGTTTGGCAGCCCGTGTTTGTTGCCAGCTCCTGCTCCTGAAGAGAAGGAAGCAAGGACGTCCAGGAAGAGAAAGATGATAAATAGAAGGGTGGAAAAACACACACCTTTGTCATATAATAAACTTGAGAGTTTTATTTTGGTAACTGAATTTGGTTTATAAAAAAGGCATCCCTATTTTTCAAAATTCTACTGGTGGGTAGTGGCAGTAGCCAGGGTAAAGCTTAGAAACAAACTCCTAGCTGTCCACAAGTAAGAAATTGTGCTTCCTTCCCCAGGAGGGTGTACGATGCTCCTTCCAAAGCGGGCGGCATTATGAGGGTGACTGGATGTGCTTGTTGCTCTATGGGTTCTGCTTCTGCATTCACAGTCGATGAGTAACTCGCCAGAAAAGACTCCTATATTTTTGTTGCTGCTGTTGGTTTCTCTTCCTGCCTGCTCCCTCTGCTTGTCAAAACATCTTCATCAAAAGAAAAAAATCCGGATCAGTTCCTTGACCCAGCTTTGCAGATGGAGGAGGAGAGGCAGAAGCTTTGGCTGTAGCCGCTCCTGAGCCCTTTGCTGTGGCAGAGCCCAGCCTGACGGTGCTGCCTTCGGGACGACAGGGATGTTACGGCTTGGGCAGGAAAGGCAGAAAAAGCGCGGAGTTTCAGGGCTGCTGCTGCTGCCCCTTGTCCCTGTGGCTGTCGGACACCAGCTCGGTTGCTTCATGCAACTGCGGAAATGACCCCTCATCTGCATTTGCAGGCCGCCCGCACCCCTCTGGCCTGTTATTCTGAAACTGAATCTTCCCAATCACACATTTCTTAAGTAGTGGAGAGATTTTAATCTATTAGTCTTGCGTAGAAACTAAGAAGGTTGCAAGGATTGATTAAAAATTAAACAATAAGAACAAGCTGTTTGGGAGATGAGAATTCAGCTGTAGGTCTGCAGGCTGCTGAATTAATATAATGCCTTGACAGCAAGCAAAGGAGTCTTGCTGCCTTCATTCCAACCTCTCCTGTGCTCTATTTTTCAGAATTTAAATAATACTGGGAATATTGAGTAATTTTTAAATAAGACTTTTTGCCTTCTGCACCCATAACTAACAAAATTACTTTGATTTTCTGTGTGTGTGTGTGTATACATATATATTCAGATACATAGTTGAGAAGTATAGCAGTTATAAGGACAATCGTAAAGTGTTAACTTGGATTTTTTTCTCTTATTCTTCGCTTTTTGCTTCCGCAATTAATGCATTCGCTCTAGGGAGCTCTTCCAGGAGGAAAATCCTGAAGCAGACTTGTGCATCTAAATAGCTTGGGAAACAGTTACTGTAGAAAAAGTGTAATTTGGACAGTATTAAATTATACCCCTTAAATAGAGTGCCTCTCCCCCTTCCTCAGGGTTTGTCTTTACACTGGGTAAATGAGCACTGCGTTCCCTGATGAAATAGTCCAAAACACGACTTTGTTGACAGGCTGGGGACAGGCCTTTTCCCCGGGCTTTTACACCGTTTTGCACTTTCCATACCTACCTGATGAGAAAGATGGGGAATGTTTTCCTTCCTGCTGGCTGAATAAGCCTTTCAGACACATTAACATTAATCAGCAGTGCAGCGTAGTGTTACCTTGTCCTCTCATCCAGATCACATGGCTGCCTCTGCGTCTGGCCCAACAGGCCCAGCGCTCATGCCTTCCCTCTCACTGACTTCTGCTTTCATTGGCTTTTTCCCTTTCAACTTTGAAGCATCCCACTTTGGGTGGGGGAGAAGCTGTTATGGTTTTGTTTAGCTGAACTGTTTCTTACCTGACTCTCTCCTCCAGAGCCACTAACAACTAGAAAAGTTGCTCATTTTCAGCTAGCTGTAGTTCAGAAAATCCTGGAATTCTGCAACTACAAAAATAGCTGCCAGCCACTTCTACCAGGCAACAAGCACCTCGTGCTTGTTGGGCTGCTTCCATTCCAAGCAGTCCAGGATTTCTGAAGAACTTGATAGATTGGAAGTCTAGTTTTGTTGTAGCTTGGTTTTTTATTTTAAGGAGAAGTCAACCCACATGTACTTTAATGTGCTCTCTTGTCAAGCTTGAAGCAGCTAGCAGGCCGCAATTTTTATATTGGTAACTTGAACTGTCATGTTTGGCTTTTTAAACATGTATTTGGTCTGATTGATATTAGAGAGCTTTGAATATGATCTCAGAAAAGCAGCGCTCCTCTGTCTTAATGAGATAGTGTTGCCTCTTCTTGAGGGCTGCTTTCATTTGAAAAATGCTCATGGTATAGCAATCAAAAATTGATCCAGTGCAGTGCCCTGCTAACTAGATTATGGCCTTCTGGATTAGAAACAAACTAAGGCATTCTGCTAAAATAAGGGGAGATGCTGCAGTGCTTTGCTTGCTACTTGCATGTTTCCTCATTTGATTATTTTTTGGTGGTCAAATTGTACACTGCTGGACTCTAGTTTTGTATTTTAATTAAAAAGCAACATTCAGGTACATTAGCCTAATTTAAGTTTCTGATACAAAACAAATGTAATGTGATTAAGTTTTCTGTGATAGTGATATTGGGTTCCCCCCTGCAACGCGAACTGGAAGCACTCCAACTAATGCGCTTAACCGGGAGATAAGACAATAGCGTCAAGCTGGGTATGAGATCAGCGCGGGAGGCAGTGCCTGTAGCTGCATGATTGGATTTGGTTTCAGGAATGTGCAAGAAATGTGACCATTATGTAGAGTCATAGAATAATTCAGGTTCAAAGGGAGAGCTGGAGTTCAGTTAGTCCAACGATCAGTTCCACTATTTGACCACTCTTAGTGCTATGTGTTGTTGTGTGTGTTTGTTTTTTTTTTTTTTTTTTAAATATCTAACTAAAATTTCCCATTCCAACATGAAGTTGTTGCCGTAAAGCTGTGGGCACAGTTCAACACGCTTAGAGGCCTCACTTGTTTACTCCAGTGCAGTGTATTTTGGGTTGAGCTGAGGTGCCAGAGCTTTTGTCTTCTTACCTGTCCCAACTCACAAGCCCTCATCCCTGGCAGCGTGGTGGTCCATGGCGTTGAGATGAACTGATGAGGAACTGGTAAGGTGGAAGTAGCCATATGTGGCTACATTAACATATGCATCACCATAACCCTTTAACCAAGGTAACTTGAGGGGACTAGGAGGAAGCAGCAGCAGGGCAGCGTGTGCCTCTGAAGCAGTTATGTTGCTTAACAAAGTGCCTGTCAAGTTGCAGCCTGAGATGTAAAGAACTAAAGCATCAGGCTGAGCCTTTTGAAGAGTTTGGTTTTGAAGTGCTCATCTGAAAAATCAGCTCTGACCTAGAAGCTGATGTTTATTTAAAGAGAAATAAATATTTTCAATTATATATAAAAGCTATAATCTGATTTACCTCCTAATAACACTGACAGTTAGATCAGCAGGGTGGAGAAATGACTTCAAAAAAACCAAACAAGCCCAGTGCAAGCTGTCTGTCTGCTGTTGTTTTGGCATTCTCACTTCTTTTGAAATACAGCTTATCACTTTGCTTTCTTCTTTATACCCTTTCCCCCCTTGTAGTCTTGGTTCCTTTTTGCTAGCATACAGGCCTGGAGTCACAGTCTGTGAACCTCTGCCTGCCAGTGCTTTGGAGTTTGTGATCCTACATGATTTCCCTGCCAGCTGGAAAGCAAAATGGAAAGAAGCAAAACAGACGAGGATCCCAAATTCTCAAGCGCAGTTTCCCACGCCTTAGAGCTCACGAAGCTCCTGAGTTCCACGTAGCTGCGGGCTGACCCTGTGTGCAGGGGGTCTGAGTGGTACCTGGCTACTTCGGCACCTGAAGGAGCCTGACCGGAGAGCACCGAGATAGCTCTGCGCTTGGGTGCTGCCTTCTGGCTTCTTACTCTGCCTTATTATGGGGTTTCGAGCATTTGTCTCCGGCCATTCATGAAAAACAGTATTTGCTCGGCCTTGTGCCATAAACACTTCTATAAATACCCAGATATAATTGGATCTATAATCCTATCTTGAATTACTTCAATATGCAAATAGCTCCCCTGTCTCTGGACCGTAGTTCTTGGCTAGGGATTTCTCGCATGTCTGGCTACTTTGAAAGGAGTGTCCAGTGTTTTATGTATCGTATCCGTGAGCAACAAGAAGTTGTGTGTGCCTGGGAGGTCAGAGAGCTGTCTGATAAGTGAGGCTTGGATTTGCGAGACCCTTCTGAAAAAGATATAAGGAAGGAGCATTGCATGAACAAAGTTTCTCTGCAACAGGTCCTGAACTCCTCTGTCTAATCTCTCTTGAGGGCAACTGCAGTCTTTATTCAAAAACAGATTCATAGAAACAGCAAAGAGTGGCGAAGTAAAGAAACAAGGACTGCTGCCTGGAAGCTGTTGTGTAGACAAGCCTGAGCTGTGAGGGCAGGCAGCAAGCATCAGCAGCACGCTGCGGGGCGGCTCGAGTGCCCTGCTCTGCCACTGGGTAGTGTAGAGGGGGCACAGGATGTTGCATGTGTCATATGAAGACTATGGGAGATAAAAGTCTAATCCTAGCTGATAAAATGAAATTTGGTAATGGGATTCTGTCCTCATTGCACTAATTGCTTCTAGGCAGTGCAGACAGACTTTGCATGGGGGGGGACCGACCGCTTTGTTCCCTGTTTTTGGCTACCCAAGGCAAGATCCAGTTTTCAGGACAGTTTTGGTGAATAAGCACCAGAAACCAGACACCAAACAAGCAAAAGTTTTTATAGCAGTTCCAGTGCAATAACTGCAGTGCAATATTGACTTGTGGTTTAGTAAGAAAAACTGCTGAAGCAATCTCCCAAGTATCATCCTGAGACCTGCTTAAACCAAGATACGAGATGCAGCAGGGTGGATGAGGTGTGTGAAGGTAAGTCTTCTCTGTCTTTTGTTGGAGACTAAATATAGACTTCCTTCCTTTGCAGATATCCCCATACCAGTCCTGTGCTCTCCTTTTTATCAGGATTATTATGATTTATGCAGACAGTTGGGAGCAATGCTTGCAGAGGCAGCGTTTTGTTGGGCCTAAGGCTACGGGAAAGCTCCAGTGTGGCTCTCCGCAGCCTTGGAGCAGGGCAGAGCTCACTGGATGCAGGTCCTGACCTGGCCGTGCCATTTCTTGCTCTTCTAAGGACAGATCCGGGACTCGTGTCCTCTGTAGGCAGTTTTCCTCCCCCTGTTTTGGCCAGGGGAGCAGGAACCATCATGTCCTGTGAGGTCGCAGTAGTGGTTGTTTCGTTTTTGTCTTCTGCCTGACAGCCCTTAGTGCTGATCTATAAAACCAAGTTTGTAAAGGTGTTGTACTTTTTGTGCTTCCTTAGGTAGGTTAGTCTTCTTTGGCTACAGGAAAATCTGCCTCTTCTGAGGCTGATACTTAAATACCACTTTATCTCAAAATCTCAGAATCTAAACTAGTAAGCTAAAAACCTGTTAAACATTGAAAACCTAGTGAAACTAGTAAGTCTTCATACTGTAGAAGTGTGTAGCAGGAGTTGATATGTTATCAATTATTGTTTATAGGAATTCTTTGCTGGATTGTTTTAAGACACTAGGCGAGGAATATTACTTATGTGATTAAAAACTTTGTTGGGCCTCAGGTAATTAGCCAAAATTCAATCGTAATGGAGCAAATAATGTAGTTATTCCTGGCACAGTTGGTTGTTTTCTCCTGCAAATGGAGTCCTGCTCAAAAAGCAGGGAGGAGACTTCCATAGACAAGTTCCTTAGGCTTCCAAAGAAAGGGTAGGAAGTAGCTCTGATTTTGGTCATCATAGATCGGGTAAAACTTGAGCCTTGTTCTGAGCTGTCTCCCAGATGTTAAAGCCTGAAGTAGTGCTCCCC
The DNA here is from genome assembly GCF_059628265.1 of Tinamus guttatus. Lineage (NCBI taxonomy): Eukaryota > Metazoa > Chordata > Aves > Tinamiformes > Tinamidae > Tinamus > Tinamus guttatus. The sequence continues at coordinate 14,621,560 of NW_028288538.1, forward strand.
TGCAAGAACCGTTACCCTAGGAACTGTGCTTTATTGTAGTTAAAAATGCTGTTTCTGTGGCTGGGATTTGAGTCTTTCCAGAGATAAACTTGAAGTGTCTTCTGAAGCCCCGGGGTCTCTCCCATGTGGCAGCAGCTTGCAGCTCTGCTGGCGGCCGAGAGGTGACAACGTGACCGCCTGCCTTGGGCTGCCCCACGAGGCCGCTTCTCCCTCGTGGCGCTCGCAGGAAAATCTCGGAGCAGAAGCACCGGGTCAGGCCTTTGGGAAAGTCGGCCTTGTGCACGTGGAGTGCGTGTGCATGCGCCAAGGCACACGCATGGAGAAGGAAACACAAGCACAAAATGACTAGGCTTATCGCTGAGTTTGTGATACTGTTGCTCTTTCAAAGTCTTTCTATTCCTTTTGTTCTTTTTAATATCGGTGGAGACCACCCCAAAAGGATCAACATTACAGGGCAGGCTTGCCATTTCTAGAGCCTGGGGGTTGCTCAAGTCCTTACAGGGTTCCTGGAGGTCAGATGCTGCAGGAAACGCAGCGGGGACCCAGCGGATGGAGAACAGCATGAGCTGGTTCTGCCGCTGGTGCTGGCGTCTGGCGCGAGGGCTTCTAAGGTCTCACCCAACTTCTCGGTCTTTCGGTGAGCGAAAGCAGTTTTGCTTTACAGCTGAACAAGCGTACTCGTACAGGAGTCAAAGCCAGCAGCTCTGCTCAGGCCCTCTGTGAACTTCTGGCTGTTCTTGGTTGGACTCTTTGGACAGGCAAACAGAGTGAAAAGCCTGTATTATTGCATTTGCTATCTGTCTAATGGATATTTGATGTTTCCAAGTCTTGTGAATTTGAAATGATAGTCAAAGAAAAATACAGGGGAGGTGATAGTGTGAGGGAGAAAATGGAGAACGCAGTGGAAGAGGAAAGGCTGAGCTTTTACAGGAATGGCATGGGAATTAAATGAAGCTATGCCATGAACTGTAACTATTATTTATGCATATGTGTATATATAAATAAATTAAATCTGGGAGGTAACGGTGTCATTAAGTTAAACTCTTTACCCCAACACAATCTTTATAAATATTGTGGTTGACCTACTAAGTCTATTAAGAGCCAAGTGAACGAATGCGTGTTCTTCCTTCCTAAGCTGAGAAGCAAGTTGTCCAATTTCAGTCAGCTGGTGGTTTTAGCTATTCTCACAGTTTAATGTAAGATTCGATTGAGGCCAACAGTTACCTGAATGTTGTGCAATATTGAAGCTTGATGCTGAATTGTAAATGGTTGCACTTGTCACTCAAGCTGACGGGCACTGCAGTATTGGGGGCATTTGAGTTGCTGTGGCAAAGGCAGTATCTTCTTCTGTCTTTTGAGATGCTTCAGATGGCGTTTTAGTTACATGTTGTTAATTCTCATCAGAAATAAAAGCAGGAGCTTGTCTTCTGTGGAGATAGCAGTCTGTAGCTGGCCAAGCTGGGTGTTACCAGCCCTTGCTGTTTGCAGAAGCAGCCGGTGTGTTCGCATCGTGCCGCTGTGCTCTGGCTTCCTGAGCAGCAGCGGCCACGAGCAGGGACAGGGGCTGCTCCTGCTGGGACTGGCACCGCGCTCATGGGGGTAGAAATAGGGCAGCCTGCCTGAAAATGGGTATTTAGTATCTAGCTGTCATAATACAAAGTTGTTACAACATTTGCTATCCTCTATTGCATTCCTATTGCACCTTATTTATTTTTTTGAACAGGAGGCACTCAAAAAGTCTTCTTGAATTCCCAAGTAGAAATTTACTTGGTTCTTCATTTGTTGATGAAAATGTTTAGCCTAGGAAGCTCTTGCCAAATGTAAGACAGAATGAGAGCATCACCAATGGGGAAGAAAATCAGTATTCGCTCACTGTTCAGCAGACAAGATGTTCTCTTTTGCTTGAAAGACTTCTTTGTGTGTGCAACTTGTTACTGTTTTAAAATATTTCATTTATTGTTTAAAATCTCTGTGTAGAGGCATGATCAGTCCTAATCTAGTTTTGGGTCGGAATTGAGGTGGTTTTTAATGTGAAGAAGCAGCAGGCTACTGGATCGCGGGGTGCAAATCCAATTTGCCTGCCATGTCTCCCCATTAAGTTGCAGCAGCGCTTTCAGGAGAAGTGAATCCAGGAAAGAGAAAATGAGCAATATCCTTAACACATACCAGCTGAAATTAGAGTATGACCTGTGGAAACCACTTCTGGGGGCCATGAGAAGTCGTCACTCTTTTCATTATCAAATTTAAATAATCTTAAAATTTAGTTGCATTTTCTCATGTTAAGACATGAGACGAAGTTTCACTGGACAAAGTTTTTAGTGGTTTTGAGTCTTTTGTTGCTGTAATGGTATTGGGAGTGAAGGCTGGATTGTATATGTGTGCTTTTTGGTTTTAATTATTTAGTTAAGCTGGTTTCAAAGATGCTCCTGTTTTGGTTTAGCTTTTTAGTTAGTTGATCGTTGGTTTATGAGAGGAGGGCATGGAGCAAAACAGTGGGTACCTCCTCTGATAGAAAAGATCCCTCCTCGCTCCCCTGTTTCGAAACGTTTGCTTGCTGGGGCAAATTACGCGGTGCAAGGGGCTGTTGTTTGGAGCAGAAATGCTGCTATGAAGATGTCATAAAGTTACTGTTTAATCAGGCTCCCTTAGGCGAGGCTGTGGTGGTTTGTGCAGTTGTGCAGCGCTGCTGTGCCCACAAAGCTGGTGCCGGCCGCGCTGCAGGGCCGGCCGCGCGCCCCGTGTGCGTGATAGAGCAGCGCCGGAGCCGCCGTCTGCAGGGCCCCCCGGAGAGCCAGCGGCACCGCGCGCGGCTGCAGCGAGCCCAGGGGCGCGCTCCGAGCGGCCGCGGGGACGGGAGCTCGTAAAGCAGCGCACGTGATAACCGCCAACACTGAAACTGGGCGCCGGGCCAGCCGCGCCGGCACCCGAGAGCCTGCGTCACCGCTGCTGCACGCAGAAATGCGTGCAGCCGCCTCAGAGCGCTTAATTGCTTCTGTCAAAGGGTGTACACCATGTGCAACTAAATAAAAAACATTTTTTTTTCTTTTCTGGAATTAGGAAACCTAAATGGACTGGCATGATTAATGCCATTAATAGTATGGGTATAAGGATTAACAAGTTATTTTATGTGATCCCTCTACCCCCAAAACAATACAGGTCGTTTGGAACTGACATAAAAACAGGAAATATGTAATGAGCGAGCCAGCCCTACTCTGTAACTAATCAGTATTAATGTTCGTGTTAATTTGAGTTTCTTGTTTTTGGTATTACACCCTTGTTTAGAACAGCTATTAAAAGTGAAATCTGATCTCTCTCTTTTTCTTCTTTTTTAGAGCACAACAATGGAAGAAACGGCTATATGGGAACAACACACAGTGACTCTTCACAGGGTAAGCTCATACAATTAGTTGTGTGTGCCTAACTCAGGATACTGGTCGCTTTTGAAAACAATAGGGGAAAAGCCAGATGTCAGGAAGTAAAAGCAAAGGAAACTGTCATATTCCTTTGTTTAAATTTAGAACTGTTGTAAAAGCAGCGTTTGATAGTAGCTCTAGTCATCCGTTCTTGAGCTTTCAAAGCTAAGCGCGCCTGCAAATGATGTCAAAGGCAAACTTTTAGGTTACTTCTGCACATAACTAAAAGTACTTAGAACCAAAGTGTTTCATGCATTGCAAGCTATGTAACACTACCAAGGCTGTAGTGGGACTATACTTAAATATGTTTAAAACTTCATTTGCAAGACATAAAGCAGAGCAATATTAAAAAGAATCAAAACTTCCTTATTTCCTTGTCACTTTTTAAAATTAGTTGTTATTGCATCAGGACTCAGTGAGTGTGGAGACAGCTTTTACCCTGGCTTTAACCCTTCTCTTCTGTGAATTACTCTCAATTGAAATCTGTTCCTGATCTGGCTATCATGAAGCTATACAAAAGAGAAGGGAATACAATAGGGAACAAGCTGTTTAGGGCAAATTGGAACAAGGCGGAGCTGCCCTTTCTGGCAGCAGCTCAATATTAAGGTGACTATGAAATCCTTGCCTAAGTGCCTATGTTTATTCCAGCAGAGAGGAGATAACAAGAGAAATTTTTCTCAAGGGAGCAAGTCATGTTATTTGTCTCTAATCCTTCAGTATAACATCAAGACTTCTTAGAATTATAGCATTTATAGATGAATGGATTTTTTTGACCAAAAACATGTGCAAGTAGATCACTTTGATAAAAAGCCAACTCTCTGTACTGCTCTATCTCTTGGTGTGTGTTAATGACGTTTAATGTAATGGATTGTAAATAACCATTTTAGTACTTTCCATCTTAAGGAGAAGAGAGAGCAGCTATGCTGGGTTTTGACCAAAATATCACCTTATAAAATACCCTGTCTAAATGCAACCAGTTGCACACTGAAGGAAAAGTTTAAGTAAAAAAGAGCAATATATTTCCTAGGCTATTTTTGAGCAATTTGTAGCTTCGTTCTTGAGCAAGAAGTATTATATTATCTTTATGCATAACTAATCTTGACATTTTCTTCACATCCCTGAAGGTGTCTGTTCATTCCTGGAGCCTGTATAAACTGTTTTACTTTCACCAATGATTAAATCGGTGCTGTTTACATTTAAGAAAACAAACACAAAAGCTATAACAATACAAGATTGATAGGAGAATTAGTGGTAGCTTAGTTCTTTGTCTTGTTCTTTTAAGATGCAGTAGAAAACAATTTCTCTGGTTAATCTAAGTAGTAAATTCAGTGAAACATGTAAATGAGGAGTTCAGCCAGCTCATGACAGACGAATGAAATATTGCAAAAGGGTGTTAACATGAACAAAGTTTGAAATAACCGCAACTAGAAATCATGCCTTTGGTTTTGCTCACACCTAAGGAATTCAGAAATCCTGGTACAGAGAGGGGAATAGTTATTTGTTTATGATCTTGATTATGGTATTTTTATTTGCCAATCTTCTGCCCCTGTACTGGCCTAACTATTTTGCTAGGAGAATACGTTGCATTCAGATGCTGAAAATTGATAACATGTACTTATAACTTTAGGAGCATGAGTTTGGCTACTTAAAACCCCAAAACATATTCACATGCAAGATAGCAAAAGCAAAACTCTTACTCTAAACAAATTGCCATTTAGGATGTGTCAGCATGGGGAGGAGGTTTTAGGAGAGTGGCTGCCCACTTGCTTGTGGGGCTTCTGATTTTTGTGATGTTCTTGTAGCGTTGCATTTTCGAGTAAATGAGGTTTCTTCAGTGTAGTTTCAAGGAGAGAAATGTTACATCCTGCCCTCGCTTATTCTTCATGACTCAGAAGCTGGTAGGTTGCGCGGATGGGAATGCCCCGTTCCGTGGCCGCGTTCCCGTTGGAGCGCCGCTCCCGGCCGTGTCGGCAGCCGCGCCGCGTGCCAGGGTGCGCTCGGCGCGGGGCGCTTCCCCGCGCGGGGGCCGCTCTTGGTGTCGGCTCCCTGCCTGGCTGGGAGCTGCGCCGGGCCCTCGGGAGCCCTCGCGGGGGTAGGGGTGTGCGCGTTTGTGTTGTGTCAGTGTTGGCGTTCAGAATGAGGCTAGGCAAAGCTGTGCAATGGCTCCGATTCAGCATAAATAAATATAAAGCCACGGTGAGTACCCCTAGGAGAGAGAGAAGTCCAGAAGTGATGCCAGTGTTACTGGTCCTGTTTAAAAGGCATGGAAGTCTTCCTCCCTCCTTCTGCTCCAAAGTAATCACTGTAATTATACTCCTTCCCCTGCAATTTGCTTTTACTAATGGTACTGGATTAAAGCTATGTAATTAGTAAGGTCCACTGACATCTGAAATAATGAGCTGCCTCAATGACAGGAGGGGAAGTTCAAGCAGTTTGTTAGACAATGTGTGTGTATATGTGCGTAAAGATACACAATATTCTTGACTCTGCTGATTCCTGCTTTCTGAGGCTAATATTTGTCCTGTTGCTAATTGTTTTCACTAAGGGAGAACCGCATCAGCACATCCTGCACTGACAAATTGCCTTGTTGGGGCGCTGTTCATCGTAATATAAAAGTAGAGCGTCTCGGGCTGCAGGGTGGGAGCACCCGCCAGCCACCAGATTCCTCTTCTGTAACCTTTGACTGGTGCCTCATGCACACATGCACCTGCACACCCATGTACACAGTACTGGACAAATAAACTGAATTTTGGTTTAGGGTCACTGATCTTCTGTGTATGCAAGTTAAACTCCATGCTGCTAGCAGCTTTCTGTTATTTGCTGCCAGACAGGAAAGTGTTCAAACCCCATCTTAATTTTTACATGTTTGCAGTAGTATCTTTGCAGGGCTCTGCTCTTGCTCCTGAGGGATCATCAGGGCTCCTGTGCTAAGGCTGCAAGTGCAGCCTTTGCTTTGCTTGCTGCCCTTGTGAGCACAGGTTGGTCACCTCCGGCTGCACCAGGGAAAGGTGATTGCCAGGATAATGCAGTTACTCCTGCCTGTGGTGGAGTGCTTTTATTCTTAACTTCTGTCAGAATAGATGAAACCGTGTGTGTGTGTATAGATAACAATAAAAGCAAACAGTCTTGGTAGTAATCATTATATTTTAGGAAAGTAGATATTTGATAAGCTATTGTTTCTGAAATATATTTAAAGAAGAAAAAGAAGCTGGCCTGCCAGGTCAGCTGTGGTGGGGCATTCGAGCCATCTGTGTAGTCTGCTGATTTGCTTTGGTTAGCGTGGAGTGACTATGTGTGAAAACAAATGCAAAACACCTAATATTCTGCATTTTTACCGAGTACCATTTAATGATTGTGTGCAGAGCCTCTGTGTAAACCAATTAATGAGACTTCAGAAGTACATTGAAGGGTATAGGTTTTGTTTTGAGCATGTTGTTTTCATCCTATAATGGCCCTTTGAAAAGGGCGAGGCCCAAAGTCTTTAAAAACTGAACCTTGCACGGCAGGGCCTTAATTAGGGGGTTCTTGTTCAAGACTGCAGCCTTATTCTTCAGTTCTTTTAAAAGATTTCTTTCTGTGACCTTTACTTTCCAGTGATGTCACTGCAAATTAGGGACGGAACATACTTAATCCCAGTGGTTGCAGTGGATGCATGTCATTCCTGGCATTTTGGTACAGCGCTGACGTGAGATGCGTTTGATCCAGCTGCTCTGGGATCTCGGAGGGCAGGAGGAGCGGGACCGCGCGGGGCTCGGACGCCGCTCGCGTCCCGGGGGGAGCCTGGGCAGCGCTGGTCTGCCGGGCAGGGAGAGGAACCGCCTCCTGCAGCTCTGAACTTCCAGCCGAGGCTTCTTGCCTTTTCTCTGCTCCCTTCTGAACTTCCTTGCCCCTGCTCAGCTCCTGGGAGACTGAGCTAGCCCTGGGCTCCGTTAAAACTTAGCAGGTAGCTGCAGGTGTTTTTTTTTTTTTTTTTTTCTTGAGAGATTTGTGGCTTCGTAGGCTTAACTGTGAGGGATTTCAGGGGAGCGCCGCCGCTGCGTGGTGCGAGCTCGTGCGGCCGCTGGCACCGGCTGCGCCGCTGCGTGCCAGGGCGCCCGCTCGCGCTGCAGCAGAGCTCACGCAGTGGCACACACTACATTTCCTTAAAAACCTTTGTACAGCTTTGGTCAAGACGTGCGTTTGCGTTTTGTACAATGTGCAGTCGGTCTGGACGTAGTCAGCCTCCTCATTAAGAGAGCGGCAGGGATGCGGTGAAGTTTCCCGCTCCTGGGGAGGGTCGGTGCGTCCGTCACCTCACGGGCAGCGGCAGGGCAAGACCGAAGGCGGGAGCCTGAGCCTTGCGCCAAGGCGCCCTGTTTGAGCTAGTGAATTTTTAAAAGGTTTAGAATGGGGTTTGAATCTCTTGCTTTGGAGTATTTAAGACTTCCATTTGTCTTATGAGGAAACCTCTATCCCAGTTCAAATTCTTTTTTTTCCTTTTTGACTTTACTGTCAGGATAGGGGATTGAATTGTGGCAGGGTTTCTTTAAGCCGTCAAAAAAAAAGTTTTACTTTATGTTGTTGATAAGGTTTGTGGGCCTGCCCTGGGGGCAGGGAGATGGCAAGCACAAGGTAGGATTTACAAGTGAACTGCCTTGTCTCTGCTGGGCTGGTGTGGTGGTTGTCTGTCTGTCTGTGACCACATGATTGAGGATTATGCGAAAAGGAGCCTTTAAGGAAAGGTAGAGAATCTCCCATAAATACTTATAAATCCCTCCTCTCTCCAGCTAAGTTTAATGTGACCTGAACTCCCCTTTTTCCACAGTGGTGGAAAAGGGAAGGAACATGCAAAAGGCAGAACTGGCGTGCGAAAGGGAGAACTGGCTCTTGCCAGTCCTAGCGCTTTGAAAAGCTTTCTCTTGGCCTGTTTCATAGGCTACTATGTATTCTTTTCGCAGACGATTTAAAACCCCAAAAGCAAACCCCAGTTTTGGTAATAAGCAGTAATTATAATCATTTAATTATCCTGCTGCATGGCAGCATTTCACTTTGTGATTCCTGAACCACAGCCATGATTTCCAGTTGATCTGGCTGGAATGCCTCGGAAAACCGTCCAGGCCAGAGCAGCTCTAAAGGTTTGAAATGAAGGTGAAAGAAGCAAAAACCCCTTTTCTAGCTTATTAGAGCAACTTTGTCCTTTGTAGCTGGCACCAGTACTTGCTATTTGTTGCAATCTCCCCCTGAAGGGCTGCCCAGCTCTTCCTTTGGGTGCTGTGTGGTGCTCGTCCTGCTCCCGGCTGCATGGGGCCCATCCCTGTGACCTTGGGGGAAAGGAGAAACAGGGTTTTTTGATCAGTAACTACTCTTGGAGAAGCTGAACAAGCACCATGTGTGTGACAGGCTGCCCAGTTGCTTCTGCGGCCACTGTGGGCATAGAGACAATGTTGCTGAAAGCTGGGTTGTGTTTGCACAAAAATCGGGAGAAAGGAGGGAGGAGAAAAAGGGGAAAAAAAGGAGATGACGACTGTGTGGGCCCTGCTGTGAAACAGAGAGGAGGAATTGGCCGAAGTGCAGTCTCTTCCTTTCAGTGAATGCGTGTTCTGCACAGCCTGAAATCTCAGGATCCTTTCTTGAGCAAGATATAGTTTTTAAATGGAAATATATTGTTTCCCTGCTAGTATTTGTTTTTTGAGCTTATTGCTCTAAAGACGAGAGCTAGACAGTTTACAAAACAGTTATATTTAGATTATTTCCCACCCTCACTGCTTCCGGGCAGAAATGTAAGCATAATTGTCATATCTTGAAATACCTAACAGGAATAACTTTTCAGAGGCACTGACCTTGCTGTAGTGGCAGGTCACCCTAGAGGGAAAGATTGAAGCAAATGACTCTTGTTAAGATGCAGATGATTTGCAAGTGTTGACAAGGTTTTGATGCGTTTAATGGTACAAGTGATCTTGCTGCTATTCCAAAGAACTCAGCCTGCAGCCATACATACTATCGTGTGCTGTGATCCCATCAGAGCTGGAGCTAAGTGAGGTCAAACTGGGTAAATACCACTTTGGGAAGCCTCAAAGAAAGCGTACGGCTTGGGATGGGTGTCTCAAGACACTGGTGTGGTGTGTTTTGCTTTATGGAGACTGACTGTCTCGGTGATGACAGTCAAACATCCAGGCCATAAAATAATAAACAGGCATGCTAATGTCTTACACTGGGAGAGATTAGGTATCCCATCTGATATGTTCTTACTTCTAAAGGTACTTTTTGGTTGTCTTGTTTTCTAATATTTTTCCTGTTCTTGAGTTGCAGAGTCTTCTGCATGGTTCACTTCATCCTTCTTCCAAAAGGTTGTATTCATTCTGTAGGACTATATCATGTATGACATGTTAATATGTGTAAATGTTAATAAAAATATTCCTCTTTACTACATTGTAGGCACCTGGATTTGGATTTGGAATTGCGATATCTGGAGGAAGAGATAATCCTCACTTTCAGAGTGGTGAGACATCAATAGTTATTTCTGATGTGCTGAAAGGAGGTCCAGCAGAAGGACTGCTACAGTAAGTGTCAAACTGTAACTTAGTTATGATTCAGGGCATTCGTGTTACACAATGGTAACTTAAATTAACCTAGTTGTTTTTTTTATTTATATTATTTATATCTTTACTTATCTCTACAGTAAGTTTATTCTACATGCAATTTCTCCAGGAACACCTCTCCCCCAGTATTTTTTCTGCTTTACATGAAGTGCTTAAACTGCATTTTTTTTTTATTTAGAGAAAATGACCGTGTTGCAATGGTTAATGGAGTTTCAATGGATAATGTCGAACATGCATTTGCTGTTCAGCAATTGAGGAAAAGTGGGAAGAATGCCAAAATTGTAAGTGAACATCATGAAGGTTTAAGTTTATTTCAATAGTTATAGAGCTAAAAAATGGAAATGTCTGTGACGAAATACATGCATGATGCAAGATACTTTAATAACACCTGCCTAAAAACAGAGGGATGTTTCAGTTTCAAGTGATGATACAACATGTTTATCATGTGGGTTACCCATAATCACTTTTTTTTTAATATGGTTGAAATTTGGGTAGTATGGCATTGGATAGTAGGAACTCCTTTCCCTTTTCACAAAGTATTTTTTGGGTTCAAGTTCATTTCTTGACCGTTTTTATCTATCTTTGCCTCTTGGATTGTGTGTGCTAGCCACTATTCAAGCCCAAAGGTCATCATTCTTATGCTCAGCAAACAGTTTGGCAAAATAAAGTATGATTACCTCAATTCCTATAATTTTGTAGGTTTATTTAAAGTGCGTGGTTGGCTTTTGAAATTTCAAAACAGCAGAACACATGATCATTGAAGGGTAGTAATCTGTCTTTCTGTAGAAATTTCAGTTTTATATTACAAAATAAATAGAATACAAAAATGTAAATGTTTACCAATTACTTAATTTAGGAGAATTTAGGGGTCTAAAAGACTCCTAGGTCTTTTAGAAAAGCTTTTGTGCTTGGCAGTGCAGTCTTCCTTATGTCTTCTTGTGCCCTTTTAATAGGGTTGCAAAAAAGCGCCGTGTTTTACATTTGTGAATCTGTTGATTTCTGAAAGTGCAAAGACCAAAACATCTGTGTGGTCTGTTGTGTCAGGCTTTCAGGACTTAAATTTTGGGTATACACCTAATCAATGGCAGATCAAGGGGGAGGCCTTCCAAATAACAGATCTTTGTATTGTTCAGTAGTGGGAATGCAATGATTTCTAGTTTTATCTGGAGAAAAATAAATTAATGAAAGAAAACCTCATGTGTAACTTGCTTATTTGCTATGTGTTACAGAACTAAGATTTGTAAATGGAGACAGTCATCTATATTCCAGATACATCTGCATCATCTCAGCTAACTTTGACCTTGAGCACTAATGTTGCATAAATATTGCTTTGGAGGATTGGCAGGTTTTGAAGTTAAGGAGAATTCCTGTCAGTAAGATGTTGAGTGTACGGTAGATTACATGTTAGCGAAAAAAGTTTTGAGCATGGCCAATAACTGATTTGTAGGTTGAGGCAGAGGGAGAAGGCACTTGGATCCAGCTCTGTGTTGGGGGAATGTGGTGGAGTACCACGAAGGCTGTCCTCTGTGCAGAGGGAAAAAACAAGCATTGCGGAGAAATAACATACCAGTAAATAAAACAGAATTTTCCATGAATCTATGCCAATAGGTTTCCTCTATTGGTTAAATGGAGTTTTATAGTGAGAATGCAACAATTGAGGACATTCACAGTTTTTATTTTTTTATTATTATTATTTTTTAATTTATTTTTCTCCTGAGTTTTAGGGCTTAGTTTTGTTTCTCACATTTGGCAGCATGTTGTTATTGCACAGCATATCATCTGTTGCATCTCAAGGAGGCAGATTCTGCACATTACCATCTGAAATTTTACTCTGGACTACTATGTAATTCTAAAATTACTATTGAAAAAAGAAATGGGGATCTTTTCGCTTTGATTATTTCAACTCTTCTAAAAGAAAGTGTACAGGCTGAAGACTTCAGTTTGCTGATGCAGACTAGGTCTGCAATAACTAATCCAGGACACTAAACTCAGAAGGAGCTTTGCTGCAGATCTTTGCTAATCACCTGGCATTTTCGGCTTCTCATATTTTTTGATCTGAAGGGATTTAGTAGAGACTTCCTTAGATGGGTCATTCTTAGACTGATCTCTGCATAGTGTGTCAGTTTCACCTGGCATAAGCCTCTCTACTTCCTTCTAGTAGTATTTTTTCAGTACCTTTGCAGTCTAATATTTTCTTTTCCTGTAGTGTTACGGTGCCAGTGGATGGTTCTCTGCAGCTTGTCTATCTTGTGGCTGTTACTGGGCTTTGTTAAGTAACAGACCTTCACAGGAGAGTCCAGATCTCTTTGCTAGTTGAAGGGTGGGAAATCTGGAATTCTGTTTCTTGCTGTTTTGTAACAGTTATGTAAATTTGTTCTGTTGGAGGCCAACAACACATCCCACTCTTGTTGGTACGCTAGACATCATGACTATCACTTTGAATCTTTAACTCTTATTTAACCTTCCAGTTTCTGTAATGGAATTTTTCTTGGTATAATTTAGTTCTTTTAAATACCTCTCATTATTTTCAAAACATAAATAGATGCATTTTAAATAATTGTATTTATGTATATATATATATGTATTGTTTCCATATTTGTGAGTACACAGTTAGAACTTGTGATGTGATTATATAACATATGAATAGCTATAAATAAGGAAAAAAAATGTAAGCTGGAGGCATTTAAATACATCCAATTTAAATACATAAGATATACTGGCACATAGACATAAGCTGATAGCTGCTGTTTGTATTTTAGACTATCCGGAGAATGAAGAAAGTTCAGATTCCTGTAGCTCGACAAGAACCTGAGCCAGTATCTGAAAATGAAGAAGATAGCTATGATGAAGAGATACGTGATCCAAGAAGTAGCCGTGGGGGTCCAAGTACCAACAGAAGGCACGAGAAGAGCTGGGTAAGAGATCGAAGCGCAAGCAGAGAGAGAAGCTTGTCGCCGAGATCAGACAGAAGATCCGTCACTTCCAGTCAGCCTGCAAAACCTACCAAAGTAACGCTGGTGAAATCAAGGAAAAATGAAGGTAACTTTACTGTGGTTCTCTAAGACCTTTACTGACTTTAAAGGCTAAATCTCTCAGTTGTCACTGTGTTAACAACAATTTTTGTATAGTCTTTAAAGCCATTGACAATTTACTTCATCATCATCAAGTAGCTGAAAACTTAAACTGCTATGGGATTTTTAGCAGTATTTTTCAGATGTGCTTAATCAAATGTAAACTGTTATATGTTGTAAATATATCCAGTGAGCATCAAATTTCTGCTAGTCAGCTAGCAGCTACATATCTTGTGTGTGCTTCAGAAGGGTCTTCAATGTCCGGTTGTCTTATTTCCTGAAGCAGATCACAGACTGGCTCATAGCAGTATGAAAATGGCTAATAACTGTGGCAACTGACTCCCTAGAAAAGTACTGTAGAATAGAAGGCTGCTCTAAATAAATTTTGGAATGAAACAGATGGGTTAAAAACAGATGGGTTTCTGTTTTTCCAAATTCAGTCTCCTCTGTGCTTAGTGTGTAGATGTTCTGTAAAGCAGTGTTGTAAATATTCAGGTACGTCTCCCTTTGTTCTTTATTGTAACTAACTGCATCTTCTTTTTATTCTAAGAATATGGTCTACGGTTGGCAAGCCATATATTTGTGAAAGAAATATCACAGGATAGCCTGGCAGCAAGAGACGGCAATATTCAGGAGGGAGATGTTGTACTGAAGGTATAGTAAACAGTGATATTTGTCAAAGGGAATATTTATTGATACAACTGTTTTTAGGATTTACTATTTCACAACAGCAGAATTACTGTCAGTAGAAAATGTATCAACTTCCTGATCCTTGAAACAAGTCAATAAAAGTTCTTGCAGTAAAGCCAACTTTTTAAGAAAAAGAAAAATCAGTGTTCGTTTCAGAACATTGGCACAAATGTAGTAACTCAGAAGATGGCCTTTCTTACTCTGCTAAGCAGAGTGACTACTTCAAAAGGCAGTATTATAGGACTTTTTAAAAATTTATTTTTTTATTCCAGGTAGACGTTTTTGTCTTTGAAAGATGAATATAACTTTCTGTGTTATGTTGTACCTCAGATGAGCCTAATAGTATTTTATTATATTGTATTTGAAACCAACTGTGGCATTTTGGTAAATATCTCTTCCAGATATCACTGGACAGAGAAACTTCATTGTCAGTTGACTGAGAATTCACTAATTTTTGGTAATCTTACTACTCTATTGCAGATAAATGGCACAGTGACAGAAAACATGTCCTTAGCAGATGCAAAAACACTAATAGAAAGGTCAAAAGGCAAATTGAAGATGGTTGTTCAACGAGATGAACGAGCTACCCTCTTGAATGTCCCTGATCTTTCTGACAGTATTCATTCTGCTAATGCTTCAGAAAGAGATGGTGAGTATACTCCTTGATTCCCAAAGGGAGAGAGGAATTTCTTGTATTGTGAAAACATAAAATCCTTATATGGGATGAGAGGGTGGGGAGGAGGAATGAGTAGGATTGTCCTGTGGGTAAAATGTTTTTTGAGCATGACTGGAATTCAAGCCTTTAAAAATATGGAGGGGGGGAAAAAGGTACTGTTCTTTTTCTTGAAATTGTTCTTACAGGACTATTAATCTAGTTATTTTGGTTTAAAATAAACATAGAAGATTAACATCTTCATTAAAAAAAAATCTCTGCAAAAGCTTATTTCCATTTGGGCAGGTCACACCATCATTTTAATTAGTCATCTCATGAAAAAACAACTTTTATTTAACAGACATTTCAGAAATTCAGTCGCTGGCATCAGATCATTCCAACCGATCCCATGACAGGCCCCGCCGCAGTCGTTCACGATCTCCTGACCAGAGGTCAGAGCCTTCAGACCATTCCAGACATTCTCCACAGCAACCCAGCAATGGCAGGTGATGGCAGCGTTGTATTTTTTTTTTTTTAAATCAACTATTTAATGTCGCTTTTAAGTAGTAGGCTTGTTTGGGTTTAAACAGTATGACAAACGTGATGCAGTATGATGATGGTGGTAGTAATATGGAATTTGGTGTTTCAAGGGATGCAGCTGAGCCTGCAGTTTGTGATTCAAAAACTCGTAGATCTCAGGAGGAGTTGTTCCTCAAAATTTGTTACTTACAATATAATTTGTTACTTTGTAAGCTTACTCTTAGAATGTGGTTAGTATAGCCAACTAATTTTGATATTAGTGAGATGTTACTCCAGCATACAATGCAGTATATTTTTGTCTCAGAAAAAGTAGCTGTGATTTTATTCAAGAGGACTATAGTAGTAGCTCACTTGCTCCTGATTAACCATCTAGGAAAATGTGTTGAACTCTGCTTTGTTTGGGGTTACAATTTTGTCACAAGCCTTTTCAAAAAAGCATCTTGTCTTGAAATATATTTAACCTGTTGCAAATAAGCTCTTGCTCAGCAGGTATAGATTTGGAAAGTAATTTTTAAAGTTGAATTTGTTAGTAGGACGTTATTGACAGTTCCAAAGTGTATAAAACTAGGAATTCAGTGATAAGTAAGGTATTACATGGTTTAGATTTTCTCGACATATGATAGTTTTGAATAGTGTATGTTCTTTTTTGCATTTGCACAGTTTGTGTTGGAAATAGTCATTTAGTGAAATAGGAATTAAATTTTGGGGGAAGGATTTTCATTGTACAAAGTCTGTTAAGAGAAAAAAATACCTTTTGCTGCTCCATGTGCAAGAGCTCAAAATGAAAATGCTGGAACTTATTCTGGAATATAGAGTGCTTGATTTGTTTTGTGGCAAAGGCGAATAGAAAAACCTTTTTTTCTTGGCAGTGTGCTGATTCTCTGTGGAGAACATCAGAATTGGAGTCTTTATTTCAGTGTTTTAAAGTGCTGTCAATCTGAAAAAAGAGGTTGCAACTCTCTGTTCCATAAAACCAGGATATACTTGATTTGAGGTTTATCAGTTACCTTTTGTTTGCCTGCTAAGAGGCAGGCAAAATAGCACTTCAACCTTTAAGTTTTTAAATAGCTTCTGAGTTGGTGAGCCTGCAAGACAGGGCTTCCCTGGCATGCGCACCTGCCTGCAGTGCTTCCAGACACTTCCCACTCCCTTCCACTGAATGGTGCTTATAGAGACCAAAAAAAAAAATCACAAGGAAACCACAAATTGATAAGAAACTTTCAACTGCAAGGTCCTAGGCTCAACTATGCCATGCTTTTTCATTTTTTCTTAAAAAAAAAAAAAAAAAGAAAAAAAAAAAAAAGAAAACATGTTTTATAGCGAAGTAACTCCTCCGTTGGAGTTAAGACAACTGGAATGGACAGCTAGCTCAGTTTTTCCATGTGTCTTCACATTTTGAAGTTTTCAGGTGTGTAATTCTTCAGATTTTGTATAGCTACCAGAATCCCTTTCTACAGAACGATACAAGCTCAGCTGTACGGTTTTCAGTCCTTAACTGTATGGACTGAATCGCTGCCTCCAGAAACAGGGGCAAACCCGGAGTGTAGAGAGCCCTTCCTCCTTTAATGGTACGCTTGTGTCTGAGAAGTACAAGTAAAGTGAGGTTTTTAATGTATTTTTCATTTCTTCCTATAAAAAGATCAATCAACTCAAGGCATACTTTAGCTGAGGAAATTGTAGCTCTATAGTTTGTTATGAAGTCATTATAGGAAATTTAGGCTCAATGGATGTTCTGCTGCATCTTCCCCATGTCATGATGTTGCTGTCTGAAAATATGCCGTGAAGGGAATTGTGATGGTGTTTGTTGTGATTTTTAGGAGCCAAATTGATTTTTTGACTGCCCTTTCAAGAATGAAGGGGGGGAAAAAAAAAAGCACAATTTCTAGGTTTTGAGTTAAAGTGGGGGAAAATAACTATTTTGAAATAGTCTGAACACTGCAAAATGCCAGTGAAAATGATTTTGTAGCCTTGTCTTTGTCCTGGGTTTACTCTTCGAGTAGGAGATGCTTTGAAAAATTTGATTGTGAAGGGTGCAAGGTCTCTGTCACTTCTCAAACCTATGCTCCTTATCATACATTTCTAAAATAGCATGAAAAGGGCTGGTAGAAGCAGGGGAGGAGAGAAAAAAAATAGAAGTGAAATGGTCACTTATTTATCCTACTGTTAGTTCTTTCCTACCTTATTAAATACAGTAGTTGAGGTAAATAGTCACTTCTGCCTTATGGACTAAACTGTCATAAGAATTAAATCCTCCCTGAGAAGGAACTTTGAAGGTATCTTAGGTCTGAATGTCTCCATTACATCTACTGCATGAACAAGAGCTACCTTGGCATGGATTAACTTCCTGTTGCATGTGCATCTTTCAAGATTAGAAAATATGCTGGGCCTTGAGCCACATGAGAAAAATGCATTGGAAGCAACTTTTTTGAATGTTGTTTGTTGAAAGAACACATTTGCTCTAAGAGCAAACTAGATGCAACTGCCTGCCATGGTTTAAAATTTGGAGAAAACTCAAAGCTGTCTGAGAACAACAAAGCTGAGGAAGTGCAAAAATATAATCAAATCTTGTGAGTTTTAGGGAGAGCTCAAGAATGTATTAAAGTTAGTGAGCCTTTATAGCCTCTCTTCTCTCTGGAGTATACTGAGGAAGAGAAATTTTGGAGTGTGCTTAGTCCTTCTGTACAAGCTTCGCTCATACTTCTGTACTGCTGAACTACTGATGCTTCTAGATAGACACAGGGCTACAGAAATCTGGTAACTTCTCTAAAACGCAGATTCTAGAACATGTTAATTAGTAAAACTTCTAGAAGTTAATTAGTAAACTTTAGATTATTTTATGTTTTTCTGTTAACGGTTATAGAAGTTAGTGTTAGGAGGGATCCAGAAAACGTTATGTTCTTATGTAAAGCCACTGATTCCTGTCTAGTTCAGTCAAAATTTTGTCTTTACGTAGAGTAATGTCTTTATTTCAATCAGTACTTTTCTGTAGATATACTTTATATTGACAGTGAGAACTCAGGATTGACTTTTAGTGGACAGATGCAACAGAGCTTTTTAAAAGTTCTTTTTTCTTTTTTTTTTTTTTTCTTTTTTCTTTTTTTCCTCCCTCTCATTAAGGAGAGAACCCAAGTCTGGAGTCTCTTCTGCCCACAGGTAAGAAGCTTGGTTTTGGATTTGTTCTGAGGTAGCTTTAGGTTAACCAGTCATTTCTTCTGTATTGAAAGGACTTGGAAATTTGCAGGTATAGAAAAATACTTATAATTCTGGTGACTTTGAGAATTTTTAGCCAACTTATACTGAATTAAGTACTAAATGAAATGCAAGATAAAAATATATGTTCTGGCTTTGGGGGAAGAAGTTGCTGAGCAGATCATGTTTTAAGGGGTAAGTATAAAGATCTGCATAAGAAGAGCTGTTTTGGTAGAGGACTTAATGGACTATGCAAAGTTGCCTGACATTCTGCATCTAAGAGCAATACTTAGAGAGGAAGAGATGAGCAAAGGGAGCCCCTGCACCAGAAGCTGGAAAGTACTTGGGGGGGAAAGTATCATGTACCTAGGGCTTCTTACCTCTCTGATCCTATTGCTCTATCTTGCTGTCTTGTCTATTGCTTATGACATTTTTGGGTGCCTTCTGTGCTTGGATGCTGGAATCACAAAAATGCTTTTTGGTATATGCAGCGTTTCAGCTTCAGCAAGAAAGGGATGGTGCTTGAAGGAAGCTCTGTAGAGGTGGTCATGAGCTCAGAAAGGATGAGGCTGACTTGCATAATACATCTGTGAGTCTATGTATTGCAAAGGAGACTATCTCTTTGAAGCAACTAAATAAAGAACTGGAATGTTGGACAAAAGTCGATCCTATTTTGAATGTGGTTAGGAAGATGCTGATCTTGGCTCGTATCTTCTCATAGTGAACAGTTTTTAAAATATGCCAAAATACATGTTTGGGCAAAGCCTGTATCTTCACATATTTTCAGAGCTTTCCTGTGCAAACATAATACATACACAGCGAGAATGTTTTACAAGCTTTATTTTTCTTCAAATAATGGAAACCCCAGTTGATGGTATTAATGTGTTGCTGACTCTGCATTTTGGATCTGATGGTTGTGTAAAGCTGCTGCAGTTGGGCAGACCTGAGAGAAAAAGGAGGGGGAGTGGAGGGGGCCCTGACGCAGCACAGATGCTGAAGTAAAAACAGTGCTGTCAGGACACATATGCAGCTAATAACACCTTTGACTCATGGAAAGCACAGCTGTCACTTCTCAACAAGTTTCCGTCACCTAGAAACAGGGACAGCATCAGGTTGTTTCCAGTACTGTCTTGCAAAGGGGAAGTATGCAGTGCTTAATAGATGACTCAAAAACAAAAAGCTCCTTTTTTGTTGTTCAGAGCTCTTTTTATGTTGTCTCTTTCTGTCGTACTTCCCGTTTAAACTTGGTTACCTTACGCGGAGCACAGCTGGCCCCTTGCAGCACCGCTGGTGCTGGTCCCGGTCCCGGGCTCGTGTGCAGGGCAGCGCGGAGCTCCCGGGCCTCGTGCCGAGCGGCCGGGGCTGCGGCCCGTGAGCCACATGCCTGGCGCCCGTGTGGCGGTTCTTGTTCGTGTGAGCGGGTTTTTTCCCCTTTATGGGTTTTCATTATACGCAGGTACACCAGGCACGTAGAATTACAGCATTCTTGGGTTATGCAGAGAGCAAATGTGCAGTGTGTGTTACCCTGTGTACTGCCCTGGTAGCCCTGCCTTGGAGTAAGGCTCCTGTTTAGTTAAGGTAGAGGGGGCCCCAAGAGAAATTTACTGCAAAATATTAGTAAATTGTGCTTTATACCCAAGCAGTGCTAATTGCCATCTGTAGTATTACAGAACCTATTATGGCTTGTAAAGTATTTGCTATGCTTTTAGCAAACTAAATGTGTCTGTCTCTTCAGTGAGATAGTAACATTCTTATGAAGAGTCCAGTCATATTCAGCCTAGTACTGAAAACAAAATTACTGCTAGACCTTATGCACTCTTATTTTGTGGACAAATCAATGTATACTGACGATCTGAAAGAGGAATAGCAAAATCCTTGCACAAGTTTAGCAACAGAAAGAAAAGTCAGTGCTTGTTTTTCATTTTGCTCGGTTTTAGCATCTTATCAAAACCCAAAGCGAACTTAACAGTGTAATTATATTTTTTCCTTACGCGTAAACAAGTTTTGCTCGCTCTGTTTTGGCCCAGGCCGCTGTCTCACAGGCCCTGGTGGCAATGGGCGACTTCCGGGGCGCTCCCCGGCCAGCGCGCGGGCTGCGCGGCGGCGCCCCCTGGCGGCGCGCGGGAGCGCCGCGCGGGCCGCCCCGCCGAAGCGCCGCTGTGGGAGGGCTTGCTCTCAAAAGGAGAGGTCTGAGGGGCCTTCATGGACCCCTTTGATTATATCTTGTTGTAGACATGTATAGCAAAAACATAAGAGCACGGGCCAGTTCTTTGCTGAAATAATGTATGAGAAATGCACCTATTTTTCACTTGTAAGTTCAATAAACTGCAGCAGCAGCTGTGGACTCAGGACTTGGAGTGACTCAATAGTTAGTAAATAGGTATTTGAGTGACAACTTTTTGTTCTTTGGTCCCGGTAGCATGTGATTATCAGAATTCTATATGTAGAGTGGGTTTTTCTTTTCTCTCTCTTTTTTTTTTTTTTTTTCCCCCTAATACAGCCTTCGAAGCAGAGAAGATGAGAGAACAGCTAAACAAGGAGCTGTCTCCACACCAGTAAAGAATGCAGAAGATACTTCTAAAACTGTGGAAGAGGTGGCAGTTGAAAGAACTGAAAAGCAAACTCCACCACTCCCAGGTAAAAACGTTACATTGATTTATCCATATCTCTAAGAATGGATGCCCAGTAAAGATGGGCACCGTTATGGAGCTGTGGAAGATTTCTAACAAATTCTTGAAACAGATAAAAACTCTAATTACTCCAGCCTGTTATGAATTGTCTTTGGGAACAACACTTTTTAAAATGCTTCTGAACTGCTTTGTTATTGTAACTGCAGTTGTGGATGAAGAAGCCATTATGAAAATCACTGCAACTAATAATAAAAACAAAATAAGAAGGATTTCCTCTTTTTATCCTAAAGGGAAGTGTAAGCTAAGTTACAGCAGATGAAAGCCAGTTGCAGGGTGGTGAGGAATAAAATAGACCAGATGCTGGTCTGAGCAGCTTTTAGGTTTTGTAGGGTTTACAGAATAGGCCTTTTGGGAATTCGGGAGCAGACGAAGAGAAACTGTACAAGTTTAAAAGCAGCTGCTCTTGAAAGGCAGGGTAGAAAGAGAAAAACCATTTCCAAGCTTGAAAAAAATTAAAAACTTAAAGGATGAGCAACGAGACTATGTGTGAAGGATTCAGTAGCCCAGTAAGGAACCGAAGAGTTTGGGTAGAAGGAGATATCTGGAGAAAGAGGCCAATAAATAGAGATGCTATTCAAATTTGTCTTTACAGATGAGATTAACGTTATGTGATGCGTAGTCTGGAAGAGCTCATACATGTGTAGACTAGAAGAGGTATAATAAAGAGCTTATCCTTTAATAGCGGTACAGAAAGCTGCAAGGAAATGAGGATCTTTCAAAGACTTGAGATGTGGTTAGATGGGTTGATTGTGTCAAGGAAGGGTGGAGGGAGAGTGCTCAGAGCTTTGGCTAGGAAGGGATCAGCAGTTTGCGGTGAGGTGGTGCAGTAAGGGCAGGCCCTACTGTAGAAGGTGGTAAAACTGCTATCCAGTTCCAAACTGCTCCATTCAAATGAGCTCAGATTTGACAGCAAGGCAGTAGGGTAGCTGGAAAAAGCAAATGTGTAAATTACTGTTACACAGACAACAGCCTAGCAGATAAGTCTCTGTCAGTGTACACTACAAGGGGAAAGACGATGGTTTCTTCCCAGACATGCCAGCAGAGTCCCTATAATTTCCCATCAGTAAGACGAACTTGCATGGGACACAATTAAGCACTAAAGTCAGCCAGCTAGATCAAATGGAGCAATACTTCTACTGTCCAGGTTAGTTTTGTTTCAAAAATTAAAGAATGCTTGTGAGGAGAGAGGGCAATGGAAAATAAGCAAGTAGCAATAGGCACATCAAAGTATGAAGATGGGAGAGGAGGGTTTAGAAGAGGCTTGAGGGTTCACAGTCCTTGCAGTTTTACAGTATATAGAATACTGAATTTACTGAAGCATAAAGGAAACTATGGGATTTTTGCTACAGTAATAATTAGACCAGGAATCATCCTGTTTTGAATACAAGTCTCTTCTGTTTAAAGCTTTAAATATGTAATCTTTAATTAAACGTAAGTGGATAGCCATTCAGTAAGGGCTACTGAAGAAGGCTTTGCTTTCTCACCTTTAAAAGACCAAATAGACACCTCAAATCTTTGGTATTTTAACAGAGCCAAAGCCAGTGTATGCACAAGGAGGACAGCCAGACGTGGATTTACCAGTCAGTCCATCTGATGGTCCTTTACCCAATTCAACCCATGAAGATGGAATGCTTCGGTAATGTAGCTCAACTCTGATTGTCCTATTTGGCTCTTGAGAGTCAAACTTTTGTCTAAGGTGATGATTAAGGCTCCTAATGAGTCTGTTAACAGCTGCAGTCCATCTGCCATTATTGTATGCATACTGTAATAAGCTCTGGTTGAAGCAATAGGCAAATTACTACTTTGCATGTATCCACAATCTCAAACTTATTAGCATATTTTATACTATTTTGCTTCTAATGGATTATTTCCTAAATCTCTAGGCCAAGCATGAAGCTGGTAAAATTCAAAAAAGGAGATAGTGTGGGCCTGCGACTAGCTGGTGGCAATGATGTTGGCATATTTGTAGCTGGTGTGCTGGAAGACAGCCCCGCAGCCAAGGAAGGATTAGAGGAAGGAGACCAGATTCTCAGGGTATGTCAAAAATTTTAACAGTACAAAGATTGTATCCTACCAACGTGTGTAGGTGTTTCTTTTGTTTTTGTAATATCAAATATATTGCTGTTCATAGTTTATATTTTTTTGTATGTAAATCATTTTTATATGTATTTTACTATTAGCTTGAATCTGCAAGTGCTTTGAAACCTTGAATGAAAGGGTAAGGTACCATTGCCAAAGAAATCTGCACCCTGTTCCATGCCCTGGACAAGTATGTGCTTTTAAGTAGAGACTGACTCTGCTGAAACGAACTTTTCGTGCCTCATGTGTTCATACATGTGGACTTGAACTAGCACTTAGTTATTTGGCAAGCTGTTGTGAAGTTCTGCGTGTAGTATGAATAGGTAAATGCAGTTACATTTAGCCAGATATTTAGTCTAAGGGGAAAAAAAATCAGCCTTCAGTCTTGTTGCTTAGCAGGCTTTCTTTCTGCTGCAGATGTCTTACTGGCTTCCTGTAGAAAATAAATGAAAGGAGTATAAACCATATCTCTAGAAACTTTAGAGTTACTTTGTAAAAATGTTTGATCAGTGCATATAATAATCATCATCCAACCTGGTGGTCAAGCTGTGGTTAGTGACCAAATATTAGACCAAAGAGAAGTACTACTAATGTATTGGAAAAATCATGTGGTGTATCTTTGGTCTAATAGAATGCTCCATATGTTGCAATCAAAACATTTAATGCTTAACTTGACTGCTGTTTCTGGATGCTCCATAATCCTGTTCTAAAGAATACAAAATGAATGGTACTTAATAATCTAGAAGCTGCCCTTATATCTAGGGATAAGTTATGTCTATTTAGAGATGCAGAAGCCCCTTGAATGCCTACTTTTAGTTATGTTTGTTAAATTGAATAAACAACGTTAACAATAAGCTAATTCATATTTTGCAGTGTATAGTTTTGTCTGTTATGATGTGCATGCTAAATCAAGCTGATTACTTGATTGATACCAGGTAAACAACGTAGACTTCACAAATATCATCAGAGAGGAAGCTGTCCTTTTTTTGCTTGACCTTCCAAAAGGTGAAGAAGTAACCATTTTGGCACAGAAGAAAAAAGATGGTAACTATTTTGTATTTTAGGAGCAATGTAGTGGGGCTGCTTTGGAACCAGATAAAAAGTATAGTTAATATTGAGATTTTTTTTGGCCTATGTGAGATTGTCACCTTAGAAAAACTTTTATTTTTTTCTTCAGATTTGAGGTAGGTTACTGTTTCAAATGGAGTAGAGAATTGATGTGGTAGTAACAAAAAGAAATAGCATCTCACAAAAGTATTGATAATGAATCTTTGGAAAGCGTGGCAGGGGGAGGTAAGAAAGAGCTTGGCATAGTTCTGCACTTGAAAATAAGTGGAGATGCAACTTTATGCTGATGTGCATGGATGTACATGCCCAAAATCTTTCTTGGTATAATTATTTCCTTCCAAGAGAGCTGAATTAAAGAACCACATTTTCAGAAAAAGGAGAATTTCTATGCATTGTTTGCTATTAATAGTTTGGCTGCTTAAAATAGAGAAGCTCTGAGACGCTAAGACTTTTTGAAATAATTCCTTGTATTTTAAACAAGGAGAATCAAAGGAAGATGAGACAGTGCTTTGAGTAATTCATATGAGCCTGAGCACACAAGTTGAACTTGCAGAACACAACATGTTCCCGGCTTTCATTCTCTTCCAGTTTACCGTCGCATTGTCGAGTCTGATGTAGGAGATTCTTTCTATATCCGAACTCACTTTGAATATGAAAAGGAATCTCCCTATGGACTGAGCTTCAACAAGGGTGAAGTTTTCCGCGTGGTGGACACGCTGTACAATGGCAAGCTGGGTTCCTGGCTGGCAATTCGAATTGGCAAGAATCACAAGGAAGTAGAAAGAGGTATCATACCGAACAAAAACAGGTACGGTTTTAAAGCAGTTTTCAAACAACCATTTTTAAGTACTATAATAAAATCTGTATATGTTAATGATATACCTGATCTGTTGGGCACTGCGTTATATAACCAGTTCACTCAGAATTTTCTGACGTTTAAATAAATAAATAAAGTTGAAAGCTAGAACTAATGAAGTTGCTTCTGGTTTCTGCCAAATTTCATACAGATTTACTTTGAACTCCTTATAGCCCACACAAAACTAGCTTAGAACATTCCTCAGTATGAGAGAGGACTGATCTAGACAAAGCCTTCAGAAGGTGGCATCAGCCTGAGTAGTTCAACCTTTTTAATAATTTCTAATGTAGAAGCAAAAAAAACTTACTTCGGTTGGTCATCTTTTTATAAGAGTGAACTTGCTAGTCGGGCATTGCTTCAGCAAGCTGACGTCCTTGGTGACTGGTTTGGGATTTGTTGCTGCGCAGAGCGGAGCAGCTGGCCAGCGTGCAGTACACGCTCCCCAAGACAGCGGGAGGAGATCGGGCAGACTTCTGGAGGTTCCGGGGTTTGCGCAGCTCCAAAAGAAACCTTCGAAAAAGCAGAGAAGACCTTTCTGCCCAGCCTGTCCAGACCAAGTTTCCTGCCTATGAAAGAGTTGTTCTTCGGGAAGGTACGCCTTTATTCTTCGTATCATTGTAGTCGGTTGACAAGGATGTGTGATTTGCTTTCTTTTAACAGGTGTGTTTATGCTTTATTATGCTTTAATCTCTTCTTATTCCTTTAATTCTAGCTGGGTTTCTCAGACCTGTAACGATTTTTGGTCCAATAGCTGATGTTGCGCGGGAGAAACTTGCTAGAGAAGAACCAGATATTTTTCAAATTGCAAGTAAGTGTCAGATCAAATTTCTTGCCCTTATGAAATGACACTTTTTAAGTTAGATTCTTCGTATGTTGTTACTCTAACCATTAATATTTTAATAAGGCTTTGATAATGTAGATTGAATGTCAGCTTTTTCAGTTGATTGATCATATTTTCTGAATGCAAAAATAATTAGTTCTGTAGCCGCCTCAAGCATTTGAAATTGGTAATTTTTGAGTATGTTACTTCTGAATAATTTGGCCAAGGTAAATGCTTAGTAACTTTTACGACCAATTTAATTCCTGTATTCTTTTTAATTAAGAAAAGTGTTTTCAAATCTAGTTGGTATTTTGAG
Source organism: Tinamus guttatus (assembly GCF_059628265.1). Lineage (NCBI taxonomy): Eukaryota > Metazoa > Chordata > Aves > Tinamiformes > Tinamidae > Tinamus > Tinamus guttatus. The sequence goes on from NW_028288538.1 coordinate 14,647,522, forward strand.
CTAGGAAGTGATTTGTTTTGTGTTGATTACACATCTTAATGAAGAGATGTGTGATATGTTGTAAATTTATTACAGATTTTTATTGTGTCTTTTTTTACTAGAAAGTGAACCAAGAGATGCTGGTACTGACCAACGTAGTTCTGGCATTATTCGTCTTCACACCATAAAACAGATTATTGATAGAGTAAGTCTCTTATCACTATACTTCTAACAGACCAACGCAAATTTTAAAAGTAAATGAGCTAGAAGAGTATTTGTTAGAAGTTCAGTGTTTTTAATTTAGAAATATAAATCACGTTAGTGGTTTTGCTTTGAAAAATACTTATTTCACTTTGACCTAATTTAAGCAGTGAGATAACATACTGTTTTTATGCAGGTGATTCAGATTTTTTTAAAATTTGGGCTTTGTAAAGAAAGATGCCACCTCTTAGAATTCCCAAGTTACTTTCTCATGGAACCTATGAAACCTCTTTAAACTTACAGAGATGGCAAACTTCTGCGCAAATGCCTGGTTGATGTTCTGGCAGACTGTACAAATTTTGCAACTGGAAAACTCTTTTGAATCATCTACAGAATCTTTGATTAAAAATAAAAAAGGATAGAGAGGGAGAAAGGCCAAGAGCTGATGCAAAGCTACAAGTATGGTGGGATATTAGGGCATGGAAGCTCTTGTATCTCTGCATTTCGCTATGCTGTGTTATAGACTCTTAGGCACTTGGTGGTTCTACACTCTTGCAGTCTGATTCATTTTCCCACCTTTTTATTATCTCTCTGAGCTGTAAGCACCGCTAGGCTTTTTCCAGGGGTTCTACTTCCTCGTCATTAGGGCTGTTTTATGCTGCTTCCTTTTTCACTTAAAGGCAATATGTGACATTGCAGCTAGGAATTAATACTTTACTTGAATCCTACCTTTGCACACTCCCCTGCCTCCAACTAATTTATAAGTTAATAAATTGACGTTAACTTTTGGCAGGAAGAATGGGGTCTCTCTTTCGTTATACCTTCTTCCTTCAATCTACCTTCCTTAATATCTTGGAAACCTCCTGACACTAGTTCATGAGTCTCTACTCTTCTTTTTCTACTTAAAACTTTTCTGAAATCCTGCAACAGGGAAGAGAGAGAACTGCTACCTGTTGTGTGTGTGAGAGGGAGCTTACAGTGAATGAAAGCTGGCCAAGTGTTTACATTCAAAAATTTATTTCTTGGATGGAGATGTGTTGTCCAACTAGGTCTTGAGTTAGAATCTTTTGTTTTTTCCTGCTAATAAAAAAACTTTTCCTAAATTTAGTGCCCTCTTACAGTTTCTGCTTGCTTAGGGCTTGATTTATAGGGAGCTAAACACCATAAATCTCAAGGTTATGCAGTCAGTCCTACTGACTATGCAGTTTTAAAGTATGTGCACCCATGTAGCCTGGTATAGGACTTGTTTTAAGTTCTTTTCCCATTTGAATAAATACAAAGCAATGAATTCAGTAAAGGTACCACAAAACAAATATGCAGAGGGGTTTTTTTAATATATCTGTTGTAGAGTTTGGAAGCCTCACTCTTTTTTTTTTTTTTTTTTTTTTTTTTTTTTTGTCTCTCTATTTTATTATAACAGGACAAACATGCTTTATTAGATGTCACTCCAAATGCAGTGGACCGTCTGAATTATGCCCAGTGGTATCCAATTGTAGTGTTCCTGAACCCTGATTCTAAACAGGGTGTAAAGACCATGAGAATGAGATTGTGCCCAGAATCACGAAAAAGTGCCCGAAAGCTTTATGAAAGAGCTCACAAGCTACGCAAAAATAATCACCACCTCTTTACGAGTAAGTAATTCGAAAGAAATAGTAGTAGAGAGAGCTAGTGTAACTGGGGTGAGGAGGGAAAGGGGATTAGAATACCTTCCTCCCTGCTGATTTCAGCGGTGTTTGCTGTATGAAATTGCTATAAACTGATTGCCATTTACAGCTGCTCTTACTGCTAGGTAACTGGGTGTTAGTATTTCCTTTTTCTGTAAGCCAGTCAGACTTTGAAAACTACAATACTGAAATAATAAGCTTATAAATTTATTAAAGTACTTTTGTTATTAAAAGTATTAATGTACATTAGTTGCTCCCTTAATCTGGCTTCTGTCTTGTTCTTCACCTCCTCTTCTCTCTTCATTCTTTTCTTTTGCTCCTCTTCCTTAGCGTGACCTAACACTAATTGCTTGCCTGCCTTATTCTTTGATCCCAATTGTGTTAACTTATTTTTGGCCCCAAGGATGGGAAGGTTGGTGTTAGTTTATCAAATGTGCTCCCTGCACTTGGACCACTGGAGGTCGAGCAGTTGCTGACTTGTTCAGGCTCCTGTTGTTCAGTAGGTCATTGGTGGGTGCTTAATTTAAACACAACTGCGTAAACATGAAGAGGTAACAAAAGAATAACAAAATGGCTTTTTTAAACAGATATGGTGGCTCTGTCGTCATGAGCTAAAGCTAAACATTTGAATAAATAGGTGAATGATCTAATTTTCTCAGATTAGTCTCATTTTATTCAAAAATACTGTTAACTAGGCATTTTTATCCAGCAAAATGTTCCAGAACACATAAGACCTTAGCTTTGTTCTGAATGCCAGTATATGTGTTAATCTTTAAATGTCCATTTTGCGTTCACATTTCATAGTGCCTTCAGTACTGGTGATACAAATCCTTCCCCAAATTCTGCCTAAATCCTAAATCAAACTAACTTATTACACTTCTAGCTACCATTAACTTGAATTCAATGAATGAAGGCTGGTATGGAGCTCTTAAAGAAGCAATTCAGCAACAGCAGAACCAGCTGGTGTGGGTTTCAGAAGGAAAGGTAAGCAGTATAATAACTATGTTTGGGGAGACATGACAAAACTGTAGTGATAGAAGTGTGTGTGTGTGTGTTTTGCCCCCTCCCTTACTGGTGTTTCAGATCAGGCTTGTCAAATGGTCGTGTTTTTTGTTGTTGTTGTCTTTTTTTTTTTTTTTTTTTCTCTCTCCTCTCCTGAAATTTTTTTCGCTTTCCTAAGCAGCGTGTTATGATGTGCACAATTGATCTTTGCTCTCATGAAAATAACATTAAAAGGAAGCACAACTGCAAGGATGATTCCATTATTGCTATATGTTTCTGGATATTTGGACTTGGCTATTTCTACCCAAACAGAACTCCTTTCAGTTTTTCGCCTTTCTTCAAATTAGTTATTCCAGTGTGTACTTTAAAGGTACAGTTTGGGTAACTTTCCCAGACACTTTTAACTATCAGCTCTCTCCTACTTTGCACTGACACTCATCTGACCCCTTTAGTAAATTGGTTCGAAGAGCTAGGCTGCAGAAGAGGCCTCTGGACAGAAGTTTTTGAACACTGCAACCTTATTTCCTTCATGCTTTGTGTTGAAAACTGTTGAATTTTTAGTTCAATTGTACCACTAGACTTTGAATAATTGTTTTTTAAAAACCAGACTTTCTATCATGAATCAGAGGATAATGGAAACTGTTTCATTCTACAAAAAAAAATACAATGTAGAACTAGGAATTATTTTCCTTAAATATTGAATGTTATTGCAGTAAACATTTACGCTTCAATTTTCCTCGACACAGGCAGATGGTGCTACAAGTGATGACCTTGACTTACATGACGACCGCCTTTCTTACCTCTCAGCTCCTGGTAGTGAATATTCTATGTACAGTACAGACAGTAGGCATACATCTGATTATGAAGACACAGATACAGAAGGGGGTGCTTATACTGATCAGGAACTGGATGAAACTCTGAACGATGAGGTTGGGACTCCTCCTGAATCTGCTATTACCCGTTCTTCTGAGCCTGTCAGAGAGGATTCCTCTGGAATGCATCATGAAGCTCAGACGTACCCTCCTTATGCATCTCAAGCTCAGCCACAGCCAAATCTCAGAATAGATTCTTCAGGATTTAAAACAGCTGCTTCTCAGGCGGTAAGAAAATAATTTTATACCCTGACCATCATACGTTTGCTTCAGGTTGCCAGTTCTTTTGAGGAGGTAACTTGTGTTTATGTGGCACTTGTTGGTGTGTAAGTACGTACAAGAGTCTACCAACAGCAGTAATGCGTTGCAATGAACTGGAGAATCAGCTTCTCCTGTGTCAGTGATGTATTTTGACAGAAAGGGGTTTGAAGTTCCATTCTGCTGTTTGTTCAAATATTCTGCTTTTTTAATGTTCACCATAAGGAATTTCTGGAAGTGTTAGTGCCTGGTATTTGCAGTACACCTCATTCTACATGTAGCTAATGAGTTGATCAAAATGTGATTTAAAGTATTTTTGATATAAATCAAAGTCATATGGTTATTAAGTAGCAGTATATTTAAAATATTTTAAACACTTCACAGAAAGCAGAAGCCTCACCTGCAGTCCCTTACCTTTCCCCGTCGCCTGAATCAAACCCTGCAACCTCATCAACTTCTACAGTAAATTCTGTAAACCTAACTAATGTCAGACTGGAGGAGCCTCCCCCTGCTCCTTACAACTCTTACCAGCCACAAGCGGGCCCCTTAAGAACATCAAGTACTGAGGGAGCTCATGTAGTGCTAAGAGATCCAGAGCCATCGTCCTTATCGCCGCACATAGACCCAGCAAAGGTACCCGTGCTGCTCTGTTGCGCTCATTCCCTGCTGTACATCCAGCTGCCACATGATCCTTTTTGGTTTGCCCCCGGCTGGAGAATCCTTCTATTTTTTCCCCTAAGAGATCATGCAGTTTACAGCAAACAAAGCATCTAAATCGCTAAGCATCATCTAACATTTTGTGTGCATGGCTTCAAACTGTGTTTTTCAATTCTTTTAAAGAAAAAACATTTAAAATGAAAAGGCTGCATTCTGTGTTTTGATTTTACTTTGTGTGTCACTTTTTTAGCTTTCTGCTGTTTATTCATGAGACTTTATAAAAATCTGTTCTTTCCCTAAAATGACTCTATTTTTTAGATATGCCTATGCACTTCAATTTATGTGAGAAATGGTTGATCATGAAGCTAAATCCAATATAGGGTGACCTTAAATGCCTCTCTAGCAGTGCTGGATTTATGTTAATATGTAAACCGATCATTGTTGTTCCCCCTCTTTCCTCCCTTCAAATCAACCCCTAAGACAGCAAAGATCAGTGAATGTTATTTTTTGCCTTTCTCTTTCGATTATATTTTCTCTTGAATGTAGGACTTGAAGGAATTTCTTGAATCAAGTGCAGCTTCCTGTGATTGCAGACAACTGCATCATGATCCTGATTCTAAACAAAATTAAGGCCAATATTTAAAACTTAAATTTGCACTAAATATGAAACATGGCTGCAGTTGCTCTTCATTTTAAATGAAAAATATATTGCTTTTTTAAACAGGTATACCGAAAGGATCCATATGTTAGTGAAGAAGCATCCAGACAAAGCTACATCTTAAAACAGCCAGCAATTAATCACCCAGTACAGAGACAAGAAAGAGACCCAAATCTGATCTATGAATCTCAGGCTCAGTATGCAGAGAAGCAACCAAGCAGGGAGTATGAGCAGTCAGCATATAGATATGATTCCACAAACTACGTAGATCAGTTTTCTCGTGGTTATGACCCTCGCCTTCATTACGATGACCGTGTCCCTCCTTACGAAGAGCACTGGTCATACTACGATGAAAAGCAGCCCTACCAACCAAGAACAGCTTATGACAACCAACCTCCTAGGGATCTGGAATCTAGACAAAATGCAGAAGAGAGCACAGAGCGTAGCTATTACCCAGCACAACCTCGTTTTGAGGACCCACCTCCGATGACTTTTGATGGGAGGCCTCGCTACGAGCATGCGCCTAAGAATTTCAGCTTGCCACAAGCGCGATACGAAGATCAACATACTGCAGGATACGATCCGCATGGTAGATACAAGCCAGAAGCTCAGCCATACCCTTCAGCCATATCTCGATCTCCTGAATCGAAGCAGTACTTTGATCCACATTTGAGGGGCTATGAACAAGGTCCTCCCCAAGCTTACAATGCTAAAGCTGGACAATTTGAGCCCTCTCATGCTACTTCAGGTATTTCTCTTCCTCCTCCACCACCATCACAAACCAAACCAGAGGTTTTGCCTTCTAACAGTAAGCCACTGCCTACACCACCATCTCTACCAGAGGAAGAAGAAGATCCAGCCATGAAACCACAGTCTGTGCGAAGTAGAGTTAAGATATTTGAAAGAAGGAGATCACCATCTCTAGAAAAAATGAAGGATCCAAATGATACATCTGCTGTCAAGGTAAGTCGTTTAAGCTTTCACTTTTTGCTTTTGTTAATGAAGTTATTACAACATTAGTAGTAAAATGTTGTCTAGGAGAGAATCCTGCTGCTGTGGAATGCTGCCCTAGCAACCTGATTGTGGTATGCTTTAAAAGCAGAAACTGAAAGCTTGCACTGTAGTTGTTTTGCTGGGCTACACCCTCCCTGTGGGTGTAGAGGGGTGGGGTGTTTTTTTTTTTTTTTTTTTTTAAAAAAAAGAAAATAGTCTTTTTCTGCAGAGCCTTTATTTCTCACTTTAAAGAAATGCTTCTGTATTTTTCTAAATATTAGAACCTTAAAAAATATGCTGTGCTTCTCTTTACAGCCTCCAGAACTAGCACCTAAACCTACGCTCACAGCTGTGAGTGCTCCAAAACCAACTTCTCAAAGCCAGTATGAACATGACAAAGCAACTTACAGGTAGACACACAGCTGATAATTAGCTTTAGCTTCTAATATGGGATTAGATTGTAGAGATAAGGCATTTTACTAGTTCCAGCTGGAAGCTGCAGACTGTAGAGTGTATCAGTACAATTTATGTGTCAGCAATAAGGTTGCAAAGGTGATTGACAAGGACGTGATGATTCTCCTGGGTGGCATCCTATGTTCTCAACCTTTCTAAGAAAATGATTAATTTAGAAAAGGCAGAAGAAGTGTGAGAGAAATAATGTCTAATTTGCATAATTTGAAAGTAGGTGTAGTAAAAGTGAAATAAGGATTTTTTCCCTTTATGTTATCACATCATAGTTAATTCATTTGAAGAGTTAAAAGGATAGTGCGTGCAATTTTTCACACATTACATTCCATTTCCTACAGTTCAGTGTTTTGTGTCAGTGAATGTTAGAACGTCACGTTTTAGAGGCAGCGGTAATGCATGTGTGTAGAATGATACAATTCTTATTTCAGTCACTTTGTTATTAGTTAGGTTATAGAACAGCTTTATTTCTACAATTTAAGGTTTTAAAATTGTACAAGATAATGACATGTTTTTTCTCCTGGGTTAGGGCCCCAGAACCACAAAGACCTCAAGCAAAGCCCCCAGAAGACATTGTACGTTCAAATCACTACGATCCCGAGGAAGATGAAGAGTATTATCGAAAGCAGCTCTCGTACTTCGATCGCAGAAGTTTTGAGAATAAGCCATCTGCACAGGTTCCTGCCAGCCACCATTCTGAGCCCACTAAACCGATACATTCTCAGAATCAGCTGAATTTTGCTAGTTACTCTAAGTAAGTTTCATCGGGGGTCTTTTTGTTCATTAATTTTTATTTAGTTATTTTTTCTAATTGATATTAAAACACAGAAATAGAGCCTTGTAGGTGAAAACTTTGATATTATACTATTGGTGGGATTCCATATGGTCATAGTATCTAATTAAATAGTATCTAGTATCTAATAGTATCATAGTATCTAATTTAAAAACGTAAGTATTACGTGTTTGCTGACTCTAAGTCAGTTTTGCTGTTTAGAAATGGCTGTGGCTGGAAAATACACGTGCAACTCGCATTTTGGTAAATGAAGCCAAGAATAACTTTTGCAGGTTTCAAGAACTTGCACATATTACTACTTACTGCTTCATTTTTACAGTATATAACAGAAGGTATTTTCTTAATATAACTCATAGTGAGTGGTTAAATCATCTTTCAAAGCAGAGGTTTCTGTTCATTTAAATTCTGCATTCATTTATTCTGCGGAGAGACTTCTCCAAACTAGCTCTGTTTGCAACTAGAAAACAGAGCTTTTGGGGGATGTCATTGAAGCTGGAGGTTACCTGGTGATAGAAACACCTGCTCCCTTTGTTGTTTTACTTCCTAGGTTTGGAGCACTGATACAGAAATTGTGTGAAAGCTTAAACACTAATGTAGGTAAAGAATTGGCTGTCTCTGAGGTTTTGTGCCAATACTCTCCACAGCTGTGTAAATAATTTGCAGATGTTCTGCATTCGGATCACAGCAGTGGTTTAGCTGTTTCTGTGGAAAACTATTTCGTGTTGCTGCAAGCAGTCCAGAAATCAGGTCTCTTGAAGAGTGAAGTCTGAACTGTTCTAATGCAGTTGAATAACTGGCAAGCTAAATGGAGCTGAGGTCTTTGCAGTGAAATAGTCAGGTGATTTATTGAAGTCTCTTTTAGTTTTTGGAATGTATTTTCAATCTGTCTTCCATGCCCCTACTGCACTGTATTCCAGTGCTTATCTTAAAGGATCTGAGCTAAGGCTCAGGAATTCTGTTCCTGTTGCTTTAATATATGTTGTCTATCATTTCTAATACCTTCCTCTATGCCTTGAGAATCCTGGAATCTGCTGAAAAGCACTGTGCTGAGTGGGTTAGCAAGGTTTTAAGTTCTACGTTTGGTTACTATTTCCAATTTTAGTTGTTATCATTTATATGTTAGGGAAGGAGTTAAATGTGTTTAGCAATCTGTGACCAGTTCTGATCTTCCATCAGTGATATTTATCCTTCTTTCGAATTGGCCCTGTATCTTGACAGAAGGATTACAGTCTATCTTGCTCTCTGGATACCCTAGCAAGGGCCATTTAAAGACCAAAAACAATGTCTTGGCAGGAATTATAGTGCATTGCAGTAGTTTTTGGACTTGTTTTTCTACTTATCAATACAATATTCCCAGTAGATAGACTATTTTAAGTCTTAGACACCTGAGTTGCTATGGTAAATATAAATAAAACTGTAAGTGGAATTTGCAAACTTTCAGTTTTCAGATTCTTAAGCTTCTCAAATAGAGACTATTGTAAGATTTCATTTTACACTTATCTTCTACGATGCTGCCAAGAACACTGAAAAACATGAACATTAAAGGCAAATACTGAGATGTTTGCCACAGGATAAAACCTGTTTGAGAATGATTCTTCTCTGCTTCCACCTACTGCTCCTGTTGGCTGTAACACTTTCTTTGGCTTCTCTGTTCTCATTTTGTTTGTTGTGAATTTGAGAATGGCTTCAAGGTTTATTATATACAGGAAGGTCACTCAAAACTGCCACAAAGAAATAAAATACTATTGTGTTTGAGGGTAACACAATTTCATAGATCAGAGGTCAAAATATTTGGGCTCCTTCTCCTTGTTGAAGGAATGCAACCTATATGAGAAAAGGACAGATATGGGAAAGATGACCAATTCAACGGTAGTCAACTGGAAAGGAATAAAGACTGACAGGTTAATGGTGGAAATGTAAATAAATTACAAAGCTACTCGGCCGGACACTGCTCACTGGAGAAGCCTGCTGCAGTGGACTTCCCCTGAAACACAGCACAGGAGCAACCGGAGAACGCACAGTCCTTGTCCTTGTGGCCAGCTTCCTGTTCGTACTGGCACTTGCTTATTATTTATCTTTTCCCGTGTATTTGTGTGGTAATAGCTGTTCTGTTAATCATCTCCTCTAAAAATAAATGCAGAGCTAAGTTGAGGTAATGGTGTAGGAACTGTGAATTATGCAACATCTTCCTGCATAATCTGTACACTGTATTTTGAGTCCAGGGGACAGATTTTATTTATTCATTAACAGTAGCTACCTCTTTTCTAGTTTTATATATTAACCTCTTCAATGCTGATTTTTAAATTATGTAAAATTGTCTTTGCTGTTGAGCAAATTATGTCTGGAATGGATTATGCACTAATTAATGAAATTTGTAGTATATCACTGAATTTTGAGGATAGTCAAATTGAGGATTTGGCTGTTTGATTGATTGGGGATTGCAAATGAAATTTACAATCCAAGTGCACTGCAGAAATAGATTTAATAGCTTTATCTTTTGTATGACTGATTATGAGCACCACAAATCACTATCTGTAAAGGTACTTTAGTATCTGCTTCAGTGGTCTTCTGTTAGAGTCTCACCATGGTAGTTTGGATAGCTTGAAGATTTTTTAATCGGGACTGAAAGGTGTGTGCTACATATTAGTGGGAGAATAAGAAGCCAGAATTAACTAGATCACTAACTTGACCATGCTTGAGCTCAGAATATATGCAGTTTTTTTCCTCTGATATTCATGTGCTTCTGACTGCTTCAATTCTGAATGCATGTAAACTTAAAACCTTTAACAACCTGCATGTTTAGGTGCATAACACCTAAAATGTATTTAAAACATCAAAATGTCTTTGAATTCAGATTGGCATTTTGGTGGAGATGTCATGTCAGCTAGTAGTTTCTGTCACAGTTTTTTGCAGAGGAAATAGGAAGCAGAGCTTCTGCTTTGGAAGCCGTTGTAAACTTGCTCATTGTGTACCGCTTTGGAGATGAATTGAGACATTTGATTATGTTTTAAAGCCTCTACCTTACCGTTTGAAAGGCTGTAATATCTATTTTCTTGAAGAGAGCACTAATACTTGTTAGTGGTTTTTGATAATCTAAAGTTAGATGTTGACGTGCATCTTCTGGTGAGATCTCACTATTAATGCTGTAATTTAGCTTACATGCAGCATACAGCTTGCTTGCGTGGTGTGTTTCAAAAGGGAATAGGACTCATGGCTTCCGTCATATACAGAATTGCTCATTCTAAAAATGCCTTTAGGGTGGGATTTTTCGCCCCCCCCCCCTTTTTTTTTTTTTTTCCCTCTTGACCTCTGGAGGGAGGGGGGGAAAAAAAACAGAATGAGTAGCAAAATGTCTTCACAGTGAAACACTGGACTATAGATATAGAAATACCTGTAATATTTTGCTTACTGAAGACAGTGTGTTACTGCATTCATGGTTCTCATATTTTTGTTGGTACAGAATAGAGAAAGTGAAAGGATGGTGGACAGGTGTCCTAATGTAAAATGCATTTGCTTGCAGGGCCAGGCAAGGTGGTGGTGTTCAAACTAAGGGAAAGTCACCCTTGAAGACAGCCTTTTAGGAATTGTTAAACATGATCAGGAAGAATCTAAATGTATGTTTAGAAAAGAACGTTTTCATCTTGCAAATTAGTAGTACAAAAGAAACAATATTATGCTCAATATAGAAAATTGTACCTGTTTTTGGATGAGTTAGTGTTATAGAAATGATGATGAGTAGTGTTACAGAAATATTTATTACAGTTACACCTTCAGTATGTGATCTGCAGTGCGAACCTGCATCATCCTAGCATGTCGGAATTCGGCATTTCTTAGTTTGCTTTTTGGGATTTCTTAAATTGCTTTCTTTTTAATATATCACATAGCCATTTTTTTAACAAATTCTAAAAAAAAGATTTAAAGATTGTGCTATCTTTTTCTTGCTTTATATGACTGTCAGTTTGACATACTGACCACCACCTGATTCACTGACACCCTTATGTTAAATGTAACGAGCGATCATTGTACAGAAAAGGCTTCCTCAGACATATCACTGTTCAAACTAATGTCTTTTTGTTAGTCTTGTCATATGAGAAGTGCTAGGACTAACATAAGTGTGAAGAAGTAACGTGCTCAAGATAGAATGACTATTTTTCTTTCATTCTTCTATTGCTGTTTGCTTTGCCATCACCTAGATTACTTGGCTCTTACACTAGCTATGACTACTTGAAAAGGAACATCAAGTGGTAAGACTGCTGTTGATGTGAGGATGTTTTAAGGTGTACTCTAACTGTTATATTTCATCACAGGCATTATGTGCACCTAAAACTTTAAATTCATGAATTCTGAAAATAAGCGCAATATACTGCATTCCAAAATGACAGATAACTTGCAAAATCAATCGTTTTTCAAAAGAAACTGTTTTGGAGAGATATCTCCAATAACAGCAAGAAATATTTTGAAAACAAGTTTTGAAAATTGTCTACGTTATGCACATAAAGCTAGTGAAGCTTAAGCTGATTGCATTTCTAATTAAGATGGCATTGCTCACATACTGGGTGTATTTAGAAAAGCTGTGCTAGTAGAGCTCGTTTTCCTTGTTCTCAGCCAGTTAGGCTATTAAACACCTTGCTTCCCCCACACCCAGTCCTCAAACCCTCAATCTAAATTTTAATTTTGGATCTGCTAAATTAGAGAAAGGTTTTTACCAAAAATACCCTAAGCAAAATTGAAAAATTAAGATCTTCTAGGTAACTACAAAAATACACCTGAAATGTCATCTGCCTTTTGTTTGCCATCTTTGGTTTGTGTTACTAATCTTTTTCAAGATTCAATGTTGTCTTGAAATCTATTGTGCTTATCATTTAGAACAGGTTATTAAAGAAAACATGTTTTGATGTTTATAGGAAAAGATGGAAAACAAATGATTGTAGAAGAAAAAAATACGGTGGAGGCAGGAACTCAAAACCCTGAGAAAACTGGTCTTTATTTATTTATTTATTTCACCAGGGGGAAGACAAGTGATGTTGACTCAATGGATAGGCCTGTTGGTGAAAAGCGTTACGACTCAGTCCCCCAGGTTACAACTCCTCCTCCTGCTTCTTCAGTGCAGTATACACAACCTCAGTCAATTAACAGTCCTGTCCTGTCTCTCCCAGCACATCACAAGCCGGCGCTTTCTGAGGGTGAGCAGCCTGAAAGTTGACCTCTCTCACGTGTTGTGATTGAATTTGTGTTTATGCAGTTAACAGGACTGTTTGGAAGTGGCACAGATGCCTTGAATCACTGCAGAATTTCTACCTATGTTAAAGGAAATGGAAGAATGTAGAGCCTAGGGGTCACAGCAGAATAGTTTTCTGATAAGTCTTTTGAATATATACACTTACTCATGAGCTCTTGATATAACTGCATATTTCACTACAATTAAAGTATAATCTAAGTACTTTCTGCTATATTCAGGTTGACTCTTGTGAACTGATTTGGTGATCCTGTCTGCACCTGTGACTTCCGGGTGTTAACAGTCATCATAACTGTCTGTTTCATGTTTAGTGGTGTCAGCAATGATAAAATTTCCAGTATTTAAAGATGAATCTCTGTATCGCATTGGACCAAACTTCACTAGGTATAGGTAATAGCCCATAGGCTTCTAAAAATAGAAGAAAAATAGCTCTGATCATAATGATCCCCTTAGAAGGGATGTCTTGTTCAACAGAATTTTACAGGTGTGTATATATAAGTACATGCTAGTGTCGGTATTCTGTTTTTTGCCATGGTACAAATTAACTACATAATTAAAAGGTTGTACTATTGTATCTAACATAAATGTAACAAAACATAGATAATTTGCCAGAATGGATGAAATGTAATTGGAAGATGGATGATATATAAGTATCCAGTAGATAAAAAACTGGACAAAATGTGTTCTTGTACCTTGTACAGGACTGGAAAATTCTGATGGCTGTTGACAGTTGTTGATTATTTTTATTTGCAGTTAACTCTGTGTCTGAGCCTCCTCCACCTCAGAATAAACCAGCAGTTTTCAGATCCTCTCGAGAGGACACCGTGCAGTCGACTTTTTACCCTCAGAAAAGCTTCCCTGACAAAGGCCCCATTAACGGAACTGAGCAGATCCAGAAAACGGTCACTCCTTCTTACAACCGCTTTACAACCAAACCTTACACGAGCGCTGCCAGGCCGTTTGAGCGCAAATTTGAAAGTCCTAAATTCAACCACAATCTCTTGCCAAATGAAGCTCAACATAAACCAGAGCTGCCATCCAAATCTCCAAATTCTCCTCAGCCGATTTTGAAAGCACACGGCTCGTCGCAGCCTCCCGAGTTTGACAGTGGAATGGACACCTTCACTGTACAGGCTGACAAGCCTAAATATCAACCAAATAACGTTAATGCTGTGCCTAAAGCCATTCCTGTAAGGTAAGCATCGTGGCACTTGGCATTGTTTTGTTTCCATTAGTACGTCTTTAAAATAGCTCATCAGTGAAACCGCATCTAGGAATCCACCAGTTTCTTCGTTCCTCTGCTTCTAACTTTTGTTTATGAAGGCTCGTAAGCCAAGATACTTGAAAGATTTCTGCTGTGATTCTAAAATTCTGAGAAAGAGCAGCTGGTTAAGTATTTAAGGTGTGAGTCTTTACCCTCATATGTCCCTGTACCACCTTGCATCTGACTTCTTATCTTTTAAAAAGTGGCATGATTCTTATTTTTCATACTTATTCTGGTAGTTATAAATCATTGTCCTTTTTATTTGTCTCTAGAAGATGCAGTTAATATCTAATGATAGTTGTTGCACTGGATCATACAAATTGTTCTTAGAGACAATTCTCAGTTCATTTGTGTGGGGGACATGTCAAAAATATGACACCAAACAGTAACTGCTTAAGAGTAACTTGCATTTACCTAGTGTTCTTGTGCAGTCAGAATTAAAATATTTCAACAATAACCCATAGTAATAGGGTTTTAGACTCTTTACTGACTTGTTTTGATTCTTAATATTTGCAAAATAGTGTTTCAGTAATCTTTGTGATGCTGAAATAGTCATAATACACAAACTAGGCTTGGAATCCTGCTTGCTCCTTCCATGATGCAGGAATATAGTACAAGGATGAATCCTATTTGCTCTAAACAGGTGAGGAATGTTTTGATCCTGTATGGTTGCAGGCTACTAGAAATTATTACTTTAAATTGTTGGTTTCTTCATGATGTCTACTTGTGAAACTGATCTGAAATCTAATCAAATTAGCCATTTGTTGATTTATTTCTCCGTAGCTATATCATAGCATCCTGGAAGAAAAAAAGTGAAAATGTTCTCTTCTTAAAGTAGAACTTGAGTGGTTCATATTAAAAATTGCCTTGAATTGGTGCTAGCATACTGTACACAGTGCACTGGTAAAATAAGTTATGTTAAAGTATATCACTGACTTTCACAAAGAAAATATTGGTAAGACTGCTAGGCTTTAACCTCTGTCTTACGTTCAGCCCTTCAGCACTCGAGGATGAAGAAGAGGAAGATGGACACACTGTTGTAGCCACAGCAAGAGGTGTGTTTAACAGCAATGGTGGTGTATTGAGCTCCATTGAGACTGGAGTTAGTATTATTATACCACAAGGAGCCATTCCAGAGGGAATAGAGCAAGAAATATATTTCAAAGTCTGCAGAGATAACAGTATACTTCCACCTTTGGACAAGGAGAAAGGTAAGAGCTGCTGCTGTAGCTTACTATATTATTTAGCATTACTATCACTTATGTTTAGAGGAAAACATAGTCTTGTCCACATCTCACCGATGAATAGTGGAAAGGAAATGGTGTTCTGCTCAATACTGAAAATTGCAAGCAAGATGGAAGGGTGTTTGGTTGTGTGTATTTGGTTGTGTTTATTTGGTGGTGGTTTGTTTTTCTAAGAAACATTGAAACTAGTTTCAGGGATAACTTTCTGGGCATTAGGACCACAAGAAATATAATAATAAATATATAATATTTGTATGTAATATATGTAAAATATCATTAAAAACTAATTTGACTTGAATCAAATATCCAATTAAGTCTGGAATTTATTTCAACACTTCAGAATGTTTTTTTAGCTCTGTAATGAATGTAAGTTAGTAATAATCTGAACCTGTTTCAGGAAGAATAGGTAACTTGTGTTTTTTCTTTCCATTAACTGTAGGTGAAACACTTCTTAGCCCCTTGGTAATGTGCGGGCCCCATGGACTAAAATTCCTGAAGCCAGTGGAGCTGCGCCTGCCACACTGTGCGTCTATGACCCCTGATGGTTGGTCTTTTGCTCTAAAATCCTCCGACTCCTCGTCGGGTATGCTGTCCTCCCTCTGTCCTTTTGGGGCTTTTGGGTGCTATCGAATAATTTAAGTTCATTTGGCTAAAGGTGATGCTGTGTAATATAAAGAACTCAATCATTGTATTTGTGTCAAACTCTCCCATCTCACTTTCATCACAAATGTCTTTTCTTACATTTAATCATGGTGCAAATTCATAGCTAAAACCATGACTGACAGCAGAAAAACAGAGTAATATCTTTATCAGTAGTCTATTAAATATTACCGTATTTTTCTATTTTCTCCTTTCTTGAGGACTGCTACAGCTGAATACACTTGAAATGATAGTCGCACTAAAACTTGAGAGGAAATGATTATGTACCTCTGATTGGCCTTTGTAACATAACTGTTGTTTGTCTGTTGCTTAATTAACCATATAGGACTCTGGCAAGTCTTAACAATTTGCATGCTCATAAATCATGATTTAACACTTGTTAACTGTTTCCATGTGTGCAAGTTGATGCTAACAATTGGATCATTTAAGAAAATTATAGTGTTTAGTTTAACAACAAAAAAAATATCCTAATGTAGCTGGATTTTCCACAAGACTTTTCTTGCTTGCTTCTGCCTATTTTTTCCTCTACCGCCTTTTGCCCAGAAGTGTTGGGTTGATAGTAAAAGAGCAACTAGATTGCAATTTTATTTATCTGTCCATTTTTACCTCACTGTGGCTTTCTGGGAACAGGGGAAAAATGTGTTGGCCAAAATTGTCAATGATGGGCCTAAGTTAGAGATCCTGGGCAAGTTTCAAGCAATTTCATGAAATAGCTGTGAAGTTACAGAGATATCCGAAGGAATGTTTGCAAATTTGGGGAAAAAGTCTTAAGGTTTTATTCAGCTACCTTCAAAATTTATGGTGAAAAATTTATACCATTAACATGTACATATGATCTAAATGATGACTGAAAATGTACTTCTGTATACAGCATTTAAGCCACCGTGTATGCGTATCTTCTGTCACTAATGTATCTATCACCGTCAACACCAAAGCGCTGATGCTTTGAAAGAGTAAAGCATCAATCTCCTTGATGGAGATTCAATAACTTAGAGGTATTAATGGCAATAACTTTGTTGTTTTTATAAGCTATTATATGCATGTGTTGCATGCATCTATTTAACAAATGTGTATATACGTGACAGTGTTAGAACACCGACACAAAAACCATAGGGTCCTGAAAGCTATTACAACTATGTACAAAGATGAGACAGCACTTATTTTGTAACTCTAACACCTGTTCATGAACTTACTTGAAGTGAAGGGGGAGGATTCTAATCTTCTAAACAATACCTGGAGTTTCTGAGACCTTTTTCTCCCTATCCAAAGTGGTATGTGTGCAGTGCATGAGTGGGTGAGAGCAAGAGCGTGTATATTTAAACAGTAACACTTTATGTATTGTAAATATAACACCACATTCTGTTAATCTGAAATGGGATGTATATCATAACATTGCTCTTTTGAGACAAACTTTAAAATTAGGCAATTCTGTCTTATGATATGTAAGTAGACCATACTGTGTCTTAAATAAATAATTGTTTTCTCTCTTTTTAAATTAGTTGCTTATGGGACTCTGATTTTTCAGATGGCTTTATATTAACAGCCTATAGAATTCTGTTTTTTTACCGTCTTTACTGTCCTGCTCTGCCTCATCTTTTCCTAAACGTATTCATGTTCTGTCCTTAAAACGACATTCATTTGCACTTACTAACACCCCTTCTGCTACATGTAAGCCTGCTATCAACATACTATACTATTAAGCCCCCTCAAACTCTTCAGTGATTCTGGTGTTAAGATCAACTGGGGAAAAAAGTTGTTTTTAACGGACACACCTATTACAGTACGTTAGAACCAAATACTAGGTGGTCATTTTCTCAAAGCGTTTCTGTGTAATCATGGGAGAAACGTCCTCAACGGTCAGAGGTTGCACTGGCTGCCGTCTAATCCTCAGTGCCCTTATCTAGGAGGAAAGGTTGGGAAAATGCCTCCTATTGTGTCCCTTACGCACAATAAGGGCCTCGTTCTCCTAAACCCTTATTCTACCCTCCAGTTAATGCATTCTTCCTCATTGAGGTTCTTGTATCTACAAAAATGGATAATCTTCCAATATTACTAAGCTTCTTAACTGAAATTAGGTTTACCTGGCTACGGTAAACTTGCATTCTCTAAATGACACACAGGCCATTTCTACTTTTTGTTCCTACATTGGACGTTGCCATCAGTCCGTGCATTCTGTACTTCATTTTGTTTTCATAAGCTCAAGAAAACTATATGGAGTTTACATCCGTCTCATTTAATACGGAGGTCTTGGGTGTTTGCAGGCTGTAGGACTGGGTACTCTGCCACGTTGCGCGTTTGTCAAGACAGATCTGCTTTGGCTGATCTGTAACACCATTTATCTGGAGGGCTTTAAAGGATTTCAGTGCATTTTTCACTGTTATACCATAACAGCATGATAATACTCTTTTTATAGCAGCAGCATTTAATGAATTATTTATTTAAAGATGGGCAAATGAATACTACAAATGAAACCGTAGGTGACAGTCGAGTGTGCAGATGGGAATGTCACTCTTGTCTGATGAGATGGCACCTCGTTACTTGCCCCTTCTTACAGAGTGTTAGATAGGACCTTAATCCAGAGTGGATGAGATCTGCTATAGAAGTGCTCGGTCTAGCCCAGCAGATTAGAATCTCTGTTCCAAAGCTAATGATATTGTCAGGCTCCTGCACTAGTGCCCTGGGTATAAATGCAAAATAACAATTTCAATCCTCTCTATGCTAACTTTCATAGTACAGAGTAGAACTTCCCTGTATGTCATAGTGCCTTTTTACAACATAACTTCAGATCGACTCATCTGTCTTCAAAATCATTTAAAAACTTGAAAAGCATCTTACCCAGAGTAGCTTTTAAAATGTCTTAATGGTTTGTCCCTCTTTTGAAGAGCTGGCAAGTGCTTGATCTACTGTTAATATTTTTTTATGGAAAGCACTCTGTTGGTGCTGCAGAGTAAAACAATTTATACTTGCCAATTCTGCAACAGCTTTTTTTAAACAAATGTGTTCTATATTATATGAAAATTATGTTTTTTGGTTTTTTTGTTTTTTTTTTAAAAAAAGGTGATTTAGAATTTAAGAGGTCCTATCCAAAAACTTGGTTGTTTCAGGATGTACTCTGTTTGACAGCGGATACTAAACACCAGCATTGTGTTTTCCTCCCACAGGTGACCCCAAAACCTGGCAGAACAAGTCTCTTCCCGGGGATCCAAACTATCTTGTTGGAGCAAACTGTGTCTCAGTCCTAATTGACCACTTCTAAATATTAAGCTAGCTGACTGAGTAAATAATGTGAAACTGAGATGGACCTTACATATAAACTGAACCACTCTATCAAGTATTAACTGTTCTATAAGTGATAATGGATCTTAGTGTTTAAGCATCTTGCTTTAACTAACAGTTAAAGTACACTCTTTGAACCATGGTCACAATACATGCCACAAACAGGGAGTGTACAGTGGGAACAAGGTAGGGTTCTTGCAGGTTCTGTGTGCTTTGGTTTGTTGGTTGCTTTCTGTTTTTTTTTTTTTTTTTCCTTTTTTTTTTTTTTTTTTCTTAAGCACACTGCTAGTATTTCATTGTTAAAAAAGATTGCAAGTACCAATGGGATGATATACAGAGGAATTGAATTAGTTCATACTCCACTGGTGAAAACACAGAATTTGGCCTGCCTTTTTACTACTGTGTTTTGTAATGCACAAGACTGCATTTTGGTCTCTAGTTTTTAAGTGACTTTTGGTGTACATGTTCAATGAAATGGCAATCAACTCCGGCTAGCACAGTTTAGGTGTTTTCCTCTGCTGAGAGGCTAATGCAAACACATCTACTTGTGTATGGAAACATTGTCATGAATGAGGTTGGGTGGGGAAAAGCATGTGAGATGACTATGGTTCAGTTGCCTCTGTGGATTTGTAAATTAACCACACTATTACAGACCTATTAACCAGCAGGGATGCCTTACCCTCATGTTTTTAATAGTCTTAGCTCTCATAGATCTCTGTATTAAGTTTGTATGGCTTTTGTGCTTACCTAGATAATATATCATGAGAGATTGGGGAAAGGGGAGGGGGAAAAAAATTGTGAATTTGGTTTTGAGAACAAGTACTTTTGTGTTGATCAACCAGAAGAGAAACAGAAGAAAATGATGGTATGTTTTCTGCTATGCATTTGAAAATTTATAGATGTTAGACTGCTTGTATATAATGCGTGCATACCACTTTTGTTCTTGGTTTGTAAATTTAACTTTTATAAGCTTTACCTTTTTATATATATAAATATATATAAAAACAAACAAAGTTTCTTAAGGATATCTTTGTATTCTCATACCTTTTGAGCCTTGAACTTTGACATCTGCAGCAATAAAGCAGCATTTCTACATTATATGAACAAGGACACTTTTTAAAATGCACAAACTTGTTACATTTTTAAGTGCTGCATTTAAAGAATATAACTCGCAATTCTCTACTTTGATTAAATTCTTGAAAAGTATCCCTACTGTAATTTGTGATAAGGATGCTGTAATATGTGCCCTGAAATGTATTTTTTTACTAATAGACAATTTATTATGGCACATCGGCACTACTACTGTTTAGATAATACATCACTGCATTCTGTTAATGAATTTAGCTATTCAGGTGTGGCTGATTTTTTTTTCTTTGCAGTTATTAAAATTACACATTTCTAAATATACAGAATAAAACTGTTTTTAAAATAATAAAGGAGATTCCAGTACCTTATTGTTTCTGAAATGCCTTTATGTGATGACATGCCAAAACCAATTTTGATTTCCTGTGTGCGTAGGTAGTGGCTTAGCTGGGTTCTGCCATGTGTTCTTACAGAGCGCTCTGTGGAGCGGAACAGAACAGTCCCTATCAGGGTTCCTGAAATGAACTCCAGTTTGGATCTAGACAGTGTCTGTCTTCCAGGAATGTGCTGTGATCCCAGACCTGTGATGGCCTCCGTCTTCCTGCAAAGCGACACGTGCAATTTACCATTATCCCTGTATCTCATGGAGAAGATGCAGGGCTTTAAAACAGTTCTGAGGCGTAAAGCAGCATTCAAAACTTTCTTTTATTAACCTGTAATTGTATAATTTTTTGTGTCTTCTTGGAAACCAATGAAGAGTGTAAGTGTGCAGTGGATCTGTTGGAAATACTCAGTGTAAGTAGGAATCTTGTCCCTTGAAGCACTATGTGATGCTAGATGCCATTTTATTCCTACTCTGACAGATACTTCGGTAGTATTCTAGTATGTCCATATACATATAGTCTAGCTGTAAAATTTTAGAGTTATATTAGATCACATTATCAGGGCTGTTTGGCATACTTAGTGACTAGCTAGTAAGCTAATTTGATTTTGTAATATAATATTTAATACATTATAGAAAGGAGTGCTTAAATATTGCTGAAAAGCAATGCACAACCCTGGTGTTTCCTTTTTGCACTTTTAGTGATGAGCTCATGAGAGTTTTGCCTTTTAGGCATGGCTTATCCTGGAAGATGCATTCAGTAGTATTACTACCTCTACTTCTGATGGTTTATTTGAGCTCCAGGAGTAGGCAGAGAACTTGAAAGAAAATAACCTGTTCATCTCAGTGTAACTTTTTGTATTGGTTTCAGTTATATATTTGAATATATAGCAAAGATAACTTCAAAATGGCACACAAACCATCTTGTACAGAATTCTAATGCAGAAACTTGTGAATGTTCTCTCTAGTTCAGAGCTTAGTAAGGAGTATGTGAAACCCTACAAAAGGGATCAGGCAGAGGAATGCTGGTATGAAGCTCTGTGGATTATCTGCAACAGTGACATCTGTGACTGCAGCATCCAGTGTGTGACATACTCTAAGGTATAACTTCTAGTAAACCAGGCAGTCTCTGTTCTTCTAAAGACTTCAGGGATGCTGCTTCTTACTGCTAAGCAGTTTTGAATACAATTCTCTTTGTCTACTTATCGGTAAATGAGTAGGAGCGTTTATCCCAAGTGGCTAATTTAAACCACATCTGCCCTATCCTTCTTTTTAAAACCAACTACATTAATGTTAACATACGGCCATTGTCAATCTTTTTACTTAAAATTACTAATTTCATTATTTTAGAATAACAGGGTTCTTTAAATCTGTCCTCATAAGAGATGATCTCTACATACCTTTATATAGGTAGAGTCTGCAGGAGGTAAGTTTACATGCAATATATTTTCATTTTATTATGGTCTTCACCCTAACCTAAATTTTAGAAACTGCATCTCCTTCTATCTGTCTCACCTACAGACTAAATAGCTTCATCCCTGCAAACTGTACAGGGGAAATTTTAATACTGTCGTGTGCTTATTGCTAAGCAAATGTGTGGTTGTAGGTTCTGTTTATTTGGTCAGTGGTCAAAACACAGGGGTTCTTTTGGATGCAAAATTACTGTTCACCTATCTGGCTTAGAATCTTCATTCCTAAGGAGATAAGTGCTAATGACTATTTAACCACACAAACAAGGAGAGATGTAAATGTACGTTCAAATGTCCCAAGCCTGGGCTAGGTGAAACAAAGCAGCAAGGTTTAGGGTCAGGATCAAGATCCTCACTTGTAACCTAGGCTGGAAGAGATGGCAGAAACCAGGCAGGTGGAAAACAAAGGTATTAATAAGCATTTCTGTCAAATGTGTTCCTAGCATCCACATTGCTCCCAAGCACAGCATCCTCAGAAACCCCAGTAAGTGCTAGTGCCCTTTTGTTAGGGGTCCTCTGGTATCCAGCTCCAGCCATAGGAAACATCTATGGTGTAACGTGTTACTTCCTTATACTTGCAAAATCAAATGACTTGTGCATTATGATGCTGTGAGCAAGCATCTGAGAAGAAATATGCTTTATGTTAGTGAAATTGTGTGAAGCTGGCTGTTATGCATGCTCTTGCACGTGCGTGCACGCACATATGTAGACTTAATTTTCTTAAATTTTTCTGTTAGTTTGAATACAGTGGCAGCTACATTCAGGTCTATTCCAAAGAGTGGTTGTTTCAGGGTTTAATTAAGCTGTTGCTTGTTTTTGTTTTGATTTAGATCTCAGATTTGACAAAGGATGCTTTGGTTTGGTTAGTTGGAAGCAGTTATCTACCTTAATTAAGCTTGAAAGACTGGCTGATTATTTCAGATTGCTGTGAGGTAGGGTTTTAGTATGTGCACCTATCCATCAGTGGCTTAAATAATAACAGGCTTAATGGTAGGATAAGATGCAGAGAACAGATCTTAAACAAAAGAAACGGTTTAATTTTGTTATTGCAAGAATAGTAAAAGAAACTATAAACAAGAG
Organism: Tinamus guttatus; assembly: GCF_059628265.1. Classification (NCBI taxonomy): domain Eukaryota; kingdom Metazoa; phylum Chordata; class Aves; order Tinamiformes; family Tinamidae; genus Tinamus; species Tinamus guttatus. Next base: position 14,670,758 of record NW_028288538.1, read on the forward strand.
AAACAGAAGCTTTGCAGGTCACCGTGTCAGTAGAAGGGGGTCCTGTGAGCCCAGGGAAGACAACAGAAAGCCCAAGGAGTGCTTAGAATGACAAGAGTGTGTTTCCGGGTCGCTTTGGCAGTTGCTAGTTCATTAAAGGTGGTTCTGAAGTTGCTGTAATTTATGCGGTTTTTTTTTGTCGTGGAATTGACATAACAAGAAATGTGACGTGACTGCTCTTAAAGTCTGCGTTGAGGCTCGTTGCGCAGCGTGCCCTGTCCCTTCCCAGGGCTGGCAGGGTGACGGGAGCAGGGGGCCGCGCGGGACCTGCGGCTCTGCCGCCCGCCCCGAGACCGGGGCACTCCGGGGACCTGGCGCTGCTCCCTGACAAGGGAGGGACACAGGGTTCGCGTTGTGTAACCAGGCCTCAGCAGAGGATGATCCCTTGTGGCTGTCCTGCAAAACTGTTCCCAGACGTGGGAAATGTTTAATTTGTGCTCTTACAGAGGAAGTTGTGTACTCTGCCTGTAACTAAGGATGTATCAGTGTGTGCTTGTTGGCCCTTCTATGTGTCCATCCAGTTTGTTTTTGGTTTTTGCATTATGGCTTACAGTCTGTGAGGAACTTGGTCAGGAGTGCTTGAAAACCACCAGTGTTCCTGGGTGTTGTGGGCTTGTGAAGTGTGGGTGTTGTGGTACCCCCGCCACGCGTTCCTGAGCTGGGTGGGAGCCTCACGCGTAGCTCTCGCAGGTTCTCTCTGGCCTCGCGTCCCCTCTGTGCTCAGAGCTCATCTCCGCAGCGAGCGCCCGTTTTCCCCGCAGCACCATCATCCTTCTGGACCTCTGCTCGTGCAGGGAGGTAGCAGGGTAAAATGGACAAGCGAAATGAGTGTGAGCAGCGAGGAGAACCACAGAGGTTCGGAAGTGTCGCTTGGCAGAATGTGGCTGTACTAAGCACTGCTGCTACTGTGAGCGTGGTTTAGGGACTAGAAGGCCACTCAAAGCCCTCCTGATAAAGAAAGGCAAGGCATGGCTGGGGGAGGTTGGGCAGATGCACAAGCCAGTGAGGACACAACAGCAGCATTTGTCACTTGAGCTCTCTGCAGCGTCTTTGGATACTGCTGCAGGATACCAAGGTGCAGAGAGAGCTGCTCAGCTAGGGTGTTCTCCCAAGAACAAGCCAGCTTATTCCTGTGTGCTCTAGTGGTCTTCCCAGTCCTACATCCTTATGTGAATGCTTCCCCAGTAAATAAGGCTGGATTTTGATTTCTTGCAAGGGACTAGAAATTGCTCTGTGGTCTGGTTTAGTTTATAAATGGCATTCTCCTAGCTAATGCTCAAGGGTGGTATAAAATTTGTGGCCTGTGATAACTGTCCAATTTTAAGCTATTCCTGTAAAGCAGAGAGAGCAGGATTTATCATAAAATAAGCTGAATTTATTACTACCAGAGAGTTATTCCCAAGAGTCCATAAATGCAGGGTTTTTTTTGATGCTGCAATGCTCTATTAAATAAACGAGGAAAAAAAAAACTGTGGATTTTTTTTTTTTTTTTTTTTTGCGAAACTTCTGTACAGGATGTAAAAGGGCAGTCCCCAGAGAAGCTGAGGGAGAGAGAATCTATCTGAACAGGGAAATTGAATTTGGTCGTGAAGCATGAGGATAGGTGACCGGCAAGCACTGAGCTAATGGCTTGAGCTAATGCATTTCCTCATTACATTTTATTTAAGCTAATAAGCACTGCTGTGACATAGTCCTAGCTTTTGAAGTCTTTTCTATTCTTCCTCTAGGACTGGATATTTACATGGATATTTGTCAGTAGCTTTACTACTATGGTCTGCAGGCAATACCTTTTTAAAGTATGGCAATGAAAGTTATGGATTTGCGAGGCCCATGAGCTTAATACTGCCTTGTGTGTGTGGATTTCAAAGCACTTGAGAATCCTGAATGAACTGAATACTGCACAATCTGCAGTTTTTAAGATGAAAAATGCAAAGCAACTTGCTCTGTAAGTTTCTATTGATGCCACACACAGACACACACCATAGAGCCATGCAAAAATACCTGAATGGTGGTGAGTCAAAATAATATAGAAGAAAACAGACAGTTTGGGTTGATGCTGTGTGTATGAAGAAAGCTGTATAACCAGTAGGGGTGAGCCTAACCATAAAAAAATCAAACTACTGTAAATGAGGAAAGAGATCCTGAAAGGCAATATGTTTGCATGGAGTTTAAAGGATATTTTTTAAACATTCATTCTCCAGAATTCTGGACATCAAGCATTGAAGCAGTATGTAAGAAATACACTCCTCCTTAATAAATGTATTTTTATATCATGTGGCCAATCTCAAATGTGTGGTTAGACCGTTGCAGCCATTCCCGAACTTGCATTCCCTAAGCCTGGGGGATCTCCTGGAGCGGGGCCTCCCCCCGGCCCGCGCGGTGGCTGGCGCACGTGGCTGCGCTGTTGTGCTGCAGCGGGGCTGCGCGCGCGGACGCGCTCCTGCGTTTGCGCCTGCGTCGCTGGCACTCGTGCAGCTTCCGAACGCCCTGGCACGGAGCGCTGAGCTCTGAACGGCTGCTGCTTTATTGCCTGAGAAATGAGACAAATGGGGAATGTCAGAGGTATTATCTGTGACTTGTTCGGCAGCTATGCTGTCAGTTATAAGTAAGAAGTATGCTTTTGTAAAGCACAGCTAAGAAGATACAGTATTTAAATCACAGAAAAAGCATAGCTTGGCTTTGAGTTGTGCAGTAATGCACAGCTTAGTCATTTTTTCAGCTAAAGCTCAGCTTTTCCAAGTTCACTTTAGTTTTAAACTGAAATTGCTTAGAAAGAAGGCATCATTTTATTATATGCTTTCTACAAAGGAAGCTGCTGGTTTAATTTTTGAAGTCTTTCTGCCTCCTTTTACAGCAACAAAAGCATCTATGATTCATTTGAATGAGAGTTGTAGTTTCAGTTGTAGAATTGTAGTTTCAGGGAAAACAGGCAACTGAACTGATAAATATCTCGGGGGGCAATGAATGTTTAGCATAGACTTGCTTAAAGGCTCCTTTTATTGTTGCCGATGTTTTTATTAGCTATGAAGAGAAATTGGAATAAGGATTTAAAATTTCATTACAGTAGAGTATTATTTATGCTGCTTCACAAACTACTCAGCTTCAGACCAATTCTTTCTATTTTGGGAAAAATGCATTTTACTCCTTGATGTAAAGGTGGAAAACTGAAAGGGAAATAACCTAACTGATGCTCTAGTATAATTTGTCAAAAAAAAAGAACTTTTATAGACATCTGTAGCCTGTAACTAATTAGTTTTTTATGTTCTCTTTGCATGATCTCTTCTGAAGAAATCTGGAAATGATGCCTTGTGGAAGGATCGCTCTAGTACAGAGCAGTTTTCTAAAGAAGCAGCTATACTAACTGAACTGCTAGTCATTGACCATCTCAGAGGTAGAATATATTCAGAGCAATATAATGCATGTATATATTGATGATAGATTTTTGTATAATCTAAATGCTGTAATCTGGATTAAATTCCAAAACAGTGGAGGTGACAGAGGGAGGAATTTCTCCCACAGGAGAGAAGAAGCTTTTGAAAAGCTAGGCTACAGGAATATACTCTGCAAACGCAATATTTTGTGCTGCTAAAGAAGGCTGCTTTAGAACCTCCCCACTGTAGAGCTGTGGTCAGATGTAAGTATTTTGAGAGAATTAGTTTCAATGTAGTTTCAGCTATCTGGAACATCAATCACACATACTCCAGTTCAGATTAGATTGGACAATTGTATGAGATAATTGAATAAAAGGGTAGAAGTTGGTATTGGAGGCCTTCTCAGAATTTAGAACTTTAGGGTTTAGTTTAATTATTTTTTTCTCTGTTTTGGAGGTAAATAATTTCTGTATCAGCAGTAGAAGTTAAATTAGCCTATAAGCAGCATTACCTAATCATTGAGACACTGAAGATCCTAAAACCTCTCCTTAATTTAGAAAAAAAAAATCCTAAAATTAGTGATACTGTTCTTTTTCTGTGTAAATAATTTTCACTCCAAGAAGGACAAAGATTTACTTTAATAGTTAATTTTCTGTCAAAATGTACTAACCTGACTGGATCAGATAGTGCGTTGCAGCTAAGTAAGCATTATCTTTTTTTTTCCCCCCTGTTAAGTGAAAAATTGAAATTCAAAATTTTTTTTCTTTTAACTGGAACATACTTTCAGAAGCATTTAATTGAGGCAGTGAAATTCTGGAAATTAAGGGATCCATCTGTTCTTAGTTTTATTCTTAGTTCATGTTTTCTTAGTTATCTTTGCAAATGTGAAGTTCTAAAAATACTTCGAAAAGGGTGCTGCAGTTCTGGTGCAGAGTTATATAAGGATAAATATAACTATGGAAAATCATATTTGCTTACAGTATGTGCACATAATAGAATTTCATTTCCCTACAAGTATGGGCATGGTGTTGGCTGAATCATTTGGCCGTGTTTGCCTCACGCAGAGCAGCTATAATGTGGCCAGTGAATAAGTGGGAAGAGAGATCCAAAAGAAGCCATTTAAGGATATTCTCTATTGACTCCGTAGGTCTCGACGGATTATCAATGCAAGGTCCATCTTGCTGGTTAAATTTCTTACTTGCTGATGGATATGGGTATTTTTTGCTTCAAATGTAGATAAAGTTAGGTAAAGAGGGAGGATAAAACACCATTTTCACAATAAAGGGCATACTTTTGTTGTACCTCCTAAATAAAGCCATAAGAAATTTTATAACCTTACACATTCTTAGAAAGTAGGCTGCTGCAGGAGGCTGTGTCATTGAACATCTTTGGCTGTTGCACTGGTAGTTTGGGGATAATTAAATCATGCCATAAATAAGTGCTCTTGAGTATCAAAACAACCATTTCTGCAGCCTTAGCCTGCTTCATTTGTGTTCTGTCCTGCATTGTCTCCAGGGCTGTTTTCCCCTTTTTGGAGCCATCTTTTCAGGTAATTCTCTTAGCCTTTTCTCCCGCTCATCTGAGGTCTGCTCAGATGAATGGTGCCCAAAGCAGAGCCACAGCAGCACGAGCTGCATCCCAGCGCTGTCGCGGCCGGCGCATGCGTCTCCCCGGAGCCCCGCGGCTCCGCACCGCGCCGGGAGGCGTCCGCGCCTTCGTACCCCGGGAAGGGGTGGGCTGGGCTCCTCATGGGCTGCTGATCTGTTGAGAAATGCTGTGTGCTCATTTCTTGGGCACTGTGAACATTCTCATTGCTGTCACATTATCAGCTTTTATCAAAAGGTAAATTACCAGTTTTCCCTTCCCTACTCTTTTTATAGAAAATAAATGTAGTGCCTCGCCTAACACTTGCTGAACTTGCTAACGCTCATGGTTGCTTTGAAAGTGTCAGTGATTTCCCACATTCTCTGTTTCTCCTTCCTCTGTGTCATTTAAATACACTGCAGAAAAGCTGGTCAGTGCATCAGGGAAAGGAGAAAGGTAATGAAGAGGGGCAGAGCAAAAACATGCTTTATGCATTGACAGTGTCTCTAGCTCAGCCGTTGTGCACCTGAATACATTGTTAATGGTGGGAGTTAAGAGCAGAAGAAAAACTCTGGGCTTATTTCCAGTCTCAGTGGTAATACAGTCACAGTGCACATCTACAGTCTACATTTGGAAATACCATTTTTTCCTAATCTTTGTTGTTTGTTATTCTGGTGTGTAGGTGGTATTTTTCTCCGCGCTAACAGGATGCAGCTTTTTCATCCTGTAACTATGGGGCTAGGTCCATCAGACCTCACGACAGTACATGGTTAAGAAAATGGCTCAGTTGCTGTTATGCCTATTTTAACCTACTATAGCTTTCTGTGGCTTTGGTTTGGTTTTTTTGTTTGTTTTAGTGCTAGCTTGAAAATAGGGTTTCACCAAGAGGGAAAGCAAGCACATGTCAGCTAATTGTAGCTCAAAATCACTGCTAGGTGGGTCGCTCGTTTCTGCTGTTATTGAGCAAGGAGTGTCTGTTGTTGCGCACAGCTGCACTTCAGCCTGTGCACAGGGAGGCTCTCTGCACTGAAGTGCACCAAGCAGCTGCAGCGCCTTGTGGATGTTGCTGGTGGTTGCTTTGTAAGATTGATCTTATCCTGTAGCACTGAAAGTTTCATTCTGCATTTCACTCAGCATTGATGCAGTAGAAGTTTTTATTTACACTGGCAGTAGAAAGAACAAATCACATCCATCATCTCCACAAGGTAAGTGGCTAACTCGCCAGATCTGGTATCCAGTGTTACAGGCACTGGGAGCTGTAATAGCAGACATGGTCTGCTGTTTGCCGCAGCAGCAGCGCTCTGCTGTGCAGTCAGTTTTCTGCACCCAGGCAGTGCTGAAGCAACGTCCGTGTCTGGCTCAGAAATTCCTGCCAATTCCTGTCCACTAAGCGCCTTGGCCGGGTTCGGGCGCGGAGCGGACAGGAGCAGGCGGCACCGATCGCTCCCACCCCTCTGCTGGGGGCACGTTCAAGGTCACAGCAGCGGCTGCACTTTGTGCGGTTAGTGTGATTTGTTGTTTCTTTTCACGCTCAAGTAGTTTCTCACTGAAATTTCCTTAAAGGTTTCATACGTGACAATGCAATTCCCATCACCCAGTGAATTTCACTGTACCTTCTTCCTTCTCGTTCTATTTTTAAACCAGGTTTTTGTTCTTATTAGACTCCAAAAACTCCTTTTCTCGCTGTTAAATATTTACAGCTTATGCTTTATCTTTTCAAGAGAAATCAACAGGAAAAAAAGATTAGGGAATTGAGACTTTAAGAGTTTTTCGTTGTAGCACTTTTAGAATTCAGTTCATGACAAAAAAAAAAAAAAAAGGCAGTTTTAGCTTTCAGAAAAAGCTATTGCAGTTCATGCTTAATATTTATGAAGTGGCAGGGATACTTAACTGCTTGCAAAGCAGAAGCAGCGATGCCAGGCACTCAAATGATGCTAAAGCAGTCTTTTTTACACATTGGTCTCTCGAGCAGAAACCTTCCCTAGTCTTTCACAGTTAACATGCAGCAGAATTGTGGAATATTGCTGCAAATGATGGCTGATGTCTGATTTTATTGACAGCTCTTTAAGAAACGCTTTTTCCCCCTGATATGGCAGATCAATTGCATTTTTATTTTAGTTGTTATTCTAGCGCTTATTAGGAAAGCTGTTGGCCATGTTAGAGCTAATACATCCTGTCTACCTTTATATCTAGGCATGAGGGACTCGTTAGTCTTCTTAAATGACAAGTCCTTCCTAATTGATAATAACCTGCCCAGTGTGTTTGACTATTTCACTGTTGCTAATGTGATCTTTTACTGAACTGGAGAAGGGCAGCAGCTAGCAATGTGAAATATCTACGTGCCTGTTGTACTGGAGCCTTTATGTAATTATGTGGATTTTACACCACTTAGCATGATGCTCCAGGAACCACCCTCACCAACAGAAAGGAGAATGAGGCGTTGGATTTTTTTCTGAAGCTGACAGGATGATCCCAGGAGTGTATCATCACAAATGGTTGCAAACACAGGAATCCAAAGGAAGAATTCTACCCAAATGCTGTGATGCTGTCAGGAATGTTACTACTTTTACCTAGATGCAAATACATTAAAGGAAGTAAGTCTAGAAGTAATAATGAAGACAAAATTATTGATATTTGACATCAAATAGTTCTTTACTGACTAAACACACTAGTAATCTGACTTTTCACTTCACTTCTTTTCCCTTTCTGTACTCCAGCCTCAAGTTCCTGATAGGTGTCTGAAATCTGCAGCTGACACCAGTTTCACTTTCCTCCTAGATCACAACTTAAGTGAAAGAAAGCAAAAACAAAGCCATCTCTGTGTGTTGAATGTAGAAATAGAAACACATGGAAGAGTAGTTGTATTGCCTGGAGTTAGTAACTTTCTCAGTTAAGTCTTCAGCGATTTTTAAATCCAATCTTATTTGTAGTTGTGGTCAGTGAAATTTTGAGCACTCTAAATGCAAGGACTTTTCAGACATCCCTTGAAATGAACCACGCTTTTTCTATGCGCTGTCGGAGAAACTGCAGGATGTTGTGCCGTTTAAAGGGAAGTCTGGTCTCTTATTAATGTCAGAGTTCCTCTCAGTCCTTTAAACACTCCTATGCCTTTCGGGCATGGATAGATGACGGTAAATAGGCCGCTGCTTGTTAATCCATGCAGATCTCGATTGCTTGTGCCAAGAGCCAACCCTGCCACGCAGCAGCGCTCGCCGCGTCTCATCGGCCACCTCCTGCACTCTGCATCATGGTGGAAACCAGCTCCTCACCCATGAGAACTGCGCGAAGAGCAAAGAGCGTTTGTGGTTCATCTTGTTTGCTGTAAGATAGTGTGGAGGAAAAAAAACAAAAGCTACAAATGCCTGTGGACACCTCAATATCTTTTAACATAAGTCACTGGGCAGACACTTCTGTTGTTTTAGCCCAACGTCAGAAGAACATTTCAGACAATGTTTTAGCCCGACGTTTTAGCCCAACGTCAGAAGAACATTTCAGACAATGTTTTTAGCTCAGTCTTATGCAACTGCCACATACATGCTCAAACCCCAGGGATTCATAAACATAACAGGTCCTAATGAAAGTTGGAGATGTGGAGTCATTTTCTTAAGTGCCACTTAAATTAGCACATGCAGGAGTGTATCAGTGATTCAGTTTCAAGAAGATCCATCTAATTTAGCGCAAGATGTTTAACACATTGGTTTATAATTTTGCATGTTATCAAGAGATTAATAGCCAGCAGTCCCTGTAGAGCCCATTAACACCGTAAACCTGCCATTTTCTTGCACTTCTGTTTGAAGTCACATGAAGGTCACAGGAAAAAGACCCCAGTAAAGACAAGCAAGCAAATCTACAATATGATTCTGCAGCAGTCATTAATTTGATCTTGAAAGCTCTTGTTAGAATGAGTATCTCTTCTCTTTCCTTTGGAGATAAAAGATCAAAAGACTAATTTCCTTGCTGGAAACTTTCTCTCATGTGTGAAGGAGAGAGTTCGTTAGAGGTTTTGAACTTGGGTTGGGTAGGACTTAAATGCCTGTGTGGTACTGAAATAAGATCGCTCTCTGATCTGTCCAAGAGGATTTGTTAAAATAGCTCATGCATTCTGGTCAACAGCAGCTTCTGTGTACATGTTAGTGCTTCCCAGTCTGCGTCATTTTTCTGTAAACACACTGCTACCTGCAGTGTTTCCTGAAGGGAAAAACAGAAGTATTTCATATTTAAGAGAATTAATCTAAATGTAGTAATAAAATCAGTTGCTGAAAGGAAAAGAAAATGTATTTTGCAGTGTGTTTGGCTTAAAGATAACCAAAAGATGGATCTGAGCTTGCTGAGTGGAATCAGTCAGTCTTCCCTTCCCTAGTGTTGGGGTTTTTTTTTTTTTTTTTTCAAACCCCAGGAAGTGGGGAGTTCAAAGCCATTCCCATACTTTGGAGCGCTCTCCTTCCTTGCAGTCCCAGAGAAGGAAGGAGCCGCGGTGCTGCCGTGGGCCGGCTGTGTCACAGGAAGGAGCGTTTGCTGGGACAAGCTGGCAGCGCTATGGCCAGCGGCTGGGAAGGTCGAGCCCAGACACCCATTCCGGGCTCCGCAGTGGCTGTGCATGGAGGGAGGGCCTGGCACATAGAGCAGAGGGCTAAGGAAAGACCCTTTCAAGCCTCCTCTGTTTATCTGCCCCAATCCTCCTTATTCAGGTCAGATGGAAGAAGGCCGTGCCAGGAGCAGCATGTTTGACCTCGGCCATGAGGACACAGCAGTGTTAGTGCAGGAGAACGTCCCGCTCCAGGCAGTGGTGGCAGGGAACTGGAATGCCCACGACTTAATGGTGGTCAAGGGAAACTTGTGTTAAGCAGCATTTGTTGCATTGGAGGAAGAGGGTACAAGGGAGAAGGGCCTGGGGATGGCAGGGCTCATATGGACAGGAGGCACAGGTGGGGCCGTGCAGCAAATCTGCTCCCAAACACGAGCTCGTCCTGAGCTGTGTTTGTGCTGCAAACCAGCTCCGTGCCCGGGAGGCTCCGGGCTCCTCCCGCGCTGGGTGTTCTGGGGAAGTGCCGGCGCTTGTCCACGTCTGTAGCATTGTAGTCACTAGCAAAGAAGAGACTTGCTAAGCACAGGTCATCTCTTGAAAGATTGTCCTTTTATTGAAAGCTATAGCAAGTTCAAGCATTTTTTTTTCTTCTTCTTCAGATGATTCAACCTGCTTAGTATAACCTGTAAACTGTAGCAGCAATTCACTGATCTCTGATGACGACAACATTATTCATAATGCTGATACCAAAAGAGGCCAAAAGTGCCTGTGGGTGATGTGATCTCACGGAGCGTTTGCTGTGAGGAGTCAGCTGCATTTTAGGGAGGTGGCCTCCGTGTGAAGGCCTCACTGCTGGGCTGCTGGGGTCGAGCAGAGAGCTGCGACCAGCAGTGTTGCGTACCGAAGGCTGAGCCCGCTGCCCCGCCGTTGTTTGTCCCCTCTTCATTGCTGAGACCTCAGGCTGGATCCTGCTCCGCTCCTGGGCAGAGAAGGTGGGAGAGGGCCCCAGAGCCGTGAGGAGGAGAGGGCCTCTCTCCAGGCCTGGGTCTTCTCCCTGCTGAGGCAGAGGCCGCGCCGGCCGCGCTCACCCTGGTGCCTCAAGGCTTTAGTTGGTGCGGATGGTAGGTGTTCATGTTCAGTGTGTGTATTAAGCAGCACAAACCCTGCTCTTGGGTGCCCAGTGCCCTCTGCCGTTGCTTTCTCTCATCACAAGCAGCAGTTTTTCCGAGGACAGACGAGCCTTGGTCCAGCCTTTGCCCTCGCGGGGTCTGTGGAGCCTGAGGCTGTATATGACCTTGGCGCCCTCAACTCCTGCCTCTCCTGATACTAGGATCCCTTCCTTCTGTGGGAGTGGAGTCTTCTTAGTCTTGTGTTTTCTGTATTTGCAGGTTTAGATTCAGGCAGCCACCCTGTGCTGTGCAGCTGCATGGACTGTCCATCCCATGGGGAGCTGGGAATGGCTCAGGCCCCTCAAGAGGGGCAGCTTTCCCCCTGTGTCCCCCTCTCCATGCAGGGAGGCCTGTTGGAGATGTACTCTATATTCCTATTAGCTTTGTAAGCCTACCTATTTGTCACCAGCTGTCAGCTTCCATCTCTCCGTTCCTGGTCTCTTATAGTCTTTCCCTAAATAATTAAGGAAAATCATCTGTCTGTCTGCTTCTCCTTTATTGCATATTCAAAGCAAACAGGAGCCACAGGCTTTTACAGATCTCCCTTTGATTTCCCCAGGGATCCTTTCAGGCCTGAGCTATATGTGGACATTGTAGGTTAGCAGCAAGAGCACATTGCTACCTCGGACCTGCCGTCTCAGACTCAGTCCTATGGTGCAGATATTGCCCTCCTCTGACTTCTCCTACATTCTCACAGTAAGAAATACCCCATACTGGATACTCAGTTACTCCTGGATTTCTACATTACTTAAAGGTAGGTCTATTCTGGAATCACCCTTTCAGCAGGTTTTAGAGGCTATGTTGTCCCTCTGCATCAGTCTTTAAGTACCGTTAGTAGACGTGTTGACTAGTTTAAGGCTAGTGAGTCTATGGCTACTCACTGCAGTCATTACTTTGCAGCCACCCTGAATCCAGGTGGAATCAGAATAAAGCGGGTTGAAACGGACACGTCTGAGGTTATCCTGCTCATCAGGTTGCACAGGGGTCTTGTCTAGTTGGCTTAGCGGCTCCCCAAGAATGAAGATTCCACTTTTTTTGTTCTTGTTCTTCAAGGCAACCTGTTGCAATATTTGACCATCCTTGTTCAAAAAGAGGTGGGTAGGATGTGTAACAGGTACATTTTTTCTGTTAAATAATGCGTGGTCTGATTTTGCACTTTGTCCTTTTCTATGCACCTATTTAGTAGAATAAAATCCTCCTCTTTCCTTCAAACCTGTTATTTTCAGTTACAGAATTTGCTTTTGAACAGAAATCTCCCTGGTGCCTGCTGTGCTGCCTAAGCTGTATTAATTAATATTAGTCCCTGGCACTTAAAATGCCTTGGAAAAAGAATCAGAGCAGGTGAGGGAATGGAAGCTGTCAGATTACAGGCTATGTACATACAGGCTATGATAGTATTGTCTTTTGTGAACTAAAGGATCAAGTCCTATTCTTGTCATATTATAAATTGCTATTTTTATTTAGAGAAAATAGAATCAAAAACCCCAGATAGCATAGTATGCTAAATCTTTTCATACTAACAATGCTTCTGTCCCTATATCTAGCCTTACTATTAAGAGACCTAATTAAATAAAATGCTGTGTGATTTATTGAAATAACTCCTAATAGCTCAATGCACTTGTAACTTCCTCTTGAAATTCCAAAAACACATTGTGCTAATGCACCTAATGGAAAGCTCATCATTATGCCACCTGTCTGTTTGCAATCTGCAAGGCCTATTAAGCCTATTTATCATTCAGCTGGTAAGGAACAAAGAAGAATGAGATGAGAATAATATTCACACAGAAAAACACCAAAACCCCTATACCAACGATAGTAATGCACACACTCCTACTGATTATTCCTCCTTTTCTATCAGAATGGCAATTATTTAACTTAATTGTTTTGCAGATCCATTAAGTTTGTAGATTTGTGCATGTTTTGAGAAGTGGCAGCTTAGGATAGAAACATAAAATGACCAAGGAATTTTACATTCTAGAAATATATAGTTTTTTTAATTATGTAAGTCAAAGATAAAAAATGACAATCCGAGTTCATGGATTTAAATATTTTTGTCTGGATTTTTATCTAAAGATCACTTAGAACTAGAGTTGGCTTTAGCCTCATTGAGATTTTGTTCCTATACTTATGTGTGTTTATTATATACATAAAGTATAATGTATATATTGCTATAGCAAGCCCACTTGCTCCCATAGAGCTCCTGCTGCATGGGCTGAGGGTCTGCTGGCGACTGGGGAACCAAATTCCTACAACCTTTCATAACATCTGCAAAAAGCAAAAGGGAAACTCATGGGAGCTCAGCTGGCGCTAGTCAAAGGCACCATGAAGTCAAAAGGTTAAATAAAAAGTATGATTTCTTGGCCTAAGTGTTGACTGATGATGAATGTACAAATGGCATGAGAAAGCTGAGCCCTATCTACTTACCTGTTTGACAAAACAGCCTGTTTGATAAAATTAACTAGCATAAACCATAGTATTTTTACTTGGGTTGTTTTTCTTAATTTGCAGCATGCATTTCATTTTGATTCTCTATGCAGAGCTAGTGCAGTATTTTCCAGGAAATGAAGTGGGAAAGGCAATATATTTAACAAACTAAAATTTAAAAAATGTGGAAATTCTGCAAGTTTTCCAATTCTAACTTTTTTTAAAGAATAAATTTGAATGTTCCCCTAGAGTTTGATCCTAAAATGCATTTTTAATAGATTTTACTAAAAAATATTCCGTATGGTAGGTTCTCTGAGAGTTCCCTCACAGATGCTCTTTCCCCTACAGACTACTGACTGAAGGGGATGCGCTGGAGCTTGTCCAAGTTCAGAATTAATTAGAGTAGGCATATATATTTAAATATAAGTTCTGGTACTTCTAGCATTACAACTCTAATTAAATAAAACTAAAACATACACCAGAGTTCCCTCTTCCCAAATTGCACCTGTGGCTTGCAAGCAATTTCCCCAAAGGTCTTAGGCCACATGCTAATTTCATACATACCTGTCAACAATCAGCTGAAAAATAAATACAAATATTAAAAAGTGATATGTATAAATGCTTATAAAAGAGAACAGCTAGTAACATAATGAAGACAAACCAAGCAAATTACAGAGTGCTATAAAATCTCATTAAAATGATATATTGCTCCAATAGCTTTGGAAAGGGAATGGGGGGGACTATAAGTCTCCTTTGGTTATATAAATCATGTCAGAAATATGTTATTTAATAATTGAGTTTGGGAGTGTGTTTATTTCAGCTCTGTGTTATGTGAGTAGCATATTATTATATTACCTTTTACCTCTCTATCAGAAGTGGAAATATGGCTGGTTAGCAGCAGTAAACATGTACAGTAAATTTTTTCTTAACAACAAACTAAAACCTCGGCATGACCTCAGCTCCCGGAGAGCTCATGGGATGGATCCTGCAGGAACAAAGCGGAGGGCTCTGAAACGTTGCTGGAGGTATTTGTAGGTGCCTGTAAATGGCAGGGAATACAGACCTCTGTGATCCTCCTTAGCTGTTAATGCAGATCACTAGTGAAGGGGAGGAGAGGGGGGAAATTAGAGGTTGAGAAGCACTGGCAGCCTTCAACACTCCACTAAGTCACTCAGCGAATTCTACTTGAGCTCATTCTGTGTTAAGTGCTGGTGAAAATTCTTATGTAAAATAATATTTACACACCTATAATCATGATCTTGTTCATATGAGTGGCTGCAGCTGTAAGTTCATTTAGGATAATAAATGGAAGCAGAATAGCAACTTCTTTTGGTTGCTGAGAGACCACAACTAGTTTCACAACTGTTATCCCACCTAAGTAACATTTCCTCTTCATAACAATGAGAAGATCTGTGGCATTAACAACACCTAACCCTTTAAAAGTTGAAGCATCTCTTCACTTCAAGGCTCTTCAGACCTCTCCCGGCCGTGGCACTGGCTGTGTCAGTGCCTGGGGAGCTGCGTGTTACGTGCGGGCCGTCCGCGCGCGGAGCAGGCGGCGCCGCAGCCCCCCGGGCGTTACCGCGCTGAGCGAAAGCAGAACGAAGGGAAGGGCAACAGCTCCTCTGGCTTTGAAGTTACACACTCAGTTGTACAATTGCTGTTTTAAGTGCTTATGCTCTGTCCATTAGTTGAAAAGAAGGGAAAAAATGATGTTTCTCTCCTAGGCAACTGTACTTACTTTTAGCAGGACTCGCAGTGCTGTTTTTCTGCAGATATCTTATTTCAGAGACAAAACAAACTGGTGACAAGAGGTATCATTTCTCTTAGCCTTAAACTGTCTGAGCTGGTGGTTATTCATGGCTTCCCAGAATGTTTTTTCTAGTTCGTGTAGTCTGCTCTCCCAGGTGAGCTGCAGAGAAACGCTGTACTGCCTGCTGAAGTACGACTTTGTTGATTGTCTCGATGGTGGTTACCCCACATCTGTTCCCTTGTTGGCTCCTGGAAGTTCACACGAGCAGACTTCAGTTCAGCTGGACCGTCCCCCAACTCACACACTCCCACGAGGAAGAAAGCTGTGATCGTACCCATGGCTGAATTTCTGAAAATCATCCAAACCCTCCTTTCCTATTTCACTAAAACCTTTTAATTAACCCAGAACTGCTTATGTTAATTGAGAAGGTTGCTGAAATTGCTAGGATGAATCACATATTAAAGAAATCTTTTATATGAAGTATGTGCCTAACATTTCCATCTTAGGCAGTAATTTAGTTGAATTGGCTAGTCACAACCCTGTGACATTGTTGAGGCTAACGAGCTAGTCATTAACGACGCATATTTGCACCCAAATGGGTTAGAAGAATTGTTTCATTGCCCGATTTATGCCCCAGCCCGTAATAACTGTCATTACTTAAATGGTGGCTTTCCTAGAATGGTAATGACTTCATGTCAGCCACGTCTCAAGGCCACTGAGTCTTTTTGTTTGTATGATTTTATTATATTTAACACTATGTTTGTGTAAGGACTGACTGGAATTATAACACACTTCGCATATGTTCCCCTCTAATTAAAAAAATAGCTAAAAAGACGATAAAGTACTGGGAGGAGAACTTGTACAATGATGCGTCCAAGGAATTATTTCTTCTCACTTAGAAAATGATAATCATATTTTATTTCATTTTCTGAGAATGCATATAACTGTATCTGAAAAGGATAAAGTGATGTATACAGCAGAGCAATAATATTTTCCTGACCTTTTCTATCAAGATAAAATGTACTTTGGGAAAAAAAAAAAAAAAGACTTGTGGTATTCTAGGACACTGTTATAGATCTGGTAATGCCCTAGTTATATTACAGTGTTATCTGTGAAAACAAGACAGAACTTGGTCCTTGATCATAGATATATTTATACCTGGTATAACTCAACAGTTTCCAAGTACATCTTTTCTTTACTACATCATTCTGTTCCAGGTTCTTCAGGGATAATAGTTCTGTCCATTCTATATATCATTTTAGAAGCACTGTAAGATACTGTGTTACTTTCTTTTATTGTAGCTATAAATTGTTTGAGATTATATTCTGACTTGGAGCAACGTTGTAGAATCCAAGAGAGCCTGTTTAAAAGGTTCCTTTTAGTAAATGCGCTGTTTCAGGATAGTTCCTTACGCCACTGCTGTTATGTGCACGATAAATAGAAACTTGCACACTGACTTCTCTCTGGCTGTTGCTATATTTGCAGCCTCAGTGTAAAAGATGTTTTCTCTTTGCAAGAAATATACCTGTAAAAAAAACAACTCAGCCTAAAAGTCTGCACCAGTGTGCAAAGACTCAGCATATTTTGCTCCTTTCATTTTCTCAAAGAATAACACATAAAGCATGTATGCAATTTAGGGAGGAGTCAAAGGTGTAACATTCAGCCTGCACGAGGAAATCAAAGCTGAAACAGTGGCCTTAGAGGCACTGCAGGGCACTGCCAAGACTGGCTGGGGAGCTGCGCAAGATGCAGGGTAACTGCGCGGCAGCACTGGGCCTTCATAAAGGCTGAAGGATGGTACAATTTTCTGCATTTACTCAAAGAACAAACACTACTGAGATACTGACATTTCAGTGAAAAATGGCTTTGGATTGCGTAGCTTTTTTGCTCTTTCATGATTTTCTTCCTGCTGTCTTGCAGAGTGCTTTTGTCTTTTGTCTAAGGTGTTTAATCTTTTGTCTTAAGCCTGGCATTTCTAGGCTCCTGGTAGGCTATTTAATACAAAATAATTGGATGATTATGATCATCTTTGTATGATCAATACTTAGCTCTTTCTAAAATATGATGTTACATTACTGATTTTTGTTGATGTTGTCTAGAGATAGTCAAGGGGTGGCTTGAGCATCCCATTGAAATGAGATAGTTCATCTGCAGAGATGTTCTCTCACTTCATAAAATGCAGCATTTAGGACTCTGTTTCTGTGGGTTCTAGTTTGCCCTAGTCTGCTTAAGCAGGACAGCACGTAGTTAATTATAAGAAGTTAGCAGGGATAATTTAGAAAATGGAGATAAATGGAATAGTTCACTTAGCCACATCCTTCCTTTCTAATTGCGAAACTGAAATGAAACACTATACTGTCTAAATGCCCTCTCATATTTTGTTTGGGATCCTAAATACACATTGGCCTGATGGTCATGAGCATTTTTGATTAAAAAGTTTAATAATAATGAAACAGAGCATCTTTCCGAGAAAGAGATAAACACACCTAGTAGGTTTTATTTTGGGTTTACATTGATTCCTTTCCTAGAAAATTTTATTTGCGTAGTATGAAACTAAAGCAGCTACATTCGTTCAATGAATGTACAGAATTATTCAGGCTTTAGACAAATTGACGCTGATGAGCTTATTTATATGTGGAATGAGAGAAATATGCAAGAAAAGAGTATAATTAACAGAGTCTTAAAAAGCAAATATATGCACCAAACAAAAAGTATTTGGGATTGTCATATATGAAGAAAATATTTTTGTGTTTCATTCCTATAAGATCATTCTTATTTTATACTTGCTAATGTGACTCCTGCTATTTATGAAGTGCCTGCTTGACAAAGGATGGCTGTATTTCTCTGTTGTGTAAGAAACTGAAAGAAAAATTGATTCCCCAACAAAACAGTCATTGATTCTGTGACTCAGGACAATTTAATGCATCTGTACCTATAAATCGGTAAAGTACAAAATACAACCCCCTGATTTTTCATCACCTCTTTAACCAGTATTTTCTGCATCCTTTAGGGAACCTTATGGATCATGTCTTGAATAGCAGCCATGAGAAACAGGACATACTTTCTTCAATAAGTAAACTTTCTGCAAGCTGTAGGATGCAACATTTCTCCAGAAAAATAAAAGATTATGTTTTGTTGGGAGTCCTTGAGGGCTGCTGAAGTGAAAACAAGTTCACTTGAACTTGCAGAAACTTGAAGTTCCTGCAAATAAAGATGTAGACCTGGCTTCTTATGGGCGTATGAGGAGGAAGCTCCCTATCCCATGAGCTAATCCCAAACGGAGCGATGCCCTGACCTACCCTTACTGTGCTACCGTATTTCTATACGTTAGCTCCATTGCAGTGTGCTCTTAAACTATGTTATTCCATTCTGCACTCACTCTTTTTGGCGTCCCATGATATAAGGCATCTGCTTTTGGCTCTCTCTCACCTGGGCCTTGGTCTTCAGGAGGTTTTGCAGCTCCTGTTTTCTCTGCTTGGCAGCGCAGCGGCCTCAGGAACGGGGGTGCTGGTGCTCTGGCATGGCCTGCTCAAAAGCAGTTATGGCTCTGGAAACTGTGCTCAGCCAGGGGTCCAGTCTGTGATCCTAAAGACTGAATCAAGTTCTTAAACAAGGTCTTCCAAAGGTGATAGGTTGACTATTAGTGAACAACAATCTAAAGTCTTTTTCTAAGCCTGATTTCTCCTGGGGTGCTGATCTGCGCAGAGTTTTCCCACAGGACTCCCGGCTTGCGTTCAGTAACGCAGCACGTCCTCCTGTCCCAGGAATCGTGACAGGCAAAGAAAGTGGCCTCTCCGGCCATGGTCTCCTTTCAGTTAAACCCGTGTAACTGTCGAGATGTGTGACATTGCACCAGCGTCGGTGAGAGGTAAATCTGGCTCTTCATATCCCTCTTGGTGCCAGCAGGAGAAATGCTGATTGCTGCAGGGTGAAACAGAGGGCACTGAACAATCTGGCAAACTGTAAAAAGGCCCTTTGGGAAGAGGTGCTTTAACTAGTGGAAGATTAAAAACAGTATTAAGAACTGCACTAAAATGCTGTGTGAAGAGTAATCCGAGCTCTATGCAAGATGACCTTGGGAATTTTACTTGAAGGAAGCACAGTGCCTTATTGGAATTTCTCACTAACTTCTTTGTATGGAGGGCAGGAAGACAATCCGCTTAATTATTTGGGGCATTTAGGATAATCCTGCTTTTTTCAGAAGCTTGTCATAGTAACTAATACTTCGTTAGAGTAATTACTTTTTTCACACACCTCTCTATTTAATGTTTTGTTATTGTTCTTCTTATAAACCCCGCAGGGAATTTTTCTCTCTGCCAAACCACTATGCTTGGCTTATGTTCTGCCCACGTCGTTCTTGCCAGGTTTCTTGTGCTGTTCTCTGACAAGCACCACGACGTAAGGAAAATGTGCAGGTTATTTCAGTACACTGTAAATTATGTGCTGAGGTTTCCCATCAATATTGTTTGATATTAATAATATTTGATATTCCTATCAAATATTGTTGGTTTTATATTGTTGCTGTTGATACCAGCATTTGAAAATACTAAAACAAGCTTGGGGTCATATGTTACCTCTTATTCCACTTCTAGAATAATCAGCACAATAATCAAAATGCCCTTATCGTTTTCATTTAATGATGACTTTCAGTGTCTTCTGTGGTAAATAAATATTATTTATTTTCCTGTAAAATTCCTGTTCAAAAAACAGTCACTTTAGTTATAAGAATTTTGCATATCTTGGGGAAACATGGAATTTATTTAAATAGGATATTTTTCTATGAGTGATTCATTTCAGAAGAAATAACTTCTGTTCAGACATGTTTGTTTTAAACAAGCAAGATTCTGTTGTACGTTGGAGAAAACACTTTTCTTTCCAGACAATATGTTAAAGTCAGAAGAGTTTCCCTGCAGTGCCTGCATAGAGATAAATAGTAATAAAATCTAATTGGAAAAAAAAAAGTAGTACAAAATTTGTTACAAGTAAAGAAATAGAGGAGAAAAAGCAAATTGTAGTAGCAAAAGAGGAAGTCTGAGAAAATACTCGTTTGCCCACGTGTCATCCGTGTAACAAGGCTCAGCCTAAGCCTTCCGCGAGGCAAAACCTGAGGGATCTGGCTGACTCCCTTCCGAGCTGTAGGCCTTGATCCCTTGCAGTTTAAGGCACTAAAAGCTTCCCACGGGGCCTGGCTCTTAGCCCTTTTTGTAATTGATGGAGCCCTTCTCTGCCCCCGGCCCCGTTCCTGGAGAAGCGCGAGGCAGCGGTGGCGGCTGCGCTGCAGGGCTGGACGTGCTGGGGCTCCTGCTGCGCCCGCCCAGGTGCCAGCCGCTGCCCTGGGCTTTTCCTTCCCACAAGGGCAGCGCAGTGGGGGCTTTTTACAGATTTTTCAGGAATATAACATGGCAGTTGTGTGCATGTATGGAAACACGTTTTCTTTTGTAAGCTGGGAGCAAACAGAAACAGATAAAATGGCCTAAGATGTGAACAGATTCTTGTACCACTTATTTTTAAAATTGCAAGTGTTTCCAATTACAGAAAATACTTAATGTCAGATCCCTGGCTGATTTTAAAAGACTTAATGATTTAAACCAGCTGAAGAGCTGCTCAAAACACAATGTTTAATTGCAAGGAAATGTATGGACATGAATTTTGGACTTTTATAAGCAAAGTAAGATTTGCTTTTCAGAGAATGCTTTTATTTCCATCATGAAAGTATTATTGGGGCTACTGCAGAATATGTTGGAATAATCAGATATGTATTTTCATAAACTGTTTCCTCAGTGCTTTAAAATCAGGAAATTGGTTCCTTTTCTTTCTCTTTATCCTCTGTACTTTTTTGGGTAGGCTAAACGTATTTATGATTTCAGTGTTATCAAGCTGTTTGTCAAAAACATACTTGTAGCATAGTTATGAGTACTGTGGTATGACTTTCATTTTTATATTGTTAACTACTGCTATGTTGCTTACTTGTCATTTCTCTTGCACTTAATTATTCTGGAAATTGCTCTATATTAGTAAGTGTAATATTTACTGTTTAGTGTCTATGGCACCAAAAGTACCCTCAGCACCATGCTGCTCACTGCTTGTAAACTGCAAACTTTCTTTAATGCAACCGTTTATCTGCAGCCGTTCTGGTTAGGCCTGTGCTTGTTGAACCACACGTACATTTACACTTTAATCTGTATGAGTTATGGTTCTGAAATCAATCGTAGTTAGGTGCTCCTTTATGTTTCAAAATATTAGTATGTGAAACATATCCACGCTCTATTTATTGCTGGGGATGGTATTATCCCACTTGATTATTTACTAGGGGTTGAAATCACTTCCTATCTTTGCTTGCTTAAAGTTTACTTGACTTAAAGTTGTATCAAACTTTAACCACAAAAGCTAAAAATGTTCAGAATAGAAACTGCTGTCCAGGGCATGTAAATAAGAACGTACCAGCGTTGCCTTCACCTGGGAGAGCATTGAGGACTGAGACTCAGGTGCGAGGCTTCCTCAGGGCAGTTTTAGGCTGGCTGCCTGCGCTCAGTGCCGTTTCAGTGACCCTTGCTAACGCTGACCACTGCTGGAAGGAGAATCTTCGTGTCTGCTGTTTCCTTGGAAGTCAACTGCAGTTGACTAAGGTTATAGAAGGGAAATGACAAGTGTAGTAAAATTGAAATACACATTACCCTTTAATGTCGGAACAAAAGATATTTTAATGATTCTTAATTTCAGCTAACCTTATTATTTAGGCTGGAAAGAATATCTTAGGCTGAACAGTCTTTCTGATTAATTCAATATTTAAACTAGGAAAAAAAAAATGATTACATTCAGAGTGGGTTATAACTGAATTTGTCCAAGCAGGTCACCTGGCCCTTAACCTGTCTAGATCATCTGCCCCATCCCTCTGAGTAAAATTGGAAAGTCTCAGTCATCAAACACAAATTTCCAGTTGTCCAAGAAAGATCCTCTGACACTGTATTTAAAATGCTACTTATCTACAGATGACAAGAACAAGGACAGTCTGGCTTTCATAAATGGTATGGTACAAGGTACAATTATCTAGAAAGAAGAGGGTTTGTCTTGTATCCAAATTTGTGAACTGTGCTTACTGGTTGATTGGGAAATGAAGAAGCAGAATGATTGTTGCTTTATTTTTGGCCTAGTTCCATTAACAAGTATTTGTTATGGAACCAATAAAATTGGCACTTTATCCACAGAAAACCCCGCATAAGAGGAAAAAATATGTGAAGTAAAGACTTGCGAAGTTTTCCCTAATATTTTAGGGGAGTTGAGACAATTACTTGATATGGATTGTAAATCTATTATACTGTCCTTTTTTCTGTAATGTGCAAACTGAGAAAAATGGGTAAATCCCCACAGGCAGATTAATTGCTGCTTCCAAGTCCTCTACCAGAAAATCCACGATCTCATCAAGATACTTTAGATGGACTATTGATTTCTCTCTCTAAACACTTCAAATCATTCACCTGTAAATCAGAAAAATGACTTTCTTAGAAGTTTTATTTCTTGAATCAAAATGAGAATTCCTCTAATGTTTAAGACGTTGATTATGTTTTTCTTTAGCAAACTAAGAGTCCTTGTCTCTGTTAAATCAGAAGTCTAGCATTAATTTATCTTTCAATAAAGGAAACTAAAATGTACTGCAGATGCTTAAGGTGATTTTTCAGCCAAGACACTAAAATTCAGATGTGCTTTTTAATAAAATGATGCACTGAAATGTTGAAATAGTGCACTATTAAAGAGATCGTGTTAAGTTTTATTTTGGACTTTTAGCTGCTTTAAGTTCTAAAGTAAAAATACTATAGTAAACTCTGGGTCTGTAAATTCCTGTTGATTTAGAAAAGACAACAGAAAATATCTAACTCTGCATTAACACAATATTTTCTACTCTTGGTGACTTGAGATCAGTAAGGACTGTGGTTACTAGAGCCACTTGTGTATGTACAGAAATGTTGCAGACTTCAGAATTGTGTAGAAAAAAAAGTGAAATGCTTTAAAGTATCAAACCAGAAAAGTCTGCCCAAAACTTTGATCTTGAAAATATTTTTTCCATTTCATTTCTCATATTAGTCTCTCCAAGACCAATACTTTTGCTAAGCCAAGCAGAAATTCAATTTTTGCAACAGAAAAAAAAATCCCAACTCTTTAAGGTGTTTGAACAGAAAATACCAGATATTTCCTCATTTTTTGTGTAGATTTTTTTTTGGGGGGTTTTGTTTTCTTTTGTGTTCAGAGTGAGTGGATTTTCTGCCAGGTTGAGAATCTTGTCTTGGTTGAGAGATTTGAATTTGAGCTTCCCTTATGTAAAACCACAGGGCAGATTATTTTTCAGATCCCAGACACGTAGCCAATTTCAACTTTCAAGCAGTCATAAGATGCAGAGCAATTATCTTGATTTCAGCGGTGTCTTCAGCACTCCAGGACATCCATCAGGGCAGCCAATCACATGGAGGAAGTAATTCAAAGGTAGGTGTTTCTGAAGAAGGGACCCAGACTATTTTCAGATTAAAGCATGGAAATTGAAGCTTCTTTCATCTCTATCTGAAAAGCTTTCCTGTTTAAAAACCCTTTGGCTTATATATGAAAGTAAATCCTATGCTTTTATATATATTTCAGTGATACTGTTAAAGGGCAACATTTTTGTAAAAACCAAATAACCTATGATTATCTTCTGTGTAAAAAACACGAGAGAGCAGAAAAGCAACAATGGGTATAAAGTAACTGCAGTTGCTTAACTTTATTCTTCCTCCTTCAAACCTGTGCTTTGATGGGAGAAGCAGAGTAATACACAGGTACAGTGTGGTGTGAAAAACAGCCAAAAGGTTCAGGAATCCATGTATAATTCAAGTCCTTAAATAGCTGAGGAAGGGAGTTTTTCCTCTGTGCACGGTTGTCCCACCACCAAGGGCAATGTTCTACAACCTGTGAGTGGAGAGGTGACTGTCACCTTTGTGTTAACGTTGAGAAAAGATGCTGTCTAGCCACTGGTTTACTTTCAAGGCTATTGAATGCTAGGTAGGTGCTGTTGATTTTAATATATCTTTTTAAAAGACATTGATAAATGTGCAGTTCTATAGTGTTTCAAGCACAAAATTAAGATTTGGTCAGATTTTTGGTCAAAACTTACTGACCTTTAAGATATTCTTTGTATGTTTTGATTCATAACATGATTTTGTACACAGAATTGGAATGTTTTGTGAACTTTCCATGTAAACTTTCCATTAACTAGTTCATTTAAACAAAAAAAAATGCAAAAGATGGGACTGGAATTGACCTTTTCCATTATTGATTCGTAAAGCTTAAAAAAAAAAGTTGTGTTTAAAAAGAAAAGAACTTCATTAGAATAAAAGTAGAGGGAAATTGGGTTTTAGTAGTTCATTATTTAGCTACTGGTCTATCAGAGACAGCCAGGTGTCCCATTTAAGCACTACTATTTAGTTATCAGGAATCAAAATAACGGCAGAGATAGATGGCTTAGGATGGCTCCCAATAGAGAGCAGGAAAGGAGAGAGCTCTCAGTAGGGAGGCATCTGAAGGGTTATGTTGTCCACAGGCCTAACACACTGCGATCCTTTCCTGCATTGCTGGGCAATTGCATGTATTACCTATTGTCTTTCTTACCTAAGGAAGTAGGATATTTTCTGTAGAATTCTGATGATAAAGCAATCTTTATTATTAGCTGTCTTGATCTTCCTTCTGTCCCTGCCTAGGACAACTTTTTGGAAAATTAACTGTGTGGAAACACAATCTTTGTTTTCAGTTTGCTGGAATACCAGATTCTATTGCTGGAAATTTAGTATTATTTGCCTAAAGGTCTGTGGGAATATGTTGCTCCTCAGTTCTACCAATGATAGAAAGTTTTTATTTAGGTATTTGTGTCACTACCTGTGTTAACAACGGGATATGATCTTATAATGTTGTACCTAGTAATCTGAGATAAAGTCAGCTGGAGTGAATTACAAGTTATTTTCAAAACAGGCCAAAGTGTAGCTATAGAAAAAGTGATATTTAAAGTACTTGTCAAGAAATAATGGTATACATGGTTTGAATTTATCCCAGGCATTCACGTCTTGATACTGAATTGCCTCTGAAGGATGGACAGGGCAGACACAGATAGAATTACTGCTCTTGTCATTCTAAGGATCCCACTCCTGAATGGCTGGGAAATTACTTATTAAGTAGAATTAAAATATGAAAACAAAACAAAAAAACAACCTTTAAAGATGTATACTTACATCTTTAAGCTATATGCTGTGTGGTTCAGTTCAGATCCCTTGTGATTTTTTAGGTCCTTAAAGCTCTATGAAGAGCTACTTAACATAATTAAATTATGTAAAGTATGCAAATTTCTGAGACATGCTATGTATAAGTGACAGTAGCAGAGCCCTTAGGCAGATTTTCAATATTTAAACCCTGTAGGGCACCTTTTAACAGTTTCCTTATTATCTATGTTAATTGGTAAGCAAAGCTAATTACAACTATGAATTTACTTTTTTTAATTGGTTTCCCATTTCTGTCACTCTTAGAAATGTCATGTACTTAATGGATTTCAAATAACATGATTGGACAGATAGAGGCATGGAATTCACTAAAGCTGGAGTGGTGTAGGATAAATAGAAACCTCAAGCCACCAATATAGCTATTACTATAAAGCATGAAGTTGCCTTCTGAACCAGTTGGGAGCCAGTACCAGACTGACAGTAATGAGACAATTACCATAGAAGTGGGATCATTAACATGCTGTCTCCTGAGTTTTGATGATTTTCAACAGACTAATAATAAGGTCTGATAGATAGTGCCCTTCTGGCTGCCTTTGGGAAATGATCACTTTTTGTTAAATTAACTATTAGTACATTACTGTGTTAAGTGTAAACATGGCTATTGTAAAGCTTTTGTTACTTTGGTTGGGGAAGAAATTTCAGTATTGCATCCTGCTTTTAGATGTAATCAATGATAGGCATTAAAAATATCAATGAGCATATTAAAAGAAACCTCTTAAACAAAATATCTTCATTAAAAGATAAGACAAATGAAACTCCCCAAATTGCCCTCAAATCATTATGAATTAAAAGGGAATTCCGGCAAAGTAATCCAGAAATTAAGAGCCTTTCGAGAAATCAAAGAAATGTTATCAAGAGCTAATTCAGATCTTAAGCAATATCTACACTTGAATACTGGGGAAAATTAAAGGGAATATGATGAGACATCAGCGTCAACTCCAATGTAATCTTGCCAGAAAACAAAATACTTGTTTTCTGTTAGCCTTAGTTTGCAATACTGGGAGCAAAATGTAGAGCTTACCCTCATGTGAAGTTCATGAACAGCCAAGGACTTGCAATGCCAGGTCCTCTGGAGCCTGCACAGATGGGGATTCTTTTATATGTGCCAGCCAGAAAGCCCTCAGAAATAAAAGAAAATTGCTTTGTACTTATTGCATGCAGTAGTATCAGCACAGGGAGATAGTGAATTGTAAATTCACATCCCAAGGTAACATGTCCTAATTTTCCCAAGCCCTAAGGCCACTTTACTCCTGAATAGGAGCACCCACAACAAGATTTAAATGCGTTTATTCTTTATCAGGTTTCTAATTGTCCTGCTGTTGAATAGCTTTAAACCTTTCTGGATGCTCTGGGGAATAAGCGGCTCAATCAAGTCGATTGCAGATGTTCTAGGATTTGGGGAAGGGCTTTCACACTGATGTTTGGCAAACTCTACCTTGAAAAGTATATTTTGAAGTAATCTGTCCAATTTTGGGTAGCAAGCAGCTGTACTTCATTAAACAA
Source organism: Tinamus guttatus (assembly GCF_059628265.1). Lineage (NCBI taxonomy): Eukaryota > Metazoa > Chordata > Aves > Tinamiformes > Tinamidae > Tinamus > Tinamus guttatus. The sequence goes on from NW_028288538.1 coordinate 14,697,415, forward strand.
GTGAAAGGTAGTTCTCAGTGTGCACAGGGTAGAACCAAAATTCAATGTGGTCTGTAACCTTCAGTCTGCGCTCTTTCTTTTGTCTTCTAGCCCTTCTGTTTGTTTTGCTTCATTATGTTTTGTTTTGTTTTTCAGGTGGGAAGTAACATGGACAGAAGGGCTTACCTGGAGCAATCACCACAGGGAATGTCACTTAGGGCTGAAAACTGAGCAAAGGGGTTTGGTTATTAACCGGTTCATACTCTGCTTCTGGTCAGGGAGACTAAGATTCTGTGAACTCTTTTGATCACTTAGAATAATTTGCAGGGAATCAGCTGTTCAGTGCTGGAGTGTGGTCAGGTATTCCATGGAGCTGATTAAAACATTGCTTGCAGGTGTGCTAGAGCAATACGGTAGCCATGGCAGGTGACAGCACCTGTATCATCTGTGATCATCTGCTTGCTTGACCTGTTATGTGGTACAGACAGAGATTTAAGTGAAAAGAAAGTTGTGGAGGGTTTTTGTTTGTTTTGCTTTGCTACAGTGAAATAATTAAAATAAAAAAAAAATGAGGGGATATAATCTTTAGGAACCTTTTCCATCAAGGCACCCTCTTTGACTTCTTCTCCAAGCAACTATATTACACAAAGAGGAGCTGAAAAACGAGAGAGGACCTGGGAAAAATATTTAAGCCTGGTTTCCGTGTTGAGGATTTTTGCTATGACCATAACAATATTATAGTGGATGCATTACTATTAGGTAATTATTTGTAGGTACTATGCTCTGTACAGAAGTAATTTTACTCCAAGTTAATTATGTGCTGCAACGGCACCCACTCGCCTGTGGTTGTACTACCTAAGCTATGCTGGTATATAGTGAGATGATGCTCTTGTTTTTAACAGAGGCAGATCTAGGCTTTTGTAGGCTCCTGGTTAACATCATTCCCTCATGCTGTAATTTCCTGGGTCAGAAAGGTGCCTCTGAGCGTGTTCCAGGTGCAGTACGGACCGCGCAGTGCTGGCTGTGATTGCCAGGGCAGCAGCGCAGGGCAGTTTTCAGGGGGCTCCTCGTGGTCTCTGTCCCATTTCTGGTGCGGAGGCAGCTGCAGCGCGAGGCCCCGCGGTGCTGCTCCGCCGGCGCAGGCCGCAGGAGCGGCGGTGCCCGCGCCCGGCCGCGCCGCTCCCGCCCTGCAGCGCTGCCCCGGGGCCGGCGCGGCGCGGGCAGCTCCCGCGCGCCCTCGCATCGCACAAAGGGCCGCGCAGGTCACCGCGTCCCGGGGCCGGGCGCCGCCGCTGCCGCCTCCCCCGGCCTTGCCCGAGCCGCTCCCCGCACGGGGGCCGGCGGCCGCGGACCCTCTCGCGCTGCCTCCACCCGCCATTGGCCGTAAACAACCCTCCCCCCTTCCCTTCCCTGCGCTGCCTCCCCTCCCGCCCACCTCCCCGGAGAGCCGCGGCGGCGGCGAGAGCAGCGCTCGCCTCCCTCCGCGCGGCCGGGCCGGCCCCCGGCCGAGGCGGCTCCGCGGAGCCCGCGGCGGGGGGACGCGGCGGAGGCTGCGCGCGGGCGATGGGCGGCAGCCTCCGCGCCGGCGGCTCTCGGGTGGCCGCGGCGGCGCGGGCAGCTCCTCCCCCGCGAGCCGCCCTGCGCCGCGCAGCGCCCGCCGGGCGCGGGGGGCAGCCGGAGGCGGCGCCGTGAGGGGCCCGGCGGACGATGCCGCTGGTCGGCGGCGCGGCGCGGGGCCCCGGCGGGGCGCGCTCCCTCAGCCCCGCCGCGCTCTCCCGCAGCCTGTCCCGCCTGCGGCAGCACCGCGCCCGCTCGCGGGCCATGCTGGCGCTGGGGGTCACGCAGATGGTGCTCGGCTGCCTCATCGTGGCCGTCAGCTTCGCCGCGCTGGCGCTCACCACCTCGGCCCGCGTGCGGCACTCCTGCCCCTTCTGGGCCGGCTTCTCGGTAAGTGCGCGGGCGCCGCGGCGCAGCCGTTAGCGGGTCCCAGCGGCCGGCGCGGCGCAGCCGTTAGCGGGTCCCAGCGGCCGGCGCGGCGCAGCCGTTAGCGGGTCTCTGCCGGGGGCAGCGGGGAGGGGGCAGCGGAGCCGTGGTCGCAGCCGGGCAGCAGCTCTCCCTGCAGAGGCGGCCGGCGGTGCTGGTGGCCGTTGGGGTAAGCCATGAGTTGTGGCGTTCTCAGGCGCACCTAGCGCGCGGAGCGCACCCACGAGCGTGGCAGTGCGTTGCGGGTACTCAGCCTAGCCCGGGGTTCCCCTCCGTGCCGGCTCTGCGAGTTCACCTTGACACAGAGTGTTCCTCAAGGTCTTGGCTCAGGGCCGTGCTTGGAGGCAAGCACAACCACTAGTTACGTGGTGCTGGAGGTGATAAAATGAGCGCAGCGGGAGCAGATCTTAACAACCTGTGTGCGCAGCACGTGAAGGCTCTGTGGGCACGAGCACGCTGGGCCACAAAGGCCCGTGGCTCCACAAAGGGGATGCTGGCACGAGAGCCATGGCATGGACAGACCCTGGGGGACAGGGAGAGCCTTCTGGTCCTGTGGGGGAGAGAAGTTTGATTGTCCTCAGCTTGGGGACAAGTAGGTGAGGTGGCCAACCTGGCCTCTGTTGTGTTGCCTTCTTGTCAGTTGTCAGCCTTGTCTATGTTGTGTTCTGCTCACGTAAGTAAAAAGAAGTAAAAAGTCAAAGTTGATGCTCCTTTTTTTTTAAGTGGCCTCAATCCATGCTGATTGTTGGCATGTGTGTACAATATGCACGTGGTTATGTTAATGTGATATTGGTTTATGGAAGTTTCTGTCATAACCGGCAAAATGGGACCAACCAGTCAGTCAGAGAGAAGCAGGGGGCACTAAGACTGGAGGAACTATTGGTGAAGGTCTGCTCTTTCATCTAGCAGGTTATCTGGTTTCAGGTATGTCTTTTCAGATCTTCTAATGGATCAGAGTTTTTATCTTTAAAAATGCTTCTTAAAAGCTAAAACTGTTAGATAAATAGCTTGTATTATTCTTTTCCAAACAATTGATAGAAATGGCATATTTTCAGAAATAACTGTTTAATACACTCATGTGCAATATGTATGTTTTTGAGTCTTTTGGTTCAGAAGAGTAGTTTAGATTAACTGTTTAAATGCCTTTTTATTTTTTAATTAATTCTCTAGGATCATCTGATATCTTGAGAAGAAATATAATTTTACACTAGGAACCCTGATATTTTAATTTTGTATTCTTTTGAGTTTGAGCCTCTACAAACCAAAATGCAGTTATTCTTATGACAAGGTGTGAATTTTAAATGAAGTGTCTGACTACTTATGTATTAATGCATTATTAAGACAAGACAGTGGAGGCAGATTTGGTTTGTTATCTTGCCAGACCAAGGAGGAATGCACACAAGTGATTGTGTGTTAAAGCAGGTGTAACTCTTCCAATATTTTTTTTTCTCTCCTGCTCCCGTAGTTTTTGTAAAAAGAGACTTTTTGGGAGATTGTCAATATGCTGTAAGACTATTTCTTCCATTTTTCTTTTTCTGTTTAGGATGCCTTCTCCTCTTGTCTGTAACCCATGGAATAGTATGTTTTCCTGTTTGATTTCATGATTGTTATTTGCCCAGCATGAAATAATGGGGCCTTGATTCATATGCCTTGAATGAATTAGCAGAAGACAGAAAATGTAAAGGAAACTATTGCAAGGCTGTTAACTAGAAAGTTTTATCGCCCTCTATTATCAGAATGAGATGGATATACTTTGTTTCCTACATTAATGTTGCATTTCTATTAAATAATTCCATTGTATAGAATGAGATATCTAGCAGTGAATGAGAACAAGCAGACTTTCTTCCCAGTCACCTTATCTCTCTGTGTTAAGAAACAAGGTAATAATAGAGCAGTTTTGCCGTACTGTGAACTCCGAAGAACTTTCTGAGGTTAGATTAGCCATGTGCACAGCCCTGCCTAAAAGTCCTCAGAAGTATTTAAAATGATTTCAGCAGAAATTAGGTATATCATGAGAACCAAAATCTTTTCGTGTGAGAGTGGAACATATTTCAGCTTGTCTCTGGAAAGCACCATTAGAGAAATAACCAAGTGAAAGTGAGGTAAGTGAGGCAGGAGAATAAAAAAGAAATAAGTTGTGTACCATTTCACTTTTTGTTGGTACTGAATTGGACACGAGTATTCACTCCCTTTAAATTACTTTATTTTGCTATTGGAACTAAAGTAAATAATTGAGTTGCTTGATAGTCAAGTACCAAGTTGGAATCTTTTCTTTGGTGGTACATTGTCGCTTTTAGTTTTTTCTTCTTTAGAAATGTCCTAAAATTGAATGTCCTCGGCATTGATGCATTAGTAGCTTTGAGCAGTGTTGTTTTGTTTTTCCCTCCCCCAACGCCCTGTCAGTATAAATGAAGACTGAAGAAAAAATGTATCTTTTAGTAGGCTTTTAAATGCTTCTGAAAATAATGTCCCAATATTTGTGGAATTCCAATTTATAACAGAAAGCAAAGGGCTACAAAATACACTCCTCGCAGAAAACTTTATGATCCAATGAAAAGAAAGGTTCTGGTATCTTGCTTTTGTTTTGGAAGCAAAGCAAACCTCTGTGCTAGGGTTTATCTAAAGAACAAGATACCATATTTTCCATAAAGCTTCGGAGAATTCAGAGCTCATTCCAGCACCATCCATAAATTAACCTATTTTGCTACATCTCATCTGTCATAAAAGTCATATCAGAAAGAGAAAAAGATATTTACTTTAATATATTTTTGAAGATGTTTTGAAGAAATTAAGGAGAATCAAGCTTGCATGGAGTACAAAGGAATTTTGAGGGTGGATGGGCAGGCACTGTTGGTCCTCTGCGCAGGTAAAAGTTATTGGTAAGATTTTACAAGCAGTGTCTGGTGAAATGTGCAGGCGAACATCAAGATATCAGAAATGGTGTTTTCCATACTTATTTTCTGTCTTTGGAAGGTAATAGAAGACTGAGCCTCATTAATTCTCTCAGCAGGGAGAAAGTGAATACCTTTGAATGGGAAGTGTATGTTCTTAGGTGTCTTAACTCTTTTAAGAACATAAAGAACTCCATTTTCAGCCTCGTTTTGATCAAAATAATGGCCCTCAAAATCAGGCTATTCTGGCAGATTTTTCCCCTAAATCTAAGCTGTGACAAAAGCTCTCAGTATGCCAAGGAAAAGAAGGTATCAGGAGGAGTCAGCATGGATTCACCAAGGGAAAGTCATGTTTGACAAACCCGATAGCCTTCTGCGATGAGGTGACTGGCCAGATGGATGATGGGAGAGCTGTGGATGTTGTCAACCTTGACTTCAGCAAGGCTTTCAACACCATCTCTCACAACATCCTCCTAGGGAAGCTCAGGAAGTGTGGAATGGAGGAGTGGACAGTGAGGTGGATTGAGGACTGGCTCAATGACCAAGCCCAAAGGGTGGTGATAAATGGGACCGAGTCCATTTGGAGGCCTGTGGCCAGTGGTGTCCCACAAGGGTCAGTGTTGGGCCTGGTGCTGTTCACCTTGTTCCTCAATGACTTGGACAAGGGCACAGAGCTCACATGGTGAATTACAAATTATCATATATATCTATGATATATATATATATATATATACACACACACATACATATATAAAATGTTTTTTGAAAATGTTTTATTTTGTATACAAGTGTTTGGCTGCAAGACCACCTAGAATGTAACCTCTCGTTTTCATTAAGTGTTGTCTTATTTATGGCTCTTTTCAGCCCTATCCCATGCTCAAACAGATAAGGTGTGTTGCTTTAGACATAGCTTTGATATAGTACATCTTGGCACAGAGGCTTTTTGTGTTCTTTAGAAAGAGAATTGTCAGAGTGAATTCAGGAAGTGATGAAACAAAACCATGGTTTACTTACCTTCATTATTAAGTGAGAATCTTAGTGGAGAGCCTTTTCTATATTTTTCAATGATGTTTTATAGAACATATTTCAATCTCTCAGGTGATTCATTATTAGGAAGGAATTGATTTTCAAAAACTTCTAATAGTCTGTGACCTTGGCTGTTCTTCACATGCAGTAGATTGTTTTGTTCAGGAAGGATACTGCATTCTTGCTACCTGCAGTGGGATTTCCAGATGAATATACTTGTATGCAACATGCTAAGAAACTTGTGCTTACTCTGGTTCTTTGAGTATTTTTAAAATCTGTGTCCCGTAGCTAGCCCACCTTCCCTGGTTTCCTGACTCTCCACAACATGGGTTGCACTAATTCACTGACTCCTTCTGCATGATTCTCTTTCCCTTTGCTAGTTCATCAGGCCTTTGAAATATGAGCAAGCTGTGAATAATGCCAGCTACCTGGAATTCTCTCTCTTAGGGAAGCAGGATGGAGACTAGGTGCAGGTGTATTCCTGGTGCACATTGTTAGTAGAAGTAGAAGTTTACATTTGCTAGTAGTTTTAGTAATTAGTAAAAGCCATACACGTTCATAAAACTCAGAAAGATAACAGCATGTTTTGATGTGTACAACATGGCAATATCCTACAGACTGGTAAAGAAATAGCCAAAGCAAGACTGGGTTAAAAATCTATTTTCTGTGAATGCATTATAGAATCTATAGTTCTGTGAACTATAAACAGACAAACAAAAAAAAAGACTCCTGTAACCTCATGGTCAATCTTTGGCCGACCTTAAGATTTCCTGTCTTTGATGTGCCAAGAAATAATGGCTTCATGGAAGCCAGAATGATTTATTTCAGGAGGCAAATCTGATTAAATGGAAAACAAGCATGAATTTAAGTATTTGTTTATAGGTAGATATAATTAGAACTGTATTTTATAGTCCCCAAATAGTTTATTTCTGTGCACCTAGTGTGTCAAGAATAAAATCAGATTGGATCATGCCAAGTTTAATGCTGTAGTGAAATGCAGTAATGGGCTGTAGTCTTAATTTACATAGACAATTTTATTTAGGAATTTGAGTCAGAATTTTAAGTTATATTTCTGTACTTAAGAAAGTTACATTTCCGTACTTTTCTGTTATCCTACTTCAGTATGTTAACCATGTAACTTGAAGGAAGTTAGGGTATAGAAGGAAATTTGATAATTCCTTTTTCTTCCTTATACATGTTTTAGAGATCAGATATTTCAGGGAAAGATAATTTCAACAGTTACTGATACAGTCATTCTCTAGAGTTTAAGAAGATAGATAGGAGCAATGTAAGTATGTTTTTTGTTGAAGTGAATTTTGGATTCAAAAAAAAGTGTTGAATATGGTGTGGCAACTGTTTCAGTCAGTTAGCCACTAGGTTCAATATTCAAGCAGGTTGTCAGCTGATAAAAGCAGGTGGAAACCCTGCTGCAGGGAGGCCTGGAGTGGAAGCCACAGTTCACAGAGTTAGAAAGTCAGTATTTGTTTTCCTCATAAAATTTAAGAACAGCCAGAGATGGGTTCTGTGTTTGTGTTATACTGACTCCAGCTTTACAGACAGTTTTATAGGACAAAGCAAAGCAGACAAATGTGATGTTTTGACTAACAGCCTATCCCATAAAAACAGTGAAGGTGAAGAGGATCTAAAAAGCTTGTATTTAAAATAATATCCTGCTTCATGAAGTATAATATTTCCTGAAAGTAGAAAATTCAGAAGTCACGATAATTATATTTTAGATGTCCCCAAAAAGCCTGTGGAATAACAATAATGCGTAATGCTTATATTAATCAGTCGACTCTCATGGAAGTGAGAAGTTTGATCATAAAAACGTATATAGTGATGTTTTGGGTGAAGAAGAAATAACAGTTTTTCAAGATCAGTTGAAGATGATGGAAAGTGCATTTCTAATTTTACAAACATTTGCAAATAGGTTGAGGAATAAAGGCTTGCATGTTAGAAAAGGCGGGGTGGATTGCATGGAAGAAAAGATACATGCAGCTATTTCAGAAAATAAAGTTATAATTGGGCAAAATCTTCTAGTCTACTGAATTTCTCAGAAGTTGATTCTGATAATTTCAGTGAAGGGAAGCATAGTGTATTTTTAGTGTAAGAAGTCAGTGTATTTCTGTCTGTTAAAGAAAGCATATATCACTTAACTGGGAGAAATTCTGGCTCCCCCAACTGCCATTTGAAATACCTCAGGAGTGGGAAGATGAGGATAAGCAAATAGTGTGTTCTCAGACAGGATTCACACCTCCTCAATTCCCAAAGTACTTTCTTAAAAAATGTGCTATCTGTTCCTTCTGTATTTCAACATCTGACAAGTGATGATCTGTTATGTTAGTAAGCTCTAAATATGCCATACCATTGGATAACAAGGTTGTATAAATGTGCTGAGAGAACTGTAATAAGTGTAATGGTGATGATTTCTTGCTCTCCTCTGTCTGTGATTTGAGAATTTTTTTCTAGCCAAGCCCATCTGTATCTTTTAAAAATAACCATAGCCCATTACAGTGACAGTGAGTTTAATTGTTTCAGTGACCCAGTGACCTGTAGGAAGACTTTAGGGAATATATTAACAGATAATGCACTGAATATTATTATTAAATCCAAAGATTATAATGCTAGCATTAGTAGACGTATAGTTTCTCAGGTTGTAATCCCATTGGATTATAAATATATGGAAGTAACCCTCTTAAAATTTAAAATAAACATGTTCTGTGTGGTCCTTAACTTTTTTCTTTCCTGTGGAGCTTCCTAGAAAATTATGTTGGAACAGATTAGAAGAAGCTATGTAGGCTAGTGACAGCTGATCTTTCAAGGCTAGACAACTTGTAGTATTTTTTTTTGCTCAAATTGAAGGTTGTATGTGCTGGAAAAGTCTTAGTGGAAGGTGGGAAATGCTTGCTGTCAAGGAGGTCAGGGCACCACCTTTTTGGCAGTAACTTCCCTGTATATCAAGATAACAGTCCCCAAGCTCTGCTGGGTCTGCTCTCATCCTGTGTCTCATCCTTTTGTCTTTCAAAAATGATCTTTGGTATCTTGCAGGTGGTTGTTGACTTTGGATATAGTCTGTTATTCTCCCTCACACAAAGTCAAACTAGGATTAGTGTGTTCTGATGTATGTATGTATTGACACATACTTGTATGGTTTTGATGGATAGTCGGTTTCGGTTGTTAGTGATGCCTGTCGAAAGTTTTTTCTTGTTGCTTACTTTTCTTACTCTTTTCTTACTCTTTTACCACTTCATCGCCTCGCAACAACCTTCTGTACGTTTGAAGGCAGCTACTGAGTGTTTCCTCTCTGAGGAAATTAAATGCTTGCAGCCATTTCATCAAGTTTTTTAGACCTCTGATCTATCCATTGCTTTCATTCATTTTTTCATCATTTCATGCCTTTATTGAAGATATTGACCAAAGAAGAGTCTCTGCAGAATCCTTTATTACAAATTCCTGACTATTTAATGATGAGTAATGGTTAAATGTATTTTGTTTAAAGTTTTCTAACCATTTGTGCATTTAAGAAAATCTATTAAATTTATGACTGTCTTAACAATGATCCTTAAGTGATGATATGGAGATGGCAAGGATCATCACAGCCCAAGTATGTGCTGGCAGTGTGTCATAACAAGAGGGATGTGATTTTTTTTTTTTTTTTTTTTTTAAAGACACCAAATTTGTTTTCTACCTATAAAATTCTCTCCTCTTACATCAACAAACAGATAAAAAGCTGACTTTTGATAAAGGAAAAAATTAAGTCACATTCAGAGGAAAAAATACTATAGAAAAAAATGCTTGTAACTACCAAGACATTTGGCAAGCTCTTCTCCAGGTTTTAAATATATGTCTCTAAATAGCATAGCAGTGTTACCTGGACACCTGGTTTTAGGTTGTAAGGACTCTGTGCAGGCTTAAGATGTTGCAGTTTAGTCAGTGTGCTTAATGATGAAAGACTTGAGAAATGCCTGGTAACTTAATTTCATAGAAACTGCCAAAAGTTAATGAGAAAATTTTAAAGCAATTGTAGAATATCTAATAAATTATTTTCATAGCACCTTGTCTTAAATACCTAGAAAATTATCATTTTTCAAATTTGCTGATAGCTTTTTTTCCCAAGTTTCTTCCCTCAGTTGAAATGCAGAAGCAGAATGTGCTTCTGATATTTAAGGCATGTATTTGAAAAACAATTCAGTGAATTCACACATCAAAACAGAGGATAAAAGTGGATGGAGATAGCACTAAACATCTTATCTACATTATCTATATTACGTTATAGTAAAAATAATCTGAAGTAAATGAAAAGAGCAAGTAAAAGTTACATGGGCTCTGAACAGCACCAAAACAGTTTTTTCTGTTTGTTTATCATTTGATCATGGACACACATGGTAATAGTCATAAACCCACACTTCATAGGCTCAGTTGATGAGATTTGAGTTTTACTGATTAAATAAAAAAAGCATTATTATATCAGTGTTATATATAAATACTTTTTTTTTTTTTTTTTTTTTTTTTTAATCTTAAGACCACTGGCCTGCGTGAATTAACCTGATGGTGTATGACTTGTCTACACAGCAGCAGCAGCTTAGCAATCAACTAGGGCTGGTACCAAAGATCCATGGTGACTTTCGTCATTTTTAAATGCCAACTGGTCCTTTAACAGCCTTTCTGTATTCAGAGATTCGTTGATAATTGTGTTTTTGTTTTCAACCTTTAGAGAGCATTTTAGCATAAAAGTGATTAGTAAAGAATTTGGAAATCAAGAGGTCTTGAGCTCTTAGATACTGAGGCAGGATTTAAGAATGACCTGTAAATAACTGATCTTTCTTTGGTTTATCAAGCTTCTTAGACCATTCTCCCAGCATGTCTCCCAGGTTTTTGTTATGCCTGAATGGTTGACTCAGGGTACCTCTACAGAACTGTTTTACCTCAGCTGTGCGTTTCTGAAATTAATTATGCAGCTATCCCTATAGTATGTGTTTTGGTTCACCTCGCGGAGCTCTCTGAAGACATGAACTGGATTCCTTTTGGATGCTCTTGCAGAATATCCAGCGTACTCTAGTTGCAAATAGGCATTCAGTCCATGGGACCAGACTGGAGCGAGCTCAAAATTTAAACAAACAAAAACCCAACAAACATTTCTCCTCTGCAATGTGAAGAGAGGTGCCTGTTAACTCTGCATACCTACTTCTCTTGGCCTACGTTGCTTGTCAGGGGAGGCATTGCCTAAAATGCTGGCTAGTAGAGGAATCATGGTGATTCTCTGCAATATCCCACAGGGCACTTCCTGCTGGACTGAATTTAGCTAGTAACTATCCTTATGAATGTGGTGGTCTAGTGATGTGTGCATAACCCCTACGGTAATCTCATGTAGTAGTTCTTAGTTGGATAAGCTCTTAGGTGATAGACAGTAATTCAGATATTGTTTGTGCTGCTTCATGGTCTTCTGTGCATTTCCACAGATCCTGTTACTTGAGTGACTCCAGTTTATATCAGTAGTCTTTCTGTGTTCGGATCCTGCATTCCTACCATGGGGTGTTAATAGTATTAAATACCTGGTCATAATGATCCTTTTTTGAAAAAGCCATAAAGGTATTCCTAGAGAGGCTACAAAGCTTTTCATCAGTAAGCTTCCCCATTAGCTAAATGACTGGTATTTTCCTCTTTGTGTTGCCAGAGTGAGCCTTTCATGTCCCTTTTTAGTTTTAGCCAATTTTATCTTTCTAGTTCAGTCCTTACATGATTTCCTGACTGCCCTCTAGTAATTCTACTGTCTGCAGTTCATTAGAGCTGCCCTCAGTAGTAGGTATACCAGCTGTCATTGAATTGACTTTTTAATAGCATGTGGGATGTTTTGTGTTTGTTCATCTGCCAGTTAAGAATACTTGCACGTGTTTCCTGGTTATATTTTCTCTCTTATTGTTCCTTTGAGGAATTGTTACAGAAGTATTTAGAGAAAAGCACACTTTTGTGTGTGTAGAACACTGTTCAGCACCTTTATAAATTGGAAGCTGGCCCTGTGCAACTTGGGTTGTGTCTGACTCAACCTACAGCTGAAAATGTCAGAACTTTAAACAATTTTCCAGTCAAAAGTCTTGTTTGGATGTTAAAGGTGCTTGGTGCTCATAAGAGAGATTGCATTCTTTTTCTGTTAGATGACAAGTATTCCAAAGATGTGTGTATATGTGTAAGTATATATAAATATATATATACATACATGTGTGTGTGTATATTTTTAGATATGGAAAAAATTTCAGATATGGAAAAATAAAGATTGGAATTTTCAAACTAGCTGAGCAAAATTATGTGATTTCCTTTTAATATTGAAACTTATTTTCTTATTATCTGATTTAAAAATCCTAGACTAAGAGTATGTTCTAGCTAAAAGAGGAGAGGTATCAACATGTTCAAGTATCTGAGGGGTGATTGTAGGGATTGTAGGGCCAGGCTCTTCTTCATGGTGGCCGATGACAGGACGCGGGTAACGGATCTAAGCTGAAACATAGGAGGTTTAATCTCCATATGAGGAAGAGCTTCTTCCCTGTGAGGGTGCCAGAGTCCTGGCACAGGCTGCCCAGAGAGGTTGTGGAGTCTCCTTTTCTGGATGCCACCCTGTGCCACATGCTCTGGGTGTCCCTGCTTATGCAGGGGGTTGGACTAGATGGTCTCTAGAGGTCCCTTCCAACCTTAAGCATTCTGTGATTCTGTAAAAGCAAGCTTTCAAAAGTTAGCAATTTTGCTTTTAAAAAATGGAACTTCCTTCATTGCTTTAAAAATGACCAGCCACAACACCATACAGAAAGACTCGCCTGCCTGAAAGATGACTAAATGCATGCCAAAAACATGTTTTTAGATTCCAAATATCAATGCTAAGTTCTAGGAAAGCACTAAATATGATGTCCTGTGCAGCCTGACTCAATAAAATGAGTTCATTATGAAGGCTTAGTTAGAGTGCAGGTGTTCTTTACTATTAAAAGTACTGCCTAAGGATTTCAGAGAAGTAGGGAAGATCAATTAGTTAGAAAAAATAGATACTGATAGGTTTTGTGTTCTGGGAAAACCACATCAGGCAAGTGACTTTCTGCTATATTGGGTAATGCTGAAAGTACCAATAATGAGTGACATAGAAGGAACAAATCCCAAAGCTTATGATCAGAGATATTTTTCCTGATTATTTGGACTTTTTAAAGGTTCCCTTAGGTGTCAAGAATTCTACTGGGAAGTTGAATCTGATGATTGAGGAAAAGCTGTAGAGCAATGCTGTCCATGTGTAACATATCTATAAGAGAACTTAGGTTTGAGCAACAGATAGAAAACTGTTGCTTTAGAATTGTCTTGGTGTATTGCTGCTGTTTTTATTTAGGATATGTGCATTTTTTTTTGTTTGTTTTAATCTAAGGAACAAGGCTTTTCTTCCTGATCAGTCCTTTGGGAGACCTTGAAAACCGTAGAACTGGAGAACTGGGTTCTTTGGGCTTACCCAGTTCTAAATCAATTTAGCAGAGCTTTTTAGAGCAGGTTCAAGTTATTTATTTATTTTTATTACTTAATGGAATTGACTGATGGGTGAGAGTGCACTCAAGGATGTTGCAAGGTGCTTTCTGGTAAGAGTGTTTGTCAACCAGGCTTGTATGTTTTGGCTTCCTGGCCAAATTGCTAGATAGCAATTTTTCTAGCAATTTCCAAGTCTTGTGTATGTCAGAACACCAGTGCAGTGGGTTGAGGGTTTAGAAGATGCAGAATGGATATGATAGGTGCATTGTCAGAACCCTTCATCACAGAGATTGACCTTTGAACATTCATAACCTTCCTTTTGGGAAGCCAAACAATAATTTACGTAGAGATGTGAGTAACCATGCTGTGGGAACATGAGATTAAGTGAAGATGGATTTCTTTTGCCCAAGGTTTCAGATCAGGCAGTACCAGATACTAGCTTTTAACTGCCTCATATTTCAGCAAAATATTTTCAAGGAGTTTAGAAAATGTTATACAGACTTGCAATCAATGTAATAAAAACAAATAATGAATTCCAGAGTACAATGTGTATCATTAGTAAAACATGTGGACCTGATTTGGCACTGTGTGCCATCAAAAGATTTTTAACTTTTATAATTTATTTTTTTTAGCAGAACTTGTCACTTTTAGAAACACATCTGTATCTGTGCCCAGGTGAAACTGGTAGGGCACCTTGTGAGGGGGCTCAGTGCTGTTGAGACACAGCGAGTTGGGTATTGGCTTGATGAAGACCTTGTGGATCCAGCCTGAGGGGAGCAGATCACAGAAGTGAAAAGCTCTAGTTTCCCTCCCTTTCAGCAGGGTAATATTTTCTTACTCTTGCTCTGAACTAGGATCTTACCATTATCATTCTTAACGTTATATTCCGAGTTTTCTGAAACGCTTTACAAACTCCATATTTATTTTTAATCTTGTGTCAATGTCAGGACTTTTGTAAAGAATTAGCATCTATTTATCAAATCCTTAGAATGCAACGTCAAATAACTGAAGTCAGGAGGCTAAAAAAAAAAGTTTTTTTTTAAAAAATCAAGCGGAATTGTAGGTCTTTTCCCTTATATAAGTGTGCCGGGATTATCACCTGTACTTATTTCAAAGGATTCTGTGGAGTTTTTACAGTTGCATGTCATCCTGCTTTTGAATTTATGTTTAGATCGAAGCCAGCGCTCTGAAGAGATTATTTTCCTTATTTCCATTGAGTTCAATATTGATTCTATGGGAGACACTGAAAATACAATTTGCTTTATAGACCATACAGTTCTTTTTCTTTTTTTAAAAAATAAGATTTCCCAGTATAATCAGTTTATCTTGCAGAGACTGGTAATATCCTAAATCAGGGTCAAAACCAGAGGATATATGGTTACATAGAAGCAGCTTGCTTGGACAGTTCATATTTGGCTCTCTTAAGGTAATTTGTGGAGAGGAAATAAAACCTTAGCTAACTGTTTTGTTTATGATCGAGAATTGGTTTATAAAAAGAGGTAAAAATAAATCTTTCATCTCACGTGAATAGTCTTAAAAATGTGAATAGTTTTAGACTGTTTTATTACATGTACATGCATTAAGATTGCTGTGGCCTCAAATGCAACCCGTTTCTTCTGCAGTGGAGCATGATTTTCATTTCCCAAGGAGGTAACGGTGTGAGAATGTGTCTGCTTGATGAGTCCAAGCAAGCGAAACCCCTGTCCCATTTGCTCCTCTTCTGCACGGCTCTCGGAGCAGCCTGGGCTTCCTCAGACACGCAGCACCCGGCACAGGGCTCACACGGGGCCTGTCCTCATGCTCTAGCCTGCCCACTCTTTTCTACAGCTTTGTTTGCTGTTCCCAAGTCACGCAGACTTCATACATTTAAAAATATCTTCTGCACCTAGAAGCTGTACAGAATTTGCCCCACACAGAGCAAATATTCTGAGTATTCTAGTGCACAATTCCCATCCTAACAGAATTAGAAAAATGTAATAATTTAGCAGTGGATGTTCCCAGAAGAATTTGTTTTAAATCAATAACTGTATTAGTCACCTTCCTTTCTCTCTGTCTCTCTTGTTGAAAGAAAACTAATTTTATGTGCATGCTCTGAGTAACTGAAAAAAACGCAACTAAGCTAATCTCTGAGGAACTTGGCAAGATTTCTGGAGCAGTCTCTGGCTTTACATGGTCACTAGGAATTATCCTGTATGATAGATATTAACATGAGCAAATAACTGCTACAGCTCTGTTTGCTATCTTAGGTGGTATTTAAATATCCTGTGATTGCAGTTATAATTTATAGTTTTTATTGGAGAGGCATTTTATATAACCAGCCTGTGCTTACATATTCTAGTACTTTTGCAATGTCTTTGTAGGAAGTAAGGTTTTTATAAAACGAAGGTCAAGCTAGGTGAATTTGAAATGAAGAGCTATGCCAAAGGGTGAGAATCCAGAGCAATGGCACTGTGTTTTTGAAGTGTTGAAGCAACTGATTTGCACACTCAAATTGGAGAATTGTTATTAAAAGTAAAGAAGAGGCAAAAACATTGTGCAGAAAAGCCCGGAGATATCTTTGAAGGAGATTGGTGTCAGAGAAGAGGAGGAAAAGTGAAGTTAGTCTTTTAGGACCTTTTAGGCTCATTTTCAGCTCCTCCTGCTTCAGTGTACCTGCCCTGGGTCCCTGATGCCTGGAGCCTGCTGGCTCGGGATTCCTGTTCGTTCTTGGTTGTCTGTTTCTCCACTGTGGTTTTCTGCTCCCAAATCTGCAGCTTTCCAGTTTTCCAACTTCCAAAGAATTCTCTGTCTAATGAGTCTTCTCTTCACAGTTACCTGAAGCTCTGTTTATCCCAGATTCTTTCTTCCCGTTTCACTTAAATTCCTTGTTTCTCCTTTCTCTTTGACTGGGAGTGTCATGCTCCATACAATGTCACTGGAGTATTGCCATGCAAAGGGGAAGCCCTCTCTTTCTTGAGGCTACTTAGCAGCTCTGCAGCTCTCTTCCCTGCTTCTCCGTGTGCTTTTTCTGTCCTGTTGCCAGCCTGTCCGCATGAGGCCTTGCTCTGTGCTTTGTCTCTTACCGTGTCCCCTTGGTCACTGCAGCCGCTCAGCTCGGCCCTCCTGCCTGGCCCTCTCTTCTGAAGCCAAGGTCCTGCACCTCCTCAGGTAGGAGGGCAACAAACCAAACCAAGATGCATTTAGCAAGAGTCTGCCTGCCAAGAAATATCGAGAAAAAAAGAAGCAAGTAATTTTGGGAAAGTCCAAACCACTGGGTCTGCTGATATTTTGACATTTACTTTTTGCATTTCAAATAAAATCAAAAGAGGAATTTGGAATGCTTACTAAAAAACAGTATGTTAAGCATTCTGGCTGACTGGTACCTGTGGGGAGGAGAGTGCTTTGGCACGTGTCTGTGAGCAGAAGGACCTATTCTGCTGCATTACTAATGTATTAGCAATGAATGAATCAGAAAATTAAAATAAATACATCTTTTCATTTTTGAGTTGAAATTTTGTCCATCTCAAATCAATTAGAGATGATGACAGTGTTCTAAAATTTGAATTTAAGATGAGGTAGCTTTACTAATGTTCTTTGGAACATTTTAGGGAAATTCCTAGCATTTCTTTAAAAACAACAAATCCATGAGTCGATATTATATTCCATAGACTGATGTCATCTTTATTCTTGAAATCTTGGTTTTTAAAGCCCATGTTGCAATGGACTTCCAAGCCTGAGGGGGACAAAGTACAATTTTAGTTAGTCGTTTTAGCACTGTATGCTCAATTTCAGGGGACTGTTGGAAACGGGTGTTGTTGGGATTTACTTTGTGATAGTGGGTATTATCAAGACCTTACAAATACAACAACTAGCTTACACCTTTAATTTGAAAGGCAGTATGCTGCATGTGAATCTTGAATTTATTTAGTCAGAGACATCTTGTTTTGTGTGCTGCCATGAGCTTTTGCTTGCGAGTCTGATGTGAGGTTTTACTTTATCCTTCCTGTAACAAATTGTACTGACCTGTAGGAATGGAAGGCTTGCCTTAATAATTATGGCTTTGATTTGTACAGAATTACTGCTCAGTGTTCCTGTGGTTCATAGCCATTCCTCCTGTTATAAACAGACTCCACATGTCTGTTAAAATAGTATGTGTTCATGAAAAAATAAATTTTCTTAGATATATGAATTTATTTGCATTTTTTGAGTGATCTGCTCCACAATATAGCTGCAGGTTAATGGTTTGGTTCTTTCAGTATTAAATAAAAGCTAGGAGAATCTAAGCATTGCAAATGTAAGAAGAGATATACTCTTGGTATCAGTTAACATGAAATAGGGATTTTTTTCTGCATATGATGCTGAAGCACTTTTATTTCTGTTAAAGAAATAGATGTGCTTTAGAACTTTGAATTATCTTTGGTTTAGGTTACTTGCTAAAAACAGTGCATATAAAATTATTTTGAAAAGAAAAACATAGCTGTTATTTTCTCTGAGTTAATACAGTTCTCCCCCTCATACTTCCTGCAGTGATTGATGATAATCTTTCCTGATTTTCTGCTGTTTTCATAATTATTTAGCTCAGTGGATATCATCAGCATGTTTCTTGTCCCCCTGTTAAAAATGACTTCAAAGCTAAATTTTTTAAAAAATTTTTGGCTAAGTAGAAGATGGGCATTTCAGTTTGCAAAATTTCTGCTGATTCTTTAGTGTCCTCTGCAGTAATTTTTTTTTTTAAGAGTATAAGTTGTAAAAGCTCTAAAAGTGCAAAGACCAATACATGAATTTTACTTTGGTTATATATTGATTCAAAATATTTTAATTTGGAGTATGTCAGTACTTAAGATGTTTAATTTCTTCTGTTTCTATTATAGTGGAGAATTCAAAATATGACTTGATGGTAGGAATAGGGAATATAAGACCTCTTCTTCCACCTTGAACTTCTGGTGCATCCTATGAACCCTTTAAAGGGAAGAGCAGCCCCAAGTGCTTCTTGAATGTCTGTATTGCTGATAAGATTGGTAACGCAGGGACTTTTTGAAAATGAAGCAGGCTGTAGCTTGCAAATTACGGAGTGTGCACAGCACACTTATCAGACATATTAATAATGTCAGGTGCCTCTCTCAACATCTATACTTCAAGTGTACTTGAAATACTTGAGTTTGGAACAGTTAAATATTAGAAATAACCTTAAATTGGATCAGAGTGGGGTTAAAAGATGATAAAAGGGCTGTTTTTGTTTCCTATATAAGTTTTAAAGAAGGTTTCAGAATTGCCCATGTAGTCAGTTGACATATGAAACAAACCTATATATACTTGCTGGTTTCAAATACTGCAAAGAATTACAGACATGGAAATAAAAATAAAAAAAGAGAGAGATTTTCTGTTTCTGAAGTTTAATTAGTGTGAAGAAGCTCCTCTGGGCAAGCTAGAGAAGCAGCATGGGTCTAAGTCCAGAATATAGAATGAAGAAATACTATTAACAAATTTACAGTGGAGAAAAATCCTGTGTTGGCAGAGACTGATCAAATATTGACATTAAGAACGGAGTAAATTCAGATCACTTTAGCAGTACAGTTAATTAGTTGAGGAATAAATCTGTGTTGTTACTGGGTTTTTTGAACAGTATCAGTGATGAGTGCTGTGATGTGAAGAAAGAAAAGCCTTTATTAAGTGATATTTACTTTTTATTTGCATATAACGCTTACTGCAGAGCATGCCAAGGGAAGACTCGTACCCAGCCGTGATACAGACATTTTAGGAAAAGCAATAGCTTTGAGGCCTGTGAGCACATTGCCAGGGCTTGCAGCGTGCAAGTAATATTGGAGTTACGATATGACAGAGGCAAACGGCCCTTCTCAGGAAGTGCAAAGACAGCGTTTTGGTGAGAGGCTGCCTGAAGGTTCCTGCAGGGCCTCTCTGCCCCCCAGCTCTCCTGGGTGAGGCTGTTCTGACCACTGTTGTTTGAGGCAGGGCAGGAACTGTGCCTTACTGTGCTTTGGTTTCTCCGGCCTTCAGGTTTAGATGTTATGAATAATGAGTAAAATTATATTGAAATGAACTGTTTAATTTTGTTCCTACTGTATATTTTATTTTTAAATGATTATTATTTTATGTTTAATTACATTAAACTGTGCACTGTAAAGTGTATAGTAGTGACATTACCTCAAATGTTCCATTGTTTATAGTAGTAATTCAAAATATGTCTTGACTTTAGTTCAGGGTGTGTTAGATTACAGAATTCTCTGAATGCAAAAGGATGGCTATCTCCCCTCACGTTCCTGGAGCTGGAAGGTAATTCCCTTATTCTGGAAGCTGCATTATTTCTGTGCTGTTCAGAACTCATTTGAAGATTGCGTGAACCCCCTTGCTATGGGAGTAGTTCTTTGGCTTTCAAGTCTAAGAGAAACTCAACAATTTATACAGCAAATAATTTGCATAGAGATTCGCAAACCTTGAAACTGCATGGCCTTATTTTCCTCAAGTCTTGGAGCCCAAGCAGCAGAGAGCTGTTGGAGGGAAGCAGGCTATCCACCATTCATTTCATGAGTGTTTTCATCTTGGACAGTCTTTCTGAGTAAATGCTGAGCTTGGGCTCTCCTGAAGTTCCGTTGTCGTTAACTTGAGCAAATTCAGTGTTCTGCTGAGCAGCAGTCTTTAACTGTGAAAATTTTCTTCCTGTGAAACAGTAGAGAGTCTTAGTCCGTATGTTGTGGTGTTGGCCAGAGCAGACATGGCTGCAGTTATTAAGATGGCATTTGATTTTTGCTGATGTGCAATATCATACTAACAGTCCTAGGCTGCAGTTTAATACCTGGAATGTCTTAGGTACAGAATCTGTTGGTATTAGGAAATAGAAGTTCATTATGGTGCAACCCTTTTGGCACGTGGGAGTTTTCACTAGGAACAAACACTTAAAAATAGTTTCCCTTGAGTATCATTGCTTAATACTTATTTTAATTGGTTGCGATACAGCAGGAACTTGTAAACATTATTCCACCTGAGGGTATAAAAGATAATATGAAACTAGGCAACCTTGACAAAGGCCTATTTTCATTATAAGGCTAAATACAAAAATGAGAAATGCTAGGAAAAATTAGCTAAGATTTTAAGGCAATGACATAAGAAAATTTTGTGTATGTGTGTTTATGCGTTCATATGTTCTATGCCTGTAGGTATAATGGCTTTTTCTGATTAAAAAAAATACATGTCAAGAAATACAGAAATACATGTCAAGAAATACAGGTAGCAGTGTTAAAATACATGTTTCTGATTTATTTCAGGTGGTGTTTCACAGCCTTTCCTCAGGGGTAGTGTTAAAGTGCCCCGAGATTTTACTTTCCTAGTGACGAGTCGTAGTTTCTTGGGAGTTTTCCTGTAGGTTTAACTGTCTGTAGTGCTGAATATTCTTAAGAAGTTCTGCAGTTGCAGTCCAGCAGAGCAGAGAGGAAATACTCAATAATTTATGAAATAATTTGTGTTTTCAAAAAATGTTTCTTCTTATTGAATAGATTGACATTTTAGGTAAATTACTTCATGTAACTATGTAGAATTTCACTATGTAGCATGTCAGAGTGAGGTTTCTGTAAGCCAGGTCTGCATAAGTGGTGGAGCAGTAAGCGAAAGCTTTGCAGGTGGCATGGCTAGTTTGATATAAGCTAATTACTCTTCTGTGGACTGTGCATGCTGTCATGAAATCTCTGCTGCTTCTTCTGAGCTTCACTGCTCATTCGGACAAATTTTTTGAAGTTTCTAGAGTGTGCCTGGAAACTCTGTTTTCACAATATATATCTTAACTTTCATGTCGGATTTCAATTTTTAAATCAAGTAACTTTCAACTGCTTAGCAGAATATTTTACATTTTGTTGTAGTTACTTATTGATCTCATCAAGTGCATTATTATTTTGTTAATGATGATGTCGCTGCTAGGAAAAAAAGACATTTTCCTTTTTTTTCTTCTTTTAATTTTATCTCAGTATTTAATGACATTTCTTTGAAAGTCTGTGCATTTTTGTGAGTCTAGATTAATGAGTCAGTGTTATATTTAAGGGAAGTGTACATGCCACTCACGTCAGTGGCTGAACTGGCTTTTTCTGAAATGACTATTCTGGTCCCTTCGTTTTCCATATTTCTTTCCAATCCTTGTCTCCTTCACATCTTCCTGCTGGTCTGGTTTGGTAAAATCGGATGAAAAACATCTGATTGAGAAGCGCAGAAATTGCACAAGTTGAGATTCTCCATGTCTCGCTGAAAATCCAGGAACCTTGTGATCATACACAAGTGTTTTGTTTTTTTTTTTTCTTAAAATCTGTGTGTGTGTGTCTATGTGCATATAAAATGTGGCACATCATTTTCAGTTAAGCATCTGCTTCTCTTGTTCTGAGTTGATGCCAACATAAGAATGAAATGTTCCCAGATGATTGAAGTAGAGACATAACTTCTCTTATGAAAATCAGCATATTGCACTTTGTTGTGTCTGTGGTCAGCCAGGCTTCAGCAATACAAACAAAGAGTGTGGGAATCTTGCTGGGATGGCAACTTCAAAGCTTCATTGTGCATTTTCTGCAGGCAGGCAGAGGCAAGTGGAACAGGCCAAAGAGACTCTGACACTCCCTGCAATGTAATGCCGGTTTGATGTACTGTGTGCTTGCTTGCTTTAACACTAACCCTGCAAAGTTCGTTAAAATGAGGGCATTTAGCAGTGTATAATGAAGTTGGAAGTCGCTCACATCTGAGCTTGATCCATTGAGCTGCTGTTCAGTTCGCAAAATAGTTAACTAATTCCTATTTCTGGAACAGGGAACTGAGTATATGTATTTTATATATTTAGTGAAAAATAGATAAGAATATACATACAAATATAATAGCATTTAAAATATAAAAATACAAAAATGTAAATAGAAGCATCTTTATTTAGCCATAGCCTAAATTAAATCCATTCCTGGTTTCTCACAATGTAGTTGCTATAATTAATAGTAGAACTCGGTGCTCTATATAACTGTCGGTGTGTTGCACTGTTGGTTGAGGTGTGTTCGGGTGTGTATCAGCATGGCTCTGTACAGTGTGCTCGTGACAGGCCGCGTGTGGCTGTGGGGAGCTGCCACTGCGCTCTGCGCTTCTGGCCCCTGAGCACGGAGTGGGGACTTGGTTAAAATGCGACGCGGGAAAAGCATCCGACCAACCATTTTGCTGTCCTGGCAGCGGGTGCTTCTGGTGTGATTATGGAACATTTTACTGTTGCATCAGATGCACTTCTGCACTTACTGGATCTCATTAATGCAAGACGATTCCTCTAGCTTTTGTAAAGTGAGTGAAGTTCAAATTGAAGCAGACATTTGAACTGAAGCTTTTTTTTTGGCAATAAAATTATTGATATGAATGACAAACATCAGATGTGAAGCCAATAAATGATGAAGCCAATACATGAATGGATGTAGCTTTTTAATTACTCTCTTCAGACAGTGGCTCGGCACAGTAAGGGACTATCAGTGGAAGAGCTGAAGAGCTACTGCATATGCATTGGTTTTAAATCATGAGTCTTTAAAAGTAGCGGGTGTCAATTTGCGACATCTTCTGTGAGCATTAAATTGATTCCTAAACATGTAGCCACAAATAGGCCTTAGGTTATAGAAAACAGTGCATTATTTTATGTCCTGAGTAGTTACTGCCCTGTAGCTCCATGAAACTGTTGCCCCCAATTTTTTGACATGGAGCGAAGTTCTTCTGAAGGTCAGGCTTGGTTGGTGTTTTGTGCTCGCTTTTAGACTTGTGTAATTAGCCTGTTTTTAGAGATGTAAATCATCTTAAGATTGATAATGGTCCAAAAATAAACGTTTTTATTTGGCTTGAGGGAAAGTATTTGCATTTGTATATTTAAATCCTTTTATGTTGCAGTCGATTCTTTGTTATTCCGTCAGGAAGTTCTAACTATTGCCTAAATTTGACAATTCTGCAGCAAAGCATTTGGAGTCTTGTTAGTTTACATGCTACCTACCACTCCAAGCATTTCTTACAGAATAGATGGTATTTTATTTAACCTTAAGATTGTTAGTTGAGTTTGTGATAGGCTTCGTCCTATTAATATGTAGTTTCATTAACTTATTAGTGTATTTTCATTGTACTAGTAATCTCATAGACATTTTCAATCCAAACAAGAGAAACACTAGGTTTTTGGTGCAGCCATTCTGCTAATATTTGGCTTGATTAGAGAAAAGTAAGCTCCCTTGAGAAAAATAACTGTGCAACTTAGCTGGTAGATATGTATTGTCAGAAACACAAATTGCACCTTTATAACCCTTGGGATGTCAAGGTCTTTGGAAGACACCCATCTATCCTGATAATAAACCGGTGCCTATGTTCATTCATCCTTTCTCTCCTTAGTACAGATTGGACATGGTGACTAATGATCTGACATGTTTACAGATGCCTCAGAAGACTGTTGTAGAAAAGGTGATAGATTCTGTGGTGTAGACAGTCTGTATATCTCAACCTTCATCCTTTACTTAATTTTCTTCTTTCCTGTACCCAGTAGCCTAGTGCAGAAGTGAATCACTAATCACACCCATTAAAATTACAAGATATATTACTTTTTGATTAACCTTTCTCCATGTGCCTTTGGGGCAGTGCAGTTAGGATGGGAATATAGCTCCATGCGATCTACAGAAGTATAGAGGTATGTGCTGGAGGTGTGCAGAAACACTTGTGTTTGGAAGTTCGAGGCAAAAAAAATTGTTATTCTTGATGTTTAGACCATTTTACAATGGAATTTGGGTTTCATCCTTTGAGAAATTGTGTCAGTTATTGAAAGAGCCATCATCTCATTTCGCTTATCTAAGGCAATCTCAATCTTCATTCTTATAATTATTAGAAGAGCCCAGCAGCAAAAATCTGATTAGCGATTTCCTAATGCTGTTGGAAAACAACACTTGTAGAATAATGTTGTGTACTGAGTCAATGATACAAGTCAAGATTGATGTGAAAACAGATTAGGAAAATGTCTAAAGAAATTTATCACAATATTTTTCCTTCACAGCAACATGATGGATGTCATAATTCCTCTGTTAACTGAAACATAAAATGAAAATTATTCTGGAAGTAAAATCCTCATAGTTGGGGTAATATCTTTGTTGTGATCTTCGCTTTTGAATGGAAAAATCATGGAATCTTCTATGACTGGAGTTTTTGTATTTTTTTTTTTTAATTTTCTCAGTTGCTCACATAAGAGCTTTAACTATAATGAAATTACAAAGAATAAAATAAAGGAAATGAGGTATACTTTTGTTTCAGAAATCACGTCTGTTTCTATTGTTTGCGGTGCACCTAAAGAACAAGAAAATAAGTTTTCAGTTGAGGGTATACAGGTCTATCATATTGGTAAACTGCCTCTAATTTCACTGATTTCTTTGGTTCACTGCTTTTTAATTAAGCTTTGGACTCCTATCTCAGTAAAACCTTCCTGTTTTCAAAAGATTAATAAACTATCCAAAGTTAATATGAGCATCTGTAGAGGTACTGGACAGCAAACTTCTTCATTTATTAAAAATAAGTTGTATTATGAAGCAGTGATTATTGAATGTATAACATTCACAGTGTTGATGGCTGTGTTACTGTAAAGTTCATTTGAACAGCGCGTAGGTCATTACAGAGGGAGGCGATTGCTCAGGTTCTGTGGGGGACCCCATTTACATTTCAGAGAATTGACCAAGACTGAAACTGTCATAAAAACTTCTCTCTGTGTTTTACGATATCTCATTAAAGCTTATTCTGAGTTTAAGCTCTTCACCTATGAAATGGCATACATTGAACTAGCCCTTCAGTCATTTGTTTGTATCAATTTTATCCGTAAAAAATCTAAAAAATTGAAAAGTGTGGAGGATTGCTTATGAACTGCTTAGTTTCTTTTTTGTTTAAATACTCTTATGCTAATGACTGGCTGCTTTATTAATACTTGCAGATTACATTTTGGGTTATATAAAATAAGGTAACCGTGTTCCCGAATGTGTTTAATGAAAGACAGATTAGAAAAAAGACAACATGTGAGTTATTGACAAATCAGCTCTGTGCTTAATAGCTTGTCTAAATCCCTGTCCATTGCTTTTTAATGCAGGCTGCATATTGTAATAAAAGTCAGACCTAATGGATATGAACCACTTTGCAAAGTAACATACAGAACATATTTTTTGTTGTTGTTGATTTTCACAATTGGAAACCAGATTTCAAAATAACATTTTTATTCCACCAATCCTTGTTTTTCTCTGTTTGTCCAGGGAAAAATACGTAGAGACTCTACCGTAATTCTACAGTAATTTTTAATATCTTCTGTAAGTAATCTGCTGATGTGAAACAGGTTTCTGAATGCACAGACCATATGTCACAGGAAAACAAACTCCCTGAATATAGAAAAACTGGAGCTTAAAATGAGATCAAACCTGCATATTCTTGCTACGATCTAGTAGCTGTGGCAATGTGCAGGTAATTTTACTGTCCTGCTCACATGGGGCACCCGTGTCTTTGTCTCTCTGCTCCCGTTTCCATGGCACTTAGAATTAGATTAGTTTTAGATTCACAGCGGGTAAATGAGAAAGGCTAAGCTATGGTGCAGTGTGTGTTAGTCTGGAACATATGGAGTTTCTTTACAAAAACTGCTCAGAATTGTGCTGAAGTTGTTGCTTTTTCATTTGCTAGGTTGTTTGCCTAGTGTTTATCTCGCAGCATCCAGAGCTGCTCCTTGTGGGTAGGAAGCCTGATGCTACTCGTGCCTTTTGTTCATTGTGATGTGATCTTTAAACCGTATGGTGAATGGTGCCTGGATTCCAGTGATAACTGCTTGTTGAAGGGTCATTTTCCATATCTACCAAAAATAGCTATATTAACTGCTTTAAATCAAATAGCCTGGCCCTCCTCGATGGACGTTTGTCCAATCGTTGTTACCAATCCTGGTGATGACTGTTCTGTGGCCTTCCCTGTCTACCAGTGTTGCAGTCACTTGACTGCAAAAATGCTTTTCTTAATGTCCAACTTAAATCCCCATTACTGCAAATGGAAATCAATTATTTCTCATTTAGCCCTTAGAGTACTTAAAGAGCAGGTGATCATTCTCCTCTTTGTAACAGTCCTGTATATTTCTGAAATTATTATGTTCCAGTTCATCCTTTTCTCCTAGTGTAAGTAACCAACTTTTTTTTCAACCTCCCCTTATAATCGTGTTCTCTAAAAATATGTACATAAAATGAAAAGTATTCAGAAGATGGCAACAAAACAAGAGTTTAAAGTATAAGTGTTTATTTTACATAAGACATCTCCAGCAAAACATTATTTTAATCTAAAACGTGCTAAAGGTGACTTCTCATTTTCCAAAGCAAATAAACAAAAAATAGGAGAACTCTAGCACATACTAAAAAAACATTATCCAAAAGGTCCCATCAGAATTCAATGTTTGTTTTCCCCAGTTTAAATACTCATCAATTTACAGCAGATCGGTTAACTATGCTTACAATGTGTTATCAAAATGCAGGCATAGGTTTGGATTTACTGAGGAATTGTGGCACTGGTATTTGATCTCCTTAATGTCTTAAGAGAAAAAGACAAATGAAATCTGCATTCCAGTAAATTGTAACTCCTGAAATTGTGAAGAGTAGTGATTTATGGTTTCTTAACTACTTCTCAACTCCTGTTGTTAAGAACTAAAAGTGATTGACAATCGTATACATTTTTCATCATTTTAGGAGTATTCCTTTCTTTGACACCCATTTTGTTACTTTTTATCTTAGTATTCTGCATATCAGCTTGACAAATTTATTGTTATGAAATGTCAAAAACCTTTCTGAATAAAGGAGGACAAGAATATTTTTGCAGACAATGTTTTTCGTCTAGACCGAGATGATAATTGAAGGCTTTATTGGTAGTTGTGCCAACTTTCTATTTGCTGTAATACCAGGTGTTTCACAGCAGTGCATGGAAAGTGGTGCATGGAAAGACAACAGACAATGGGCGCAAATTGAAATAAGAGAGGTTCAGGATATAGAGGGGAAAAAAATTTTGGTGTGGACAGTCAGACATGGGGTACGGGTTGGCCACGAAGGTTGTACAGTGTCCGGCCTTGCAGGTTTTCAAGAGCCAACTGGCTACAGACCTGAGCGCTGGTCTGATGGCCGCAGCTGCCCTTGCTTTGAGCAGGAAGTTGGACTAGAGCTCCCCAGGTCCCGTCGAAACGGAAGGAGGAGGCTGTCATCATGGAGGCACTTGTCATTCAGAAATTCATTGTCCCCCCCTTTATTTTTGTTTCGAAAGGTCTCCCTGGTAGATACTGGTACATAAAATTGTCAGCTGCAAGTCTGTCTCTTTGACTACCTTTGAACTCAGTGTGGCTGCCACTGCAAATCTTGTACTTAGCAAGGACTTGTAAAAGCATGAGAACATCTGTGGACAATGTAAATTGTCAAGATGTCATAGCTTAAGAAAGGAACTGTGCACCGTATGTGTCATAAAATATTTAGAACTGAGAATTTTAGGATTTAAGCAGGCTGAGTTTTATAGTCTTAAATTCAGAATAGGCCTACAGTATTGCTTGATTCCTGGATTTTTTTCTCTTTAAATTTGTGTGTACATTAAAAATATATAGAGTGTGATTCTAGTATGCATGGTGTGGTCGATGTCTTTCAGATACATAATTGTATCAGTTCATTTTAATGACAAAAATAAGCCTGTGTTCTCTGAGAAGTGCTGAAATGCAAACACTATAATTACAAAAGCACTTTAAAGCAATGTATGTAAACACTGTCACCAGAAGAGGCAGCTTTGCTCTTAGCTAGTGTCAATTCTCTTTTCTGCCCCAGGCCCTTTTCTTCTCTTGCACGAGCACAGGTATTCAGGCAGCTGTGGGTTGCTCTAACAACCAGGCAAAAATGCTGAAAAATCTGAATAACATGTAGCAAGTGGTGCCCTATAGCAAACCTTTAGGAACAGGTGAAATCACAGAGCACTTGATCTCGCCTGAAACAGATCACACTCCATAAACCGCTGGTAACTCACAGTGTTCACCATGCTGCTTGATCCCTGCAGTACTGCATAGCTGTTGCATTCCCTGGTTCCAAAGGCTACTGCTATCTTGTGGACATTTCTATTGATTGTGGTCTCAAGTCCCAAAATCTTTTTATTCATAGTCAGGCAACAGCATGAGCGCTGCCTGTTTAATTAATTCTGACCACATGGTTAGTGTTTAAATTGAGGTTTTAAGCAGAACGTGGTAGATGTGTGTACTCGCCTTCTGAGATGCCAGGACCTATTACTTAGCACCTGTGTGTGACAGGTTGTCACTCAAGAGTTTGCAGTCAAAGGAGAAACTTTTTCAAAGAGTTATGTCAGTAACTAAGAGTTCTAGGACTGCACCATCCTATTTTCTTTCATCTGTGTAAATGAGCTTTAAATTTCCTCAGTGGAGAGGCAGTGGCACAGCAGCAGAGGTATGTCTGTAGCTGGCATATATATATCTATATGTAACTATATAGATATATATGTGCTTTTCATGGTGAGTTGGGTTATCTGAGCACTGCAGCTCAGTCAGTACCATATCTTCCAGTCCAAGGAAGAAGGAGAGATTTTTAAAGACTCCTCGACTCCCTTCCCTGTGCGCCGTGTCTGCACACACAGTCTCAGCTCTTGCACTTCCTCTGCCCCTTCATGGCGTCCTTGTGTCTCTCAAAGCTCAGCCTGCTTATGTAGCTGTGCCTGCAGTTCCTCTGCTCTATTGCCACCTTGTCATTTCTATATCACTTTGAAGCACTCTGGATGCATTTGCTAGTGGTATGAAGGCATCAGTTACCCTGCAAAATGAAGCAGTTGATGTTGCTTTATCAGTTAAAGTCCCCATTCATTTACCTGCCTAACCTAGGAACACCTAACCTATTAAGATACTGCAGGTGATTTAAGGATACAAGAGTGTCCGTTCTATTTTAAAGTTGCTATTAGAGCTCATTTATACATTGAGCTTTTTTCCCCTCTGCAAGAATATTTAATATATTTACTGAAAAGAAGCAGAAAGCTTCACATAGAGTATAAGCCTGAAGAATAAACTAGGAATGAGAATAGTTTATAATGTAACTCATATGCTCTAGGTAAGACCAGAAAAACATTGGAAGATCCCAAGTTGTACTGGCAGAAAAAAAAAGTTAATCTGTTTACAGAACAAATTAACAGTGAATCAGTGAAACATCACTAGTTTTCCAGTTCTGTACGTTCTGTACATTTGATAGCATTTCACACCATAGTGTGGTTTTAATTGAATTAGCTTTTATATATATATATATATATATATATATATATACACATATATATATATGGTTCAGAAAAAATTTAAAGGGAAGGTTTAAGATACATCAAGAGACCGCATCATCTGACTTGTCTTATATTCTAATCAGAGCTATGTAAATTTCTAGTAACTTGACTGGATGCAGGTAATGGCAAATTCTAAAAAAGTCACTGTCAGGAGCTTTTTAAAAATCCTTTGTTTGCAGTTTCCGTACTGGGAGATAATTTTCTCTTCTGTTTTCATCTTGCCTCAGTGTGTATATGTCAAGGTAAATGAGTCTTCTCCATGCATGCACACAGCTCGCATTAATGATGATGGAGATTTCACATGCATGCTGAAGGGCATTCATACCTAACATTACTACATTTCTTACAGCAGCACTGACTTTTGCTGCATATTCTGTTTCCTTTTCTCTCTGTGAACCACCCCTTGCTGAAATCGTAGGCAGGAACCTACAGCTGTAAGAATTCTGCTTAAGGAAGCTGGCAAATCTGAGTTTATTAACATCAAATTAGTAGCCTTGAATTATTTTGAATATCTTGAATGCGATGTGACACTTTCATTGCAATTCTGCAGACCTATGTTAGGTCTAAGATTTTAGGTAAATGTTATACCACGTATATACAGGCTCTGAAGTCAGGCCACATTGCCAGAGGATAATAGAGAGGCTGTTAAAATGCTCAAGTTTCAGTTAGCTTTTTTTTTTTTTTATCTTGAAAGAAAAATCCTTTACAAAAACATATATTTCATGTAGTGATGGTTGAAAACCACTGAGATGTATGTGTCACAAAGTTTAGCTATAGTGGCTTGGAAATGCTGGTATTTTAATTACTTGCATGAAAAAAAAACACATAGAAACAAGCAAGCAAACCCACAAAAGCTCTCATTTCCTTTGTGCCTGTACTTCATGATCCTCAGTTTGGTGAAACCACATGAGTTTTTCACATATTGTTTCTATTGATTTAAGTAATTTAAGTATTGGATATTCTGAACAATCATTGTGTGATCTCTTGGGCCCATACAAGTTACGTACTACTTTTCCAATAATTCATATTTCTGTAGATAAAAGTGTGTTTTCATTAACCTTTCCCAAAATTGACATTGTATTTATACAAAGCAAAATCCAAAGAGCAAACAAAATATTGTTTTTTGGTCTTCTACAAGATCAGGAAAAATCATTTTTGGACTTCTGTTTTCTTAATAGTGTTACTTGGTGTCTTGTAACAAATTTTGACACGTGAAGCTCTCTGCATGCTTTTTTCCTAGGTAGGTAGTTGAGTTTGTTGAGGCTTACATTGTAGAAGGCTGTTGGCATGGGAGCTTGCTACACCTCAATGCCAAATAAGCTGTATGGTAACTACAACCAAATCAGCAAATAATGGGATTTGGAAAATTGTTTTACAGTTCTGTATATTGAATACTACAACGACAATATTAAAGATGAAGCTGAATCGCAGAGTTTTTAGTGTGTATCATCAGCGCATGCAACGAGTGTGTCAAATGGCCAGCCAGTGCTTAACCTCTTGCATGATGAGCCACTAGTAGGGTAAGTGCCATGAAACTAAGAGACAGGCAGTCTATTTCTTTGAGAAAATAAATAAAATAATACATGTACATTTTCCATCTTGCAAAGCTTCTTGTGAGATCAAAAAATCAAACATTGCAGTTTAGCTGAACAAAGGATCAGCTCCCTTTTGCTTCTTCAAGGATGGACAGTGTCACAGGTATGTCAGGGAGGAGGAGAGGTTTCCCTTGCAGAAGGTTTATACAGTACATAAAAGTACAGATTTTTTCACTTGGTGACTGAGAAATCCTGTTTTATGAGTAAATATTTTATGTATCAATGCATACTTGTTCTGGAGGGCAATTTCTTATCTTTTTCTAATAACCTCACAATTTCAGCCTGTCCATTTATTTAATTCAGAGTGTGTTGTGGTCTAGCCTGAAGTCAAGCTACCTAAACCTATCATTCTACCTTCTGCAGTGCAGTTCCACATTCAGAGTTATCAACCTAGGACACTCATGGTACAGTAATAATAGGCTATTGCAGCTGTGCGGGCAAATTTAATTAACTGCAGAAAAGGAATTCTCTGTATTTCTCGGCGTTGGCCAACATCCAGAAATATATAGCTGATATATGACTTTCATAGTATAGAAAATCCTGCAGAATACTGACCTTACACACTTGTGTGTAGGGGTTATCATCTGCGTTGTCCTTTGCTTAGCACATCCTGATTTAGTTCCCTTTCTTTAGTGTCCTTTCATGGCTTCTCATCTGCTGTATTTGTACTTGACTTAAATATTACTATAGGCTTTACCATGAAACTGTATCTGAAATTTTTAAATGGCATAAATGCTAAAGGAGGTATCAAAAAATTCCTTTTTAATATGCTGTTTTCCTGAATGATGTTTCCAGCAACTGCAGCAGTTGGGGATGTTAGGTTGTGAAATGTATTGCTCAGTAGCATGAGTATCCCGAGACTGGATGTAGCCGAACCTTAAAACTGGCACTCCACCCTCCGGCTTCTCCACATGCCGCTTCGGCTTTGGCACGTCTGCAGCAGGCGCCCCACATCTCTGCTTGCTCCTGCCGCCTGCCTGGCACATACTGCCTTCTCCTCTGCCCTGCGCAGGGCTTCCCAACCACAACCTTTCCCAGAGCATTGGCTCCTGTGCTGAACAGGAAACTGCTGAAACGCTCCTTCAGGTGTTTCTGTTGGCAGACACCAGGCAGCGCCTGAGTTACACAAATGCCTTTGGAAACGCTTGGCCGAGTGCTGTACTTCTGACCATCTTCTCACAAGTATTCCACATGTGGAGGGCATAGTGCTTATTATCAATTAGATTTACTCATTTGAAAATATGTGGCATTACATGGCATTAATTTAGCAGAGAAATACAGCAATTTGTTGACATTGCACCCACTACAAGTTTAAGTTGTACTTAGCAGATAAAAGCAATTGCAATGTATAGCCGAGTCCTGATACAGACATGGTTCCTGTTACAGTCTCTGTAATAGGCTCACCAACATGACACTGGCTCAGCCCAATCTCTAGGAAAAAACACATGGCTTGAAACCAACTCAAGCCTTTTGCTCTCTTCCAAGTTCTGTTATTGTTCAGTTTTATAATCTGTGCAGAGCTGAGCTCTGAATACAGCCCCCCGCCCCTGCCAGGCTGACTAACACAGGGAGACATTCACACTCTTCGGATTAACACGGCGAAAGCGCATTTACCCGAGCAGCTGAGCCGCTCAGCTGATGGAGGCCTCCATGCAAAACAACGGCCCCCTTTGGCCCCGTGTGCCAGGGGAAGTTCAGCTTTCCTTGCAGCAGCTGTGGTCAGTCGCTGTCCACATTTGCCCTAGCTGGAGGGCACATTGCCGCACGGGTCCCCTCAGAGCCCCCTCTCCCGGGAGGTGGGTTTTGGCTGGTCACAGAGCTTTGTCAGATTGTATCACAGGAGTTAGTGCGCGTCAGTTTTGATCGTCCCTGTAACATTATAGGTGTCCTTTTGTGTATGTTATGAAAATTTCTGCCTATATGGTCCCATTAAGTTATTCTGCGCTATTCAGTGGGAGGGCCAGTCCTGCTGTTTTGTGTGTTGTGGTGCAGGAGATCCCGAACCTTCTCCAGACCACAACTCTTGTAGCATTAGGTGGACTTTTCTAGCCTCGTGACTTTCTAACACATGTCAACAATTTGAGCGTAATTTTGTGGGAAAGGGCATTTGTTAACTCCCAGGCTTCCTTCCCACTTGCCAAGGTCTGCAGTAGGCAGTAAAAGCGCAGTGTTAAAGATTATTCTGAGCAATTGCAGGAACGTTTCATAACAAATACACGAGGCTGCTAAGTGTAAAAGTGTTAGTTGAGAAGTTCTTCACACAAACTTGTTGAAAAAGGTGCCACTGCAGAACCATACAGTAAATATGTCATACAGGGTTTTCTCTGCATTTTATTTCTATTCTGATCTGTTAATTTTTGGATTAAGTTCTGCTGAAAGTCTTTTTCTTCTTACCTCAAGGTTGATGGCACCCACAGCATTCTTGTCTCTCCACTTAACTATATGGAAGGCTTAAGATGTCTTACCTCTAGCTTATATATTACATTTAAGTACCTAAAATTAGTTTGGATGTATCATGATCTAAATTATTTACATAGAAACTAAAGAATGTTAATAAGGACCCAGCAAGTTCTGAAAATCTAAGAAAATACCATGTCTTGTTTCAGTAGTTTTTCAGTAGAAGCTTGGAACTCAAAACTTTGGGGTTGGTGTATCTGTACAGTAGACAAGTTTTACTTGATTTTTTTTTTCCTAAAAAAGCACATCCTGTTTTTCTTATATGAAAAAAAAAATCTTTTTGCTGATTTAGTTTTGCCAGGATAAAGTTTGTAAGTATTTTTATCACAGATACATTTCAGTTTTATTTTAAAGTATAAATGCCATCGTGAACGAAGTCGTGTGCTACAGAGAGAGGTGGGGGCTTCCTTGCTGTTATTAGAAATCCTGGTCAGATAGTGAGTCCTTTGGCTTGTTGCACTGCTGTTTAAGCACTCTCAATCACCCGAATGATTTGGACAGTGTTTCTAGGGCATAGTTCTGCCATCGAAACAGAGGCTTAGTGAGAAATTGCATAACATTTTTGTAGCAGTCAGTGACTGATGTTAATTCAGGCACTGCTCCCGAGGAATGATTCTGTGCTGATGAAATTAGTGATTGTCCCATTTTGACTCCTCTGTTTGTGTGTTTCTCAGAGCTAATTTTTGCTGTTGCTAAGAGACCACAAGAAAATCTATCCTGAAAGGTTTTTTTCCATTAGTACTGCTAATATTTGGGACTTGGGGAGAAGGTGTTTGAAGACCCACTCTGAACTGATCAGAACTACCTAGATCTGGCAACTGGATTGAAAATTGCTTTACACACAACACAACACAAACACATCAACAGTACCTCCGTTTTTAATTGATACTGCAGATTAAATGAAAACAGCAAATCTTCTAGCAGTTTGTTCGCAGCACTCTGGAAACACGCCACATGGCTGTGTGTTGTCCTGCATCTGAACGCTCTGCTCTTCCTATTTTCAAAGGATGCTGATATAAAACCCATATGTCTTTGGTGACTCTGGTCTCCTTATTGCAGGTGCTGCTGTCAGGACTGATTGGCGTTGTGTCATGGAAGAGGCCCCTTTCGCTTGTGGTGAGTGGCAATATTGCTTAATTACGTCAATCATTTACATCAATGACCTGTAGTGACCAAAGGTTTCTCTGCAAGTAACTCCTAGTCATTTTATCTTTATATAGAATTGTGTCAATTGATTTTCCAATTCTAGGCTTAGTTGTCTTGTCCTTTTACAGTAATGTTGCAAATAGTCTTTTTAGTGAGACTATAGATTGCAGCTTCTCATTGTATTTGTGGCCGGTGATGACGTCCTAACCGTAGTAATTTGCACTGAAGTAAGGCTGTGTGTGTAAGTGTATGTGCTGGTGCAATACATAATAGTATGTGGGCAAGCAAAATATTATAAACAAAAGAAGACTGTAAAATATTACTTTTTTTTGGAAATGCCTTCTGACTTAGTTTGTAGATCACATTTATTACTGAAGATGTATATGTCATCTTGATGTACAGATAAAGAAATCATTGATTTTGTGTATTTTTTTTGAATATTTTCTGCATTCTCTTTGAGTAGGACGTGTCTGACTTGTATTGAATGATGTTAGTTTTGTGTGTATGGTTTAGGAAATAATTCAGAGTGCTGTTACATTTGAGAAGCATTTAGTAATCCTGCCTTAATCTAAAGAGGACAGTAGCCTGAGCAGAATAATTTATCATGCTTCATTTTTGTGAAGCACATTTCTCCCCAAGTGCAGATATCCTCTCAGAGGATACGTGGACTTGTGCCTTAAAGAGATTAATTTAGGAATTTTTTTGATTTGCCAAAAGCAAGTAAAGCATCATCTTGGGCATACTTGATTCTAGAATATAAAATAGTCCTCAAATGCAAAAAGCATTAGTGATAATTAGGCTTACATTACATATTGTGTCACTTTACATGTTTTTAATATAAATATTGAGGAACTGGAACCTTTGCAACAAATAAGCTGTGGTGAAGTTTTGGTTTGTTTGCAACAGGAATAACAAATGCTTTGGTGACAAAACGCTGCAATTAATAGAGCTGTAATTGCTTGCCACTTCAGGTATTTCACATGCTTATAAGGCTTCATAATCAAGCATTGATTGAAGAGAACTGAATAATCTGAAGTGCTAACATTTAAATTAAATAATTTAACTCCTTAAGACACTGTTACCTTTATTGAATAAATATAAACACTGATTTGCTGCTCTTTCATTATACAGACTTACAAAATATAGACACAAAAAGATATTCCTATTTTATGAAAGGCAGTTTCAGTCCCTAAGATCTGTTCCTTTGTCATGTTACAGTATGTATGTGGAGCACGAACATATTACAAGGAAAACCAAGCTGCTTCTCTTTGTCTGTGAAACAAATTTTAGCTGTTATGTGTTCTGCAGGGAGAGTCGTGTAGTCACTTAATGAAAAGTAATTCATACTTTGTGTATGTCTACTAATAGAGTCGCAATTTAGCTGTTAGCACAAAGCAGTAGTAGATTCAAATCAAAAAGATGAAACTGTGAGATAATTGTGTTAATAAGGGTATATTAGCGAGTAAATATTACCTCTGAAAATGCGTGCATGCACATTTAACATTTGTCACATAGTTAATATAGGCCCAGGAAACAAGAATATAGTTGAAAATGTACAGAACTGAATTAATTAGAGTAAGCTTAATTTGAACCGTATCTTTCAGTATTATAAACTAAAGCAGAAGTGCTAAAGCTTTTGCAATTTTTTTGCCTTTGCTTTTTATAAGTAAGATTTCTTTGTTGCTGTAGAAAAAACCTTTATTTCTAAAATCCTGAATACCTGGATGTTTTAAAATCCTTCAGATTTAGATTCTTTCTGTGAAATCTGAATAGGTGGCTGTGTAGCATTCAGTAGCATTCATGACAAGACATATAAGTGGGAGGAAATGATAAATGTTAGTAGTCTTTCAGAACAGCTCACCTTTCTAAAATTTGTTCTAGGATCACTTATTCCCAAGAGTAAGCTTAGTGCTGATAAGAGTTAAACCCAGATCGTTGTTCTTTTGTATTTGCACTTGGTTGTATAATAATGAGTTGAAGGAAGGAGCAGGGGACAATGTTTTTGCCTCTGTAATGAAGCTGTGCAATAACCGCTAATTGACCGTTTCACAAAGGTTGCAGTGTCAGTTTTCCTTGTTGATTTGCAAATACCTTTTAGCAGCAGGAACCCACATGTCCATGCTATGACTGTTCTGGTTAAGCATTTAATACTTAAATGTTAATTGTGTGCTATAAGGACTTACGTTTTACTATATGTAAAAAATACCCAAAGTCCCACCAGCATTACGCTGAGTTATATTTCTTGCAGTCTGCGTGAACAATTCCTATGGAAATGTTGTCTTTTTGCAATATTTATAGTTTTATCATTAGCTGAATAGTAGATTCCAATATGCATTACTTGTTTTTTGCAATGTATTGCATAATACAGCATTGAAAAGGGCAAAGGCCACCTAGAAAGATAGCTTCAGTATTTGAAGACATAAAATAAGGTTTTATAAAATTAAACCTTAAATGTGATGAGACTGCAAGCTATACTATTTATGTGATGTTTGAAAGCTGGGCAAAAATCCTCTGATGCTTGTTGTTTTCTGTTTTCTGTTGTTTTCTCACTGCAAGAAGTTGCAGAGTAATAAGCACAGATGGTAGTTATCAACAGTTGGTTTTGATGGACTCCTAGGAGGAATGTGTTACGTAGCATCATCACAGCACGTTACAGGTGGTTGTGTGGTTTGCCACGTTAGAACCAAAGGCAAAACTGAGAACAGTTGTGTGTTTGCAAGGCAGGGTGGAAATTCTACTGTCATGCTAATGTGTAGAAGTATGTGGAGGCTCCCAAGGCAGAGCAGTGTCTTTGCATAGTTTCATCCTCTGAAGAATTCACTAAATTGTGTTGATTTGTCTGAGCTTTATTTGGTCCCTATCTAGCCCTCTGTTGCTTATGTTTCCAAATCATTTTACATAAATGAGTATCTCTGCTATCAAACCATATTTACATTTTCTTAAGGGGTCATATGGGAAATTGAGACCTTATTTTAAATTACTTCTGGATTAATTTCAAACTATATTTTTCACATATAATATTCAGATGTTTCTGCATCACACTTTCCGCATTTTTAGTTACGATATCTGAGAGAGTTCATAGTGCTTTAAGGAAAAGTCCCTTATTTAGGCAGAAAATCCAGGGTGTGTCAGGACTGTGTAAAAGCAGGAATTTACTTCCCCATGGTCTGAACAGAGATTATTTTGTCTTTTGTTTGTACCCTTTAGAAATCAGTAATAATGTCCATTCTGTTTCTGGAACATTTATGAGGCTTTTAGTTTAGAATTTAACCAAGGCGATAATATCATTGTAATAATGGTAATCAGAATTCATTAAAACAGTAGAATACCGATTATCCAATGACTTAAGAATTAAAACAACATCTTGGGTACTTGTAATTTTGTTTCAGCACAATTGTAATCTGCTCCCTCCCCCCATCCTTTTTACAGTGTACAAACATTTCATTCCTAATTGCAAGCTGAGATGTCAGCATTATGGTTAGATGTTTACCGATTTACAGATTTGCAAGGTGTCTGTCTTCAATCTTGCATTGAATTCCATCTTAATAAAGTCTTTAAAGAAGGAAAAGAATAGCTTAGTGTAATTACTGACTTTTCAATTCAGTAGAATGAGTAATTCTCAAACTACAAACTAGGAATTAATGTATGAAAGTATTCCTGTAGTACGTTTTTCATTCAAAAACTCTATCAATACACAGTAATAGATATTTTCTGACATGTTTGGATCATATATATATGCATACTTTTGTGTGTGTGTGTGTATTCTTTTACAGGTGGGCAATAGTTGTTGCTAATTAGATTTAGTACCTTCACAACCAATTTAAATCTTTCATTTTGTCTTTTTTTTACTCATTCATGAAGATAGTTAAAATTATGCTAGGAATCATTGTTTTCTGTTAACATAAAAGCTTACAAAATGAGGCCAGAGAAGCAGAGAGAGGGGGAAAAATGTTTTAAAAGCAGTTAAGTTTAAAGCATCTGCAGGCCAGTTCTATCCTGCTACCTTTTATTGAAGTAAATGGGCAATGGTGAAGTCAGGCCAAGTGGATCTTCCTGTCTGTCCTTCCCTGGCTTGAAATAAGGAGAAAATGTGCTAGCGTGCGTGTCCAGCCCTGGATTAACTTGCTAAGCTGTAGCACTTGCTCTCTATGAGGCTGCTGGAACGGTCTGGCAAGAGGGAAAGAACTTGTGCGACTGCTGAGACGGAGCTGCCTGATGCAGAGCTGCAGCGTGTGCGCTGGGAGGTGTGCGCTGGTCGAGTCCATGGCCACGAGTGAACCCTGTGGAGCACCTCAGACTGCCCTCCAGCAAGAACCAGTGAAATCCCAGCCGGGCTTTGGCAGAAAACACTGCTCTTGGGCCAACTCGGAGTTTGTTGCAAAATGAGAACTTTTTTTGCCTAGAATCCAGGGAAATATTTTAACTATTTGAATATTTGACTTTTTTTTTTTCAATAATAGTAAAAAAGATTTGTACCTGTTGTAAATCGGAAATTATTAATGATTTTAAATAAATATATGCACATACACCTGCTCCATGAAATGTGTGGATACCTAACACCAGTCCTAATCTTACAGGTGAGTGCCAGTTACCATAAACAAGAGGACAAAAACGTGACTGATAGGCTCATTGGGTCTGAGCTTGATTTATTTAAATTGCTACTCTTTTATTTGTGCAGTACTTGATATTTCATCCTATATTTAGGAGCTTTTTCATTGGCCTTTTTAATACTTTTGAGATTTTGTTTTGATGATTGCTAATTATTTGCATGACAGCTTTAAAATTCCTTCTTTCTCGTAAAATAGAAATTACTGTTTTTTCCAACAAATTTGTTAATACTAAAATCTCTCAAAAGATTTAGCTGAACAAGTTTGTAACTGCTGGTACTGCCTGTGTGTCTCAGTCTTTCCATTTCTTTGTTGATAGATTCACATTTCATATGTTGGTTCTGGTAAGTGATAGAAATGTGCTAGCTTTTGTTCTCTGAAACTGTAAATTTGAGAAAGGTTTACAAAGAAAGTCGTGGCCTGTACTTGCTTTGAACCAAACTTCTTTTCTAGTTATATTCACATTTTATGAGACTGTTACATATAAGAGTTCATTAGCAGAAGAAAAACATAAGAGAGGGTTAGTAATAGTTAAAGTATGCTTATACAGAGACTAAGAATATGAGTATGAATATTTTTCCCGTTACAGTTTGAATCTGCAAGTTTCTTTTCTGTTATTCTTTTGGTG
This sequence comes from Tinamus guttatus, assembly GCF_059628265.1. NCBI lineage: Eukaryota > Metazoa > Chordata > Aves > Tinamiformes > Tinamidae > Tinamus > Tinamus guttatus. The sequence continues at coordinate 14,737,526 of NW_028288538.1, forward strand.
AGAAGTGAAAAATATAAAGGGAAGTGGTGAAGAAAAGCTTATTTAAGAAAGGAAGGAATGCAAAATTAGACTGGAGAGAGTTCCTATGTTAAAATTAGAGCTAAAGAAATCTGTCATGTAGTAAAGTTATTGCTTGTTAAATTGATTTGGTAAGCTACTCTGAATTGCAGTGGAGAGCTCTGTAGAAGCAGAAGTGTATTTATGTTTAGGCCAAGACTCTAAGACAGGTCATGCATTTTCCAAAGTTCATCATTAATATTTCCTTAATCACTTAGTCATCAATTATTTCCTTTCATTTCTCTAAAGGTATTGTAAAAATTATCTAATGTGGTTACAGGGCAGGTTTTCCCCACTTTTTTACTTTGCTTCTTACAGCATTGGGTATAAATTAGATGTTTGTTGTTTATTTTCAGATGCTTATCTTTGCAGAAGAAAGAGGACTGAGGACTGAGAATAGGTTTCATTTTTATACTTATAGGGAAAAATATTCCTACCATAGTGATTAAAAAAAAAAAAAGAAAGAAAGAAAGAAGTTACTTGTTCTCACTAGACACTACCTGAAATCCTTGTGGCACATTTTATTATTGCTAATTCCCATGGAAGGTTAAAGCTATGTCTAGAAAAGGCTTGTCTATATCACTGTGGTAGGGTAAAATACAGGTACATGTCCTCTGTAGTTTTTAGAAGCAGGCCAGCCTATTTCTGATCTGTCTTGTGTTATCATTTTTACCATATACAAATGGAAAGCCCGAATTCATTTAATGCCTTGTATTAGTTTGCTTGCAAATCATATTTCCAAATCCTTTTGTTATTTCAAAAATATTTTTATTAGCAAAGATTTATCCTTGTATTTCATGATCCTCTCTTCCCTTTCTTGCCTTAAGGGATTTTGTCCATTTTGCTTGCTTCATTTACGTAGTATGCTTAAATCAAATTTAGGATATAGAATTATGCATGCGTATTTCTGACTACCTGCCAGTGGAGATGTGTGTTGATGCTGGAATTCAAAAGCAGGAATAAAAATGTTAAAATATTAACATGTAGAGTGGTGAGTTAAAAAGCAAGATATTTAAGTCAGTGCTTTGTGAATTCTTTAACTCACCTAAACTGTTAAGTGTTTTCCCTCTGTTTTTAAGTGATTTTTTAGCTCCTGTGCCCATGGTCTGTCGCACACTTTGGAGAACCCTGCAAGGGCTGCCTTTCCTTTCTATCCACTCTGCACCCACGTGAAATGTGGGCCACAAGCACTGCAGCTCTCGTGTTTTCTCATGTGGAATTCTGAGTAGTAAGTGCTCAGCTCCCCCAGGGGAGGGGGATTCAGTAAATAGTGCTCTTGGACTGGAGACTTTATTGCCAAGAACATGCAGAAAGCAACAGGAGAAAAGAAAGGGACAGAACTGCACTGGACCAGGGTTGGTTTAGACTGTTTTAGCTACTTCCTGATCGAGTTATTCCAACCAAAACTGATGGTAGATCTTTCACTTTCTATTACTTCCTATGGTTTCTGCTTGTAATTAATCTTGCAGTAGGTAGCAAGACAACCAGAATATTTGCTTTTCCTCTTGCTTAGTCTTTTCTTAATTTCCTTTTGTATGCTTTCTTCTGATCGCTTCCAAAGGCTTAAAGAAATAACCAAGTATATGAGAAGCAAGTGGGGATTTCGTTAGATTTTTGTTACATAAATTACCCTGATGAACAGCATAACTAGGTAAAAAAGATAAATATTTCATATGAATATGCCATAGTTAGTGACTAATTTTTGTTTTATTTTTCTGTGAAGATTTGAGTGATCAGATTTTACTGTGACACTTCTCAAAAAGCAGATTTCAAAGGTGTATATATAAAAGGTGAATTTATTTTTTGATGTGCATATAGAACCTGTCCTATTCATGTTTTGTGTAGTTGTTCAGAAAATAAAAGCTGTCTGATCACCCACACTGGCCCCAATTCAGCCTGAACTTTTAATTTTGGTGCTTAGACTGTGGTTCTTAATTGCATGCATTATTTTATTTACTATGAATTCGCACAGTGCTTTATGGAGGAATGATATTTCCTCCAAATATTTAAATCTTAATAGAGCAGTTAAGCTTAATTATAACCTTAGCTTAAAGTGCTATAAACTCTGGATGCAATTTCTGGATGCTGTAGAATGGCCTTTTCAGTTGCTGCGCTGGCATCATATACTGGGGATTCATGTTCTTAAAAACATGTCTTCTTTAAGAACATGTCTGTTCTTAAAAAAAAAAAAAAAAAAAAAAAAGAAAAAGCTTCAAATATAAAGGCACATCAGCGTATCAAGAGGGACTCAGAAAGGAGCTGATCACATTTGCCATCTACCATCCAAAGTGATTCCTGTCTAAGAACAGACGTTTTTATTTTTTTAATCCCCTCTTAGTTTGGGATACACTGACGCTATCTCATTTCCTCTTATTCAAGCTGTTGGTCTTGGATTTTCTCCTTTCCTGATAGCAAGTGCATGTGTGTAGGCACAAGTGTGTGTGAAGCTGGGGCTCCAGGGGTAGGCTGGAAGTTCCGTGGACCTGCTAAGCTGTTTTCCCAGCATGATCCCAGTCTTTAAAGTTTGCAATTCCTGCGTGCATAGATGCCATTTACATTTATGCCCATTTGCTTTTTGCACATAAACATAAGCACGTAGGTCCTGGCAGGTGCTGTCTCGCCCGTGTCGGTGTCTCTGAGGCTCCCCCCCAGGGCCACCCTCCTTCCATGCTTTCCTTGGCTGTTTCCAGAATTTACCTGACCAGAGGTGAAGATGGTCAGAAACGGAGAAAGACACAGTCAAATAGCAAACTGGAAAATAAAGAAACAAAACTTGAGATGAAAACAGGGGAAGGGAATCAGAGGTCCCCCTAGAAAGGGGAAGAAAAACCAGGTGTCAGAACTGGAGAGTGAAGCATCTGTTTAGAATGAATTTTCTGTCCCCTTCGGCTGCTTAACATCTCCTGCAGGGTTTTCTGGGGAGTCTGTCCCCAGCTCGCTGTTACCTTTCCCTTAGAGGCTGCCTGTCTTGGGGCCCTGCCACCCCAGCTGTCACCTGTGAGACCCGATACCCTCTGTGCTGCAGGGCAGCTCATCAGCAATCCCGGGGCAAAAGTTGAAAGGAGGGCGAGCAGGTTTTCTGGAAGGGCAGCCACAGCCTCCTGGGGCATAGCCTCGGAAACAAGAAATGACTGTATTACCCTTAAGCAGCCCGTGCTGCCCCCTGCTCCCGTGGCACCAGGTCACCCTTGCAGTGGCACGGCAGCCTGCCCCCCTCCAGGATGCTGCTGCTTAAGGGCAGGGAATGGCACGGGGGCCACATTTCCCTCTCTATAGTAATTCCCTGGTCTCACATGCCTTCTAAATATATCTCTTAATGGTTCTTCCCTCTCATTTGCTCTTTCTTTTAGAAATCGAGGCTGCAGCCCATCTGGTCCTAGCATTTTGGCAGCCTTTCCGCGGTCTAATTTCCTCAGCGCTTTCTTGGCTTGCGTCTGCTTTCCTTCAGTATTTCTTCTTCCTCCCTGGGAAATTAATCTCGGCTTCTGACATCTGCCTTGCTTCCTTTGTAAACGCTGAAGCAAATAAATTATTTTTGTTTAGGGATGTCTCTCTCCTTTTTCAGTAAGATACCTTTGTCTCTCTGTAAAGGCCTCCTTTATTTAGCACCTTTGTTTTCACATGCTAAAAATTTCACAGTGTTTATCTTTGCTTCTGAGATATCCTTCCTTTTAGTCTCTTTCACAGTATGGACATTTAGTCCCTTTCCTATCCACAATTGTACTATTTGGAGCTTTCTACCATCCAGTCACTGGGAAACAAAGCACTACATAATCTTTAACTACATAATCTTTTATAAAGGAACAGTCCATTATGCCTTTACCTCCTATGCACAGCTGTGGATAAATGCATTTCAGAAGATGAATAAAAGAAATGTTTGCTTAACAGTATCAGCACAAGAAAATGTTGTGCCTTTCAAAGACTGTCTGCGGAATAAAAGTGGACATCCATTTTACAAAACAGCACTTTCTTAAAAGACACAGGCTGAATTGCCGTCGTGCCGTTTGTGAAGCGTTTGAGCAGGGCGATGAGAGCTTGTTGTCTGGTTTGGTGAGTGGAGTTTCATGGAAGTGTAGGGGACATGGAGGTCTGGGGGAGCCAGCGGCCTGCTGCAGGAAAAGCTCTACAAACCACACTGAAAAGAATTTGCAGCAGCTGGTACCAAATGTGAAATAGGTGAAGGACTCTGAAGAGAAAATGTGGTAAAATGTACAGTGGACAAGATTGCTTAGTAATTCCAATATTTGGGCAGCAAATAGCGAAAAAGGAAGTTGTTTCAGTTCCAGCAGTTCAGTTAGTATCTGTAGCGGTTTCTAAAAAATAGAAAAGGGAGCAAGATACAACCTCCAGTGAACTTTATCAGAAATTGTCTGGAGGTGATGGGATGATGATTCTGATATTCTTGGTTTTCACATTATAAAAATGAAATATCAGTACTTTGGGCCCTGGCATTTGATGTAATCTCAAGAATTTTGGAAGCACTGAAGCATCCTTACAGCCAAAGGAAGCTAGATATGAGCTGTGAGATTAAAACAGTCAATATGTTTAAAATATATATACACACATATATATATATATATATATATGTAGGTCAAATTATTTGCAAAGAAAAAGTTGTTCTATTTATTTTGCACATTTCTACTGGTTTTAGAACCTTTGCATTGCAGAGAACCCATGAAGAAGTGATTCCACACAGTTAGAGCTAATTTAGAAACAGACCAAAGATAGAAACATAAAGCTGTTTTGATATCATTATCAAGGCAGATGTATTTTCAAGAAGTGTTTTCTTGACTGATTAAACATCTATTTGTGATTCATTTCCTACTGAGGATCTACACCTACTAGATTGAGACTTCCACTGAACGCAGTTGAGTCCTGCTTATTTACAGCATGTAAAGCATAGTCATTACAGAAAATTTGAAACAAGGACTTGAAATGAATTGCCGACTTAACTGGATTCCAGACTGAGAAAACATGTATTTATGGTTCAGCATTTTGCTGCTGTGTCACAATATTTAGTTGTTCAAAGTGTTGCAAAATGTTTGGGTAGAAATTTGCAATACTAGAAACCAGAATAGACAATGCACAAGTTAACTGAGTCAAATGCTCTGTTTTTTATTGCTGCAATGGCAAGTCATACTGTTTCAGAGATGAAACTATCACCAAGTATAGTATGTGTTTGGATATATGGATAAATCCTCACTAGAACAGCTTGATTTTACAATTACCACGCTGAAATAATTTCCTGACCTCCATCTTGCTGTTGGCAAGAGAACATAAGAAGGTTCTCATGCCATTTTTGTGCTTCTGGGTCATCTCTAGTTTGGTGTGTTAAAGATGCAAACCAGCATGTTTAGCTCCAAGCAACGTGACGTATTGTGGGACAGAGAGCACTGCTCAGGTTGCAGGAATGGTGGCTGTTGGATATGTTTGGGTGGGGAGCGATGAGCAGGCGAGGGGTTTTATGAAGCATTTCTATTTACCAGTTAATACTACAGTAATGGGTCTTGAGCGCTGCACAAAAATTGACTGCAGTCCTGGGAGCTTGGGTTGTGCTTTTTGATGCACCAGTGTATCGGATGGGGAAACCATGCATGAAGGAACAGCAAGGCACTGGTCACTCTCGGCTCACCAGGATATTTGTGCTTTGAATAATGTGTTTTAGCCTTATAAGGCAAGAGGCAATTAAATTGGTGGATTTTGTCAGGAATTGGCTTTTTGTTTTAGCAGTCAAATGAGGTTAAACAATTGCTAGTCTTTTGAGATGTCTTAATAGATTGCCACTTTTATGTGGCCACTTATATACTCTTGAGCTTAAATTTTTTCTGGCATCTGCAGTTTGCACTATCAAAATGATGAGGAGAACTGGTGTATTTTAAGTTAGCATTTTAAATGAAAATTCAGTCCACCAGAATGAGGCTTTACTCCACTGGAAGAAACCTGCAGTTTAGAGTTTTATAACACAGTGACTTCAGCATATGCAGCACAAAGTAACCGCAGCATATTTTGAGTATAGTTCCAAATACAGAGGTAAGGAAATCACTGCAGTTCTTTTCATATTATTAACTTTATTCAGCTCAGGTTAGTCATTCTCATGTGTGTGTGTATGGTTTTTGTTTCCTTGTTTTTAAGTAGCTTGCTTTTTATTTTATTTTTCTCGGTTGGACAAAGTAGAAGTGAAAATAAAAAAAATGAAAGTGAAGTAACACATTCTCTTTTTTGGTCTCCTTCTATGAGAGCTACTGATCTCCTTTCCTTTACCCTTGTTGAATGGGTTGACTCTTCCTGTCTCTCCAGCACCCTTGCAGGAAGCACATAGCCCAGCCAGCATTTGCAGGGTAGAAAACAGCCAGGAAGCTGCACTTTAAGCGGTCTTCTTTTGAACCAAAATTTTCTTTTCTGTGGTGGCATCTCCTTCTCTAATTTCACTAGAAGTGAAAAGGTTCCCAGAAAAACTGAACACATGAATGGAATGCATGAAGTACTACTGATTGTGCCTTCCTTGCAAAGGCAAATTCTGCTTTCCCCATGCTTCATTTCCCATCTTGAGTCAATTTGGAGACTCCTTTAGTATCCAGGCTTTCATGATAATGATTCTTAACATTATTCTGTTTAACATTATTGCAAGTTATTACATTATTGTAATACCAGTGCACTAAAAAAGCAACATTCCTGTCACTTTTACCCACTATCGGTCAGTAGAGCTGTAACTGAGCAGTAGTAATAAAAGCTGTTGTTGTATTTCAGGGGTGTTCGAGAATCAGTAATAGTCCAGGTTGTTTCCCTGACACCCAGCAAAGGTAACTCATGATGCACATTCTTAATTTTTCCTGAAGAATTGATACATACAGGAGAAGTTTGAATAGCTGTTAAAAACACTGGAAAAATCTTTAAAAACTCTACCAGGTTATCTTCACTCCTCTTTCACTCTCTTGAGGAATAGAACTTTATTTGGCTAGCTAGAATGCCTTTAATTCCTATTTAAACAGAAATATGAACTTATCAGAAAATGTACTGTGATTACCTATTACATTTTAAACTGAAGTCTTTGTAGTGAATGATGTTGGATTTGAAGGTGTGCTTTTGTGTTTTAAACTGTCAATGACTTTCCTTCTTCAGATTCTATTTAAATGAAATTGATTTTATCTACCCAGGAATATTCTCAGGACATTTATTCATGGAATTATTTCCTGTCCCAACCATTTTCTCCTATTTTTTTTTTCCTTTATCATTTTGCAGTGTGATTTCCAAAATGGTTGTGTGTGTGTTCTTTTTTTAATATCCATCACTAAATTAAAAAAGTTATAAAACCATAGTGTATCTGCTTGCCTTGCATTCTTATTATAGTCTATATAGCCCTATCAGCATTTTCTGTATTTAGCATTTTGCTTTTTAAAATAAATGAATGACAACTATCGGAAATTGGTAGGAAAAAATTCATGCTTTCCCTGTTAGTACCAGTAAACTTGGGAACATGGTGATAGTGTATTATTAACCTGCTCTATGCACAAGAACCCCAGTAGAGAATCAGCAGACTTGTATTAACAGAACTTTATTTGCAACAGAAGAACATAGAACAGATTCTTGGATGCTTTTGGGGGCTAATTTGTGGAATGGGGCTCCCATTCCACAGGACAGAAAACAATAAAACCCTGAATGTTTACTGTTAAAATTGTGCTCTAATGGCCCTTACATAAAAGTGTATACCAAATGAAAAGGACCTATACAAAACGGTTTGAGATATTCTACACCTTTCCTAAAATTAAAGTGGCAAAAGAACGAGAAATGTGGAGCGATGAGTTAGGTGCCCACCTCCCTTTGTTGTTCCTTCCCTCTGATTTTTGCATTTTACATTGGCACATATGGACAGAAAGGAGAAGCAGAAATTCACTCATGCACAGAGCTAGAGAAATATGTGTATATACACATATAGACAGATGCACAAATGTATCTCCTGCGCAGAATACTTTAGGGGTTGTGTAGGAAGGGTAGGATAAGCAGCTGCTAATGGGGCCCAGTGAGCAGCTCAGGGCCATCGCTGACTGCCTCATAACCCAAGCTAGAGCCAGGCCCCTCCACAAGGGTTTGCAGAGCAAAACGTGGTGGTTAGCACTTACTGGGACAGCTGAGGAAAATCCCTGTGCAGGACGGGTCCCTTAGGGAGCACAGAGCAGCGTGGCTGGCAGCACAGCGGTACGGGGAGGAGCGCTGCTCGCCGGGCCACCCGCCCTGTGAGGCTGCTCCGCAGCGCCATGGCTGGAAACGGCCCCATCCCTCCGCCCGCCCGCGCCCCTCTGAGGACCACGGGTTTGCCGTGCGCTCATGGATCTCCACCAGATCGCGTGCGGGAGCCTGCTGCGGGATGTGTGTACGATTGCTCTTTTAACAGACCAAGCTCTAATGAGATGACATTAGAAATATTTCGGAATAACTGCCGTCCGTATTTTGATGCCTTACATTGTTGCCCTACAAATCTTGTGATACTGAAAATGCTGAGGAAAATGCTGTGTTGCCTATGCAGTTTAGCAGTGTGTGTTTGCTTAATGACAGAAGCCGCCTTTCTTACTGATAGAATGAAAGTGCTCTGTGTCGCAGGTTTTGGAGGGATCACATGATGACTCACTAATAAGAGTAACTGCTCATCAATAATTAATTACTAGTATTTTGGGAAAGACAGAGATGCAAAATGGCTGTGCCTCTGACCTTTCCAACCTGCCTCTCTCTAATTATGCCGCTGTCAGGAGGGGCCGTTTTTACAGCTTTTTGATGCCTGTCCTTGTCAGTAGGACAGCAGGAGCTTTTATTTCCTCAGAGCATTTTGCTACAGATGTTGTTGAAGGTTAATTTACACAGAGCAGGGCTACACCGGGACCTCCATTTGTTCTGCAGGTGAATTGTTGCAGCAATGTGGCAGAAGCCGAGCCAGGGTATGTGTGGAGCAACCCGTACAGAGCGGCTATGAAAGCGTAAAGTTGCTCGTACCTACCCTCCTTGCAAAGTGGCTGGAGTATTAGAACATTTTCTCCCTCAGAGAATATTTTAAAACAGAAACTAAGCTCTGGAACAGCTGAGGTAGTTCCAACTTTTGAACAAGGCTTTCCTTATTAAAAAAGCAATTGTGTCTGAAGTGTTTATAATAGATACAAACAGTGCTGCTTCTACCTAACTCCAGAGCTGCAACCGGCCCCTTGAAGGATTTCAAGTTTACAGTGGTTTGAGTGGCATTAAAATGTTAGTGCTGTTTGCTTGCTTTCTTGCTTCAAAGTGGCATTTTAAGCTAGAATTGCCACATATGGATGTCTTTATTTAGAGAAGCTCTGGTGTATAAATGGACTGTCAATGGTTAGAATTACACAGTGCAAACTGCTGCACAGAAACATGTATTTATGGTGCAGCATTTTAGTTGCTGGTGTGTCACATAATTTAGTTGCTCAAAGTGCTGCAAAATCTTTGGGTAGAAATCTATAAGAAGAGGAGATGAGAAAAAATAAGGATAGGCAGTGCTCAAGATAATTATGCGTTGAGTACTCTGATTTCTGTTGCTACAGGGGAGAGGAATACTGTTTTAGAGGTGAAACTATCACTGCTTACAGGATGTGTCTAGCTATATGCATAAATGTTGTTCAGAACAGAAGGAAGGAGTTTGTTTTCTGTATTCTCATGAAATCTGCTGAAAATCCTTGTTTGAGTTGATTTTTATTAACCTTAGTTTCAAAGGTTTTGAAAGCAAATGGTGTGAAATTTAGCATGGCTTTGCATAAGGCAGTGTTAATGCCCTTGCCTTCTGTCTGTTTTTCCCCACAGAGCAAGCTGATGTCAAAGCTGTGTGGAGTGTATAAGGCTTCCTTCTGCAAAATACCCTTTTGCAGGACTGCTAAAGATCCTGCTGCTTTTCACTCTCAGAGTTTATCCAGTTGCTGCTGCTGTCAGCACCCTTAACAAGGGCAGCATGTAAGGGATGGGCAAATGGAAGCAAATATGAGTGAAACCTTCAAGTTACATCTGGTCCTGCTCTCTAGAAGAAAAGGGCAACAAATTGCAGAGAGGGGTACAGGGAGCAGACAATCGAGTAGCTTATTTACAGGTCATGAAAAAGTCTTCATCTGTGGCACCCACAGAAAACTGTCCTTTCAGGTGTTATTCAGATTATTCTTCAGCATGGTGTTTAGAGAGATGCCTGGGGACTAGGCTGCATTTGGTGGAATGGCTCGCTTGGAGGTCTCTGATACTCTGTGTCATTTATGGTAGTGAAGGAGGGGTATAATTTAGAATTATCCACACTGTGAGTATTAGTGATGAAAACACGGAGAACAAATTAGACTTACTTACAAGCAGTTGGGATTGAGGAGAGTTTTCTGAATGTATTCATCTTTCTTCTCATTCTTTTGTAATTTGGGCTTCTTTGATTTATTGGTTGTAAGGAAACAATATATATATTATATATATATATAGATATATATATATTAATGTGTAAACATGGAACCAAAAATAGTACTAGGATATTAGCCTGTAGGTATCATTTGGGCACAAAATGTTTGGATTTGAATGTTTATGATACATAGGAGTATGAGTACTGTGTGAGTATGTATATTGGCAGTATATTTCAAAGAACTACACATATTGGTAAGTAATCTTGGTTCTTTCAATCTTAATTACTTAGTATCTTTTCAGGGGCTTAGTCCATATTTTAACTGAATTATCCAATCTTAAAAATAATGCTTTGTCCAGTTTCATATTTTGGCAAATTTATATATAAAATCTAACCATTTTTAGCAGAATTTTTGATATGTTAATGGTATTAATTGAGCAGACTGCTCAAAAATTGTAGGGGAACATGCTGGCAATTATTTGTGTTTGAGTTGAAGCTCCTTTATTGAAACTTCCTTACTATAGAAATATGAAATTAAGGAAATAGTAGGGAATTTCAAAGTTACCACATGAGGCAAGTCATCTGAGTGCTGCTGTTGTGTGTGTGTTCGTATTGAAAAGGTTAATTATCCTTCACCTTTTCCAGTTGTCTCTTTCTATCACAAAAACAGACAAAAATTGCTTTAAAATAGTCACAGAAGATTATGCTACATTAAAAGAAAGTTCTATTCAAAGAAAGTTACAATGAAAATGTTACTTGTTGTTCCTGAAATCTGGTCCTGCAGATATTGAAATGCAGATTTAGGGCTGCCACGCAACCTTACCCCAGTTTGCCCCAGGATCTTCAGACTTGCCATATTCCCAGATCCAAAGATACGGGAGAATACTAACAATTTACTTGGATTTTTTTTATTTCTGGTCAAGAATATTTTGTAGCATATTCCATGGAGAAACTGTAACTCAATTTTAATACCATTAGTTCATTGATAAAAAGCAGGATTTTTTTTTCCGTCCTGTACTGTTCCTTTTCAGTGGTATAGGAATTCTTTACAGAGCCGGACACAGGGTAAAAACACAAAATATGAGTTTTGAGTATAAGAGTTTTCTATCATTTACTAATGTAGTGGCACTGACATCAACTTCTGATGATTTTAAAACTCAAGAGAGCCCTTCTAGATTCTCCACAGTTTGCTCTAACCTCTCTGTGCTTCTTGGTGCAAAAGGCAGGGCTCTGCAGCGAGGCTTCCCGGCCCAGCCGCCGGACCGCGCTTCTGCCGAGGCTGCCCGTGCGCGGCCGCTTCCCTGCCTCGCTGGACACCCGTGTCTGCAGACAGGCCTTGATCATGACAAGTTACAAAAGACCAAAAAAGTAATTGGGGGAGGTAGTAAACTGGGAATGAAAACTAAAAAGTCGAACTATTGCTAGTAGTAGACTGATAATAAAGTGGAATTGAAAAGCTAGTCTCTGTGAAATGTGTAACAACAAAATATTCCTTTCTAAAGGAATAAAAGTGGAAATGAAACTGGATGTGTATTCTTGCACTGCACGAGGGGAACATGGTGCCTGAGCACTACAAGTACCGCACAAGAGGAAGAATTCTCTGCTCTCAGTTGATCTCATTCACGTCATAGTGGAGTATGAGTGTGTATGTTTTATTGATTGAGGAAATTAAGATGTGTCTCAAAAACTCTAATTCTTCTTGTGACAGTGGCTAACAGCAGTCTTGATAGAAATGTAAAATAGCTTTTCTCTCCCCGATTTTCGTGTTTTCAGTTACAATTCTCATTCACATATTGAAAAAGTTACAGAATTAGCTACTATCAGACCACCAGTAACCATTTCTATTCCAGGTAGTAGACTGTTTATGCTGCAGGGATTTGATAATGAGCCTCACAATAATAAATATCACTGGAAGTAGGCCAAGGTTCTTTTGGCATTGCAGCAGATTTAAGACACTATAGTGCATTTTAATCAAGTCCTATTTGGGTGTAAGAACTGTCTCCTGCAAAGATGATGTTCTCTATTTGTGCTTTTTGAGAACTAAAATAGTTCCTGAAATGCGAGTGAAGTAAATGATTTTTTCATAGAAATATTAGAACTTCTGCAATACTTTGAAGCATAAATTCAGGCATTCAAGTATTTGTTGTGGATGAGGGGAGGAAAAACAAAAATGAGAAGAATGTATGCTTCAGAAATGAAAAATATTTTCAGAATATCTCTCCTCACTGAAATGTCAGTAAAATTATTTTCATGATTCCAGGGCAAATCATTATTGTAGGTGACAGTGCTGAAGGAAGAAATTAAAAATTTCAGAAAGCAGATCCTGGTAATGAAAATCTGTTGTGTGATATGATTCATATATGCAAATCTGCTCCAAAAACAGGTGCAACTGACTTATAATTTTAAAAAAAAAAGGAGGGGGGAGGGAAGGAATAGCTATTTTTCAGTCTCTTTGCAATGTAAAGACATTGCATATAAAGACATTGCTAAGAATCTGTAATATACCCAAATTCTGCTATTGTAAATAACTTCCGCATAGTGATATGACCTTACATATCGAGAATTGGTAACCATGGAGGGTTCCTGACAAGTTTTGTGTCCCCATTTATGTCTATAATCAACCGGAAAATGGTAATTTGTAAGAGCAAATACTTTAAAAATTGATTTTCACTGTTACTGTGATCTTCTTCCCACATGAGGCTAGCTCAGATTTCTGCACAAGTGGCAGTAGTTTTGTCTTGATCAAACTCAGACTCCAAGTGTCTGAAAATGATCTATTTTTAAAAGCCAGTTCCTTTCATAAATGCCAGCATTTCTTACTCTTTGGAAACAAATGTGAATCTCTTCACTAATCAGTTAGTTTAGGTTTTATAACCCTGTATAACCTGGTTTTGGCAATGAGATGCAGATGTATATGAAATTTTCTGTTAAATTATCTTGGTTTAAGGAAGTATCAGGAGAAAAAAGATTACTAACATAATTGTAATATTTTTGCATGATTCATACATGCATGTTTGCATGATTCATACTCTACTGCAATATAGAGAGACTTTCACTGCTCATGATGTTAGGGTTGAATACAAGGTTTATTTAGTTTTAATATTCTAATACTTGCACTTCATGAATAATATGTGGGACCTGAAAGAGCAAATGAATAGCTCATAGCATCATAATCTTTGATGAGGAACAGTTCGCCTTTCTCTCCTTTTTCCTTCTAGAGTCTATCTGCTAGTAAAAGGTTGTATTATAGCAAGCCATTTAAAATGATTGCACACTGAATAAACCTTTGGCAAGTAGTGGGGAAAAAGAGTACCATCTGCAATTTTCATTTATTATTTGGAGGGGATACTGACTTCTTAAAATCGCTACTTGAAAAATCTTTGGATTTAGACTGCATTAACTTGTACTGATTTGTTCTGTCCACACCACTTCCGTTTTGTCATCAAGGAACATTTGAAAATAGAGCATATGTTTTTGCATTGATGTGAACAATCCCATAAATCTATTGCTATTGCACTTTTAAGATAAGAATTTTAATTGGAATTATAACTGTTGGAGAATATATAGTCACCTTGGCTGCTAAGCGCTTGAATGTCAAATGTTTCAGAATGTGCAACTTCATTGAATAGCTTCTTCATTCATGAGGTGTGGGCTTTTGTTTTTAAGGTACAATACTTGGTGGTACATTTTCAACATACGAATTTAGATAATGCAGCACAAGTTAGGCATCCAAAAATTTCTTGGGTATGTATCCATCTAAAAGAATAGCTAGCAGTTAAGAGCTTTGAAATTTAGTTGTCAAAGCTGTTACAACATCCCCATGAATGAATGTACAGGAGCAATTTCAGCGTTCATCACTTAGATGCACTTGGAGTTTATTACATAGTTCACCTATGGGTAGCTCAGGGGACATGTGCGTTATTTGAAGAGTGTCACTGCCTGATGGAATGTGAACAGCTTGAAAAGCTCTGTACACTGTGTTGATATTTGGACTAGGCATTTTTGACAGTACATAGTAACATCATGTGGTGTATAAAATATCTTGTGGACCCACAGAAAGGAACTGAATAAAACTGGTTTGTTGGAGTTTAGTGGGAAAGTAGTAATTACAGGCTGTTCAAGTAATACAAATGCAAGAATTTAGAAGATATGACTCGTGTTGTGTTTTGCATTTTTCCAACACCTAAGAACTTGGTTGTTTTTAATACTGGCTTGCAGGCCAACGTGTATTAGGGATGTTTTCAAAAAAGACAAGATGATCTGTTTATAGCTGCATTTAACCTGAACTAGTCTTAATGACTACTTTAAATGAAGTATCTTCCTAAGAAAATAATTCTTTATGTATGTGACCTTAGAAAGATAGAAGTATTTACCAGTTAGAAGATTGAGTCCCTGTTATCGTTAGACTCTCCAGGTCTTGTAAGGAATCAGTATAACAAAACTCAGTATAAAATCTCATGAAAGGGGAAAATGATGTTTATTTACAAACTCTGTGAGTTGATTTAGCCACTTCTTCTCTCATATTTGCATCTTTGCAAGCACCAAGATGTGTATGTGCAGGCAGCCTGGCCAGGACTGCGTGTGTGCGATGCAGAGTTCCAGGGATCCTGGTAACTGCTTGTCCTGTCTCTGAGACTCTTGCTTGGTGTCAAAACGGTGGTTCTCTGGACAGGTATTTTGATGCCCGTGAGGAGGTGGCAGCTGTCGCGTGGTTGGTGACCCTGTGCCTCAGTGTGGGCCTAGCTCAGTCGCAGTGAATCTTGTGCGCCGTTGTTGCTGCTGCCTGGCTCTCCTCGTGTGGAAAAGCAGCCGTTTGGCTGCTGCTGCGGGAGGAGGAGCAGCGTGCGCTACATTTGCGGGAGTCCTGCTCGTATATCGGCTTGCCTGTTGTCTTGTCAGTGTACAGCCCTTTCAGTTGGGACACAAACAGCACGTCCCTCAGTTTTACTGCTGGGTCCAGGAAGGGGGTGCGTCCTTATCAGCACAGGCCATTCTGTGAGCCTGTTTTGTGCCGTTTCCTCTGCAGCTTGCGCGTTTCCTTCCACATCGCATTCAGGTCACTCTAGAGGTTCTCTTACAAATCTCTACAGATTTCATGTCAAAAAGCTATATTGTAGATGTAAAAGAAAAAATTAGGAGGCAAAACCTTCTGAATGCATCCTGGATGGCTTTCTTATCCTGCTCTATCTAGGAAGTGCATTGGGGAATTCATAACCTACCCCATTGGTGACTTTTAAATCAACACAATATATCTCAAAATCCAGAGTGTAATCCACGTGTAGATGTGGGTTTCATATAACCACAGACGTTAGGCAGTATGTTGCTTTTTAAAAGTTTGCTTCCATATTCAAATTTTCATAGAATTAATTGAGCTTAAGACTTTTCCATGTCATATCTCTTGGTTTTTATTTTTGCCTTTTTTTTTTGTATGCAAGTACTCAGTTCCCTTCTGTTGCTGAAAATGTATGCATAGGCAATACTGGAATAATCAAGATACCAAAAAAGAGTTGTTTGTGTTTATATCTTTAAGATACAGAATGCAAATGCAGTACAGGAATGAAAATCACAGTCAGATTCTTGTAGCCTGTGTGAGGGAGGGCAAGGGCACGGTGTGTGGTTCTGCCCTTCCTGCTCTGTGGCGGGTTCCCCGGGCCTGCCGCGGCCTTGCTGCTGCGCCTGCGTGCTGCCTGCTTGCTGGAGGGGTGAAGAGCAGGTGCCGGAGAAATTCAAGGGGGAAAGTGGAGGGGTTATTTTTCACTCTTTTCAGAAATTTTGGGAAGTATAGCTTTGCTAGCATATGAGGGGAAATTATGTACATGAAATATCCGTATAATCTCAAAAACTACATACAGAATCATATGTAAAATACTCCTAAAACAAATGTCGTTTGTCTCTTTCTTAGAGGGGTTCAGCAAGGTTGTTCCATTAGGCCATGGCTTCAGCCTGCCTTCCCATTGGAGAGCTTTGCTTCCTTTTAGTGAAGAGTATTGTGAAGGTCTGATCTTTAAATAGTTTCTGCCTTTAATAAAGGAGTTAAGCGAAGGCAGAGAGAACCCACTCAATGTGAGCTGATCTCAGAAAATATTGAAAGGACCAAAGGAAAGAGGCAGACTAAGGTCATGAAGAGAATTAAGCTGATTTATTCTTCCAGGTGCAAGATAACCTCTCAGATTGTGAATTATTGTATCAATTTTCATCATTGCCTCAGAGCAAAGCTAATTAGTTTCGCAGGATTAGTTTAGGACTATGGTAACATATAAGAAGGAATTAATCCTGCTAACTGCTTGTCACCACAAATCGATTGGCTTCTCCTTCAGCTGATGTGCTAGCCCTCGGCCCTTCTAAGGCCTTTGGAGCCTAGTGGCACTAACACATTGTACTGAATTCTCACAATACTGTTTTGTTTACATATGGTAGCTAGAAAGCTAACGAATATAAAAGTGTTGTTGAGAAACCATATTAAGATGCCATGACTCATTAGTGTCTAACAGCGCGGCTGAGTTTTGTTCAGCCTGGCCTCGATTGGTGTAGTCGTTTGGTTAACCTCATCTTCCGCGCTCCCTTAATAGTGCAGCACGGCTCCTGCGATGTGTCACGCCGTGTGCGCTTGGTGCAGGCAACTGCTAGCTCATTTTCTGGGGAAAATTTTAATGTGGATATTAGACACACTTGATTTCATGAATGATGCATAACTAACTACTATAGTCTTTCATAATGTAGTGTGGGCTGTCTGTCACAATCTGCCATGACTACTAATTCAATGGGGTTTAGATCTGTTTTTTATATTTACTGCCTCTACTTTTGCTTCTATGAGAAAAGGCTGGTTTGTGATTAAAAATGTTCAACACTTTCTGATGCCTATTAGTGCATGATATTTTTATGACTCCTCTGTGTGATGGCTGCCTGCATGGCTGTGAACCTCTCAAAAGTTGTGGTAACAGCATGACAGATTTGCCCTATTCTGTCCATTTTGTTGATATATGTCTGAGAAACTTTAAAGATATTAGGAATTTTTGATCTATTTTATTAGATTGTATTCTGCAAAAGGCAAGACAGTTACAAAGGCTTGCAGGGGACCTGAAAATTTTCCCTTCTAACTCCATGCTGAGTTCAGCTTAGGTGATGCCTTGCCTGAGTTACTGAGAAGCGAAGCATTAAATAGCAAATTTAAGAGGTGTAAGAGAGAACTTCAGTGTTTGGTAGGTGACCCTGTCAGTGGGTGCTCAAGTCTGGAACGCGCTACTACTGTTGCATCTTCAGGTGATCGGGTGCAGCTGCTGGGCAGAAGGTGAGGCTGGAACCCACCGTGAACAGCAGAAATTATGAGAGGCTGTTGCTTGGTCTCAGCTGAGCACTGCATCGTTTCTTCCCTCCTGTTCTTGCACGTGACAAGAGGGTGAAGGCACTTTGGAAGTGCAGCTAGAAATGGTTGCTGAAATGGAGAGAATACTGCAAGTACACAGGATCTTGTCACGGGTTATAAACCTTGTTCTGTCGACTGTGATGCTTGAAGAAATAAACTGCTGATAACTAAAATTTGTAATGCAAATACTGTCTTCTGGTTAGTAATGTTGAGATTACAGAGCATTTATTTCAAAAAGTGCCTGTGGTAGCTTTTAGGGACCTATCTATAGCGTGAGAGTACGTAGTTGCTCACTGTTACATGATAGCAGCATGTATTTTATCCTAGAAGTTTTGTCTTGGAGAAAGATCTTTTTTAATGAACACAATATTGAAGTGTTACATTGTTAAAAAGTAGTTGAAAGTAATCCTGTTTTCTTTCAAAGTGTGCGTATAACCTAAATAAACCTTAGGTGTGTGTAATGGGAATTGTTGTCCTAAGTGCGGTTTAGGATGGTGAAGATGAAGATAGAAACTATGAAAATTCTTGTTCTTCGTTTGAAAAACATTTAAAAAATCCAACCATTCCAGATTTTGGATAGGGAAAAAATATTAATAGCATATGAATTGATGGACAATAGCATTTTGTGAAAACAATGAAAAGGAAGTGTGTAAATTATAGATAAAAGAAAAAAAGATGCAATAGAATTAATTTAATTTCAGATAATTAGATGTACAAGCATTACATGACTGTGTGAGCATTGCCTAATTAGAAGGTTCAAGTACTCAGGGCTCTGTTTATTCTTGCCCTCTTCCTTCTTGAGCTTTTCTGCTTCCCTGCCTTCTGAGACGTAGGCTTGTCCATGCTGGACTGGCTTTTTAACATGTAAAACAAACAATAGTTCAGCTGATGCGATAAAGTTAATGATTGTTTATCTTGAAAAGAGAAAAGAGTTGCTAACATAATGGGTACTTGATACCTAAGATGCTGTTTAAGTTATTATTAAAAAACAGTTTTATATGTCATGAAATTTATTCACATTTTTTCCCCAAGTTGTGCACGTTCATGATAAATGATATTCCTAAATATGTTCCTCATTGTGATACCCATTTCCTCTTCAAAAAGTAATTTAGATTGTGTAGTAAGGCTAATATAGGTTATAAAAATACCTTTTACAAACCTGATATATTAATAACACTAATTCTTAGAAAGCATTAAAATTTCAGGATTGTGGATTGTAAAACAAGTTTTGGTTGCATTAATAGCCGGAAATAAGTGGGTGATTTTTAAATGATTGGGGGAAAATAAGTGACAGTCAAGTCTAGTTTTAATGTTGCTTTTTCTTATGGTGGGAAACTCAGGACCTTAATCCTAGCATATTCTGTTTTCTTCTTTAATTGATTTAATTGTTGCCATGCATGTAATTGCATGAAAGATTGGGAGTATTTTGAAGGCCAAGTGATATTTATTCCTGTTTGTCTCTTGCAGTGAATAATCAATAGGTTGGTTGATTTTTTTCCAGATAACCTTTTTCATGCTGCTGTCTGCAGTGTGTGTAATGCTGAACTTGGCTGGTTCCATTCTCTCTTGTCAGAACGCTCAGCTGGTAAAGTCCCTGGAAGGATGTCAGCTGGTGAGTAATGAAAAACAAGTCTTTACTATAAAGGTCAATGGATTCTATTTTTCATTTGTTTGCATTTTCTATACATATTGTTTTAATTTTCAAAATTGTATGCATTAACTAGAGCTATCTATAAACCTTACAAAGGGCAAATCATGCTGGGAAAAGTTGGAGGGGTTGAAATGCTACCAGCTTTACAATATTTTGTCTCCCCAGAAAATAAATTTTAGTATTTGTGTATTAATGTCATGTTACCAATGAGTCATAAACACAGTATATAGAATTAAGAATAGATCAAAACAATGCTGTCCTTATCGTTTGATGTCAACCGCATCAGGATTCAGTACCTCCTGCAGTCAGTGTATTTCCTGGATGTTATAGGTGATCTGGTTGTTTTTGTAGGTGTAAATTGATATTCTATTTGCCATCTGAAATATTTTTTAAAAAATCCAAGCAAATATATGTTTGTGTTAAATAAAATACAGAATAATAAAAACAAAAAGTTATCATGATATGGTATGCTGTGAATTATTAAAAGGTACAGTATACCTGAAGTGTTTATGTTTCCATCCTGAGAAAAAAGTAAGTGTATGTTAAATTGTAAAAATAGTTAGTTATAAAGTGGTCTATAGAAATAAATTCATTTCCCAAATCACGGATCTAAAGATAAAATAAAATATTGATTTTTTCCATAAATTGAATAGACAAATGGCATTAAATTATAAAATCCATGAGAGGACTGGAGGATGTTTATGGACATGCATCAGTGCTTTTTTAAGCATTTAATCTGGCTGACAGCAGACCAAACAAATTATATCAGCTGCATGAGTGTGCATCCATAGAACTCATTAACTGTTAGGGATAGATGAACATATACATTTACCAACCCATGTTCTTCAGTCAGGCCCCAAAACTTTGCTTCGAATGATAAAGGGAAGGGACACTTCTAACCTAGATGCCAGCAGATGACTACAGCAGCAGCGCAGTGTGCATCTGCACCTCTTCAGTTGTTGTTTTCTTCTTTCCCTCCATTAAAACCTTTGTCTTATATTTGCTTACACTGCATGAAATAAAACTAAACTTTGATAATACAAAACGTTCCAGCAAACACATCAAAAGTCACATTAAAAAAAAAATTTAAAAAGTAGGAAAAGGGAACCATTCTGGCGTAAGCTGTCACATGCTTTGTCTTTTGTGGTCAGTTTTGGTTTGCAGTTTTCCAGTCAGGCTGTGTTCTGTATTCCTTTCAGCCATCCTGTTCATCCTGCTCTTGCTCTCCCAGGGTAGGACTGCAGGCCCACCACTGAGGTACTCTGGAAAATAGGAGATATCATCCTGAACTTTCTGTAGCATTGGCAATTTCTAGTTCGGATTAGACTTTATAGAAGTAGAGGGAAGGAGCAAGAGTGTGTGGAAAACCAGAAGTAATCAGAGAGATGAAGGGACGGTTTTCCCTATAAAATATTTGGTTTGGGAAACTCCAGACAAACCAAGTTTCTGGTTCCTACTTTGATGGACAGCTGGAGCTGTGCCGCTGAGGAGGAGCGTGGTGCAACCTGGAGCTCCTCAAGCATTCTGCACTGCTGAGTGCTATGGGAAAGTAGCTTTTGTCATTCCTTGCTTCTTTCTTTTTTTAATCCCACAGGAAAAAAAAATGTCATAGGTATTTTTTTGAAGGATCTGAAGGATCTTTGACCTGAGTATCACTGATTTGTCTTGATATCTTTTCTTCTATATTAAGATTATTTAAAAATTATTTTTAGGGGTTATGTTTATATCAGAACTTCCCATGGAGACTTATGGAAATGTTTGTGCATCTGCATGGTTGAATAAGTAGTCTTCCAAAATAAATAATATCTTAACTATATAATGGCTGTGTTTCTTTTCTATGAAAGTGTAATGCAAGTACTATATACACAGTGCTAAAATTTAGGGAAATCTGGAAAGTAGGATATATTTGCCTGAGACAGTTTCACAGTCCTGAGCACGCTTTTTTGTTTGTTTTTGTTAGATAATTAGTTAAACTTATTAATTGGCCTTGTTTCTGATAGAAATCCTGCCTAACAGAAGAGCATGAATATGAGATGTGTTGACGGTGTAATTATGTGGTTACGAATAGGTTCATAGGACGATTCAGGTTGGAAGGGACCTAGGGGATGTAGTTGATTCTTTCAGAAAAAGCTTAAGATTAAAGAGCCTGTGTGCCAGAGTGGCATACAGACTAGAATAGCTTGGAGAAAAATAGCTTTAACATTCCAGATGCATACTGGAAGTGGAATTTTAGTATTTATATATGTAAATTAGGATAGTGTTGAAGGGAGAAGGGTTAGACATTGTACCATGTAGCAGTGTACAGTGACAAACATTTCTCTTCCAAACCCAGTACTGCATTTGATCTTTAGCTGCCTAGAAGAAGGAACTTCCTGTCATCAGGGTAATGAACTTATTCTTCTCATCATTATTCTAATAGGTGTATTTTGTCCCCCTTTTATTTTGGAAAAATAATTGAGGGTTAAAAACAAGAAGTGGTTTGCTGAGGGACTCTTAGAAAAATTTTGATAGAACAGAATGCAAGGGTGGGTAAGTTGCTACCTAATTCTTAATTATTACCTTATTAAACTTTTATCTTCCTTTTTTTTTATTTATGGCTGAAATTGTGTAATAGATCTGTCATTCTTGGTGAATGCCATCTATGGCAAGATTGAACAGATAAAAAGCAGGATGTGTGTAAGTTCCCCTTGGAAGCCTTGATAACTTCATGGGTATCTGGCATCGTAAGTGCTTGCCTTGCTGTAATCCGTGTCGCTAGTTACACACTACATATTCGAAGTATAATTGATAGCGTCTCAAATGGCCGTTATGTATGAAGTAAAGGTCACAGTTTAATTTTAAAAGAAGTCTCTGAAACATATGAAAGGACAGACCCAGTGTTCCCATGTTGTTCTGCAAGTGTAATTGCTTCGGGAGCCAAGTGTCTGCGCTTGAGGAGAGGGGCGGAAGGCAGCTGTGCCCAGCCCTCCTTTGCAGGGCTCATGCTCCCTCCCCGCTTGGAGGCTGGAGCTGGCCCTGGCAAGCGCAGACACAGCCTATTCTTGCTGCCATGCTAAGTCACTAGCTATGTAGCTCTCTCGAATTTGTGGCTTCATCTGAGACCATTTAAAATCCCTAAAAGATGTGATCTATAATGTTGTTTAAACAGTGCAGAGAAACTGGAAATTCTTCACTGTAGTGACAGCTGACAAAAGTGTCCTTTTGTATCGCAGGCAAATGAACAGATGTAATTGTCGTCATTTGCAAATAATGGTCTCCAGTCACAAGGAAAGAAATGTAAAGATCTGCTTGAATTATGACGTGAGTTTAGAGAGATTTAGAGGGCCCAATATTTCAGTATAACACGTGATTAATGAAACCTCCTTAAGTCTTGTAATTGCTCGTAATAGGTTAAATCAAGGATCTGAATATGTCTATTAAATGTGAGATGAAGCTGTAGCATAAAGTAACTGGCACCGTTTTAAAACAGTGTGTAGTGACATAGAGATCACTGCTCTGGCAGCGACCAGTTCATTGCAGTGAGTATCCTGGGACTTATTTTTAGACATCTTACGGGGCTTTGCATATTCTCAAGTAATGCTGTCTTGGCACATATGTCCTTTCAGATTGCATCAGAACCCTGAGATGGGAATGCTGTTGGAATGTTACAGCTTTTAAGAGATTACTTTTGAGTAGTGAATATATGGTTAAACATAGATACGTGGTTCTAGCTTTTTTGTATTTTTAACCTCAGCTGGTAATTTTGGTTTTGGTATAGAAGAAACAGAGTAATTTTATTGTTATAAGAAAAATGCATAAAATGCAAACTATTCATATTCTTCAAATTGTTTTTAACAAAGGTAAGGGAGGCTAGAAGGAGAAAAATGTAAACCTATTCGAAAAAATATTCATTAAATATGCTCACAAATGTCATTTCTATTTTTGTTCTTTCATAAAACTTATTTACCTTCTGCATTGGAAAATTAGCATAGATAAAGGTCAGGTTCATTAAAATGAGAAGAATGGAAACTGAGATTGTTCTATCTGCTTGGATATTTACATACCAAATTACTACACTAATATAAATGCAAACTTAATGCAAATTTAAAATGAGCATATTGGAATCTATTCATTGGTGTTCAGTGATAATTCTGAGCTTATCATCGTTTAATGTCTAAATTATTTTTGAATTATAGCTCTTCAGAAGTATTCAAGAGCAGGTGAGGGTTAGGAAGGAGTAGGAAAATGCTGTGATAATCATTTCACTTACGAGGAAAACATTGATTAGTTTCTGTGTGTGTGTTGAATTTGAATGTTGTTAGTTTTAGAGCTCATTTCTGGAGAGCAGGAGAGCAGGATTCTTTGTTCATACGGTTTTTTTTACTAAGTGCCTGGGTCATTTTTCTATACTAATGCAGAAGAGAGGTTCTCTCTGTACGAGTGTATTGTACTTACCATTCCAATAACTGTGGGAGCTGATGACATAGAAGAGGCTGTACAGAGTATTTGTATATTCCTAGCTCAGAGGAGAAGCTGTTCCAGTGTTGGGCCTCTTTAATATAAGATGTCCTAAAGGGCATAGGTAGGTGAAATTCAGCCTAGATTAGGCATGTTTGATTTCCTTGTAGTGGGTCAGCGATTGGAGGGGGTGCAATGTATAATCTGGGAAGAAAGGTTTAACTCAAGTTATGTTTTCTGATGGCTTTGAGAATATTTAGAAATATTCAGCTATTATGTTTTATAGAAGAAATTATTGCTTGTTGATTAGAGTTGACAGAGGAGCTGAAAAAATATTTTTAGATATTTGGGTATTTATTTATTTATTTTTACATTGAACAGGCATTTTTCTGCCTCTGTTTTAAAGTAGTTAACATGTGTAGAGTACAAAATTTGAAATGATGATACCGACATTGAGGAGGATGCATATGGGCATTTCTAAGTTACAATAAACAATTCGTCTCCCAGGCTGGAGTGAACAACTGTCGTGGCTCTTGAATGTTGGCAAGAAAATGAAAGCAACTTGATACAGCTTTCTGAAGTGTGCAGGGTGGCTTCTTCTTTGCTAAGACACCTGCAATACCTGGATGGAATTTAATAAACTGTTGCAGGTGAAGGGAATCTGGTTTTGCACATTTTGTTATATTATTGTAGCAGAAAGGAGTGTGTGTGTTCAGCAAGTGTGAAGTTTTTGGTATTTTTTGTGGGAACTTTTTTGATCCTCTGCTATGTAGAAAGTTTTAGGGGTTTTGTTCACTTTGGGAGTAACTGTGCTGTTTTTTGGCAAGATAAAATATATCTACGAGAACATTGCTTTGTTCCTGAGCTCTGCCGAGCAAGCGAGGTTTAAGCTAACACAGCTGAGGCAGGTGAAGGAGGACGGTGCTGGAGCTGCTGCTCACTGGTGACAAGTGCTAATGTGACTGTGACTGAGGCCAAAAAGCCAACCCTGCCATGGCAGGAGTCCCCTCTCAGTCCCCGCACCCATGGAGCTCCATCACTTGTGCCATTCCATGCATCTGGAACCCACTCAGAGACCTGTTTGGGAGGTCCAATCTGGACTAGAGCTAAACCATAGCGCCACAGAAAAGGTTAGTTTTGACAAGGGCTGGCTCCCCGTGTGCTGAATTCTTTATCTCCGCAGCACACACGTGAGCACAGTGGTAGGGCAGGGTTGGAGCATGAGAGTTGGGCTCCGCTTTCCACCTCAGCAGTGGAACGAGCTCCTCAGCTTTTGTGCTGCTCCGCATTCCTGGAGCCAGAGCTAGCAAAGATACCACTTCACAGAGATGCACATTGTTAAAAGCTCTCCAAAAATGTGCATGTCATGAAAATAATATTTGTTTTGTGCACTGGTGGCCAATTTTCAATGGGTTTTTGATTATGCTGTGCTTTGTAAGATACCGCTGCATTTTGCAAGAGCATCCATGTCAACAGTTTTAACAATTTTAGGAATTGATTTAAAAGGTTAGTTACAGGGCAGCCCAAAGCTAGAGAGCATCTCTCAAATCTCATGGAGACTCTCTGAGATGGGGTTTGAAGAGGAAAATATTTTTGAAAACTAGGTTTTCAGCCTTTCTTGGTGACACCTGTGCATTGCATGAGATGAAAGTTGACCTGAGATCTGTATTTCGTGTTAGGAAATATCAGACACATCCCGTCAGGAGTCAGGCCTGTCTTTCATCGAACAGGAACAGCATGAGTCAGAGAGTAAATGTTCTTGCAGGAGGCAGTTTTGTCTGAAGTACATTTTCCTCATCACAGAACTTTTTACCAGCTGAAAATGTTATTGATTTTGCCGTGCATTTGATGGCGATACAGCAGGAATGCTGTAGCTTGCTGACCGCTGAATTTGACACAGCTCTCAATGCAGAGTGCAAGTTCCAGACTTTGTCTGAAGCATTCGTCTTAACCCTCAACACCATTTCTGACAGTCCCAGAGGGCCTCAAGGGTGAGACCTCCCCTCTGGTGCTTAGCGGTTTGTGCTTTCCATCAATTTTAAGAGCTGAGCATGTACTTGGGTTTTGCTCGGATCTTTCTAAGAAGAGTGGGCTAAAAGCAGACAGGAATTGCGGGGTGGAGGTCAGGGAGATGGGGGACTGCTGTTTTCTTGTAAAAGAGCACATAACATGGTAATTCCAATCTCTTGCACAGTACCCAGCTTTTCTGCTTCCATCTTTACTTGAGGAATACAGGGATCACTCAGGATGCCTGGTTGGCACATGGAGTCTCTCATTCAATAGGCAGTTTCACACACGTGTCAGTCTTGCTACTCGTTATTGGAGTATAGAATCCTAGGAACTGATAGCTCTAGGATCATAGGCTAATTACTTCAAAACTGACCTGGGTTGACTTGCAGCTATTGACCTGAAGAGAAGTAAGGCATTAAATGCCAATATTGGTACTTTAAAAAAGACGGCGAAAATGGAGTGGAGAAAGCATTTATCATTGAGAAAACTGAAAACAGTGACAGTACATATTAACATGCTTAATAAAAGCATGTATGGAGTTAAATTTTGAGTTGAAAAGTCTTTGTTGTAAGGAAACAGAAAAAGAGATTTTTTTTCTTTTTGTTTTTGTTTTTTTAATGAGGAGGTCAGAAACACTATAAACAATGTAATTCTGCACTTGTGATAACATTCCTGCTGAGCTACATGGGATTATTTTAGAATCACTCATAAAAATCTTAATTGTACTTTGATTTTCTTTAATTTTAAAGAATGATCAGGATTCAAGTATGTTCAGCAAAGAACATTAATGAATCTTTAAAGAAATAGATGCCTAATGCTTTTTAAATCCTCAAAATAGAGAACTGCTAATTAAAGTTTTTTTTTTTTAATTCAAAGACATTCAGTACTTACTGGACTGAAAAGATCTGAACATAGGAAAATATAAATGAGATGTTTTTCAAAGTGAAAAGTATGTAAGGAGACATACTCAATAGTCAAGATTGTCACAATAAGTGTAAACATCATAAAAACTGTTGGGAAGTGTGTTTCTGTTGGCTTAATCTGACTGGTTTTTTTCTCTCCCCAGATTAAGTTTGACAGTGATGGTGTCTGCGTTTGCTGTGAAATGCAGCACCAAACATCAGGCTGCAGTAACCTGGGAGAAACACTGAAACTGAACCCTCTGCAGGAGTGTAATGTTGTGAGGTTGACCCTAAAGGTGCGTTATGAGAAGCATCAACAGTTTGTTCTGGTTTTTAACAGTGAGTGTGGTATTAAGACAGAAATGTGTGGTGAGAGTACGTCCTGCTGTTCTTCTGGGTGTTTGTGCTCTCTGATGTGCAAAGAAATTAAAATGTCTCCCAAAAGAAATTAACGCTGCTATGCATGAAAAGGTCCTGTGTTGTACACTTAGTTATCTGTATTTGTGTAGGATAATTATTGTGATAGAGTTTATTTAAGAAACACAGGTTACATTTGATTATGGCAGACCCAGATTCCAGGAGGTGTTAAAAGAAATAAGAAGTATTAGCAGAATGTTCTTCAGGTGAAGCTTTGTTGAGGGAGAATGGTAAGTGTTCCTCTGAGTGCTGGAATCTTGCTTATAGTCTGTCTGCAATGTTATTAGAAGTATAAATCCTATAGTGTTTTGTGTTACAACTATCCAGATAAAGAATGAAGAACAAATAATACAGTATGATTCAATTATATCCTAATGTAATTGCCAACAAATTTCTTCACTTAATTGTCACCAGGCCAGCAAGGGTTGGTATTACATTGCTTTGGAAGACAGAAAAGAAACCCTAAAAGAACTGGCCAGAGAAAAGAACCCTGAGTACCTCAGGGTCATTAGCTTTGTTTAATTTAATCATAAAAAGTAAGTCTGCATCTAAGACTCTCAATTTCCAAGTATAAATTTTAATAAAGTTACTGGTCTCTAAAGGAATACTGTAGTGACATTCAAGGAAATAAGGAGGTTAAGGCTTTACGCTGTGAAGGGGGTCTGAAATCTCTGAGTTACATATTCATATCTGAAGCGATATTTCAGAGCTCAAAACAGGTAGAAGCACTAATAACGTGTATTGCCTATCAGATATTGTTCCCAGTCAAACAGGACTAAGAGAAAATACCAATGGCCACTAGTCTTGTGTACACTCAGTTTGACTTTGCTCATGTGTTCTGCATGATCTGTATTGAATGTCTATTTATTTACAGTTCAATTGAAAGATACAGTTTCTTTGTGTTATCTCTACTGTGATTTTTGAATCATCTCTTCCCTTCTTTGTAAATCAATGCCTGCCTCTTGTTTCCAAACCCTGAATGAACTAGCCAGATATTTTCACTGAGGACACAAGAAATACCACTATCTATGATCATTCATACATTTACATCTACATTTCTCTTTTTTCTCTCAGTGTGCATATATATATGTGTGTGTGTCTATGTGTGTGTTTAAGTGTGTGTGTGTATATATGTATATATATAAATGTGCATGAGCATTGTTTGTAAGAGGGAACTGAATATGGGGTTTGTGAGATTAATGCTAATTTTCTGTGATTGTTTAATACTATGATTTCAGCACAGATTTGAATGCTGTACAGCAAAAGAGGCAAAGATACTCTGCTGTTTCTGTGTTTGTAAGGGCTGGTAACCCAGCTCGTTCTTAGGGCAGTAAATGGGCAGCTTTGTATTGCACCTGGCACTTGTGCCTGCACAGCTCCGGTGACAGCAGCTATTGCGTGATGTGACAAACACTGCGCTCTCAGGTCTCATCCACACTTTGCTGCTGGAGAGAAGATTTCCTGGTTAGCATCCTTCACTGATAGACTCATTTTGTATGCAGGTCTCTGCATTAGATTGACCTAAACTAGTCACTGAAAATAAGGTTTTTCGCTTTCTTCTTCATACTCAGGGTCAATATTCCGTGGTGCTGAACACTGTTGATGTCTCAGAATCGTGATTTTAACAATAATCACACACTTCTAGCACAGGTCTGTCCTTATGTTCAGAAGTTGCTTTGATAGGATTCAGTTCCAGCCCAATTAATGTAAAAACAAGTGGTATCTATTTGCAAAATCAATAAAGAATTAGAAAGGTCTATTAAGATGCAGGTGCTCAGAAACAATATAATGACCAGGGATGCGATAGACTTACAGTGTAGTTTCATTAGCATAAATTGAATCTGCTGTTCTGGAGAACTGCCACCGAAAGCAGCAGTTCTGTCTCTGGCTGTTTCCTCCAGCGGAGCCTCTTGTGTTGCATTCAGCATCTGTGTGGTCATAAGATGAATCATTTCCATGAACTGATCTGATCCAAAACCCATCAGCATACCCAGTGCTTTCACTGAACAGCAATGACACTGAGCTTTATGCTTTCTTCTGTCATATGGAGCCATTTTGGGGATTATTGAAATTTTAAGTCTCTGCCTTGCTTCCACCACGATGACAGAAGCAGGGGCACCTGCCTGCCTGCCCATTGCTTCCTCCCTTTCCTCCATTGTGCCCACTCTTCCTTTGAACCAGCCCTGGCATTCCCCCAGCTGGATGTTGAGCCAATTCAAACTACTAACTTGGCAAAAAACTATTTTCTATTAATTTGTTATTTTTTCCTTATTTTTCTGCCTAACAGCTTGCTCTTGCCAAGAGCCAGCCCCAATTCCTGCATCCCATTTCCTGCTCGGAGGTGCTCACTTCAGCTGCTGCTTCCCCCCTGCCAGCTCGGGGCCTGTCTGACCTGTCAGGGAGCAAATTGGTTTCAGCCACTCCATGTCCTGTGTCTGTCACATGAACATGTCCATCGACATCAGGGCTTCACACAGACGTGTGCCCCTTGCTGGCCACTCTCGACTAGCGACTGCTCTGAGCAGTGCCATGAGTGCAAGAGATGGTGGATTCAGCAGAACTCTGTTTTAGGGAGATGTTGTGTTTGTAACCAAAAATATAATTTGAGGCCAGTGTAAGGCTTTTACAAGTGTAGTAGAGGATACTGTGATACAAGGGAAATTTGTTTCAGGACACTCCTTTTAAGATATAATGAAATTTGAAAAAAAAAATCTGTTATGGGAAGATATATAAGAAATCCTTTGTCCCTTGCTGCTTAAAGCTCACATATGCATACGTTTGTCTTATGGATGGACAATTTTTTTCTCAATATTGTAAAAACTGTTAAAGTAGAATCTGAGCTGAAACATGATGCTGCAGAAAAATATGTTTTGCTTCATGTTGTTTGGAATGCTCTGTCTTGCAATTAATTGAACCTTACAGAAATTTATATTTTAAGTTTCAGAGGACCTAACACAAAACTTCTTGGATACTACATAAAAGGAGTATTATTTAAATAATATCAAATAAGATTAAATAAAGTTTCAGTCTCATGTAAAATAGTATGCTATATTGCACTTTTATACCATAAATCTGTTTGATGAAGCATTAACCATGTCTCTGTTTACTGTTTAAAGTACACGTGAAACCCATACGGTTCAGAACTGATTCTTTGTGTGTGCAGGCTCTCTTCCTACTCATATGACAGCTAGTTTGCTTACTGCTTCTCAGACATATCCATTTAGAACAACTGAAGTTATAATTTGCGCTAAAAAGATTGTTGTCCTCACACAGAGAGTCATTTCATGGGTGAAAAACCTTTACTGCTCATTATCTCTTTTCAGGTTATAGTGGTATAAGCAGTGAAGCACTGTAATTGAAGCCAATCAAGGAGAAAATAAATTGTCTTTATGGAATTGCAAGAGTGAGACTAGTTTTAGCCATTGATCAGTGTGGATTTTTAGATCCTCATGTTCAGGGCTACTGATTAGAGAGCTCTTTTTACACATTGACAAGCTTTTCTTTTTTCTTTTTTCTTTTTTTTTTCCTTTTTTTTAACTCCTTTGGTTGTGTATTGAAAAAACTCTCGGAAGGGCAGGGAACTTAAGATTCTCCAAGACTCTGAATCTTTTATTTCCATAAGAAACCAATCTACTGAGCAGTCAAAATGGGAGTGTTTCACAGAGTGCAATGAAAAGCTGGCAATTCAATAGAATTATACAGGCTAGAACTATTAAAAAGTACTGGGTTTATTTTCTTTAACTTAGATTTTGGTAATATGAGCAAAAGCTAAAATTATTTTAAATATTGTAAACAAAGAAATAATCAAGGACAAAAAAAAATGATCTGTGTTTTTTTTCTTTTTGAAAAAAGTAATCTTGGCTTTTCAATGTCCAGGAAATACAGCTAAACTTGAGCATTGTAATTGTTGCAAGTCATTGTTGCAAGCCGCTATGGAGCTGCTGTGCAAGGAGGGTAGAAGTTTTGAAGCGTTGCCAGTGTGCAAGTCACTTTTGCTTTCTCTAGCTGTAGGGAAAGGAAATAAAAAATCTGGTGATTGCAAGCAATGGATAATTTTAAAAAATTATACCTTTACTATAAAAACACTTCAGTTTTAATTCAAGGATTCCTTTTTTAATTCTGCTTTGTAAACAGAAGTACTTATTGTTGCTGTTTTAAATGCAGTGAAACAAAAACAAACACTTGGCAATATGTACTTACTTCATTAGCACACGTTAAAATGCCCAGATACAGCCCCTGCTTTTCTGCCTTACCTAAAAACATATTCCTTTGATTCTGTTTGAGATGCATAGAATATCTAATATCGGATGCAGTCCTCAATTTCACACTAGCTTTTCAACTGAATTTTCTTAAACACAAACAATATTCTAATTTGCAGATTTCAAATATTGAAAGTAATGAAATTGCTATATGTATTTTTTTACAAGAGGTCTTTTTCATAGTATCATTCTAGTGATAGCTGGACAGTGATAGCTATGGTGTTGTGACAGCAGCAATTTGTGTTTTGCCAGGGAATTGGAGAACTTTAAATTTTAATATATCAAAGAAAATGTCTAACATTAAATGAATTGCTGGTATGTTGGTGGGGAGGGAAGTTTGAAGTTTGGAAGAAGTTTGCTTCTGTAATTGTTCCTTTGCTGATTGGTTTAAGAGAAAATATTACAGGTTGAAAGAATTTCACACAGCTAATTAATATCATATTAAATTCATAATGACTAACAGTGTTGTTATAAAATCTGCTAAAATTATTTGCTGTCATTCGTGCCCCAGAGGTAGGAGGTGACATTCTGCTGCCTGTCTTTCACAGGACCTGTTGTTCAGCGTGTGCGCTCTCAATATCATCTCCACCATCGTCTGTGCTTTGGCAACAGCAATGTGCTGCATGCAGATGGTTTCTTCTGATCTCCTGCAAATGGTGAGTTTCAGTGACAGCAAGTGGTCATGTCCATCATCACGTATTTCCCTAATTTATGTGTCCTCATTTGTATCTACTTGTTGCTTTTATGCTTCTGCTTATTTGCGTGTCTATGTGAGTGTGAAAATGTTTGTGTACAAGGTGTATTTTATCTGTTTGCATAAATACAATGTACAGATGTATGTGCTGTGTTTCAAGGGTTAACAGAGAGTTAATTTATATATAGATATATATATCTTCTCTTTTATCTGATTTAGTCTTGATGAGCTTTTGTTAGTTGCTGTATGACACTCAGTGAGTGACCCTGAGCAGACTGGGGACCTTTCAGAGCAGTTAAAAAGCAACAAGACCTGCCTCTATTTTGTACACCATGGACCAGGTGCCAGGTGTTTTGGGTATCAGGATGGCAGATAAATGAGACACTTGTTCAGGACTGAACATTTTCATTAGTTACTCTTTCCATTACTGTCCTTCTCCTTATTAATAAATTATGTTTGAAGTTGTTAAATGCTCACAGCTTCCATTCAGGCTCTTCAAGTCCTTTTGGGCTGAAAGGTGTTGATTGCTCAGAGTGCTCAGCGGCTGTTCTTCAGTCACTTAGTAACATATCACCTATAATCTCTTATAAATAATGGGTGCTTGCATAACTAATAAAGGAATGATATTGGCATTAAGAGGAAACAGAGAGCAGACAGCTTTGGGGAGAATCCCCTTTTCAGGTGAGCTGTTAGTACTGCTATTTTTCTCAGTTGCCCATTTCCTAGGAATATTATAAACTATTGTGTTACATTTTAGTTTCCTTTAGTTTTGTACTGGCAAAAGTATAAATCTTGAGATTGTTTTCAGAAACCAGGTTGAAATTTTATGTACACAGGAAGTCAAAATAAAGCTTTAAATATTTAATAATAACCATTAAAAATACAAAAGACAAAATATTTTTCCTCACTACTACCCTTACTTTCTTAATGTATTTTATAGAAATTACATGCATGAAGAAATCTTTGTTGAATTTTTAGCATATCTTATTATATGCCAATTGGAGATTGAGAATGATTTAGGTTCTCATTTTTCAATTAAACTGTTGGAATCTAACTTCCGATGGTTAGATGTTATTCTGGAAGAAAGAAGCTGAAAACAGGAAGGGATAAGAAAGACAAGAACAGGTACATTGCCGTTTCTGCGATAGTTGAGATGTTGCATGTGACACAAGACTAAGAGAATCACTTGGGGCTTTGTTTTTTTCTGGCTGAGCCCAAAAGTATACTTTCCTAGGTTGTTTCTTCTTGTGATATGCAGTAATTTCTTTTTCCTTCACATCATCCTTTCTACCATTAAGAATATACAGTTGCTGCAAGAAAAAAAAATCTAAAATATTTTCCCAGTTGCATTAGAGCTTTAAGACTAAATGAAAAGATGCAATAATTATAGATGGAAATTGCTTTTTTGTGTATTTTACTGCTTTGGACAGTTTAAGACTGCACTTCATTACAGGACTCCCCAGAATTTCTCTTTCCAAGCATAAAGCCCTCCTGCAGGTTAATGTACATCAAATCAGATTATGTAAAGCTTCTGTAATGTGAGGAAACGTCCCTTGATAAGTAAAGCTGTCACTTCCGAGTTACTTCAGTTATTGCTGCGGGCAGATTTCAGTTTTCATCTTGTGTGACGAATCCTACTGCATTGATACTCACTAGTGCAAGGTGAAGTGTGAAGTTCACCTGCTCCCTTCTTCCCTCCCTCCGAAGGTGCTTGCTCGGTGCTTGTCCTAGAGCATCCTCAACGGGCAGTGATACCAAGCAGTGCTTTCTCATTTATCACCATCACTGTTCATCGCGTTACATGATATCTGAAACAAGCTCTTGTTTTATAAAGGCAATAATGTAATGATGCCACATACAAGCTGCAGCGTTTAATTGCTGTTGTCATCAGCCATAATGATAACTCAGTGTGTCATTAACTGACTTAACAGGCTGCATGCATTGCTAAAATCTGTACACAAATATTTAACAAATCCTTTGCATACGGCTGCATTTAAGTCACACAGTGCAGTCATATTGCGTGATCTATGAACTTAAACTTGTTGATCGGAGTGGGGCAAAGGTCCCACCAATTTGCATGTTTGGAACAAACTACTTTTTAAATTGAGAAATTGCCTTTGGATATATAAATATAGATAGAGAGAGAGACCTTCACATATGTATTTATGTATATCAGTATATAGCAATATATATAAAAAGACTGAGGTTGTGCAGTATCTCATGATTTTGAAAAAATTCGGAAAGAAAGAAGACTATGGATTTTTTTAATGTTAATATGAAGTTTTAAAATAATTTCAGGAGATTGAGAATAAAATAAAAGCAATTAGATGATTCAAGCAGTGAACATTTTGACAGGAGTTGAACCTGCTAAAGGTTTAAATGTCAAACAGCTCTTAACTCTGTGTATCACTTTCTTCTCATTCTGCACATCATCTTAAAATACTTGATTCAATATATTTATCTATTACATTTCAGTATGTCCTAACAGACTAAAAAAGATAAAAAGAGAAATTACAAGCATTATGTTGAGTTCTCAAGTATCTCCCTCAGCTTTTCTTCTTTTTTTCAAGAACACTTGCAAACTTTTTTCTGTTCTATAAAATAACTCTCTAATTAGCTTTTCTAATTCGAAGTTTTATGCTCTGTCCACTAGCACATTCCCTTTTAAATTTTTGTTAAGCAACAGTAGGTAATTATTTCCATCCATATTGGTAAGAGATTGTAAGCCTGTCTTGAGTATCAGCTGAAGTTGATAATAAATTAGAAATTAGAAAATAATACATTTTATGGTCTGTGCTACTATACGTGTGTCAGCTGGAAGAACAGTAGGGTAGATGAATTATCTCTGTCCAGAGGGTTTGTGTAGTGTATGTGTTCTTAACTGAAATAGTCTTTTCCGGTTTAAGGTAAGAGTTGTAACAACGGGTCAGTTTTAAGTAAACTTTACTTGTTTTAAAGTTCGGTGTTTTTGGAGAAATATGTTGCCATCTCAAGCTATCGATTACTATTGATTAAATGCAACATCATTCCCTTGTCAGGTTTCTCAAGATTTCTACTAGTGTAAATGATAGCAGATTTTTTTTCACCTAAGAAAAATCGAAATGGAAGCTGAACTGAATGAATACTTCACAGTGTCATGCAGTGTACAAAGCTGCAGTCTGAGACCATTTCTATTTTTCAGCAGAGTGGGTTTTCTGTTTGAATTGCTTTGTTTTTTTTTTCCCCAGTAGATGATCCTTTTGGCAGCCCAAATGGTGATGTGTGTGCACAGAAGCCTTAGCATGACTTAGTGTGTATTCAGTCTGTATGGCTTTCAGAACACTTGCAGACAGACCTTCTTTGGGAGCACCATGTCGGAGTCTTTGCTTTTACGTGAAGCTCAATGCTTCTTTGTGACTTTTATCTTTTCAAGGAGACTACTCACTTGGATTTTCTTAATTGCTTTTTTTTTTTCTCTCTATGGTAAGTCTTTATGATGGCTAGAAATGACACAATCTTCTGCTGTTTTGAAATCCTCTTCTTCCAAAGCCAGGGGGAGACCATCCAGATTCAGCGATGGCTGCATGAGATAAGAGTCAGGGTTTTGCCTATGCTGCACTTGTCCTCCTGATTGTTTGAAACTACACAGCGCTGGTGGCAGTGCTGGTGTCACGTCTCACAGGTTGAACTAACACACACATTGCTTTCTACATGTCTTTCCTTAAATAAGCTTTGCTTTCCCTCTGTCACACAGGGCAGTGGGGCGCTAGTAACGATTTACTGTGGATCCTCATACGCAGAGGACAGGCAGAGTGATTCCTAAACACATGTATAGTTCATGCTATTTTTTAGAAACATTTATTAAGTGCCATGGTATGTGTAGACTATAAATCACTTATCATTTCCTTTCACAACACATTTAAATAAATCTTTTATATATGAAGGAAAAAAATGCATATCAGAGTAAAAAATTGTGAAGAAATCAAAATGTTCCTTTA
Source organism: Tinamus guttatus (assembly GCF_059628265.1). Classification (NCBI taxonomy): domain Eukaryota; kingdom Metazoa; phylum Chordata; class Aves; order Tinamiformes; family Tinamidae; genus Tinamus; species Tinamus guttatus. The sequence continues at coordinate 14,773,662 of NW_028288538.1, forward strand.
TCTCTTCTAAACCCACAATGAGATTAATTCACAGTGTACTGAACTTATATTTTGTTATATAAAAATAACATTTTTGTTACTCTAGAGACTAATTATATTTAAGATTTTTCTGCATTTATCTAGTATTTCTATTAAGTCACTCAAACACTTGAGCACTCAAGCACCAGACTGTGCAGAGAATATGATGGTAGCTTTTCTATGCTCCTATTCCAGTGTATCATGTTGAAATAACTTTTTTTTTATCATGTTGAAATAAGCTGCTTTTTTTTTTTACCCCAAAAGTCTGTGAGGAGTTTAAATTCACATGAGAATTGGCTGTCAGTCATTAAATAATTTTAATATTTAACTGAATTATATCAAACCATAAATATTACATTTTGGGGGCACAAATCTCACTAGATTTTTGTGTAGCCCAGATGGCAGTCGATTTAGAAGCACTGTGTGTTTCCTCCCACCTCAACTGAAAAAGTATGGTAGAAGCCTTTGCCATAGGCAAACTCATGAGGTTTTTAGAAGATATACTGTTTTCCATTTTCCATTCTATTGCTAGATTAAGAAATATTTAGGAATATTTAAAATACAGAATGTTGAATTCAGAATATTAAAGATGTAGTGTCAAAGAACAGTACCTATGGGGCTACTGGCTTGTGATAGTTATAACATTCGCAATTAGAAAAGATGTAGAAAATACTCTTTCAAAAAAAAAAAGGAAGAAGATAACTTGTCCAAGAGGAGGACAGTTAATTAAAAAAGACAGTGCTGCAGACCCAGGTGTATTACAAACAGCTTTTACATTAGATAAGATGCTAATATTTAATTATACGCAATTTAAAATATTTTATTTCCCATCCCCAAGAACTGACAGATTTTTCAAAATGGTGTATGAAGAATAACATGCGGATAATGATCCCTGGAGTCTCTAAAGGGATTATTTCAAAGCTACAGAGTAAATGTATTAACATGATATGGAAGGCAAATGTAATTACATGCAGATATGAGAAAATACTCGAGATAAGAAGATTCCCTTAGAGTGCTATTTCAAACTCCCGTATGGCGGTTGCTGTTTGGGATATGTTGTAGCTGTTAACTCAGGATTCCTGGCCCTGTGGCATTTCCATGGCATCAACTTGCTGAGCAGCTATAGGGCACGTGGGCTGCAAGGTGCTCGTGTTCAGTGGAAATGGCCTTTACCCACAGGTGCTCTCCATCTCCCAGATCCCAGCTGGAAGGGCTTGCACACTGCCACATACCAGGTAACTTTTTCTTTAGGGAAGTCTATTTACAGTCTTTATCTGCTGTTTCTTCACTTCATTAATTGATTCTCCTCCAAGAACTTCTCCTTGCACATGTGATACCCCAAATGTAAATAATAAGCCTTGATCATTCCTGTTGCTTCAGTGACCCATATTTGGAAGAACTCTGAAATCTGGTCTGACAATAAATGGAAAGAGAGTTTCATAGCCTTACTCCTTTCTGTTTATTGGTGTTTGTTTAATCTTGAAAAGCTAAAAATTAAGAAAAAAGAGTCCTTTTCATTCCATAAAGCACTGCCTTCCTCAATGCAAATTGGAAGCCTATGCTTCCTGCTGCAGGCCGAGAAGGCCATTGGAGTCCCATCCTATCTGGCTGCCTCTGCAGAGTTCTCACTCAAATGGACCCAAGCATAACTGCATTTTGAGAAAAAGATTACCTCTTCTGCTGGAAACGTCATGTTCTCTACTTGGTGACATCTTCCAACTTCAGTATGAATTCAGGTCCAAAGGATAAGTACCAAAGCGCAGCACTGCACAGCTTCCATGTTTAGCCCGCAGCAACAGAATAGCATATTTTAGTCGTTCCTCGTAACTGCAAACCAAGTTAGACGCAAAGCAGCCCTCATTATTAAGTAAAGATGAAGACTGTTTAAATCAGAGAGTATGCCTGTCGGAATTTGGCTTGTCCAGATAGATGTACAGATTATGCCTGCTATGTGTACAGCACTTTGCACATCCTGTAGCCTATTATGTATCAGACACTTTCTATATGCTAAACTAAGACCATATTTAATTCAAGGACTGAAAAGTGCTCCTTGCCATGCTACGTATACACTGGTAATAAATTGAATGTCAAATTTCAGTCATGAGGTTGACTATTTCCTAAGAGAGCATCATGAATTCAGGCTCCTAAATCTGTATTTTATTGCTTGATTTCAGAAAATACCCAGCATCCAACAAATCCAAGCAGTCAGAATAAATATTGTGTTCGGGATTTCCAGAGCTAGGGCATACCTACTTCTACATAATGTTCAAAATAGCTATTGATAACCTTGAGGTAATGTAAAGTTTTTAACAGGGTTGGCTCAAATTGTGCAACCTCCTGTTTGTCCTTGTCTGCAACAATTTTCTCTCTGTTGCTTCTGTAGTAATCGGAGGTTCAGTCCCCAAAACGTGTCTTGGAGAGCTTCTTTGTGAGTTGTTTTAGAGTGTGAGCTATAGATTTTGAAACAGCATTGAATGCAGCTTGTCCTCGTCTGATCTTGTGAGCAAACAGACTGCCCCCACTCTTGGTTTTAGCAGTTCATGTTGCTCTGTCCTACTTGCCAGCCACTGTTCTGAGACTGTTTGGTGACAAGTGTCCCGTTAGCACCAAGGGTCCCGTGTGTGTGTTTCCCTGGAAAGGCCCCTGTCACTGTTCCTGTGCCTGGGCCAGCTCCGTTGGCTGTTTGCGTTTCCTCCTTGTGTCTCTTTCTGTGTCGTCTCTGGAGACTGCATTAAGTGTTTGCGCGGCCCAGCCAGCCCGCACCCTCCAAGCCTGACTCTTCAAGCTGTTTAAATGCAGTTCAGTGTAGGAAGCCTGAACTTTGCAAGCTAGAATAAGACATGGAAAGTATAGAATAAGATATAATTTAATTCTCACTTAATAGCTTTCTCAATGTTTTTTCAAGAATGCCTGTTCTTTGTGATAATCCCTTATATTTGATATTGCTTCATTTCCTGCTAGTCTACCTCTTACAGCCTCTTTTAATTTAATTGCTGTGCCTTCCAGCAGGATGATATCACACAGGTAAACTGTTATTTATGAAAAAAACAACCCCCCAGTATGTGCATCTTTCATCTCCATTTTTCCACCTGTTTTCAGCATTGGTATCACAGTGCTCATTGCCGTGTCGTGTGCTCAGAGTAAAGGGTCTTGAAAAGGCTGCCAGTGATTCCACTGTTCGACTGAACTGGATCTAAACTCAAGAGTACTTTCCTTCCAGAGCCACACTGCTACCCCACAATCCTTTCCCTTCAATCACATCCCACAAATACTTCACCATGAAGTTGTGTTCTGTGTTAATAGTTGTTTTAGGGGGATAGTTAGAATGTTGCACCCTATGTATGTCTGAGGAAAATGAGCTTCAGGGAACTTCAGAGCCGGAGCTGCCCCTTCCCTGTCAGAAACCAGAACTAGACTCGTGGCAGAATATGGAAATAGGCTGGGAAAGATAAAGACCGTTGCAAAAGAAAATTGCTCAGTGTCCAGACTGCAAAGATGATCCAAATCTTCAAAGGTACTAGGAAAATGGATATATTCCTGAGTTTAATGGAAGCAAATAGGATACAAAACATGAGGTTGATTGTATAAATATTTGTTTCCATTACGTGTTAGATTTTTTTTGCAGTTTTCAGGCTAGTTCAGTGTGTTCAAGTTGAAGTAATTGTGTTTAAATTCTGAGTGAGAATTTTCGTTACTGGCGCTATATAGATATTTCATCTTTACCTGTAGTTGTTGGCTTGTTTCCTAAAAGATTCATCATCTCAAATATTTTGAAGAGAGACTGGTGATCATATAATTTATAACAGTTTGGTAGTTTACAATTAATGCTCATATACTGTTACAGTTTGGGAAACAGTCATTGGAAATGCAGGTGAATTCAGAGTAAGCTTAAAATGTAATTTTATTTCTTAAGAGAAACCAGTAGAAATATCTGCAGGTATTCGGGACCCCTGAATTGTGTCTCATATGAAGGGCAGCACTTCCTGGTATTAGATTTGTTATGTAATTAAGAGTGAATCAAGTACATGTCTTTTGTTCCTGTGCCATCAGTACACTACAAGGGCTGAAATGAGTCAATAGGCTGTAGGATATAATGATGCAGTAATATGCTGCAGAGGAAGCTCTTTATTTAGTAGTTACTCATGAAACATCTCTAGAGAGTCAATTAGTAAGCAACTAGCAGTTCATTTTCACAAACCATTGAAACCAGTCTTCCTGACTCTGTTGTGTTGTGTTATTTCAGCCTTGACCTTTGTAACAACGTACATAGAGTGTGTTTAATACAACAAAGATGTCATTCAGCCTTCTAAATGCCAAGGGCCAAGTGAATCAAGGCGGGCCGAGGCGGCTGCGTTGCAGGGGATCTGCACGATGGACCCCCTGTGATCGGGATGTAGTTGAAGCCCTTGCTCGAAGGCTTGTTGAGTTTTGGAGCTTCTGGTATCAACTGAACTAGAAGGGCTTCTTGATACCACTGCTATGCTCCAGGCTGATGAGGTTCCTGTCGTGTCTGGCAGCTCTTCTCAGCAATTAATCATTTTTCATTTTCAGAATAGTTATTTCCTTTTGGTTTTGAGATGGTTATATGGAAAAATGTTTTTCTTGTATTTACACCAGCATTAAAACATTTATACCACATGCAGTTGGTATCAACATAAATATTTGTTAAGAATATATGTTTGGAAAGAGTAAAAAATAGGTGGGATATTAATAGTTACCATATTCAAAATTTAATGAACGTATGGCAGCTTACCTCTGGTTTGCTTTTTGGGGCTTTTTTGTTGTTGTTGTTAATACATGGCAGTTTCCAATTGGAAACAAAACCGTGCAAATAGTTATTTCAATGATAATATTTAGTGTTTCCCAATTATGAAAATACAGCTGATTATATAATGCTGTAATGAAATTGTATTTTAAGGTTAATATGTTTCTTGAGACACTGTTTAATTTGAAATGTCCTATGTTCTGTATCTTAAGAGTAACTGACTTTGAGGCACACTCCTCTGTATCTTCAGTAAAACTTCATTTTATATTTTACCAGCTTAAGAGTCCTCACTGATCTTATGCTTTCAGAAAGATCTCTTTCATTTCAGTGGGGATATTAATAAAATTGGGCATTGGTCAGGATTGCCAAAACTAGCCTTTTATTATAATTCTTTTTGTTAATGGTGATATTGCTCCTTACCAGCGTAAGGAACTAGAGCTCTTCCTTTTCAGTTTCTGCCGCAGAGGCCACATTCTTCCCACCACGACTGTATGACTCCGCACGGGACTATCCTGCACCAAACCCTGGACTTCGATGAGTTCATTCCGCCAATCCCGCCGCCGCCGTACTACCCCCCGGAATACACCTGCACGCCGCTCGTCGAGGCGCAGAGGTGACTCTCCTTCCCTGCAGTCACGCGCAGCCTGTAGTTCTGGGCTACAGGCTATGAAGCTCTTTCAAAGAATATGAAGTAAAGTGGGGTCCTTCACTTACATCAGGTGCTTCTTTTCCAGGGAGATTACATATATTTTTCACAAACTTGTTAGGACACACACGGAAATAATCCCTGTGCAAGTACTACTGTGATGGAGAAGTGACTGAACTTAGCTAGCAAGGATAACAATACTTGAGCATAAAGCAGGGATCAGCTCATAGGTAATCCTTTCACAATTGTTAACATTATACACTTGAAGGTGAATGTGAGATTTGATTTTCTAGTGAAATCATTGAAGTTAATGTGTGTTATTATGGAGCAAGGAAGGATACAAATGACTGCAAAGCAGGTTTGGACAGCTGGCTGGTATCCAAAATGAAATACAGTTTTCAAAGTTGCTCTGTAGTTTAAGTTTTCATTTTGCTCATCTTTCTTGATAGTGTATTGGCTTTGAATTCAGACAAAACTCTGCATAAATGTGGTGTAAATTCATGGTTTACCAAATAAAGCAAATGCAATTTTTTTTTAATAATGAAGTTTGTTTGTATTTTTAAACAGAGGTTTCCATTTGGACTTCGCTCATTCCCCATTCAGTGCGTTGTACGAAGTCACCATTAACAGCCCCGGAATGCTGTATCCAGCCGAGCTGCCCCCTCCTTACGAGGCAGTGATTGGAGAGACGCCCACTAGTCAGGTAAGGAAAGCCGGGAGAAAGCCCGGACCTAATCCCAATTCTTCATAATGCAAAACATCATGACGTTATTTTAATGATCTGAAATAATTGTGGAGTTAATTGCTTTAAGGAGTTAATTTGTGCTTTGAGGAATCAATCATTAGAAAATATTTATGTTCTTTAAACAGTTTTCGTACCCTTCTCTTTAAGGGGTTAGTTGATATACAAGTTTCCTAATGTTGGGCAAAACTTATGTAAGTTTCATATTCAGCTGAATTCAATATTTCAGCTGAGACTGCCTATTAAAAACTTGTATGATACTGTATTGTCACTAACAAAACCTATGAGGATGGATTGGAACCACTTTGACGCATGGATTTTTTCTTTATTTGAAAAGGGTAGTGATGAATTGAAATGGAGATTAGGCTTCTTGGCTCTTGTGGGAAATAATAATGTAGATTAATAAGGAGGAAGATAGCTATGTGTCTTGTGACAAGTAATGCTAATTAGCTTCTGTATGTTTTTGTATGTATGTATATAGCATCGAGCTCCTGGGAGCTCTGTGTGTGTGATCTGAGCAAAGATAATTACAAAGTCCTGTATTAAACTACGATGTGTGGGTAGAACCTGTGCTTGAAAATTCTTAACAGAAATCTCTATAAATAAACTAGCGATGTTAAATATACACATTTAAATTTAAATAAATGCTTGCTATTACACAAACGAAGATTTATTTGTGACAGTTGACAAAATGTCTGAGGAAAAGGCAATGTTGAGACGCTCACTGCCAGGCAGAAACATCATTTAAGAACTCGAAGATATCTGATTATATTTCTTTAGCTGGGAAGGCAGCTTCTGAACCCTTTCGTCCCTTGTCTCCTGGCATGCCCTCTGCCCCTACCACGTGAGAGCCTGCACATTGCTTTAGCTCTGATTTATCTGCTGGTAATAAAACAAAACAGTATAAACTCTTCACAAGTTGCTTTGCTGAAAAGCAAATCAGTTTCCGCGTCATCTCCTTTCTAAAATGCTTTTTACAGAAGAGCTGTCCAATTTTCTTTACATTAACTCGCAGGAATCTGCAAGCTGTGGAGGAGTTGATAGCTTTAGTGATTAAAAAAGTAGTGGCAAAAGCGATTTAAATTATACCTGGCTGGGGAGGTGGGAGGTAGCGAAGTATCACATCTCTGGTCAGAATTATATTATATGAGGGTTCGAAAAGTTTCTAATTATACTTAAGCATAAAATCACTTCGAGCACCAACACGTCACAAAAATATGACATAACAAACCATAAATTAAAGCAGCAAAGTGATGCTCTTGCCAGGAAAGCCTGAGGTTTAATAAGTGCATGTAGCAACTGTTACTCTTTGGCACGTGGGGTTGATGTGAGTGCCTGTCTGTTGCTCTCTGCACACCTGCCTTCCAGAAGCACCTCTTCGATTGGGAGTGAAAATGAGCGGTTAATTTTAATTAAAGTGATGATATTCGATCCCAGTCTCCTACTGGGATTGAGTTGATCCGCTGTATGCCTGACATTTGCTGGTTAGGAGAGCCTGCAGGATTAACAAAACACCAGATGCTAAATATCAGAATATCAATGAAATGTATTGACTAAATGCTGTATGGTGCTAAGCCCATAAAGCAACTTTTTAGTCGTGTACTTTTACTGACAACCAAAGTCTTAACATATTCTTTTGGAGCCGAAGTCTCAGTTAATCTGGAAATAATAATAATAATAAAAAAAAACAGATGAAGTCTGGGACCATTTTACATCTGCAGTCTTAAATTCTTACATGGTGCAAATGCTCTCAGTAATACGCATCACAGCACAATATGAATGGAAATAACTAGATTTATACATCCCTCAAAGGCATACTTTGCAACGGAAATAATGGCAGAGCTTTAGCTACAGAAGTGCTTCTGGGAGGCATTAATAATAATTATGAAACCTCTTACAGAGCATCAGGCCTGGGTTTGCTTTGTTTTTACATGGATTAAGGTCCTTAGAATTTTATCAAATTGTATCAGATTAAGCTTCAATATTTCATGCATTTCGTGCACAACAAATGTCAGTGCTAATTTCAGTGGATTCTTCTAAATAAAAAATGCTGTTGGTCATTGGTGCTGATTAGTAATTTTATGATTTTACTATTAAAAAATGTTTTTCGTATTGTCTTTGTCTTAATCTGTAAATGTTTGTGTAATAGAGGAGTAAGCTTTGTAAATGCAATCTATGTATTTCTTCTGCCAGTAAAATACTCTTGAGAAGGAAATGAAACATTTTGATTTGGGGAATGGCCAGGCTAAGTTTTTGGGGGTTATTATTTATTTGTTTGTTTAACAAGCACTGTTTGCTTTATATCCTATATAATAATGATTTTACTAATTTAAACTTACTAGATCAAAGCTGCAGAAAGTTCTTTTTCAGTAATAGGGGTTTGCTTTGTGTTGGCACCAAAACCTCAGCCCAGTGTGCAACTCATTTTGTAGGTACAAAGTCACTGGAGCTGCCAAGTGGCTGGCAGAATGCAGAAGGTCAATCAACATTTCAGCACAAATATTCAACAGATATTCTCTCTAAATGATTAAGAATATGTAAAGCAATCTGTATTTTAAAAAAGTCTCTAGATTTTAAAGAAAAAAAAAAAAGGACGACTCTAAAACATAAAATTATTTATCCAGAAATATGCTTAGAAACCTTAAGATAAAATAGTTCTGGTAGTGTTTTTTTGTATAGAGTTATATTCACAAGCCTTTTAATGTCTAAATTTTTATCAGAAAAACTACTTATGTAAACCAGTGACTGCAGTAAGATGCATATCTAGCTGTCTGTATGCCTGTATTAATCTACACTGGCATGTGCACTGAAAGCTCTTTTCTTAATAGCTTCAAAGTGTATTGTCACATTCAATTCTTTTGAGAAGGCCAGATACAAATTAAGCACTTGACAAAAGAGTTTTTAGAGGTGATTGATGGTTATTTGCAGACTCTGTCACTAACTGTAATGCACATTTACTACTTAATTGTGGCCCTGAAGAAGAAGTAATACTTGCTGCAATTTAGCCTTTTTTGATGCATCTTACTATGTTTTTTTTTTTCATTTATAGTTACCAGTTGTTTATTGGAACCATTTTTTAAACAATCTTGTTCCCAAAGAACTGCTAAAAATCTAATGAGATGGGAAATAGAACAGAATTAAAAGTCTGATGAAATCAATAGAAGCAACAAAGTTTCCTTGTTTTCAGTAGTCTATGGATAAGGTCCTTCCAAGACTGAATTTGTTCACTTGATTCTCCAGAGTGAAGGGAAATTTTTTAAGTTCCTTTCTTAAGGAAAGAAGGAATGAGTCTTAGTGCTCTCCTCCAGCCATCTCTGCTAGGCTGGAGCACCATGGAGCAGCCAGCTTGGGTGACAGTGGTGCCAAAGGGATCAGGGAGACTTTACGTGGCAATATTTTAGCAGGTGGATGGGGGACGATGTTTTTTTTATGATAGCTGTTGTTCTCTGTCCTATTTTAGGGTGATACAATGTCATGTCACAAACTCCACAAAGGCAACCGTAATTGGGAAAAAATGGGGACTGTTGGAGAAGAGAGAGTTTGTAATAAGCCAATTATTGGAAGCACCGCAGCCACTAAACGTTGCAATGTTAGGCTGCAGCGCCAGCTGCCCGTGAATTCAGGATGAATTTTTCTTGTAGGTTCTGGAGGAAAAAACAAAACAAAACAAAAAATTGCTTTAAGTGTGTTTCTTTGCACTGCATTTGTTCCCTATCCAAAGGCATTTTAAATTACTGTATCTTTAACTATGTTTTGATTAGAATAGTGGTTTATATGCTAGTTATCTCACATTGCCAGGCGTGTTCTTAAGATCATCAGCTTTGTACTTTTTGGGGAAACTGTTTGCAGATTAACATGCTGTTACATTGAACGATTTTCATGCAGGTCACTGGTATTGATCAGCAAGTATCCGAATCAAGCTTGGGTGAAAGGAACATGACAGAGGGCTTCAGCACACAAGGTGATCATACTGTTGGTTTTGCCTACTTTGGAGAACTATGCTGGCATTTTTGAATCAGCTTTTCCTTCCTCTGTACCCTTGCCCATGGGAGAAAGAAGGACTTATTTTCAGATTGTTCATGGCAAGATGAACTTTCTGCTAGTCACAAACTGACGTGGCTGGAAAAGCAGAGGAAATCAAAGGGGAGTTCTGCTCTGCACTTTGATTAAAGCCCTTTGAGGCAGGTGCCACAACTTTCATCTCTCTTCAAAGCCATGCGTGTAACTGGCAGGTTGGTTCTCATCGTCAGCAGCGACAGATGATTTGCATTCCTATGGTTGTGACCGTCCCCTCGTCTGCTGCAGGGGGTAGCAGGGCCCTGCATGGCTGCAGACTTGCTGCCCAAAGGGCAGACGTGAGCAAGGTGAATAGTTGGCACCAAGCCAGATCATTTTATTAGTCTTGAGCACCATCTTCTTAGAGACAGTGGAGCAGCACTCAGGCCAGGATTTGAACACTCTGTGCAGTAAGGTGCACGTATGAAAGGGAAGCGGCAGCACAGCAGCCCCCTTTTCCCTCCCTAGCATTTTGGGTATGTTCTGGGCCCCGGGGATGGTATCTGAGTGTATAGGCTCTAGTAAGAAAACCTCCCACTTGTGTAGTACCAGAAAAAAACGTGCTAGTGGAAGAGTAAAATAGAAAGGAGCTGTAAATATATTTGGAAGCCTGTATAGAAGAGTTCAGGTGGCAAGTGCTGCAAACAACCCCTGCCTGAAACCCGCGCAGTACAGTCTATTTGGAAGATTTATATTTCTGTGATCATTTTTGAGCTATCAGTGTAAATGAATGCTGAAAATGAGGTTCCAGAGGGAGGGAACCTGGGTATTGAAGATCTGTGCTTTGAAGACAGGCATAGACTTGATATTTTCGCTTACCTGAACAAACTTTCTGTAGATTCCAAAGCTTGAGTTGAGGGAATATGTTGCAGAGAATCTTCCCACTTATGTAAATGGTCCAACAAACTACCACGGCTTGAATAGTGCATTATGCAGTTTTACCATGAATAGATATATTTCCATAGTTGATTGTAATGTGGTTTTTTTTTTTTGCAATATTGTGACTGCCTTGTATATATCATGACTTTATTTCCTGGGAGCCCAGAAAGAAAATGGTGGTTTTGATTCATCTTATAACCATATTAATATTTGATTTCACATTTTGATAATAATTTCCCGTATACTCTGAGAAGCTTTCTGCTTTGTAGACCACCAAAACATGGCAGCACTTAACAAATATTCTGTAATCCACTAGAAGATCCAGTCTTTATGTGGTATAGAAAAGAATGTTTGTCTCATTGATATTGCTAGCAGCAGCTTTTAGGCAAACGGGGCATCAGAGGCTGCAGAGTCTCTGATCCTACGTATTTTGTATGCCAGAGGTACAGTATGAGGGGGAATTCTCTTCTGTAAAGCTCTTAGGTACTTATTTCAGATTAATGATGCCTGGTTAGAAAGTTTTGGGTACAAAGCTCATGGACAGCAGTGGTAGGTGTAAAGCTGCTCTGAGACGTGTTTATTCAGCAGTTTTGTAAAGTTTGCTTTTCCTACCATGGGATTTCTTGCTGTTTACCAGGGAAAACAGTAGTGAAAGAGCTGAAAGTTTGAATGTGGTTGCAGAAAACAGTGTGCACGTTTGTTAGTTGAAGAAAATGCAGAAGGACACTAAAAACACGTGGCGGACTTCGTTTTTTATTGCTGTGGCCTTCTGTGAGCTGAAAGGTTTTACGTACTTACTGCTGTACTTAGCAATTACTTGATTTAAACCCGTGTATTGAAAATAGTGGCAGGGAAGAATGGGTTGGGGCAAGAAGTCATCGCTTTTCTCTGAATCTCTTGTTCTGCAGTGTCTGTTGACAGCACCTCCCTGATGGTCTCCGAGGCGGTGGATGTCCCGGACCGTAGCTGCTCCTCGGAGGATCTCTGTTCGCTGGGAGTTCAGGGATCGCTCCGCTCTGCGGATTTTTCTCCCTACAGCATGACGAGCAAAGGGGCCGTGGAGAGGAGCTGCGGCAGCCTGGATCACAGCGCGCGCTGCCGGCTGCGCCGGACTCGCTCGCAGGGCTTTCCTGCCGAGGACGATGGCTCCTACAGCAGAGCCTCTACGGACAGGTCGCAAGGACAGGAAAAGGAGAGCTGTGCCCACGGCAGGGCCTCAGACTGTTCCTTGGAGAATTGCAGCTCCTCAGAAAGAGAAGGGCCGAGTAAAGCCAGTCTGCCCTTGGAACACCTGCAAATCTGCTGCGGGGTCTGCAGCCAGCCCTCCCCCTGCCTGGGCCCTGCAAACACCCCGCCGTGCACAGGCAGCCCAGAGACTGCTGCCCAGCAACATCACATTACAAAACCCAGATTTTCAAATATAGTCCGATCAACTAGTGACCCTGTATCGTGTTCCTCTAACACCCAAGGTAGGTGTAGCACAACACAGCTGTGGCTCTCCCCAACTGAGTGCTGTTTGATTTGGGCAGTGATTAGGAGTGCTGGAAATCGTGCAGAACTTTTCAGGGATGGATCACTTATGCACGAAGGCTTTATCTCTGTGCACACTTTCTACTTTTGAAAATTCTTAGGGAAAAAGAACATGGAGAGAGGTTCACAATGAAATTAATAGTGTTTTTTTTTTTAATTGTACCAGCCTGTAACCACCTCTTGAGTAGATTCTTCCACCTCTCTTAGTAGTATGTTGAGAAGCTAAACCAACAAGTTGAGTGGTAGTTGGGGTGTACCTGGGAAACAGCTATTGAAGCTCTCACGCTCAAAATAGAGCAGGCTGCGTGTCCTGAAGGGGACACTGAGGCACTGAGAGGAATGGTGCATGTCAGAGGCAGGTAGGGTGTGACTGTGCAGTAGCAGGTGGCACCCTGCAATGGGAGTTTTGAAGGATGATGAAATGAAAAATGAGGTGCATGACAACATGATGAATTTAAAGGTGAGTGTTAGACTGTCCTTCATAAGCACCTTCTGCTATGAAAGTCCTCTTAGACAAGTATGGAAGAAGAGGGGAGGGGTTGTTTGCTCACCACTATTTTTATAAACATCTGTTCATTAGTAGGAGGGAAAATACTTGATTTAGTGCAGAGTGTCTTGGTCAAATAATAGCAGGAATGAATTTTTTTTATTGTTGTTTTGTTTCTATGAATATCAGAGACCTCATACCCAGTGCGGTAATTGAGTGTCTTTTAACTTTAGGCTGTTCAAGCAATGTGAACCTTGAACCTAAAAATGTTAAAGTTTGCATTTATTTTATGGCTGATGCTCGACTAGTTTGTATGTGTTATTGATCTGCCATGCAGCCAGTAAGTCGGAATTTCTGAATCCCTCCTACAGTGCCAAAGACCACCCTTTCTCCTGTGGATCTCACTGTGCAAGTTATCCATATTGTGCTCCATATGCTCTTGGAGTAGTGTTTGACAGAGATACTGTTGTAGGCAGCCACATCTATGTGCCCTTGCTGACTGTAGGGACACCTGCCATAACAGATGCTCTGGCTTCATTTTTAACACATCCTAAATGCATCCATCATTTTTTTCTGGAAAAGGGGGCTTGTTTAATTTACTGTGATTATGGGAATTATGATGTCTAATTTCCAGGTTCTTGACCCTGCATGGGCTGAAAATGGGTGAAACGCTGTTGAATTTTAACTGGGCTTAGCAAAGATGGTAGTGAAGGAGGGAGCAAGAGGAGAGGTAACTTAAAAGAAATGTGTGCTGCCCTAGTTTGCCATTGTTTTGCTGCCTACAGGAGATGCTTTTAAATGAAATCGTTGTCAGAGAAACACATGCGTTTAGATACACGTATTTCTTCCATTTAAATGTTTGGCAAACTAGAGAGATATATTGCAGAGTCTGACTTTAAGAAGCTTTCCACTGCTTTAGGTTGCCTCACGCTCCTCGCCGCATACTGATTGCTGAACTTTGGACATCACACATGCAGCAGAAGCAGCACATTTCTAATACTATGTATTGATATTTGTAGCAGCCCTTAAGCTTATTTTTCCTAAGTGGTGACATACAGTTCTTCATCATGAGCTAACTTTAGTGAAGCATTTGATCTGGGTGTTTCAGGACCTATAGATTTCACCACAGAATTTTAAATACTGTTACGTGATAACTGTCGTAGAAAAGTTCTGAAGTACCCATAACTTTGAAAGCCACTGAAGATGGGGAGGACACAGAAAGGTGTTTTTGCTCAAAGATATATCACAGTGTAAGCTAGGAGAAGCTGAAAAATGGTAAGCCTCTTATGCAGAAGTGAAGTTCTCTTTGAAAACTACCCATATGACAGTCTGGCACAGTCTGGGAGACTGTGTGACTGTACCGGGAAGAGTCCGGAGGGACCGGTGCTTCCTGTAGTGTCTCTGCTCCAGATAATTCAGGACAATGCCCACCTAGTTCAGGATAATGTCCAGTGGTGTCATTTTGTCTTTGCTCTGCAAATTAAGCAGTATAATCAAGGATGGGAAAATGAAATCTCTGAAGTGTCTCCTCTTAATAAGCATGGCATGATTCGTGTGTGGCAGTACTTTAAAATAATAAGGCAAATGAAAGACAGACTAGTAGCTTACAGCTTCTCTGTAGAATCTTTTGTTTTTCTTCATTTAATTACTCACTCTGTCAGAGGATTATGTCAGGTTTTCGTTATCTTTAAAATATTTGAAGAAAATGGTCTCTATCTATCTAGAAGTTCAAAATCGTTTTCAGTCCTGGAAACAGATATAAACAGGCTTACCATAAGTGGGAGGGTTTATTCCATCCTGACTGTCACAAGCCTGAGATCAGAGGCTGCAGGTAGTGACTGAATGGTGTCACTCCAGCATCACTGATCCTCCGAGTGGCATCTCAAAAGCCTCGCATTAGAAACCTCGCGTCCGCCCAGCGATGGCCAGAGCTGCTTGTTTATGCCTTGTAACCATCCTGCCTGTTACCTGCACCAGTGGTAGGTAGCATTTGTCCTCCAAGGAAGGAGAATCTATTGAAAAAGGGAGATAGAGTTATTGCACAAAACTCCCGTTTTTATAAGTTTTTCTCATTTTTTTTTTCCATTTTCTAAGGTAAACTCTGTCTAACAGGGAGATATAGGAAGCTGTGGCCCAGCCTGCGGGGAGCCGTCTCTGCTGTTCATGCGCAGGCTCTGCTAGCTGTGCAACAGGAAACCATCCTCTAATCCTGTTTATTTAGCTGGTTAAAGGACAGGTCTGTGTAGAGTAGCTCCTCCTCATGAATGGATGTCTTGAAAGGAGTATTTCAGCTGAGTAGCCTTATTCTGTAAAGGAGATTATAAAAGACCCCAGTGTATTTTCCATGCTTCCAGGAGAGGATGACAGGGTCTGGTTGTGCTCTTTCCCTCTCTCTGTTTCTCTACGCTTAAAGGTGACAATAGTGCCTGGACTCCAGCATACAGCCAGCATCGAGGTGCAGGATTATTTCCAGCTACCCTGGAAACAGGTGAGGATCACTTTTCTACAGTTGGATCATATGGGTTTTCTTCTCTTGCTCTATAAGTAATTAAATTTTAATAGAAAATAGAATAATAAAATCAAGCATTTTCCTCCCAACATTTTCTTAAAACAGCATGCATGCATGATGTATAATGCTGTTGGAAGCACATTTGCACACTTTTGCATTGAACCTACCTGGTACCAGGTACCTGTTTCCTGCACTAAATTTGGGGTACTGGGCTTTAAACCTTGGTGGGGGGTTGTTCCTCGCCCCACAGCAGGGTGTGAGGAGAGGTTCCTGCCCTGGAGCGTGGCCCAGAGACAGGATTCCCATAACCCGCTGCTGTGGACACAGCCACTGGGCAAACACAAATGCTGTGATTTAACTCCATGTTTTAGCTGAGCTGTTTTGCTTTCTGTTTTTACTTAATCTCCCAGGTATTACTGCTTATATTTTTTGAGGGGCAGATTAGAAGAAGTTAGAGAAACTTCATCCTTAGAGTCACTGAAAGCTAAAGCATTTCGAATTACACCTGTAATGTTGAGTTGTCGTTGTCTTCTCCCTTCCCCTTCTTTGATATCAGCTGAAATTTCTAAAACAGAGTTAATGGATGCGCATGCTATTTAGGAAGGATTTTACTTACCCGTCATTCATCTCTACATGGTCCTTCTTCATGAGGCATCTTACCCCTCATGCTGCTGTGCTGTTTGAAATGAACCATTCTGAAGTGTTTCCTAGATTTCATGTTTTTGTTATGCAGAAGCAAAACCAGGCATTTTATGACAAACTAAAAACCTTTTGTTGACATTATTTTGATTTGTTGACTTAAAAAAAAACTATTACTTGAAAGGTACTTTTTCCCCCCCTCTTTAGTTCCTGTTTCGGGTTCTCACATGGCTGCCTCTGCTTGTCAGGATTCTCTGAGCAGTTTCCTACCAGCTGAAAAACAGAGGGATACAAGGAAAATTGACCTCCGCTTAAAGTCAAAGGCTTTGCAAACAGCCTCGAAAGAGCGACCACACTCTTTAGTGGACCTTAAGGCCTATAAAGACACAAAAATTTTAGTGGCCAAGTTTTTGGAACATTCGGACTGTAATCTGCCTCCAGAAGTGCGTCACGTCGTGAACAGCATCCGCTCTGTGATCAAGTCTGATGAAAGACACATGGAGGAGGCCATCTTCAGTGCCAACATCATAGACCAGGTGGGACACTCGGGGCTTGAAGATCTGTTCAGCCACATACCTCCCTTGCATGTTTTTACAGTTGTAACAGTTCAGAGAATTGTTACAGATGTTCTTATACAGTAACATGACATGACATGAATAATATTGGTCAAGCAGAAGTGAATTTTACACTGAAGCAATTACAAATGCATTTAGAATTCTTTGGTGGGTAATATCCTAGGAGATCTATAGGGAACAGTTACACCGATATTCATCCTCTTATTCCGCAAATCTTTCTGCACCCGGGGCAGCATATTCCATACATGAAGCTGTGTTTATATGCAGAGACACGTAGCTAATAAATGTTTTTAGTAAGAGGCAAGGTGATGGATCACGTTTGGCTACTGTATAGAAATGAAGCTTCTTTTATATTGTCAGGTTTAACAGCAGCTTTGAGTAGCGTGTCCAGGCTGGCTGCTAGGTTTGCACGGAGGATCTCGGGGACGCGCTTGGGCTGGTGCTCCTATGCGATGGCACTCCTGTGGTATCAGTCTGCCGATCCCTGAACAAGGCAAACTGGAGTTTCAAGATGGGATATAATATCAGATAAAAAGCATATGAGATAGTTTGATGTGCAGCAGGAATGGTGCTGCATTTATAAAAGCTTGCTGCAATATTGTTTATTGCTAACTATGAAGTAGAGCAAAGAAGAACAGTATCAGTTCACTTTATAGTCATATCACTAGAAAAACCGAGCTATCATTAGATACTTAATAGAACGTTATTATGGAATTAAATTTTAACATTTTTATTGCTTTAGAAGATTTATAGGCCATTAAATCCTCAAGCTTGGAAAGCTGAAAACAACTTTATTTAAATAAAAAAAGAAAACAAGTTTCTCACAAAGCAAAATAGTATAAATGAATGTGTTTATGCACATCATAAAGCCAGAAACCCTGTGTGGGCTTCTGAGAGCCAAGGATACATATAGCTTTTTAACATTTAAGCAATAATTCCAGTGAAGTTATGTTTTCAGCCAAAAAACATTAATCAGTGAAAGTCCCAGCTATTTCAGCAATCTACTTAAGAAGTCCCAGGATTTTCGCTGAAATTGCTGTATAATTCCGATTTGTGAAGCAGATTGATGGTTCCATTAGCTGGAGTGTTTGTTTACCAGGCTTGCAAGGTTTTAGTGCTCTTCAGCCTTCCCCAAAGCTAGTGAAGCTTCTCTTCCCCCTAGAAGAAATATATTTCTTTCAAACTCCTGTTTGTCTATTATAAGGCAGAGTTGCTTTCATTTTCATTAGCTTCCTTCTCATTTTATCTAGAGAACCGAGGATTTGTTTGCGCCTTGCTGCTGTCGGCTGTAACCCCAGTACGAGGCTGGGTGTCTTTCCAACCCCTCTTGCTTTGCAGCAGCCAGGGCTCAGCCCAGGCGCTTCGGAGAACAGGGGAGCTGGGAGAGAGAGGCCCTGGGTGCCTGCAAAAGCCCAGCCTGCTTGGAAGAAGCTCCATTATTAACTAAATAAAACAAATAATACCTTTTGGATGAAAACACTTCTTACTGTGTTTTTCCCCTGTTTTTTCTTTCTCCGCTGCTGCCCTCTCCAACAGGTAATGACGAGCTCCCAGCAGAACGTGAGCAGCTCGAGGAAGCGCCGGCAGGAAGACCTGCACCTGCAGAGCTGCGGGGCGCTGAGCGCGCCGGGCGCCGCCGCGCGCCGGCCCCGCGCCGAGGAGCGCGACCGGCCCCGCAGCTGCGCGGGGGTTTGCCGGGAGACCATCCTCTGAGAACAGCCCCAGGTACGTGATTCCAGCACAGAGGTTTGAGGAAGAAGCCAGGACTGGGAGAAATACAAGTAGTGGATGGCTTCAAAAGGAAGAAGTGTCTTCCTTTGGAATTCCATTTTTTTCCAAGCGCAGGAAGCGAACACCTGTTTTTCTGAATGTAAATTTCAGCCCTGCATTTTGCAGAATTTTACTGATTTATTAGTAAACTCGTAAGAAACGTTTTTCCAACCAGAAATGCATATATTTCTCTGTACTTACAGAAATGCTGCTGATGCTGCCTAGCATTTCTTGAAAATCATTGCAAAACCACTAAGAGACCTGTTGTACAACTTAAAAGTTGTATTTATTTAATGTACCTCAAAGTGTTTTAACTATGATCAGTGTTTTAATAAAAAGTATTTCTGGACTTTGTTTTTGGAACAGCTGATTTGGATACAAATGTAAAAGTTGTTTAGAAGCAGTGTCGGCTGTGCCAGGCTACCGGAGCTGTCCTATTGAAACTGCCTTCCCCTCTATAACGTGGTGCCCTTTACAATTACAGCAAAGGGTGCCACGTAGTTTATTTTTGCTTTGACCTGAATGCTTATAAGCCTATTAATGGAGTAGTCGATGCTATTGAAAAATCATGTTTAAAGGTTCTGCCAACTGTGACCAAAAGATGAATCAGGAAAAATAATCTTTGAAATTCTGCATTTCCAAAGTGAAGATTGTATAAATTTCTTACAAATGGTAACTGATAAAAAATTAGATGTATTTTTTTATCCAGCAGGGCCTTGATTTTTTATTTAAAAGAAGTGCTATTCCAATCCAATTAGTAATTTGGACAGTTATATTACTAAAATATGTCCTTGTGGTTCTGCTGCATTTGTGATTAATTTAAAATTGATCTTAGAAAATCAAAATCACTGACACTAGTTGGGTGACCAGCATAACAAGAGTCTACCAGCAATGTCTTCCAGTGCAAGTTTCATCTGCGAGGAAACTGGAAATGCCTTAAACAAAAGGTTCTCCTAAAGAACCTTTCCGAGGATGGTGGTTTGTGAGTTTAATCCTTTCGCAGCAGCGCCTGTCAGTAGTGTTACACTTTCCTTCTAAGGCTTGGTTGTATAATGGTTTCATTTGTGTCATTCTGAGCTGGGCAGACATCCTGCGAAAAGGTCACAAAGGAATGTAGCTGAGGATGGGTAGCTCTAGTTTACAGAATCATCCATTTTAATGTTTTTTAAGCATTTATAGCATGCCTCCGTATTGATACGAAGTTACAGTGACATCCAGTGGCAACAAGGTAGGCTAATTACAAGCATCTATTCTGCAGATGGTAACAGACAACACACAAACTCTTGCTTCAGGAGAGTGGAATGAATTCCTTTTAAGAGTAGAAATCTGTGACCTTTGCAACTGCACTTAGATGAAGAATTAAGTGATATTTATTTGGATTTTTTTTTGGTTATCTAAAATTATACAACAAACAAAATAAGCGAGCTTTCTTTATTATCTCTGATTTATTAGTGACACTAAGTTAATTCTTTCCTAAGTTCAGTTGCATGCAACACACATTAGTCCTTGAAGTACAGTCATCCTAAAGCTTTTTAGTTGCTGCATGGTAAGGCTTCTTAAGTCACAGTGTATTTTCTTCAAGGCCTTGGCCAAAAAAAAAAAAAGAGAAAAAAAAAAGAAAGACAAAAAGTTACATCAATTAACATTTATCGCATATGGAATACAACTTTACTACTACTATTTTTTTTTTTAAATCTACACACATTCTAATACTGCTGATGGTGCTAGCTCATTTGTTAGAACAACTTACATTCAGAACACATTGCCTCAGGAATAAGGATGCTTTATAAAAGACAGTAACAGGTAAGCATGGCTTTCCCATTTTGGGTTAATATGAAAAAGGTAATATGCAAAAATCAAACCCAAAAAACCCAGCCCAACACATACATTACACAAACTGTGCAATAAGTTATCAGTGAAATAGGTCTGTTAAATCATAAAAATCACAAACATTAAAAATAAATATGTATCTAAATAAATATTTTGATTTTAATCTTGTGGCAATTATTCTTTATTTAGCATATGAAACACTTTTACATGTTTATGTTCACACCTTGCCAAACAGGTTACACTTGTCATAACAATACCAAGTACTACAGTGGTTTGCTTTACGTTAGAATCTAGAAATTTAACTGCACACATTCCTATCCACTGAAATACCATCTACTAGGCACCAACTTTAGAATTATACAATGCCATCAGTATTGTACCATTTTATGGGACTGGGATTTTTTTTTTTAACTTGAGGCAGCCCTAACTTTCTCAGATCACTTGTCTTGGCCATTTCCTGCAGTCTCATTCACCAGATATCCACATTCACCATGATATCAAACAGGACAGACATACATACACCACGCCACATAAAGGTTACAAATAAATATGTTTTGCGCTTTATGAGAAAAGAAGATGTTTAGAAGATGTTGCAAAATACTTAAATATTTTACAAGGATTTTATGTCAGTGAATATTGTCCTTGACCATTCTTCTCATCACTTTTTGGCAAAGAAATAAAAGGGAAGGAGAGAAAAGGCAGCGACACCTGTCTGTTCCTGGTTTCGGAGCCCTCAGGTCCAGCTTCCAAGCCTTTCATTCATACAAAATACAAAATTCTCTTCAACTGCGAAGGCTTCAGCTTTGATGGAATCGTTATTTTGTTGAGAGAGTCTCATGCTAGATGTACAGGGGTGTCTCTTGCCCAGTGAGAAGCCTGAACATGGCAGCTGGCATAGTCTTCATGTGAATCTGTCAATTGATTTACACAAAAATCAACAGAATTGTTACTAGTTCAGAATAATCCATATGCCCAGATCTGTGTGTCTCAGTGGTGCGTGTTACTCTCCTGGTTCCCAGCCGATGTGAGTGTTACCAAAGTTTCTGGTTAGAGGTTCTCTAGTTTGGAGAAGCTGTTTGTTTTGTTTTGTTTTGTTTTGAATGACATGGCTGACTGGATATTTAAGAATGTTAAAAGGTTATTTAAACACTTGCTATTGATTCTCCAACCACAACCCTTACAAAAAGAGGGCATACTGGAAATTCATACTGCTACTCCGTTACTAACTAAAATTAGATTTTCTGTTAATGACCCTGTGGGAGGGGCATTTAATACCTACTTTCTCCTAAGTGGAGTATAAAATTTTGAACACAAAAGTTGAACTTTACCCTCTATTATTTCAGTGCAGTCAGAATTTGATAAAGCAGGTTCTCTCCTGACCACTATATCCAAGTTCTTTTCACAAGGAGCATCGTGACAAGTATCAGAGGCATTTTACAGACCAGCAGGATTAAACCCATCAGGTAATGAGAGTTGTACCAAGAACATAGTAATAGCTGTAAAAACCTATGAGAATATTTCACAGCCAGGAATGTAAATGTTACAACCCCTGCCAAGCCAGCTGCTGCCTTGATAGCTTGGTCTCTTCATGCTGCAAAAGGAAGTTTTGTACTGACCTTGTATGTTTAGTGAGATGATGGGCAGCAAAGAGGTGTCTTAAGGCATGGAGGTGCTAGTGAAATCTATAGTTCCGTTCCTGCCTGCATGCTCATGCTCTGTGTTCTATTTCAAGTATCATTTTCCACAGGAAAAGGAGTTAACTCTGATATTGGCAAAGGAGCTAGTGGAAGATCCTGGCCAGTGTCAAGTTTGATACTGCCACTAAATTCAGTAGGGACCAGAGGATCTTGTTCATCAGTTGCTGGTTTCTCTAAAAGTACCAGAGGGAGATGTCTTAACTTATCCCCAAGGTAAGTGGGAAATGTTCAGTGAAAGTGAAAGGAGTAAAATACATGCCAATTTGAATTTCTCAGCTCTTTGAATATTAATTTCTTTCTATGTCAGAAGCTCTACTGATAAGAGACATTTTTATAGCTAAGATGCTTGAGTGATTTCTTCCCTTAATTGACAGCTTTAATTCAAGTAGCAACTTTGAGTTCAGAATCATGCCAGAAACTCTTGAAAATAAGTGTAAAAACACAGTGAATGTGCATCCAATTGTACAAAATATGTTTTGCTGATTCGTTGTTTATTGATGTGTTAGTTTTAATACTTCATTAAGATGCTAATTTTATTTCACCTAAAATATTTAGTATATCATAGAGAATATAGAATCATATAGAATCATAGAATCATAGAATGCTTAAGGTTGGAAGGGACCTCTAGAGATCATCTAGTCCAACCCCCTGCACACGCAGGGTCACCTAGAGCACATGGCACAGGACTGCATCCAAGCGGGTTTGGAAGATCTCCAGAGAAGGAGACTCCACAACCTCTCCTGGCAGCCTGTTCCAGTGGATATATTCATTTAATAGTTTTAATTATATGATAAAGCATTTAATAGTTTTCTTACCTCTCCCACTGAGTTGGACAATGCTTGTACTATCTTCTCGTGAGCGGTTGCAACAACACTTTGTCCATTGATCTCAATAATCCGATGTCCTACTCTGACCCCTCCTCTCTCAGCTATCCCACCTCGCATCAAGCTGCAAATCTGCCAAGAGAAATCAAAGTTGGTTTCAGTTTAGAGATGTCATGTTGTAGCAGTTGCTAGAATTTAATAGATAAAAGATAATAGTAATGAGAGGCGAGACTTTAGTGACTCCAGAAGATAGGTTATAATAGGTAGGTTATAATATTGCAGATTATAAATTTAACCTTCATTTTTATGGACTGAAATCTTGTATGTACACTGACTGCCAGCCTGCTGCAAACTCAAAGGAAAGACAAGGAAGTTACAGGGGAACTAAGCTAAGACTAGGGCAAGTTCCTTTTCCATATTAAACCGTTCACCTTGATCTTTATTTTTCTAGTTAATTCTTCTCCAATTGTACAATATTAAAAATTCTTCATAGAGCTGTGGCCAACTAGTAAGAATACTGATCTACAATAAACATAAAGCAGGGAAAAATGGAGCTGCTGGACTGTGATTTTGATGAGTATATTTCCTTTGAGACTGGGAGATTATTACTGCTGAGCTACCAGTAAGCACACGTGATAGAGCTTGCAGTGGGAATACATTTCTAGGCACGTCACATCTCTGAAACTACTGCATCACCTTCAAATAGCTGGTAGTACCACATCAGCACTGTCTGCAGCAAGGTATGGAGAAATATTACATCAGCCCATGTTACACTCCATATAGTTGAAGCTCATCCGAACAGATACAGGGATCTGAAGTTTTTAGGAAAACCCCTGTCCCTCTAAAGCCTCTGCTATTGACAGAAATGGTACTGGCTGGACAAAAGTCATGCAAGTTGCCAGGGAATGATCACTGGTTTGTAGTTTACCCTGTGGGTACTGAAAACCCTGATTTACTGAAAAGATGTTAGTGAAAAGGAGACTAAATATATGGGGAAACAGTATGTATCCTGAAAGAGACCCATGTGGAGTAGCTGAATTAACATTTAAAGAGGCATTAAGAACAACTACCTTGAGTTAAGGTAGCGATGGGAATTTAAAATTGTATCTGAAACTTTTGTTCTTTGATTATCTGTTGCAGCTGGTGATGCACAAAAAGTTTGTATTAACTCTTCTAAAAGGCCATGATAGTTGATAGCATGTAAGTAGCCTGTGTCACATGCATTTTTCCAGTATCTGCTTCCTTGGGAACGAAAAAACAGGATCCAGTGATGGCTGCTGCTGCCGTTAACAGCCAAGCTGAAAGCTGGAATATTGGTTGACTTTTTTTTCTGTATGGGACTGGCAATTTTCTTATAAATTTATCCTCTGCAAATAACAGTGCTTGAAGAGTGGAATTCTTTTTACTGTCTTTCAAGGTTCAGGCTGTCTGAGGGAGGAGGGAAGAATATAAAGTTATTCTTTGTTTACAGAAAGCCACCGTCAGCCTCCTGAGAAAGGGTTTTGTGCTGCAGTGAGTCATGCCGCACCTGGCCTGTAATTAGTGGCTTCTGCTGTGGTTCACAAAGAGCTTCTGATGCAGTGTTATGGTTAGAGGCACTGTCAGGATCCTTCACAGAATTTCAACTTGGATTTCAGTCACGTGCAGGATACTGTTTTGCAGGTAGTCTACCTTCTAATCATCCGAATGACAAAATAAGCTGCATCGTGTATTTTTGCCGACTCCCCTATAGACAGGTTCTTATTTAACTCCCCGTTAGAACAGCAATTGCTGCTCACTGTTGGGGAGTGTTTTCAGGATGCGCCCAAAGAAACCTTGTAAATTTTCCACAGTATAAATGAAAATAACCGGACTGCACAACCAGAGCAGACGTGCCCCGGCACCAAGCAGAGATACGGCACCACGCGCCACCTTTCATTCCGTGCCTCTCCAAATGCTTTTAACACCATCAGTGACTTTGGCCTTTCGAACAGTGTTAGGTGCAGGAAGCCATCTCTTACCTCCTTCAAGAAAGGAATCTCTCTCCAGGGTAGGGATTCAGCTTTCTTTTTGTGAACGTTAAGTGTTTTAATGAGTTACAGAGAGAAACGGAGCACAGGTGGCTCTGCCTGCAGATCACAAATGTCAAGATCTCATGTACTTAAAGCAGACATTTATGTAGCCCCTGTATCGACAGGCTCCCGACGGAAAGCAGCCCTGAGACTCTGCTGTGAGCGGAGCGGGGAGCGCGGCAGCTTGGAGGGCAGGTTGAGGCTGAGCCGCCCCGCCAGGCAGACCCGTTCCAGCGAGCCAGGGGTGCAGCTGGCTGTACTTGCTGAGCATGGGAACAGCTATGGGATTATTAAATACAGCAGGACAAATCTGCAGCTCCCTGTAAGCAAGAGCCTATGCCCTATGTAATGGTAAAGGGAGAGGGGAAAAAAAAAAGGAAAAAGAAATGATGCAAGCTAAACCATCCAGGTTCATTTAAATCAGCTGTTACCTATCTTGCAAGTTGTTGGACAGCTGCAGTGTATCTGTGTATCTGGTGTGAAACTTCAGTAGTTTCTTAATTAGCCTTACTGCAGCTGTCTGTCATGTAGCAAAATGTTAAGGATAAAACGGTGTAAGGCAAATTAACTTCATTCTGAGTAAACACCTTAAATGTAACCTATTAAACTGAAGTTTCTCTTCCATCTCACTCCTGCTTTACTTACTATGTAGGTCCTTAAGTTCTGTGTAATTTTCCCCTAGAAAGTTTAAATAAAAGTAGAGACCAGGATGAAGGAATAAAATAGCCACCAGCTACTAAATTTTTTCTAGATTTGCTGTGTTTTTAGGTGGAGTTACGTAGAGTCCCTAGGCTAGGGATAGATACCCTTCTTGGAGGAAGCGTCATTTGCAAAGAGGTCTGAGGTCAAGACTGAAAAGTGATATCGGTAGTAAAAATACAACTAGTGATACACAGATCTCATAAACATCAGTAAATGGCAGGATATTAGAGATGATTATTTGCATTTAAAAAGCATCACAGTTTTTAAAAAAGTGGTCTGAATGATTTTCGAAAGTGACTGAAAGTGCCTTATGTCTGCCTCCCAGTCATACAACATTCCTGCTGCTTTTCTTTCATATATATACACAATATTCAGATTTTTTTTCCATAATATTTTAAAGGTCCTTTTATAAATGTGCAACGTAACTACAGCAGTAGCTTTTAAGAGCCATGAAGAAAAGCTGTGTTCTTAGTGCAAGGGGAACTTCTGCAAATTTACCACTTTGTGCCTTACATCTTGTGTTTGTGCTGTTCCCTAACTAACACCTCCGAGAGCCGGGCAGCTGCAAGCTCCCCGAAGTGTCCCGCACCACCAGTGCGCTCTGACACGCAACTTTATCCTCCCCACTAATGAACTACACACCCTGCACCAAGCAAAGCAGGGGCTGCACAACCCAGGCTCTGTTGTTGTCCTGATGCCTGTGAAAATAATACATAGGTCAGAGTGTGCTCCTATATGTGTGGGTTGTTTGCAGCTATTCACTGCTGTCACGGCTGTGTGTGATGGACAGGACAGGAAACAGCAGAAATGTCACCAGCGGAGGCAGCTAAGCAGTCCCAGCTGCTCACAGCATGAGAGAGGCCTCGCAAGAGGGGCGTTCATTTACCCCCGTTCTGCCACGTTACCTCTTCCCTGGGCTAACGCTGAGCCACCCAAAGATACTACTTCTGAATCCCATCATCACATATAACAGCTGCTAGCAATTAGAAAACTTCCCTTTTTAAAATATCAAACTGTCAAACTACAAAGAGCTGCACTGTGAAGAGTCTTAAATGTCCAGGGGGGTTGCATCTGAGGAAGGATCTGTCTGTATTTGTAACTGTCAGTGTAAAAAAAAGATGAGTTTCTCTCTTTTTTCATTGGCTTTCACATTCAAGCACAGACTATTCATGAATGAAATGTATTAGAAGGTTTCCTTTTATGATTATTTATGAGGAATTTTTATGCTGAACTTGGTAAATTTTATGCTCTGTGTCATCTAAATGATACTAATTTAACCGAACAACTTCGGGTCCTCCCCAGGGGTGAATATGACCAGTAGATGGTGCAAAAACCCTGGGAAAGGAAAGCCACGGCCTGCAGAAGGATGTAGGAGATGCTTAGCTGGGACAAGGTAAAATAAATACCATCTCACAGGCTCTGTTACTGTGCTACCGTGTGAGGACGTGAGTTCCTCGCTGTCCACATTCCCTAGCCCACTTCTATCACACAGCACTGAGTGGGGCCTCCCAAACGCATGTTCTGCACTGGATTGTTCCGTACTTTTTACAGAGTGTATCTGCTCAGATGCGAGACCATGAATCCCCCCCAAACGTGACAAACACCTCACCCCTCTGCTTCGAAGGGCTGTCAGCGTGGGGCAGGCGCCGCGCAGCGAGTGCAGCTGCCCAGAGGCTCGGAGCAGAGATCTTCACACCAACCGCTGCTGTGACCCCAGCGTCATCTTAACCGAGGAACGCTTCAAACGTAGGTACAATAATAACTTAGAGCTGAAAATCTGCTAATGAGCCATCTGTTGCCCAAAGCACATTAAGACCCATAATCCATATTAAAGCCCTTTATATTTATCTGCTGCTCTTCTAGGGATGGCAGACAGAGATCTAGCAGCTTCAATCTACAGCAAGTTTGACCAAACGGGCCCAGAGCCCACAGTTTTTTGTGATGTGGTTTCCTCCATAGGTAGCCTGATTATTATTTTTTTCCCTAGACTGGAGGAAGAGGAGATGGTGGTGGTCCTGTGCAACAGACAGCCCTTCATGCCAATACCAGCCTCAGAAAAGGCCAGGTGGCTGCTGGAGCTCATGTTGACCAGAGGGTTTGCTTTGGAAAAGTACCACAGAATGGCTTGGGAAAGAGGAGCCAGGAGTGGAAGACCCTGAGCTGCTCTGGGTAAGTGTTAGTTCTCATATTCACTCTCCTTCTTGGTGATGTTGTTAGTGGGGAAAGGCAGCACATAGAAAAGGGATCCCCTAGAAAGGACACAGCCTATATAATTAGTGGAATAAAGGTTTCGCTTTAGCCATAGGAGGACAATTGCTCTCCCTTGCCTGCTTTCCAGGATGTTGCCTGTTATTGTATAAGCCAAATTAATTCTGCAAAGAGGAAGAAAAATTAGAATCTTAGTGAGTATGTGCAGATATTTAAAAATAACGAAATAGAATCAGAGCTAAGATGTAGAAATTGCAGAAATTTCAGTAATACTGCTTTTCCTTGCAGCCCTGACACACTGGTAGATTGTTGTTAGTTGACAGTTATACATTTATTAGAATTGATCCACTGCGCTAGACAATCTGTGTTATAATTCGTGTATTATGTAGGGAAAGTCTCTCAAGAATGGCAGTATGTGTTCTTCTAGTGCTCTCCACTTGCTATTCAGTGCACAGAGATTTGATTACAAGGTTTTGATTCATGAACAGATCGGAGTATGAAAATTGAGGTCGTAGATTGTGGGTATACATCAACATAAACTGATCTGGTAGCAAGTAAAGCATAGCACGAAGGTTGTAGCTACTAGAAACAATTGACAGACACTCTCCACAAGCAAACAAAAAACCATCACAGTTTATGATGGCTTTCAGCAAACAGGTTTATATTTATATGTGAGCATATAAATGTATGCATGTAATGTTAGGGGCTCTGTTTTCTGCAGGCCCTGCAAGCTTACACTCCTAACTAGCAAGAACAAGCTCCCAAAATGCACAGAGGACAATGTGCAAAGAACTTTCAGTGTGCTGAAAAAAAAAGAAAGAAAGAAAGAAAGAAAGAAGGAATCTGCCATGACCAAGCACAGAAACTTACAATTCCATTCTGTACGCTGAAGCCCAGTTGGTATTTTAAGTCCGGCCGTTTTATGAGGACAGTAGTGACTGGAGGACAGCTAACAATGTTCAGTTTCACTTGTGTCTGATTCTTGAGACCCTGTAAAATATCCTAGGAGTTAATATTTCTAAAAGAGATCTTTACTTGCTCTTTAGCTAGTGGAAGAAAGGCCAAACCTTGACTACTGCTCGCTCTCCACCAAAATCTGGCCAATTAGTCTCCTGTTGCTGCTTTTTGTAAATATGAATGGACACTAGTCTCAGTGACTGACGATAATGTGTCCTAAAGCACCCTGAGCATCATCAGCTCACTTCATCTGGAGACTGCAGCTTAGCTGCCTCTCACTCGTCCCCCATCACTTTTGCCTATGTGGAACCCAAGAGAAGCAGCAGATTTTAATCCTCACGTTTTAATTTTCAGGATGTGGGGAAGCCTAAAATGTGGAGGATAGCTTGATGCTGGAGGTAACTGGATTTGGGCAGCTTTTTGAGTCCTCACCTCATTTATAGCCTAGTAACCATGATGTAGCCAAATTTTCTAGCTCTAAACTTTATCATCATCCTTGAACCCGCATTTCTAATGCTACTTTCTGTTAATGAGAGTTTAGGTGATTTTCATAGTGATATGAAAATCCTATCCATTGGAAATTTCCATGGTTACTTGACAAAATATCATCTCTCTGCTGATTTACAGTCTACATTATAAGTACATCGTAAATTTGGGTACCTTTATGATCCCTTGGCATGTTGCAAGAGGAAGCCCAACTAAACTGGTCCCATTAATGGACATAATTTGGTCTCCAATGCTTAGTTTTCCTGAACGGGCTGCGGGCCCTCCATTCATCATGTTAGCCAGGATGACAGTGGGTAGAATGGATCCCCATCCAGACTCCACAATCACTACCCCAAGAATTTCTCCCTTCTGTTTTTCTAGCTGGAGCTGCAAACAAACAAGCAAGCAAAGTCAGTGCAAGGATAAAAACCCTGCGAACAAAAAGATGATTATAAAAGCTTATAAAGATGATTTTAGTAGCAGTGCACTCATAAACTGATGTGTCTGGGATGTCAAAAACATCTTTAAAATGCAATTATGTTTCCACAAGAACTACATTTCTCTATGGAAAAAAAAGAAAAAAAAATGGATATGAAATTCAGGTACTAATTTACCTCTTTGCAGTTTTCTGAATTGGAAAAGTGTATGAGATCATCATTGTACATCTCCTGGGTATTGATGATGTCGCTGTACTCCTTCTGACTGAGATCCTCTGGGTTAATTCCATTGGCTCTTAGAAACTCTTGGTAGGCCACACTGAAAGCCTGACCGATGGACTGAGCTATCAGCTGTGCCTGGAATGGGAAACAAAAGACAGCTCAGAGAAAGGTCTGCACAGGGGTTCCTGCTGAGGCCACAAGAAAGATACTGGGTTTAAGGACAGTCAAAATAAAGAATGACTATGAGCACAAAGTCACTTAAGGTCCGTTGGGTGGAGAGCAATACTTACATCCCCAAACAACCTGCAAGCTCTATTTGAAAAGACATGCGCCATTCTTGCCCTCCTTCCAGTGGGCAGTGCAGAGCACGGGCGCTGCTCAGTGCAGGCCAGGCCTTAGGGAAGAGGCTGCCGCAGGCTCCGCGTCAGCCCCTGCAGATCTGCACGAGCGACAAGAGAGCCGCTGCCCCGCGGGCCTTCACGGACACGTAAGCGTCGCTGCTTTGTGCTGCCTTCTCACCTGCTGCTTCTCCACCCTTCCACAGCGCTGCAAGTGCCACTTCGGCAAACCACCCGCTCTCCCGTTCCTGCCGCCACACACGGCGCGGGTCCCGCCGAGCTGGAACCGCCCTCGATTCCCAGCGCACTCAAACAACCGCTACTCGTGTCTACACCTCCTGGCCAACAGGGACAGAGCACGTGGACAGTCTGGACTACAGCCTGCCCAAGGTAAGCACAGCACCTCACGAGCTTCCATGTCTTTGTTGATCCAGGGAGCGTTTTCCACACCTACAGTGCACGGAGTCAGGTCACTCCCCCCTACAGCGGGCCATGAGAGTCAGCGTTAACAGCCATCAGTGTTGGGATGCACTTGCCGTAAAATGACAGGTAACTGCCATCATGGCAACACTAGTGACTTCGCACTTTCAATTATTTTCTAGTTCCACTAGATGGCATTGGGCTCAGAGAAACTGCCCCAGAGGTGAGGATTTCTGTCCAGCTGTTTTCCCCCCAGCAGCAATTTATTATTTTCCTGTTCCAAGTCTGCTGCAAATCACAGGAGAAGGCTGAGCTCAGTGTTATGCATTTGTGCTTTCCAGGAACTGTGTCTGTCATCAGGGAATATGAGTAACCCCAATGATCTGAAAAAGGAGCTAATTGTATTCTGCAATGTAACTGGCTAAAAATAACAGCAGTCAAAACTGAGGAAAAAAAAACGTTCTGGAAATGCTGCACTTTCTCAGAGAGCAGGCAGCTGGTGGGTGCAGCTGTGCATGCACACTGCCGCTCTGGACAGCACTGTACCTTGTTTGCTAACCTCCTGTGTGACAGAGTGTAAAGTGTAATTGTAAATTGCAATTCTTTTCTTTCTTCCCTTTCTTTTCACAATCCACTGAGGAGATACTTCCCTGTTTCCTTTTGATGCTAACAAGTTGTTTTCTTTTTTCATTTGAGCTGGAACAAACCAAATCAATCGATATGAGTTGAAAATAATTCTGGGCAATCAAGATATATGCAGGCTAACCAGTTACATGAAATTCCTTATTTTAACACATCTTCTCAACTCCTCTTTGTTAACATATAATAATCAATATACCAAGTGGTGTGAATATCAACAATACAGAAGTCATCAAGAATGTTTTTACAACATAAAATTACTAAAGTTTGTCACCAGTCAACTCCTTTTTGCTGTTTTCTGTCTCCAGGGTAATTGCTTTCTCTGCATTTCCTTCTTTGCCTTCCCCTGTATTAGCTCTCCATTTGAATGCCTCAAAAACAAATTGTTTGGATGTCATCTTCTCACAGGCCAAACTGCTTTAAAATAATGAAAATGTTTGCTTAGCTCACAAAATAAGAAACCTGTAAGATACAACTGCCTGAACAAATGAACCAGATTTTTTTATTACAGAAATTGTGTTTAAAGCTGTTCTGTACAATGATGGAGAGAAATGCTAAGTTCTGCCTATTGTTTGTATCTCAACTGTCTTGTTCTTTTCAGTTTTACTAGCCTGGTATTTTTTTCATGTGTGTTTTAGATTAAGTTGAAGTTTCCAGGTCAGACAGTGTGGGATGCAAATATCCTCTCTTCAGACACAGAAGCAAAGCTGGAGAGACAACAGCAGCAAAGCAAGTTCATCTGTGCCGGGCACACGAGGTAAGGGCAGGGCAGCCAGCGGCTCCTCCGGGCGCGGGGAGGGAGCAGAGCCCGCACGCACAGCGGCTCCCTGCCTGCCCTCTGGGTTCCACCGTGGCTCCAAGCTCCGTCATCTTTTCCATTTCTGAACCTGACTTCTGACGTGGTCTTTTCTTTTAAAAGGGAATTTTAGTGGAGAATGTTTCAGAGCTAATATGGCATTGCATTTTCAGAATGTGATGGCACAAGATGACTAAAACAATGCTTTCTGTTGTACAGCTGTTGTTTTGAAAGAGTTCTTCCATGTATTCTAGCCTTTTATTTGAAAATTGCTAAATTCTTCTGGTCATGAAGAAGAATTTCTGTAAATACAGGGAACTAAACTTTCCTAGCCATTACATTTGGACAAAAGCTATAATTCATAATCTTTGCTACAGCTAAAAAAGAAAAATGAAAAAGAAAAGGGGCTGGAGCATTCCTAAATGTCAGCAGAGCGAGTCACATAGTACACATACCTGCCACAGGTAAGTGAGCCATAAGGGAATGAATGGGTAAAAGGCAACTTTGTGCCACATCTGCCAAGTTGGTAGAAGATGATCTCAGCAACTTAACCTCAGTTCAAAAAAGGACCTAACTGGTTCCACCCCGCTGGATTTCCAAAGAAATGTGTGTGTCATTACGTACCAAACAGCTGAACTCCAGGATGATTGAGTTGATATACAGCTATTAATTTTGGCCATGGATGGCCATGGAATTTCAAACAAATCCAAGTAATTAATTCCCAAAATATTTGGGGAAACATGGTTGAAAGAACACAAATGATTCTAGAGCAGCAAAGTCAGGTGCGAATGAAGAGTGGGTATTTTGGGACTAAGAAGGAGACGTGAAAGATTTGTGGAAACAGAAAATGCAGATAACAACAGTGACAAACAGCTGGCCAGTCCTTGCACCAATCAGCTACAGTTTCCCTTAGAAAAGGATATTGACAGCAAAAGTGCATTCAAGAGATTGAATGTAATTTCAGGGATTCTCTAAATGATGTCCATTGTTTAAAGAGAATTATTTCAATGTACTTACATCCTCTGATTCAAAGACGTGGCATATCATTTTGTATTGCTTCTTTCCTTCCTGAGCACCAGGCGTGGTTTCAATGCAGTCTTGGGAGGCTGACCGTGGCATGCGGCGGCGCGCCATGAGCACCACGATGTTACCGATATCAGCAATGTACGAGATCGTACGCAGGGCATGATCCATCATTGTTTCCTGCGTAAAGCAAAGAGAAATAAAGACATTCTTCATGCCTGCTATTTTGCCACAGATGTTGAATTTTCCCCCTCCTGGAGGGCCTATTGCTTGAGAATGACAACAGCTCTGGACTCTTTTTATAGAGACCCAGATCCAACATCGCCTACACAGACAATAGACTTGAACCCGGACTAAACACAAAGTGGCTGTTGGAGAAAGTGTCTTCAGGGGACGGGTTGCCTCAGCAAAGGCTACATGGTTGCTACTGCAAAGTAATAATAAAGATCTATACTAATATGAACAATTTCATGCTGTTGGAAAATTACATTTCATTTTTGTATTGTTTTTTCTAAATGATGAAGATGCATTTCGCAAAGACCAAACTGATTTTTGCAAAGTGATCTGTAGATCAAATGTTATATTGTAATTTTCTGAATTGTTTCCTTTATCATGTCCTATAATAGTGATAGGATGTAAGATGTAGCAAAGGTATTATTTTCTTCCTTTGGTAAGGGCTACGTAGGCAGTATTTCACCTTCTCTAAAGTTAGAATTGCTAGTATTTTTTGTGATTACTTGCTCAGTAGCTCAGATCAGTTCATCTGTGAAGTGCTGAGAGGGGTTTAGTCCAGTGCCCAGGCTCACACAAATACTCCAAAATTTGCTTAACCGGCTCCTGTGCGTAAAGTCAATGCTGGCTGGGTAAAGTCCAGACACTTGAAGGAGGAGATAAGCTTTAATGACTTGCTAGATCTGACCCTGTCCAGGTAACAGCTGGCCAAAATTAGGCCCTGCTTGTGTCTGTCCTGAGCTGCTGGAGTTGGACCGCGTTGCAGCGGGGCTGTAAGCAGATGAGCAGCTCATTGCACAAAGCTGAGCGTGAGGGAACATGGTATCTGGGCAAAACACGGTTTGACCAGCATAATCCAGCTGAGGAGGTTGGGCTCAGCCAGGGTCAGGCAGCCAGCTGGGGAGAGCTCGCTCGGCTCCAGCTCCCTACGACTGGTTTTAAATGGGAACCGGCCCTCGGGCCTTCCTAGTGACCATTTCTGACCTAAGAAACCACTGAGGAGAACCAGGCCTGAAGCGTCTTGAAACTTCTTGCATCAATCTCAAATCCCTGAGCTCTGCATCCCTTAATTACTTGAGCCTTTCAAACTCTATTCCGCTTTCTGATATTAGCAGGGTAATCCCAGCCTACCACTTCCAGACATTTTCCTCATAGGAATATGTCATTATACAATGACTTTGATTAAGTCTTCAATTAGCTTGGACAGATGAAAGCTGAGTGCATATTTGCAGTCAGAGAAGGATGTGTTGTCACTAGACTTATTTTATTTCAGATATTACTGTTTTGTTTTTTGTTTTTCCTCTAAATTTTTATGTTATTGAGCTCCAGTTCATGCTTCTGTCATTCTTGTCTTCTGTGAAAGAGCAATGAGCTCCCACAAGGAAGAGCCTTCAAAGGCATTTTATAACCTTTTCTTTGCACCACTGGGTATAAACTTGTACTATATACTTTTAGTTTGTAAATTCAGCATTTAGCATGAATAAATTTATGTGTATCAACAACTTGTGGTCTATTTTTATTACAAGTTTTTTGATACATGCAAATAATATCATTGTAATAAAAAAATGCAGTGTTGCCTGTGTTACTGTTAGAGTGATGCTTTGAAAGGTGAAATACTTGGACTGTGAAGACAAGCAGAATGATTTACTTGTTTACACTGATCCTTTAGCTAACTATTTGTACCTTCATAAAGGTTTTATTCAAGATCCTTTATAAGCAAACTAAATTTTTGTTCTTAATAAAAATAAGTAAAATACCACAGTTTTTCTAAGGTCCCATAATGGTGTGTTGCTATGGAAGATGTTCCATATGCAAGAACCTTTCATGTTTGAACTGAGAGCTTTAGGAATGCGCATGCAAGGAGTTGACAGACTGTATTTCCCTTAAGTGCCTTGAAAAAAAATCCCCATTACTGAAGTCAGAGTGTAACAAGGGCGGAAGAGAAATTGCTAAAAGAAAAGGTAACGTAACTGGTGTTAGACAAAGCGTTAGAAAAGTCTCCTCGCTGTAAGAACCCACAGGACTCGTAGAAGGGTCTTTGCTCCATCCCTGCCCAGCTCCCTGTGGCAGAGAGAAGGTGCCGGGAGCCTCGGGGGGACGCAGCCTTGGTACCAGCTGCCAGAATAACCACATGGCCAAAGAGCTGGTGACAGGTCACGGATTTGGCCTGGTGGACTGAATCTAACTCATTGACACTGGTTGAATATCCTTATGTTAAGGTAAATAGAGCCCAAATCCCATTATGGGTTAAACTGGATGCTGCCAACTTTAAAACCTTATGCAAAGTGAATAATTCTATTAAAATTAAGCATTTATTGAAACAAAGAATCTGATTTCTGAGCTATCATGAGAGTTTTATGCCTTCAAACCATGCTTTGTTAGCTTGGTTTTCTGTAATTTCTTTACCTATCTTGCCATTGTAGAAATAAAGTATTCTCTGCTTTAAGAAATGAAGTGTGCCATCTGCAAATTCCCTCTTGCTGGGGTCTGTAGTCAAGTCTGGAGTGTTCTCCAGCCTTTCATTAGTTGTTCAAACTGGAAACTAGAAACATAATAGTTTTATTGATCAAAACAGGTATGGATGCTTTTTCCCCTAGGAAGCTGTTGCTTTTGGTCACTGTTTGGATAGATCACTGCCCATTTCTGATGTGAACCACAGAAAACCTGAACGTAGGTTTGCTGTTTTTTTTAACCTCCCCTATTTTGCATCCTGCTGCCTGCAGGCTACTGCTTCCCTGTTCTCAAGAAAGCCTTTTTCCCCTTTGATAGTGGCTCACAGGGTGAACGTGAGCACCCCGCTGCGGTCCGTAACCACGCGCCGCGTGAGGCCCCTTCTCACCTCACTGCGTTGCTGGAGGTGGCAGGCGGGCACCGCGGAACGGGTGAGCAGCCTGCAGCACAGGCTGCCCCTCCCGAGCGCGGGCAGCTTGAAAGGACACCTGTGACTGAAACACCCTCCTCACTGGGGAAGGGCTTCTCTTGATAGCTGTTTTTCCCTGAAAAAACCATCGTGGGGTATGAATAATATGAGATTTTCTCATCATTTATTATAAACAGCCAGGTATTAGGTGATTGTTTCTTGAAAAGATCTCTAAGGTCTAAAAGAAAAAGATCTTTTTCAAGTTGAAAAGAGTAATTGTTTTAAAAATTACAGAATTTAACTTGACAGAGGTAGAAAAATAACCCAAATGACTGCTTCCTAGAATCACTTGTCTCACTGGGAAGAATCACTACCCATAAAATGATTTTAATAATTCTTCTCTGTCTTGAAACAAAATGTTCTATGCTTATCCCTAAGCTATGAAATGTGATGATGGTTAAGAGGTGGTTGGGGGGTGTCTCTAAGGGTTTCAGGGGCTTGGTAGGTTTTATAGCAATTCTCTTGCTATGGAAAAATGTTTTATAATGGACATCTCTCAGCAGGGTCTTGGGAGCTCTGCAGAGGTAATTGCTTTTCAGCAGTCTGCACTAAGTATTCTGTAAGGGTGTAATCATACATGCAATGTTCACAAGAGTGAACGGACCCAGCAAAATGAATGCATTTAATCTCACCTGCCAAGAAATTCTTCCTCTCCTTATCCATCACTGAGGAGGTGCTCAAAGGTCTTTACGTTTTTCTCCTCTTCCCTAGGGGTAAAAGTAATCCCTCTCTCCCTTCATCCCTCCCTCCTATCTTTTTACTTTCTAGTACAATTACATCTAGGAATAAGGCAAATAATATACAGTGACCATAAACATGTGTAGTAGTCTTTCCCTTGTTATTCTCCCATGTATCTCTCCACTTCTACCCATCTGTTCCTGTATTCCTTTCCTCCTGGTTTCCTCCTGATATTCCTTCCCTGGTTTCCTTCTGCTTCCATCCATTCCATCCCCGCTATCCTTATACTTGTCCTTACAAATTCAGCGTCTCCTTCACCACCTCTGGTCTAGCTTCTCCCATCCGGATTTTCCTTTACCCAAATCTCCCCTCCTCTGCAGAGGCCTCTCTCAGACTCCCCTGGTGCTGGACCCTGGAAATCGAGCGAAGACTTGAGGAAAAAGCTGAAATATTTTTCCACAGCTTTCAGGAGTACTAGACCTGGGGCAGCATGAATCATACAACCTCACAGGTCAGAAGATATTTTAGGACCATTCATCTATCAGGGACTGGGCCCGTTTGTCACCGAGGGGCTGCCCTGGTGAGGAGCAGCCGTGTGGGCAGCCCGAGGGCTGATCCTGCCCACGCGCTGCCCGCGGCCGGAGCCAAGCGGGGCTGCCCCTGCCGGGGCTGCTGCCTGCGCTCGAGGCAGCAACCCAGCATCCTGCTGCCACTCTGCAGCTTCGCAGCCTCCTTCTTAACTGGGAATTATCCATATTAAATCAACTACTGCCTCCTGAGAGCAGTACGATGCTACAGATGGGTTAAAACATGGCAGGCACACTGCAAAAACAGGCTTTATATAATTGATAAAGGCAAGAAAGAGCAGATTGCCCCGCCAGCTGCCTCGCCAGCTGAAACAGGCCATTTGCACCAAGGCAGGAACTGCACCAGCACTGAAAAAATATAACCAAGGCACAGTGCAAAAGCCTGGCATAAAGCAATGCTAGAGATTTATGAAAATAAGTCTCTTACAGCTCTCTGAAAGGCCCACTGTAAAAAGAAAAAGGAGAAAATGTGCAGAGCAAACTTAGGGCACTTGTAATTGCAGTTACAATCACTTCCAGCTGCCTGGTGAACAGCTCCCAGCAGAACCTTCCTCACGGGCTGCAGCGCCCGACAGCCCCGGGAGCCCCAGGGGAACAGCAGCTTTGAGACAGCGCCTGCCTCAGAGCGCTTCCCTGCTCTACGGCCAGAGGGTCTGGCTTTCAGCTGAAAGGCAGAAATATCTAAAGAAGGAAAATGATGATTTCTACTGAGATTAGTATATGATGTCCAAAGAGTAATGCAAGATTGCTCCAAACAATTTTCCAAGTACTACAAGATGAATTTTCTTGTGCCCACCTAGTTTGGGTATATTTAGCATAGCTAAGCACTTTTGAAACTGATCTTTCTTTATAATAATCTGGTGTTTTTAGCATATGCAACTACTTTAACATAAATAATAATTTGTTTCCAGCAAAGACTTTGGTAGCTCAAACATGAAAAAATGGACATTAAATGTTAAAAATCGCAAGATACAAGTGCCTTAAACTAAGCAGCAAATGACCTTCCTGTTAGCTAATAAATTTAGGTAGTAAAACTCTTGCAGAGAAACAGGGTAAATACATGCTGAAAGACTTCTGAATCTTTTTTTTTTAAATTGAATTATAGATTCCAATGATATGCATTTTCCAACATATCAAATAAGTAAAGCTGTTCTCATTAATATTATGTTGGCAAATGGCAAGTGTAATGGCAATAATGTTTCTAAGCATGCTTAACAATGCTCTTTTTGAATAGTTTCACAGCAGCAAATTTATCTAAGTTCAGTAGTTTCCCTCAAACATTTCAAGAGCACAATCTGATACAAGGCTGCGCAATCAGCATTATTCTTGCAGATTTTTAAAACATAACTTACCTGTGTGTCTGCATTTAAAACTTTAATTCTCTGTGTGGAGATGAACAGATCCACTTCAGTCAACGCCTGGGAATCTCCCTCTGAAGTCTAAAAGACAGACACTTTGTTATAAGGGGAATTTTAATTTCCTCTTTGGAATGACAAATTCATGATCACTTGCAGCATAATGTGATGTGAAGCAATTGCACTGTAAAACCACTACGAAGACAGCTATCCAAAGGTGTTCCCAAATACATGCAGAGAGGGTGTTTACTGCATAGAAAGAGTGAAACGAACTCCTGTTTCATGGCTAAGACTGAA
The DNA here is from genome assembly GCF_059628265.1 of Tinamus guttatus. Classification (NCBI taxonomy): domain Eukaryota; kingdom Metazoa; phylum Chordata; class Aves; order Tinamiformes; family Tinamidae; genus Tinamus; species Tinamus guttatus. Next base: position 14,812,976 of record NW_028288538.1, read on the forward strand.
TCTGCAGAGCCCGTGGGACTGGCAGCCCGGGCTCCAGGATGCCCTGTCTGTAGCCAGCGCGGAGGAACAGGAGCGGCTCCTTCCCCACTGCCCCCTGTGCCTGCAGCGCTGCGGGCACCACGAGCAGAGCTGAGAAGGTGACGTCCCCACCGCGAGGTGCCGAGCGCGGCCGTCCCCAGCGCTCCCGACAGAGACGCCGGCTGATTTCACAGAGAGCCCCCCGAAAGGTGACTTGTAGGGGCCAACTCCTGAGCGCTGTGAGGCCCCAGCCACGACCTCCTGGCACTGAGTCCCCGGCCCTGCCTCTCCCTGTGCTCAGCCCCGGCCCCCGCCACGGGACTGGGCCGCCGAGGATGCGCCCGCCGCCCGCTCCGTGCTTGAAACCGCTCTGCTCTGCCCAGGATTCATTCAGTTTAAGTTCAACTGACAAAAATTGTGTCTGACAGAACACAAAGCAGCACATCGCTGTTGCAAAGACTGCGGCACTGACATCCGAGAGCATCGCCAGCAAGGTGGATTCCACTGGTATTCCTGACAGCTGCGTTTGGCTAAGTGAAGTGTATTTTCTTTTTTATCTGGGTGAAATGTCTCCTGTATGAATTGCTCCAGCTACTACTTGATACAGTTATTATCTTTTGTTTTTAAATATCCACAATTATATATATATATATATACAGTAAGTCGCAGGTGTAGGAAATAGATTACACAGAATTTACGGCTTCTCTTAGTTAATGAACATAAACATTACAAAAATCTCCTGGATAACTCTGGCTGCGTCTCTGCCCTGCACAAGTCCCAGCTCTAGAGCAGAGCAGCAGCAGGCAGGCACTCTAGCGAGGGGACCACGAGGAAAATGAGTTCATCTGATTCCATCCCGTGTGCTACTACTAAACAAAGAAGAAACCAAAATGACAACTTTATGAGGACCCAGAATGAAAGACACAACACCCCATGGGGAACAAGTACAACAAAAATGTAAGTAAGCATTAGCATTCAAGAAAAACAGTTTACACACCGCTTTTTTCTTGATTTTAGCCGCCTTTTGCATCCTCTGAGGAGTAGCATAAAAAAAAAGTGCAGACAGATGTACACACAAAGAAAGAGAAAACACAGTGTGTGAAGTCAGGGAAACCTTTTGACTATGAATCCAGACTGTTAAAAATTAAAAATTTGGGGACAGTAGGGGAAGGATGTGAAAGGGAGATTGTTTATATTCTATGCAGCTGGGAAGCATATTGGTTTTAATGGGGTTATTCATGTCGTTGACTGATTATAGAAAATACCAAAGAGTGTTGTCTGGTAACGGCTGCTCATTACATCCACTCTGCTGAATACTCAGCAACCTAAAATGACAGTACATGCACTATTTTCAGCTCAAAGTTTTCTATTAATATTCTAGTCATATTAATCGTATGTCTACATGTCATTTTTGAACTAAACATAAGTTAAATTCTCTGCCAAGCCTATCTGAAGTAATCAAGTATTATGGTAGATTTGTATTGCTACTAATACACAAAACATTTTTTAAGGCTTTTAGTTTAGGTTTTAGGTTTAACTGCAATCACTTACACCTTGAAACATTGCAACATCCTAAACAGAAATTCCTAAGGTTGGAAAGTTTAAGGACCTCCCTGCCTTTCATTCCTTTCTAAAGGCCAAATCCATCATCTGTCAAGATGGTCTCTAGACAAGGATTTTCCTACATGGGCCCCCTTCAAGAATTTGCAATTTTTACCAATTAAATATTTTACTCAATAAGCATTTATTTTTCTAATCAACAGCTACCTCTGTCTAGCCATCTGCTTAAACCAATATTGCATTTATAGTAATACCACCAAAAAAAAATCTCCTATTTGGATTATTAACCAAAACAACTACATTTTGCTGCACATCTCTCTGAAGCATTCTATGCTACATGATTCACATTAAAGCTGATGGCATTAGATGACACCAAATGCAAACATGAACCTTCTTGCCCTCAAAAAGTAACATTTGATATATTCAGAGTGATCTGCACAATTTGTAGTAAGTTTCAAGATTTAATGATACAACAAGAAAACCCCAAGCAACTATCCCATGCTTCCGTGCACTGGAATATTTTCTAATTGCAATCTGCAATTTGTCGGTAACACTTCAATTCCTCATACAGCTTTCAAACAATGAGATTGCCTCTGGAATAATCCACATTCCGTGTCTCAGAGGTGCTGGACGTGTTTCAGCATGAGGCACAGGACGGTGGGATGACACTCAGAGAGCCCAGCCTGCACGGGGCGCCTGGATCAGCCCTCGGCGCGTCTGGAGGAGGCGGCTGCGGAGCGGAGCCGTCCCTACCTTCACGCGGCTCACGGCCTCCTGCGCCTGCATCATGCGGATGTTTTTGGAAGGGTTCCGCTCGGAGAGCAGCTGCGTGGAGCCCAGGTAGTTGGCTGCAAAGATGATGCCATCGATGAGGTCCTCGGGCTCGCAGGGCCCTGGAACTGAAGGACACGTCACGGTTACGGCCCCGCCACGGCCAGCACCGACAGCGACGGCTGCACGGAGGCGTCACGGCCGCAGCAACCTCGTCCTAACGCCTCCTCCGATGCTAATCACAAGAAACCCAGTGCAAAATAAACGGAGTATTTAGAAACTATTTGCTGTGCTGCACTACAGAACACGTTGCCATTATTTACAACTTCATAAATGCTCGTAGGCTTCTTTAGCATAACTCTATTTACATGTGTGATTAAACTAGACTTGTGCTTGAATTCAGATTTGCGTTTCCGCATTTGGCAAGATGTTTGAAGAAGTGCACAAGCATTAACTCAGGCAGGAACACTTACTGCAATGGGGACAAAAGTGGACTTTCCTTCAGCAAAGGACCACCATGAAACTTAAAAGCTGAGAACAGGGCAGTCACCAGGGGCAGTTATGGAAAAGAAACATATGGAAAGATCAAGAAAAAAATTGAAGTAAAAAAGAGAGGAAAATAGTGAAACTTTTAAAATCTTGGGTTTTTTAAATTTTAGCCTTGATTCAACAGAATGCCTTTGCATGTGCTTAGTATTAATTACACAGTGACTTTGGTGGTAATACATTAACTTGTATTTCACAAGCTGTTCTTCATCCTTTTTGAGGATGAAAAAGGGGGCAGGGAGAAGAGAAGATGAATAAAGGATGGTATTTATACTGCACTGGGGCTGTGCTCATCCCTTTTATTCAGTCAGTAAGCTTTACATCTAGCTTGATTAGATCAGCACTAAAGAGCAGTTGTTCCCCAGTTGGCTCAAGTCCCTTGGCTGTAAATACTCCCTGCTCCCCAACAGTTTTATAAAAGGAATTGGCTTTGAGCTGTATCAGCTTGCCAAGCTGCTAGCACCTTTTCTTGAAGGACATCCATTTCATGTGTGAGGAGGAAACACTGAATGGAGATGCTAATTAAAAAAAAAGTTTCCTTGTACAGTGGATTTGTTTAACTTCTTTAAAATCGATTGAGCATGGAAATTAATATGTGGAGTTGGAAAAACAAATGACAGGCTACATTGATGAAATTATCTGAAACAGTGCTCTATACACATATCCCTTAATGAGCACTTCTATCCTGTGTTTTCCTGTTTGACTTTAGACAAACAGTCCTTCAACAGAAAATATATTTGATTAAAACAGCTAACTTTCTTCTTTGGGAAAAGCTGCTCCCATATTATATCCATGCAGATCTCACATTCGCTTGCTGTAAACGTCAGCCCCTTGCGGAACAAACCAGCCTTTGTAATGCAGTAATCAGAGTACATTTAAAAAATGAAAAATAAAACAACTAACAGCCCTACACTCTTCAGAGACCTAACACTAACTAACAACACTTGCACAAAATGAAGCTATTTCTTTTGCTAGGAAGCACTGCAGTTGCAAACCCTCAGAGGATAATTCTATACAGCAGGAGGAGCTTTTGCTTTCCATCACAATCCAGCAAAGTCTGCATCCTCGTTATAACTCAGGATAGAATTCTCTGAAATCTCAAATTCCCAGTGTCTTGGGAAGAATAAGAAATAGCATGACAATATCCACTGAAAGTGTGAGAAATCTCAGTCAAGCCCTCGGGAATCTACTAATTAAAGTCACTGAAACTCTTCATGAAGGCCAAGTTTTTCAATATCTCAAAATACCATCCATGTTCTGCAGTGCTAATTGAATGAATGAAATCAAACAAAATGAAACTTCTACTAGAATTCCCCTTGCTACAGCACTCATCCTGTTTGCTTAAATCTTTGCACCATTTCTCTTTACTGTAGGCGGATAATGTATTTTACGAAGTACCTTTTTTGATGTTATTCAGGTTATGTCTTTTCAGGCCTAAAACTCTCATATGCCGCCACCTCTTTCAGCATGCAACGAAACATAGTAATATTGCATCATGTAAGTATCTTGTTTCAAGAGAGAAATTAATTAACAATGTGAATTTAATGTGGATTAGTTAAACTTCATTAAATACCTACAGCAACGCTCTCATCTAAAATTAAAGTGGCTTTAATTTAGTTTATCTTCATTTGCTTCAGGCCAAGTAGATCAGGCTAAATTGAATCAAGGTTGCTTTAACTTTGAAATATAGTTGTCCATGTAATGTGTAAATCAGCTTAAGTAGCCTCTTTACCGGTTAATTTAGATGAACTTTCCTGTGTTATCTTTTACTTATGAAGCAAAATAAAGTTGTGATTCTTGACACAAATTCTTTTACAGTCATTAGTTTGTCAAGAGAAGTCTAAAACTCTAACTTATATTGTTGCAGGATTTGCCAGCAAAAAGAAGCCGTGCTGGTTATTTCAAACAGATCAGCCTACTTTCTATGAAATTAGTGACTATTACAAAGGGAACAAGACTGCTTCTCCTGTCTTAGCTGTTTTTTGACAGCAAAAATGTTTTTTAACTAATTTGTCTTTAAAACTTCTTGAAAGTGGAAATAACCTGAGATTTTAAGCAATTTTATTATTTTAGGCTTTTATTATTTTGGATGCTTTAAAGTCTACTTTCTTATATTGTCTCTTTATAGCATTAGCAGGGTTTTTTTTGCAGAATCATTATATCAGCAACAAATCCTGGCAAGCTGTGCATCTTTCACAATAGCATTTTAAAAGGGTTATAGCAGTAGCTCATACAAAAAGCTAAAAGTATGACGGGCAAAAAATATTTCCAACATACATTTCTCATCATGAAGGAAACGGAAGCAACTGTCAGGTAAGATAAAACATCTGTTGGAAGGATGTAAGGAAGGGTATTGAAAATTGGCAGGGTCAAGCTGTGTTACCCAATTTTATTTATTTATTTATTTATTTTCCCTGTGACAGCTTTAAACAATATAAAAATGCAGAATTGGCCGAGGTCCCAGCTCATCAGAGCGCTTAAGTGTGCCCTTGACTGTAAGCAAGTGTAAGGCTTACTGATGAGGAAGGGAACAAGAAAGAAATACTTTTGAAAGCTAACGATGAGTTTGGCTTGAGCAAAGACTGGGATTTTGTGTTGGGTATTGATATTTAGACATTAGTTAACTGTTTCTGAAAAATTTACCTGTAAACTTCTGCAGTATCCTACCAATGTAATAGAGGTTACTTGGTTTTCTGCTGATCTATTAATGGAATAAGCACACATTAAACATATTTCTAGATCAGTAGACTATGTCAGTATCTAAACATTTTTACATTTTTTTGTATTCATAAAATAAGAAAAAAAAACCTCAATAATTCAGTATAACTGAATTTTAAAATCTCTCTGAGGGACTTTTAAATATATCTACCTAAAAATCACATTAACCACAGAGTTGGACATCCCTTAGGGCCCTCGGCTTGTTGCTGCACAGCCCCAGGCCGCACAGGGCCCCGAGCCCTCAGGGCACCCACCAGGGCCATAACGGCAGGGCTGGGACAGGGACAAAGCAAACGGCCCAGGACACTCACGGAGCAGGTGCTGCTCTCCCAGCTCCCTGTTCCGGCTGTTTGGCCGGTTCCACCCCTGTCTGACTGTGCAGGGCAACAGGACTTGTGGTGACAGGCCAAAAAGAGACAGGAAAAAAGCCACAACCCCTGAACACAGCTCCAGTTACCACTACAAGCCTGTTAATGGCAGGACTACTGAAACAGTCAGAATAGCAAATAGGATAACAGCTGTAATAGCAGAGGGACACATTCTCAATACTGTGATGCCTATTTTTTATGTCCATACTTCATATGCAAAAACACCATGCTTGGTGAAGATCATCAAACACACAGTGTTAGCTGGCTGACAGGGGGCCCTGCTCCCTTTGAGACTCCAAGTATGAATTAATAATAAAAATTGTGTTTTTTCTTTGGACTCATACACTAGTGTTATTACTTATCAGGAGCTCCTAATGAGCTCAATACTTCCTTATATTAGAAAATGCTATATAATACATGCAATAGAAAGAAAACAGAAAGCAACAGACAGCTTATCCTCTCATATTATGACATTCAAGAAAAAAAAAATGATTTAACTAGAAAAAAATATTTTATGCTAACAGGTTCTCAGACCCCTTTCTGCCAGAGCAGTAGTGAACTGATTGTTAAAGAAAGAAAAAGACATCACCTTTTCATCCCAATACAATGAAAACATTTGATTTTATCTGCAAGTGCAAAGTGTTACATTTTTTAGCCTTTTTTTAAAAATTGCTCCACTCATGCTGCCTTCCCGTTACTGTTGTCCACTCCACAACCAGTAGCTGTGTATTATAAAGGATCAGCTTGCTTTCTTGACTCCTCTGCCTTCGGGGAATGTATTTAATTTACCTCTATTTAGGGCCTGTTAGCCAGTACATGCCAAGCGTTCTGTGTAATTTCCTTCAGATGTCAATCTATGAAAAGGGGGCAATCTGTGAACTTTCCATTTGCTCTGGCTCTTGAAGGAAATGACTGAAAACAGAATCTGCTAGTCAAGCTGATGAGATCAGGGAATAAGGGGAAAATGTATCGAACAGGTGCATTATTCTAAATGGCAGTAAGGTTTTCTAGAGGTGTGCATTAGAAATCAAATTTTTAACATTCATCTATCATTCTCATTGCAGGGAAGAGTACGTCAGAGCAGGTCAAAGGGGCAGATCTCTACGAGTTTCCCACTGCCCTCAGTAGCTGTCTCTGTGTCCACTTTAATCCTTCCAAAATGCTCCTCCCGCTCATCGCCCCTGGGCTCCCATTGTCACAGGTTAGGATGAAAGTGTTACGTGCTTCTACATATCCTATATCATGAACAGAACTGGTGGTTTATTTAATAAAACACCATTTGGTGGTTTGGGTGTGACTGGATTTAAGAATTTGATTCTTAAATATATTAAAACACTTGCTTCTGTTTTATACTCCTTTAATTATGAACCATGTAAAACTTACCATCAACAAAACTTGGAAATGAGGACACTTTCTTTGTCTGTTAGGAAAGAAAAACAACATGGTATAAATATAACAAGATAATTTTCATGAATTTAAGTATAATTCATATGATATTTAAATAGTTGAACATTGTTTGAAAAACATTCACCTTTCTCTATAATTTCAGCATAGTCACTATACAGAGAGTACAGCATAGTGAAGCGTATTACATTACAGTGATTAAGTGCAACCTGTTACACAGCACTTTCACCCTGAAATCTCAAAGCATTTCAAACAGGTTCAGCTGCACAAAACATCAGCTGAGGAGAAAAGTCTTCCACACTGCTGTTACAGGCCACAGGCTAAATATGTTGTATGTTGTGGAGATATCAGATGTCTCCTTTTAAGCCTGAATATCATTTCATTTTGTGCAGCTTTCAGCTCATCCTGCATCTTTAGCGTTTTCTCTGCCTCCAGCAACAATGCAAAAAAAGGCAAATTGGAAGTGCTCTCCACCGTCCTCGTGCTGCCGGAGCGCTGCGGCGCGAGCCTGCAGGTGCAGGTGCCGTGGGCAGCCACACGACCGGCTGCGGTAGCCACACGAGCCCGCAGGTGCAGGTGCCGTGGGCAGCCACACCAACGGCTCCGGTAGCCACACGAGCCCGCAGGTGCAGGTGCCGTGGGCTCCCACACGACCGGCTGCGGCAGCAAGCACGGCCCGGCCCAGACACCTACCTCGGGGGTGTTGTTGTTATCGACGGGGCCGTTGAGGTCAGAACGTTGTTGCTTCCTTGGCTGCTCTAAACCATTGCACATCTACGAGAAAACACAGAAAGACTTTCAAAGCCTCATTTTTTTCTTTTACTTTTCTGAAAAGGTCAAAAACAAAGCACAGATTTCAGGGGAAGTCGAAGGCACAAAGACAGCATTTTTGCACTGGGAAATATTATTTTTAAGTACATTCAAAAAGTGTATATAGATTTCAACAAGATAAATATTCTGAGTAAAGATTATATCCATAGGTTTAATAACACAAACCTAACAAGGATAAGTTATTCCCTAAAATAGTAGGATTAGATCAAGCGTGCTTTAAGCAGGTAAAATGACATGGTGATATTGAAAACAGATTAATTCGTAAAGAGTGACAGCAAATATGTTAGCTCCAGTATACAGCACAGAATTTTAATATTTTAAAAGCTCTGTCAGGGCTGATTATCACATACTTGACTGAAATGAAAATGCACCTGCACATCAAGAAAGAGCTGGTTGGCTGGGTTCCTCAGCACACCCTGCCTGCTGCAAACACCACAGAAACACGGCTCTGTCACACAAGTTAGATTTAGATGCTCTCATTCAGCTTATGTACTTACGATCCCTGGGGATCGTAAAAGCAATTCTACTTTCTGGTAGTAGTTGCATATGTAAACCCATATAGTCGTAATGTAAAATATAACTAAACATTCAGACCACATTTCATTTTTGTGCTATTTATAGCACTGAAATATACTGCAATTGCTGTTTTCAGAAGGACTTCAGGAATACAGAAACAGGCTTGTTTATTGTTGGCTAGTCACATATGTAGTACATATGTTATTGTCATGTACTAGTTGGGCTCCAAGGTTATGAGGTCTATGTAGAATCCGTGCTGAGCTGGGATCCATCACATCACCTCTGCAAGGAACTGCATAAATGGTTTTCATTTTGTGTATGATGGGGTCTGTATATGATGGCAAAGTTGGTTTTTCTCCCATCTTTCTCCTACACCATTAGGAGCCCTGCTCTAATGAGGCAGACTTGCAGGTACATGGAATTGCTCCCTTCCCTTCAAGCATCTCTAGGCACACAAAAATGTTCTGTCTCCAGCACATCTATTAATATTTTGCTCCTAAAAAGTGTGTGGATGGGGGGAGAGGTTGAGGTTTTCTGAGAGCACTTATGGCAAAGGGAGGGGTCGAGTCAGGGGTCAGGTCCAAGACTGGGTCTGGGATCAGTTCCAGGATCAGCTCCAGGGTTGGGATTGGGGTCAGGTCCCGGGTTGGGTCCGGGTGCGCTGTGGGGTCTGGGGTTGCGTCCAGTGTCAGGTCCAAATGAATGCAAAGAGATCACTTAAAGATATTACTGTCCTAGAATTAGTCTTCCTACTTTGGTTTCTAAAGAGACTTTAACAATAAAATGCATTCATTTTGCCTTTGTTCTTAGCATTCAGACCTTTGCTTTAAACTTGATACAATCCCAACTGCTGGTTAACTGCAGACAAGTTTTCAAATATCTTGGACCTTTTCAAATGTTAATGGAACCAGTTTATTCTTTCATCATATTTATAATGAAGGTAAAATTTTGAAAGTTTAGCAAAGCTTTCTTACTTGCACTGTACTTAAGGTAGTTTTGATGGGGTTTAACTTGTTATCAGATATTCTTTTTAGCATAGTGACGTGATACAGAATCTTTGTTCACCCAGGAGTGCAACATAATGTTCTACCATTCAGGCAGAAGTGTCATTTTAGCTTTCACTGAGATTAGGCAGCAGCAGGGCAGCTGGGAGGCTCCTGCCTATGCTTCTCAGAGGATTTTGTTGATGTTTTAGCTGTACCAAATACTGGTAGTGGTACCAAGGTCAAGATATGCCCAATCTCATACAAAAACACAATAACATGCAAGTGCCTCTTGCAGTAGCTTTTAATATACACAGCACCTAGTCCTGGCATGCATCCTACTGCAAATAAAAGGAATTAAAGGTAATTGGCCATTAAGGCAGTGGAAGAGGACCCTTACTGGAAATAAATTTCCTCAATTATCTTAGTGCTCAACCCCAACTTTAACTTTCTCTCCAGTGTGTCACTGCGAAAAAGTTACAGAATGGAAAAACAGTGCAAACAACCCAGTTTTGCCTCATTTATCTGGAATACCTTGTTTACAAAACCTACTGATAATGCAAACCCCTTCATTCCTAGTTCTTTAACTTTACATCTGGTACATCTTTCTAAAACCACAACATGACTGTATAGCTGTAGAATGCACTATACACTAAAAAAAAAGTATTGCCCTGGGTTTCTCCTGGAAATCAGCAACCCACGTAACACTTGCACAGTGCCTCCATATGCCTCTGCACAAACAGGTCCTCATACCTGCTCCTGCGGCCACTTCTGTCTGTCCTCAGGAGTTCTCGACTTCGTTTTAAAGCCTCTGGGCACGTCCCCACTCTGCTTCGACGCAGACGGGATATTCAGTGACTTTGGCCTCCCCTCGTGCCTGTTAGCACCGTGAAGGGCTTCCCCTTTGGGACAAGTCTCTTTATAGTCGTGTGGCAAGCTCTCAGGCCCAGTGTGCTCGGGACTCATTTCGGCCGTGCTATTTATGCTGCTCATGCTCATGCTCATTTTAATTTCTGCTACGATCTGGTCAATGTCCTCTTCCTGCTCTTCCAGCTCCGCATCCTCTTTTCTAGAGTGGTACGGTGATATTCCCTGCGAATTTCCATTAGCCTCTGCTGGGTAATAGTCCGGATAGCCACCTTCACTTTGACAATATTGTACGTTCTCTTCTTGGTCTTGAATCTCCAAGGAAGAGACTTCATCCTCCAAAATTTGAACACTATTATCTTGACCCTCCTGCCACTCTTGCCTATCTGTGACCTCATTTTCATCTTGGTGCTGGATTTTACTTTCAGCCCATTCTTCTTCTACAGCTTCCTGACACTCATCCGTTTCAACATGGTGCTCTTCATGGGGAGCATACTCTTCCCCATTGCAGTCCATTCCTTCCAGATAACTGTCATCCTCTGGACAGTATCTAATATAATACGTGATACCTTCCTCCTCTTCCGGCAAGCCTTCATCATAGTCCTCCTCCTCAGAGGTGTTATTCACATAGTCTGAGCTGGAGTCACCATCTCCGCTATGATCATTGCACTCGTGGTGCCCAGGAGTGGGACTTGCCTGTCCCAGGGTTGTGAGCTCTGCCTCCTTCGCTGGGTACTCGTGGCCGGGACGGTCGCCGTCCTCGCCGTGCGGCTCGCGGCCGCGCGGGGACGCGGGGCAGGCTCGCGCCCGCTGCTCCATCATGGTGGCGGCCGTGCTCTGGCGCTTCCGGTTTGCCATAGCCAGCTCCTCACACGACCATCATTCCTGAGGGATCCCTGCAGGGGAGATGAGAAACGCACAGTCAGGAAAGGTCCCTGGCAGAGATTAACAATTTTAACGGGAAACAGAGAGATGGATATATTTTATTGTAGAAAGGATGTGTTTGTAGATATTTAAACAGATTCAAAGACACCTCCTTTAATGTTCCTGTTATGGAAGCATGGAATGAAAATAGCAACTGGCACACTGAAAGGAAGAGATAAAGAGCAACTGCTGCACCTGGGTTTAATGTGATCCAGTGTAGGATCTCTTCTGTCAAACTGACAGAAAATTAATCCTGAACCTTGACATTACTTCTTCACTTCTTTTTCTTGCAAGCAAGGAGTCATAACTTTGACCCCCATTCACTAACCAACAGTTTATATAAGCACAAGGTTATATAAGATATATGAAGAAAACATGATTCTAGACAAGCTTGACAGTGATCTGCTGTGTTCAGGCAAGCTGGATATGGGAAACAACATTCACTCAGCATGTGCGTCCTGCACCATGTGCCATGACCACTCTTGGATGCGCGCACGAGGCGCGCGGAGCTGCTGCCACTGCAGCAGTGGTGGTTTCTACCCGGCTCTACTCCAACATGCTCTGCGGCAGCGAGGGTAAGAGCAGCACTGATGGTGCCTGCCGGATTCAGGGGGCTCTGTTTGTCCATCCTGCGCCCGCGCCGCGAATCCCCCCCGCAGTCTCCCGGGCCACCCTCCTGCGCTGCTCCCTGATGCACTTTGGGGCTTCCCATGGGCAGCCTGCCAGCAGACCCGCACAGTGCGCAGCAGGGACGCCCCATCTGCACCAGCGGGGCAGGAATTCAGTGGCCGGTTGCACAGCGCTCTCTATTTTAAAATACTGCAGTTCAAATTTTGTTGTTGAAAGCAAAACACGTTTTTTCCCAGGTCAAAATGCCTAGGAAAAAAAGAAGTGAACTTCCAAAAAACACTTGCTGCACGGGCTCCGCTAGGCCTGTTCTCTGATTTACAGGGGCAGTTCCCACTTTACAGGGGGCGTTTCATGCTTAGAAATGCCGTATCTTCACAGTTATTTTTCTATACGACAGACTGCACAACGCAGATCCTCCCTTTCATACTCTTCTGCAGACAGAGGTGGTTTCAGAACTGGACTTCAAATTCTTTTTATTTTTTTTAAAGGATATGCATTCTGAACTGTGTTTTTGCTTTTCTTTTTGTGATATATAACATTTGCCCTGCTTAGTGTAATTTAATAAGCATTTAAAATGAGCTAACTGCCTTGTGAATTGCCTTCTGAATGTCCTCTAAAATTGGCATCCACCAACAGAAATTAAAAATAGCACAGATGCAAAGTTATATTAAAGATAGTAAAATCCTCTAGCAATGTAAAAAATGGCAAGATAGAGCAGAGTTCTATGCTCCTTGAATATATACCCCTGTAAAAACTGCAGGTTTTGTAATTAAAATGATTAGCTATTTTCTGCTGAAGTGATGAAAATACGCATAATCACAGATTTATCTATCAATTGTTGTTGATGTGGTTTAGTCATTTGGGAGGTTTAATTCCACAGTTCAATAAAGAAGAATAATCGGTCTGCAGTGCTAGATCCTCATTGTTACTTGAGGAAAGATTTTTAGGACCAAAATTGTAGGCTGTGTTGAGGAAAGACCTGGATCTGTGTTGCAGGACTGTGAACTGACTGAAAGAGAGTGAGCCTGGACTGTATGACTACAAGCACTGCAAAATGATGACCTTGTTAATAAACCAGATGTGCTAAGGCTGGATGGAGGGAGAACTCCTTGTTCAACAGAATGAGCCGAGTCTCGTCTCCAAAATTAAGTATCTATGGAGTATCTTGGCTTGCAATCATTCTGATCCAAGATATATTTTTAAATATTCAAAAAACATTCTCCATGTTTTAGCTACACTCTTAGTTCAAAACACTCTACTGGCTTCAACTTATAATTTATTCTATAATGAGTAATTCCATAATGTTTTTAATCTTTTCTGGTGACTATCAAAAGTACTTCCTAATTCTTTGAGAACAAGGGAGCAGTATCACAAGGTCATGGTGCAGCGTTATCTTCCAACACCACCACAGTTCATTGGAACAGTTTTATCTCCTGATTCAACTAAAATGCATTTTGGCTACTATGAGACAACTTAAAATTGTTCAGTTACTCTGGTCCAAGTTCTAGGCCATTTGGAACGGATTGTGGAAACCTATAAAATGTTTTATAGAGCCCTTTATAGTGCTGCCTACGGACACAACACCGAAGTCTGGCAGCCCTTCCAGCTCCTGCTAGTTTGTATGCTTTCCATGCTCGTCTTTTCCAATTTCCTTAGTAATATTTTATGTCAATAGCAAGGTCAGGTCCCACCCTCACTTAGCACAAGACCATCACAGATCACTGTGCACATAACAGAACATTAATTTTCTGGAAGTAACTATACCATAGGGAGCTTTATTTTTTTTCATCAGGAATGCTGTGTTATGAACTACTACTGACCCCGAGCAGCTCGTCAGGGAGTGAATGGAGAAGAGGCCGTAGAAGCCTGACTGAGCCCCACCTGCCCAGGGTTTCTGTAACGTGGTTCCTTCCGAGAGATTCAGCACCGTCCCGGCATCACGGTGTAGCTACGGCCACCAGCTCCTGCGGAGGCCCAGGCCCAGCGTACGCCCAGCGCCACCACACAACTGTGAGACCGTCACGGCCGCGCTGCGCAGGCCTTCCCCAGGGCACTGTCCCAAACGCAGCCTTAAACACAGGCCAGCTTTTCTACGGAAACTGTGGGAGGGTCCCTGCTTGGAATTCCAGCAGGACAAGATGGGCAAAGGACTCGGGAGCAGCTGAACTTGCCCGTGGAACCCACTGCGGTCAGAAGGGCCTGCTGCAGGAAACCATCTTGTAACAGCACCTGGATCCTGCAATTTTCACATGCAAAAATGCTCTGTTGCAACTTTTCCAAGCCCTTACTATTCTAACACGGTTATTTCTTGTCCATTTAAATTTCTTGAATTAAAAAAAAAAATAAATAAATTCCTACTCATCTCCATGTTCTAGCAAACATAAAAATTGTTCACTGCAAAAACCTCTGATGCTAAATTTCATCACTTGGTCCCTAATGTAGACGTTAGATGAGTAATTTTGCTTAAACTAAAAAAAGTAGTTAAAAATAAAATGGTGGTTAGGGTAGGGAAGTCTTTCTCTGTGGCAATAGCTGAACTATTTTGAAGCAGGTTGAATGGAGCCCGGGCAGGGGCTGTGCAGGACTCGTCCCTCCTGCATGGTGACTCTCCAGAAGAACCATTACACCCCACGCAGATGCACCCAGGGGAAGGTGATCTGGGGACGTGGGCAGAAGGTGAGATTTAGGATTTAGGAAGTTTAAAAATAAAGATTTGCAGTTTCTGAGAGATTCATAAATTCTAAATTTCACAGGGTAAGAAAACAATTTTGCAGAGAGTGTTTGCAATAAGAAGAAATTCAGAGTCCCTTTTTTGCAAGACTGTCTTCCACAACAGTATGAAGTGCGCTTGGCCACCAAGCCAAATTATATTTAATAACACCCCAGCATGATAGTGATGCAATTCCTCTTATTCTTCATGTGCGTTTCGTCAAAAGCTGTGACCTTGCCCACTACACTATCGTTAAATACTCTGTGTCTTTACAAAGCAAAATCCATTAATCTGTTAACAATATCAGATCACTCTAGGGTAGTGTTAGTTAATTCAACTTCATCATTAAATATACATAATAAAAACCTTCCTTTCCTTTAGTTGCATCCAGTTATAATTGCAACACAGCAACCACATGGTTTCCTGAGGATTGTGCAAGTGGAAATAAGTCTTTACTGCTTTTAGAAAACCATGGTTATTTAAAAATCTCCTTAGAGTAGATGAAAAGACTCTAAAAGCACTGAAGCAATGTTTTGTATCTGCAACAAACACTTGGCTTCTAAGAGCTACTAGCTGTGGCACACGCATTCTGTGTAGGCAGGAAAGCACAGCAGAGATTTCACGCATGTAACTTCAGACATTAGTAAAACAGGACACCCTACAAGTACTACCCTACTCCATCACTCTCAGCCTGACTTCAGCTCAATTTCTAATTGTCCTCCTTCATTTAGAGAACAGCTAACTTATTTAATTTAGTTACAGAACTATGCCTTAATATGCCTTTATTTTGTTTATATTGCCACCAACTTTCTTTTTCATAAATGTCCTTTGAAAAATTCATGTTTTAGTGTCATGTTGAAGAAAACTTAATGGAAGAAACAGTGCCATTTTAGCATGCCATGGTTTTAAAATGATGAATCTTCTGGCTATGCAAAAGGAAGGTAAATTCTTTAACTTGGCACTTACCAAAAATATATGGTATAAAAGTAATTAAACTTTCAGTATCATTTTAGTGTTTTTATCTCAAAATAAGTTCAACTTGTAGGTGTTAATGATGAAACATTCCCCATAAGTGGTATTTACTAACGCACAGTAATTAGTCATTGCTAAGTAGTAGTAGCTGTGGCCTGCAGGCAGTTAACATGAGCTCTTCATCCACCCAGCTGGCTGGAAACAGGTAGTTCCATTCAGATAAAATGAAGAACTGCTGGATCACCCAACCACCCACCTGCTGTGCTTGGGCACTTAAGTGAGCATGTTGCAATCAATCAATCAGAGATGCAGCAAGCCAATTTTAGGAGCTGGCTGAATTCAGGTCCCCTTCCTCACTAGCACTGGGCAGCCTGCAGTGGGACCTGGCATCGGGGACTGGCAGCGGGTTCCTCCCAGGTAAGAATGAGACCTCTCTGGTGTACGGTGTACCCCATTAGCCTGGGAGGATTAGCTTGTGATTTTCTTCTGTTAGCACTGCCCTCACTTTTCCAGACAAATACACTTAAGTTTCTGGCAGATATGGGGAATAAAAAATAATTTTAAAATATTTTGAAATAACGCAGAAGTAAAGCATCCCATGTTCATTCTTTTCAAGATAATCTTTTGTTAAGTGCATTCAGTAAACTGTAATGTCAAATTAGGAGGCTTTCTGCAAAATGCAGATTTAATAAGAATAGTAACTTAAGATTATCAGAGGTTTTGTTAGCAGTGAGTTATGTCACAAATTTCATGTTTACAGCTTTCAAAAATATGTAACCTGCAGCTGGTTCTTTCCATCATGCTGTTCCTTGGTGGATGATCACCTAATTTGAAAAGAAAGATTTAAAAGACTTTTCTTCTTTGTCTAGGACATAAATTACACATCACAGAGTTCTCTCTGATTTCTAAGTGGTTGGATGATAAACTGTGTCAGTCACTTTAGCAGATACTCAAGATGGTTCAAAACCTTCACACCCACCAGCCTTCCTATCACTTGTCAGCAACAAATTTTTATGCATAAAATCTTATGCATATAAGACTCTCCTTTCTAAATAAGGATTTTAATGTAAAATTGTTTGGATGTGGTCTGATTTATGCTGCTGAAGCTCGGAAGGTTTACGCATAACCTGTTACTGAAACCAAAGTATTCACCACATTGATAGTCATGGTTAATGATGATAGGACTTACTAATTGGTATTAGAATTTAGTTCACCATGTTACGAAGCTTTTAATTCACATGATCCAACGTTTCTGAGAGGAGCTGAGATGGAGGCCAGGCTCCCCTCTCTCTTTTTATTTCCCCTTTGTGTACTTTTCCCCAGCCCTTACAGGAGGCAGAGTCAGGCAAGTGACTCGTGGTCTTTTGAGGGCAGCCAGATTTTAAGCTATTTTAGTGGAGAGAAGGAGAGAAAGCAGCGTTCCTTTTCCTGGCTTAGCTCAGCACCCAGAGTGAGACTTTCCTAGCTGCTGGAGAGCTTACATTTCATTTCTTAGCATCCTTCCTTGCTTTTGCTTTTTGAACCTACAATTTCACTACAAATGACTTCGGAGCTGCACTACCAGCTGCACCACTCTGGGGTGCCTGGTCCTGGCGTCAGCCCAGAGCTTGGCCAGTGCTTCCCTTGCCTCAGTCAAACACTGGGTACCTGCACACAGTCCTAGCAGCCTTCCGAAGAGCTGGGCTGGTGTATGTGGGGGGTAGATTAGCTCGAAATATTGATTTCTCTTCACATGAGTTCAAGAATTATTACTAGGACTATTAATAAATAAATAGTTTATCTATTATTTATCCACTTTTGAATTTTGATGAATATCAAATTAAAGTTCCTATGCATTAGTTTTCCAGATATTTAGGTCAAAATTTCTTCTCTTAATCTGTACTGCAGAGGTCTTTTTATCTTCACAGATTCACAATTCAGATTAAAAATGATGTTGCCCATAGAGGATAGTTAATTATCACTTAATATTCATTAGAATTAAAAACAATCAAATACAAAAACAATTACTGTGTTCGTTAGGATATGTTGGGCAACATCACTGCACAAAGTTACCTTGTATACCAGGAAGTCAAATTATTTGGAGAAGAACTGGTAATCAGACAGAAAATGATTAACCTGAGGCACTTCTGGGCAAGAAAAATACTTGATAAAATTCTCTCTCTAAACAGATATGTAATATTTGTTTATAGGTTTGATCCACTGAAAGGAAAATTTCTGAAATTGAAATGCTTTTCTTGCTAAAGCAGGTAAAACAGTATTCCTTCTCCTACATAGTGGCAGCTTATGAGCAAGAGCCTGTACCCAGTACCCCCTTCAGAGGGTGAGCGGCGCTGTCTGAGCCCCAGAGAAGCTCCTTTGGGGCAGAGCTCCCTGCTGCTGCTCTGCAGAGCACGAGGCAGAGGAGGCCCTGGCAGGGCTGGAGGGTTTTGTGCCCGCTTGGCCTTTGCTCTGGGGTGTGTTCAGCTCAGGAAAAACAACACGCGTCTCGGGTAGAAGGTCTCGTAGCTACAGCCATGGGCATGAGTTTTTCCAACACCTACGAGTACAGCACCCAAAGAAGGACAGTTATGTAAGCAGGCTTCATTCATTATTCAAACAGCCCTTGTTGGCAGGTGTCGTGCCGGGGCACTCGCTGGTCCAGCCGCCTCGGCTCACGCCTGCACCAGCTCCCTGTGGCCACCGCCGCTGCTTGGCTGGCACCTTAACGCGCTTTTTGGTGCGTCCGTGGGGACTGCAGCCCCCCGGGCAGCCCTGCACCTGCGCTGGGGATGGCTGGAGCGTTTTGTTCTCCAGGCTGCTGCACTGAGTGCCCTGCAAAAGCATCAGAATTTCCTCCTACCAAGAGGTGGCTCAGATGAATCTGAATTCTTTCTCACATTCAGTTTTCTGAATTAATTTGACTTCCAAAAGGGGAGCATACACATTTGTTCCACACTGTAAAGATAAAGTGTAAGTGTAGCTGTCTCACATTTATTTTATTCTTTTACTTGCCATATTTTTAGCTTCTCCCTTCCCTCACAGCGCTGAAGGTCTGTGATTAGCCATTCGTGGATGAGTCATACAAGTGGGTCTCCCTGAGAAATAACTCACCTCTGAGTGCTGGGGCTATAGATCCCACAGCATTATCTCCTTCTTGCTTATGAATATGATGCTGGTAAGATGTGTTATAGACTGTCTGAAAATGCCATAATTTTAGATTTCCATATCTTAATCTATCACACATCCTCCTTCTCTGAACTTTGCTTTTTGTACTCCTTTGACAGTTGTCTGAAAGGCTGA
The DNA here is from genome assembly GCF_059628265.1 of Tinamus guttatus. Classification (NCBI taxonomy): domain Eukaryota; kingdom Metazoa; phylum Chordata; class Aves; order Tinamiformes; family Tinamidae; genus Tinamus; species Tinamus guttatus. The sequence goes on from NW_028288538.1 coordinate 14,832,073, forward strand.
AGTCATGTTTCTGTCTCAAAATATAAGCCTCAGAAATAAGGACTCCCTATTTTTTTTTCACATGGTTAAGCTGTACATCCTCTTCCAAAGAGGCCTCAAGCCAATGATTTAACATTTGGTAAAGCAAGAATAATGATATTCATTGGCTCAGAAAGTAAATCATAGCTGTTGCACATCTTGACTACCTCGTGCCTGGCTGCCCAGTGTAGGGATAGAAAGCCACTCATCCATAATGCATCTACTTATTTATAGACACGCTACCTAGGGATAAAATTGCCTGCTGACTTGCTCACAATGTGTGTTTACTACTTTGATTATTTCATGTGCCAGAGCTGCTGTCGTGTTCGGGGGTATCAACTGCTGGGGAGAGGTGGAACTGCCTCCAGCACCTGCTATAATTCACACCTCACAAAAGAGCTGTAGTTATTTGTTATCATATTACTGAGGATGTAAGACATTATATATATTTATTACAACTAGCACACTGTACAGATATGATCAAAAGATTAGTGAAAATTATTTCTGCAGCATGTTTAGTTTCTTTGCATTATTGAATCTGTTCATTTTTATTAGCATATAAAATTTCTGCTTGGCCTTTCATATAGTTGCTAAGATGAGAATATGCTGTATTGGGGGGGGAGCAGATAGATATTCAAAATTATCAAAGTTGGCTGATATTAGAATCAACTCAACTACTTTAAGCTGACTTTATTTTTTAATTAGCTATCAAGTTTCATTTCATTTAATGCTTTCCACAGATTTTCTAAACATGTTCCCAAATAACCATTGATAGCAGCTAGAGGAAAAAAATAGGATATCTTGCTCAAAATGTTGGTTCTGCTCAAATACTCTTCTAGACTCTGGTGAAAGCAGCTTAGCATTTCACTAGCTAAATTAGCATTTCACTAGCTCTTTTTAATCACTGTACAGTTTTTCATCTGAGTTTCTATACGAGATGATTTTTCAAGAGAATAAATGAACAGTTTCTAATAATAAATGAACAGAGTTGGGATCCATATGCAGATTGTGATTGTATATATCATGGGGACAAGCGAGAGCCAGGCTATCGGAATGAATTAGACTTGACAAATAGGCATTGTCCCCTAGCTATCAAACTGCCTAAATGTCACAGATATTATTGGTCCAGTAGCAAGTGGAAGACATTGATAATGGCTCTTTTTTCTTCCCACTCGTCAAGCAATGTGAAAGCCACAGGCTTTGAACAGTTTTTAAAACTGTTTTTCTTATTTACTGCCATCATCTGTAAATGTACAGCCCTGCTGAGAAAGCGCCTTCAGAAGAGGGGAGGAAGCTCAGCTTGGGCTGATGGGCTGCCCTGGTACCTTGTTACAGCTCCAGGCACAAATGGTGCTGAGCACCAGTGTCTTCTGTTCTTCTTTTTCCCCCATACAAAGGTTTTCATGCCGATGCAGCCAGGCCAGCACACGCTGTATCAGTGTGTGTATCAGTTTCTGATCCCCTTATGCTGCATCCTTGGCTGGTAGGAGAGAACATAGATTGTGCCACTGACTGCAGAGAATCAATATACAAACACACCAAGGCAAAATTTGTCCTTACTAGGTATTTCAAGATAATAGAGGTATAAACAAGCTCCTAATTATGTTTAATTTTAAATCTTTGCTAACAATCTATACCAGACACCTACATTATTATGAACAGAGACAAAGAGGGAAAAAGCGCACAAAGTAAATTAGGGTGTATTGGGGACCTGCTAATACAGTGCGCTGACAGCGTGCTTTAATTACAGCAGTCACTAGAAAAACTGGGAGCCTGTACAGGAAAGGCTGTAGCACAGGCTCTGGAAGCGAATTAGGGACTCTAAGGAAAAACACAGTAACTGCTGTTCTCTGAAACCAGGATACTCAAGATTGTGCTCTGAAAAAAGGTAAAACTTTGCACAGCCAAAGTTACCATAGGAAAGTAATTTCTTTAACTTTCAATTTATCTTTAAATTCTCTATGCTCAATTAACATGAAAATATCCAACATGAAAACACAGAAAGTAAAAGGACACCAGAAATAAATGATGTATCTGTTAAAGGCCAGCAATCCATAACCTCTGTGGCCAAATGTTTCTCCCCTTGCCCCTATGAGAAAATGAGTAATGTTTTCAGATTTAGGGAGCTATATGCACTGTTTAGCAGTTTAAATCATGAGGATAGAAGCAAGCAAGTGTATTTGGTATAACCTCCAAGGAGTGCATAGTACAAGGTTTTTCTGAGATCTAGTTTCAAATTAACACCAAAATTACATATCACAGTGTGGAAGCCTATGATGTGTCACAGTAACTTATGTTTTTTGTTTGTCTTGTTTTGCTTTTCATAAGAACATGTTTGTGTAAATTTAGGGGAAGGAAAGGAAAAGGGGCCATTCTGCTAAGCATTCAGTTAAATGCACCTAAGTGCTAATTCAGGCCCTGCTGATGCTGGTGAATGTTATTCCACTGTCTTGAACTGATACTGGATACTTTTGGTTCCTGACTTTCCTTGCTACGTGTCCTCACATACATAGGAATCCTCTTGGATAGATTCCTGAATAGTATTGTATGCCCAGAGATAGTGCCCTGCAAATATGACCACATATGCTTGCTTTAACAAGAACAGTGAAGGAATGATTTTTCTTTTTTTGATAGTGGGTATGTGTTCATAATTGACAGCTAATAATATAAAATTTCAGCTTCAAAATAGTTCAGCCTTTGGCTAGGAGAGCAAAACCAAGCTGAACAAACTCAGACTAGTTCTCTACATTAAAAAAAATAATAATAATCTGGAAAACAGAAGAATAGAGTCCTCTGAAGTGAGCTAGGTTATATTGCCAGGTCCTACTCTCTGCTCTCCAAGTTACAGCTGTCTTCAAAATCAAAAATAGATTTACCTTAAATACAAGTTATTTTTAAGGGCATTTCCTGACATTTTCTTGTAGCTTGTTGTAGCTGATATTTTCACAGGTTAATGGTGAATTTGTTTGCCTGTTTTTGTGCAGAAGGCAAGAGCCTTTCCTCAGGGCAGGGTGACCTGAGCTGCTGGGCACTTTGTTCCCCCCTGGTTTTGCAGGGGTGACCCCTTCCCAGGCTCAGCTTGCTCCTCTCATTTAGTACACTGGCAATGCCTTTGATTTCTCCTGATCTCTTAGCAGCAATCTATAATTTAAACTCTTAGGTTACTTTGTCCTATAGGTTTTATACTGCTACTGAACATTACTTAGTGGTGGCCAGTGCAAGTGCGTGGAAAGGTGATAGTCTCTGTGAGGTTCTATATAAAACATCTATCCGTGCTTGACTAGTTATGGAAGATTAAAAGTCAGTGGAAAAGGTGGTTCCTTCTACATGTTTTTCCGGAATGTAAGTTGTATTCCAGAAGAAAAGTTCAGGTTTTTCCTCCAAAGATTGCTGTTCCTTGGCAAGTCTTTCTAGCGTTGCTCCTCAGTCTCAGTGAGTCATCTCATACCACAATTTTGCAGGTAACTCTCCAGTTCCTACAAGCTCTTCTTGTGACCTCTCTGTAGATCTGGTGTGCTAGGTTTTAGAGTTTTAACTCTAAAAAATGAGAATGACAAATATGGAATAAGAATATATGCTTCCAAGAAGCTAGTACCAAAACAAAATGCTTTCATGCTGTCACTTGTTTTTCTTTTTTTTTTTTTTGAAAAAATATCTCTCCCACTGAAATGTTTTTATTGAAAAATACTTTATATCAAGAAGTTCAGTTTCAGATGTGAGCAGCTTGCTCTCTGAATCGCGTAGGCAGTATGAGAACACTGCTGAAGCTTTTGGGTAGAAGTAACATATAAGTGCATGAATAATATCTTCTTACTGATGTAATTGTGAAATATGTTCTTTTGGCATTTATAATTAGGGGCAGAACAGATGGTGAAAGCTTAATATGTCCATTAAACTAAATTATGCTGCCAGTGTTCCTTTAGTCTATAAAACTTTGATTGGGTTGGCTATTCCAGGTTGATTTTGTTGTTGTTGTTGTTCTCCTTGAAGTAGTTCCTGTGCATATGCTGCAGGGCATTTTGTACTGCAACTGCAGCAGAAAGAGGAATGAGAGGGCGAGCAATAACAAATTCTGTTCGAGACACAGGGAGGAAGGGAAGGTTTGGTTTAATTTTCTCCGCCAACAGTGTCTGGTCGCATTCCTCTTGCTCTTTCACTGTAGCAACCCTATACGTGTCTCCGTTTTCTTCTGCAAATGCTGAGCAACACCAAGGCTCTCGGGCACGCACGCTGCGTCGCCTCTCCAGCACAGCACAGCGCAGCCGCTAAATCTGAGATTCACACGTGCATTAACTGTTCATACACAGAACTATCATTATTGCTGGCTCATCTTTCACTGTATCCCATCTTTCATTATCCTTAAAACATGCTGTATTGGGAGAAATTATAGTTTCATTTCTATCAGATTTCTGTCTAGGCAGATTTTTCGAGATCTGAAATACATTTACATTTAGTTAAACAACAGTGAATATATTAAATATGGTTATATATAATTTGAAATACTTTATTATGGTATGTAATAAAGTAGTAGCAGTAATGTAAGAATATGAGGTTGCAGCTGTAGACTACTGCCTGTATCCAGAGACAACATAAAAATTCAGAGCGTTTGTAGGATGTGCAATAAATTATTCTGCAAAGAAATCAGAAGGGACTGCAAATGGCTTTGAAACCTGAGCTGGCCTGTAGCCTGATTCAAGGCAGCTGGAAAGGCAGCTCCATCACCCTGGAGCAGGGGCATCACAGACCCCTTTGCTGCAGTGCAGTCTCTTGTGCTGCTGCATCCTATAGCAGGGGAGAAGAGGCGAGAGGAAGAAGGATATTGCTGCCATGTCTGACTTATTCTTGGTTTCCAGGAGGAGATTTCAGGAAAGAAGTGGGGGTAGTCAGTCACAGATTAGTATGAGCTAGTTCATTAGTATGATTTTTTTGAACTAAAAACATGAACGGCACAAATCAGCATAGCTCCACCACAGATTTTTCCATCAACGCTGCTGTCTGGGCAAACCTCTCTGTCATTAGGACCTATCCTATATTTTATTTATTTTCATTGTTGTTTGATGTGTCTCATAAACAACAAGCATGTCTGGGTTTTAGGGATGATGGGGTACACTTCTAAATGCAAGAATGCAGTCAGGTGTGTCAACTGCTATTTGTGCCTCTGCAAACCTTACCTCAGCCTTTGCCATCTGTGCCCTTTTCTACTGCCTGGAGACCTGCTGCTCCTCTCATCTCATGCCTGTGCTGGGCCTGATAAAGGAGGGTTCTGCTATGTGAAATGCAGATTTGTTCCTTTGCATTAACCGTAGCCATCACTGGCAACTATATAACCTCTCCAAGGAAAAACAACTAGGGTTTTATAGTCTATAATATACGATGTTACTACTCTACACTAAATACGATCTATTTAAATTATAGGCTATCACTTCCTATTCAAAAATGAAATACCATAACTAGATATATACTCAAAAGGAGTAATAAAAAACCCTCCAGAATAAAAAAAAGATAAAATCAAGGATTACTACATTTTAGCAAACACTGTTCCAGTACAAGTGTATAAAGGAATAACTGAGGCTGTTCTAATAAACTCCTCAAAAGCACCTGTTTGCTACCAGCAACACCCCTTTTCAGCACTCCTCTCTCCATACAAGAAGACAGCTCTGTTACAGAAGAATGAGCTCCATTAAGAGATTGCACTGTTATCTGCAAAACAATAACCAATTAGAGACCTTAACGGCTTCCAGAGCACTCTTCAAAGCTGGCAGGTGAGGCTCAAATACCCCCAGAAAGCCAGTTCTTCAGCAGAGGGCATAGGTGGGTAGCACTGCTCCTCCTAGGAGGCTGCAGCTCAACCTTGCCCTGCTGCGGGTTGTGGGAGGACCCGCAGGGCAGGGTAGGAGGGCAGAAGGGGGATGCAGTCTGTGTCCTCTGCGGTTACGGCAGGGAGCAGCAGTTCAGCGGCCATGGAGAAGAGGACTCGGTGTCTGCCCCAGTTCCCCTCCACGTTGTAAGCAGGGACTTCAGCTTCGCGGAGCTTCAGCTGGCACCGCGGGAGGCGAGCAAGTGTAGCCCTGTTCATGTGCAGCAATGCAGGCAGCTGGATCTCTAGAAAGCTTTTACAACTACCTCTTTGATAGGCCCATTAATTTATACTGCTGCTAAGCAGGAAGAGCAGAGCAACGCAGGCAGAAGGGACATGAATTGCATTAATTTCAAAGGGAAAGGAAGAAAAGTTGAGCAGTGGAGAGTCAGAATTACTGTCTGCACTGTACCTTTTCCTAGGGTTATAAATGACTAGTTCCAGATCACCCATCTAGAAATGTTCACAGATATTTACTCAATTTGTTACTTCACAAGTTTCTGCACAAGTAAATTTGTATTCTAACCTCAGTACCAGAGAGAGGCTAAGGTAAAATCTCAGCTACAAATCACAGCCTTCACAGTTGCTTTTGCTTTGGTTTTAGGCAATATTACTACACTTTGCCAGCGAGTTATTGTCACTGCTACAATGTTTCACTGCAAGGATGGTGTAAATCACATCAGCCTATTACCCCCAAGCAGCTTTTGCAGTTGGGAAACTATTACTTTTACAAACTAAAAAAAAAACTAAAGAAAACAATCCAGCTGATTAGTGCAGGCACATTTTCATCTCAGCATATTTCATGAAGCAGCGTTTAATAAGCACAGAATCCTTCCCCTTCCCCATCAACCTAGCAACAACAGAATTTCACTAACTGCTTCAATTATACGGAAACTGTGCTATTGCTTTGTTTTAAAGCATATGTGCTGGGGGAGATGGATAGCCTGCTGCCAGGCAGAAAGCAAAGCAGCAGAATTGCTCACAGATTTCCCCTTCTCTGCCTAAGTAAAACTCGAGTCTTTTAGAATAGTTTAACTATTTAGTTTTTTTCTCCACATCCACTAATTTAAATAAAATTGTGTATAAGTTGACAAGAAAACTACTAAGGTGAAACATTCACTTCTCAAAAAAGCCCTAAAATTTTGTAGTGGGTGCAAACAGTTAATGAAAAAGGCAGGTATTGTGAAGCATGTTCACTTTTCATGCCTCTGTCTCATGAAGTAGTCACTATAGTACAGCTTAACCTGCTGTTGATTTGCCTGGTGATGGGAAACTCACTTCCAAAAACATGGCACTTACTGAATTGCAGGCTATTCCTCCAAGAATCCTACAATACCTGAGAAGTGGCACATTGATGAATGCTAGGAGTACAATCATCCTATCATTTCCATTACTTGTAAATTTTAAGAAAATCAATGAAAAAGAGAATATCCATTTGGTAATATCTGAAGATTTATTTTAAAAAATCTAGTAAATGTAAAGCATTTCTTTAGAGGGCTTGCAGTTATATGCCATATGTGGCAGGAGACTTTCTCAAAAGGTGGCACTTGAGTGAGAGGGGAAAAAAAAGCGGTATGAGAAGGGGGGCAGAGCCTGGCAAAGCAGAAGGAAAACTGAAAAGGGGCGAGCAGGGAGACACGAGTAGCAACAGTATCAGCAGAATGGCCCTCCCTGCAGCTGTGAGACAAGAGTAGCACCATTAAGGAATCTGCTGTTGAAACTACTCATAGGAGGCATAAAATACTAATTTCAGAGTCTCAGGTGATTCATGACTACCCCAAAGTATTTGTCCTCTTATACTTCCCAAGTATAATAAGACCATAAGTAAATTCACTCTCAATCGTCCTAAATAACCATTTTTTGTTATTTCTTCAGAAAATATGCCCCCGAGCTGTTGCATAGAGTCAAGTTGTGACACTGCTTGCCTTTCCAAGGCTAAAACCACGCACGCTGCTAAGTTCCTGAGGAATCCCACTCGTGGGTGTCAGTGGTGTGTGTGGGGCTGGCGGGCCCACAGCTGCAGACAGGCGAGGCGAGGGGAGGTCCTGGCGCAGAGCAGAGCGCTCCTGCGCCGTCCTGCAGCACCGCTGCAGCCAGAGCAGCTGCGCTGAGGCGCCACGGGGCACTTGTTGGCAGCAAACCACCACATTCACCAGCCACAACGTTACGGAGGCCCAACCAGCACAGCTTGCATTCCACAGCCTACTCTTGTCCAGACAGTTTAGTGAGAGCAATGCTACTATTGCAAGTCTTGCAAGTTTTTTTGGCAAATCCGAAGGCTCTAAAAAGGCACTGATGCCCCCTATTATCCATGGAAAACGGCCACAAAACAGCCTGACAGATTTTTCTTGATAATTAATGTAGCCTGCCATGATCTTCCATAACCTTGTTTGAAAGAATGGAAATATCAAAATGCCATTTGAGCAGAAAAGGTGTCTGAAAGTGTGTGGGGTTTTTTTTTTTTTTCAGTGATTTTCCAACATCTTCTCCAGAACTGGAAGAATTCTATCAAATCTTACCTATTGCAAGCAGATAAACCCACATGATATTTGAAGTAACCATCAGTTAAAAAAGAAAAAAAAAAAAAAAGCTAATACAGATTCTAATGATATTTTTGTCAATTAGCAGCTCTTTTATTTGTGCCTTTACAATTCTTAGCCAAATGATACTCAATGTGTGTTTGGATCTTGTGCAGTATGTAACTACCTAGGAAACGCATGTTTGCCCATTTCTAAGGAAGGTCAGGATTCATAGATAGTTGACAAAAAAGGCTTATTCTCTCATTTGATGCACAGTAGTCGCAAGAACGCGAGTCCGTCTCGGGAAAGCCCGAAGTTCAGTGCTGGGCACCATCTACTGCAGGAGCTTCTCCGTGTGGAGAAAGACGCGGCCGGGCGGCGCCGGCGGCTCCGGGGAAGGGGCAGAACCTCCGGCCGAGCGGCAGCGGCCTCAGCGCCTCGGCGCGCGCTTTGGAGCCTGCGCGTGGGGAACCTGAGGGAAGGCAGGCACTGGATTCAGACTAGAGAAGAAAACTGGCTCATTAGGGTAAGCCAGCGGGCACAGGGGATAGGGTGCAAGGAGACATCAACACGATTCTTTTTGTTATGTGATCTGTAGAATTAATATCCTTTGATTTTCATGGGTCTGTTGTCTCTGCACTTGCCTCAGGGCATCTCCCTTACTGCATGCTTTTCAAATTCATATTTCTAAGATTTCAGGTTTTAATACTATTATATGGTCAGTCTTTAAACACGTTTTCTCATTCTTTGGTTTTGCTTTCAGACCTCAGCTGAAAATTGGTCCTAACAGTTGAGCACAGAATATGCACAAGGGCAGCGCAAACAAAATACGGACTAATTTCATAAAAATGTTTCTTCAGCTTTGCAGGAACATTAAACCACATAACTCGTGCTGCTAGTTTCCAGTTTTATTTGAAATGATAATGTATATAGGAGGTCTCCTTAAGCAATTTTGGTTGCACTGTATTTTCCTGACCACAGTTTAATGCAATGGTAATTATTTCCTGGAATTTTTTCTCCAGTAAGATCATAGCATTAGTTCACAGATGAAGTAAATACACATTCATCCATTGGCTCAGAGGACTGAAGTCCTCCCAAGAGTGTCACAAAAGGTACACGATGCCCCAAGAGCTGGGCTTTGCTTTTTGGATGAGGCTGCTGGTTAGGAGAAGCTCACAGAACTAGAGAGTATTGGCTACACTTCTAAGGACTGAATAAATTATCCAAGGCTAGGAGTAATATATGCTCACAAAATGAGGCAGGGTACCATCTGCTCAAGAAGAGTCAATACAAAATTCTCTCGGCTTGGAGTTAAATTGCTCACTTTTGACATAGCTGTATGACTGGGGACTATTTCACATACGGAAATCATTTGGGAAGAGAAATCTACCTTTTCTAGGCAATAGCTGGAAATTACTGAAGTCCATGAGCAAGGCAAATGCCATGAGTTTTGAAAATATCGTGTATGTTTTTTGGCAGCAATATTTGGGGGAAAATCTGAACTCCCAATGTGGAAAGAAATGGGGGAGATGAAAGAATCTGGAGAGTTTATGTAGTTTCACATCACCTCATCTGCCCTCTAGGAGAAGAGTGCTAAAGCTCAGAATAAACAAGGTATCTCACCTGGGAAATGCAAGCACTCTGTCCTCAGCTGGTTACATTTCCTGGTTCCTAACAAAAGACTTGACTAACTTCTGAGGACTGAAGTTCTCATTCATCTCTCTAGAGATCATATAGTCAGACCTCCAGAGTCATTTTAAATAGGTTAAGGCAATGGACATGACATGCATATAAATGTTGAAAATTCACAACTGAAGACAATTTATAGAGCTTACCCCTTAGATCATCCAAAAAGAATTCCCTTGTGCCTTCTAAAGAGGCTGCGAGCATTTTCCATATTCCAGAAATAATTTTACTAATTCGTACTGGAGAAGATATAAAATTAAGTTTAAATGATAATTTATTCTACCATACAGAGGAAATTATCGGTATACTAAAAACTGAGAAGAATGAGCTGAAATAGATTTGGTTAAGTGCTGTTTGATTCTTCTTTTTCCTCTCCCTCTTGAGAAGGATGGAAAACCTTCATGCTGGCAGTTTACTGAGTCTATTGGGAAATTCAGTCTATTATGTTTTATTATTAATTTTCCAAAAGTGCTTAGACATCCTAGGGGTTAGTGGCTGGGCAAACACTGAACAGTAAGATGTCTCATGCCTCAAGAAATTCATGGTTTGGCTATAAGTAAAACGTAAGACTCCTACAAAAGAGAACACACTCACAATATTAGGTCAATTGCACTAAGTGTCAGTATTAGTGCTTCAGTTGCCTCTGTCTTTATTTTCTACTATAAGGGGAAAAACAGGCTGTACTGGCAAGAGAAGAGCTGTTAGGGGCACTTCAGAGTCACAGGAAAATTTTATTTGCAATGGTGGTCCAAGTGGATATGAGGAAAGAGAAACTGCATTCACCATAAAAAAGCACTACAGAAATCAAATGTGACAATTAGAATTTCTGAAAGAAGTTTGCTTATGTGGATACAATTCAGGAAGAATATGCTAGATTTCAGAAAGCAAGTGTGGGGAAAATATGAAGATTTCTGTTTTACAGATCTGTTTTATGGGTATTTTTGTTTTAGAAACACTGACAGAACATTTAGAATTCCTAAGTGAGCTTCTAATTTAAACAGAAGACTGTAAATCCAGAAAGTAAGTCTAGGTTTTATACATGCAACATTCACAGTTCTCGGTCTCTCTCTCCTAAAACTGCTGCTGCATTCATGCAAATTAGACTTTTAAACAACAGAAATGAAAGATTAAATCCTTATAAAAATTTTAGGAGTAAAGAGTTTGTTTTTAGACTCAGAGCAATTTTTAGTGCTATCTCTAAAACTGAAATTCCTGCAAAGATAATATTCTATTTATTCTATTCTATTTATTCTGCTTTAAGTCTTTTATAATAAACCCACTACCTGTCCACTTACTAAAAGTCTCCAGAGAAAGCTGGAGTTAACGTGCTGTGTTTCTTAGCAGCTGTACTCAGGTATCGGTGCTTCCTACCCAAGCCATTTCAGTAGGCCTCTGAGGTCAATCCCTTCTAACTGATCTTGCTGTGATCTCCTGATTCCAAGATGAGTCTCTCTACTTACTGAGATCCATTTCTTGTTCACCAGGACTGCACGTTCTAGTGTTCACCCTGCACTATACACTAATACATTACTACATTCTTTTATTACGCTGTCCTTGAGATCTCGAGTTAGAGGTGAGTTGATTTTCCCAAGCCCCTTACAGAGCAGGGTGTACAAGTGCTGCAAACTTGGCTGCAGGGACAGTCAGCCCCTGGGCGGGCGCCAGGCAGTGACAGAGAGCGGCAGCACCACTGCAGCATGCTGCAGCAATGCTCCCCGCGCGGCTGCACCACTGCAGCATGCTGCAGCAATGCTCCCCGTGCGGCTGCACCGCTGCAGCATGCTGCAGCAATGCTCCCCGTGCGGCTGCACCGCTGCAGCATGCTGCAGCCCTGCACAGCAGCAGCAATGCTCCCCACGTGGCTGCACCACTGCAGCATGCTGCAGCAACGCTCCCATGCAGCTGCAGCAATGCTCTCCACGCGGCTGCACTGCTGCAGCATGCTGCAGCCCTGCACAGCAGCAGCAATGCTCCCCATGCAGCTGCACCACTGCAGCACGCTGCAGCAATGCTCCCCGTGGGCACGAAGGGACAAGCAGCGCTCTGAGGTGCTGCTGGTCCCGGCACATCTCCCCTGAGGAGCAATCCTTGGTGCTGCAGGTGCAAATAAAGCCCAGGAAACTGTATTTTTCTTTAAAGGTCAAGGGGAAATAACTTCATTTAACTTCTTGGAGTAAAAAGGGCCTGAGAGGTGCTGTGCTGGCAGCAAGGAGCTGTTCAATGCCATGCCAAGGCAGGAAGCCACGGAGGAGGCACTGAAATGGAGGGCTCAGGAAAGAGAGAGGCAAAGAGCTTGCACTAAGGACTGAATTTCCCCCAGGGACTCGGATCCCCGCACCTAGGGAACAGGAGCGAGGCTGGAGCAGTTTCCTTTTCCTTCCAAAATAGAATCTTTCATTAGAGCCTTCTACTGCTGTCCAGAGGAAGTGGAGTTCATGTTACAACTCTGGCCACTGGACTTGTTATTACAAGTAGTCATTTTAGGAGGCAGAGGGTCTCAGAGAGGAAAAACTGGTTCAGAGTTCTTCAACAGAAAGACAAGAAATTGTCTTTTTGATCAGTTACTCCACTTGAGTGAGATGGGTCGGAAATAAAATTTTGTGAGAAAGCTGCTCTTCCAAAATGAGATTCTAAATCACACAAAAACTATTCTTCCTTTACAATACTCTATTTTTGTCACTGGATAAAACCTCCCCTAATAATTCTGTATGAGCCACCAAAACAAATCACATGCTACTAAATTAACTGTACATATAAAATCTGATTTAATTTTTCATTAGGTTTACGTAAGAAGAAAGTAACAGTTTGACAGTGGCAATTTGCATTAATTTTTACTCGATATTGAGACATAATTTATGTCAGTTTAAATTCAAAAGATCTTTTTTTTTTTTCTTAAAGAAGCTCAAGACTTGTAATTATCACCTTATAACTTTGCTCAGTTCATGTATATAAAGCCAGACCTCATCCAGTTACTCATATTCAGGATGTGAACAGATTTCTTCCTGCTTGTGCCAGCAATTTAACATCAACTAATTTCTTTGATTTCTGAAGGAAGTGTTTGGAGAAACTCAGAATACCAGACTGGTTTAATTTATATGCTAATATATGATGATTTCACTGAAGTGCTGTGCTCTGGGGGCCCAGGTGCTAAATAAAACAGAACATCAAAATTGTGGTTATGCAAAATTAGAAGTATTCTCTTTTTTTCCAAACAAGAATAAAACATCCAGATAATAAATGAAAATGAGTATGATAGTTACTCGTTTTGCAACAGTGCAGGAATGATTAATTAATCAATATCTGTATAGTGCCATGAAGATGAAGAACCCCTCCTATGATCATCACCATATGCTTTCACCCATCCTGCTTCTGCATCATGGAAAGCAAAATCAATAGATGGTTCAGCATGTAAATGCTTAAGATCCTAGCCAATAAGATATTTAAGCACTGAAAAGCCAAGTAAGACTCCTACAGATAAAAAAAACAAAACTTGCAGACACATGCATCATAGAAACAGTTTATTCCTATTCCAACAGTGGCATATTTACTGCTGGGTGACCAGGACTATTTTATTCTCCAAGTGATTAGTGATATTACTGGAGTTAATTTGAAATTACATCAAAACACAGTATGGCTTTTTCATGAAGTCTGCAGTGTAGTTTAGTTTTCATTGGATCACTGCAATTTTAAGGTATGTTTTAGCAGCTCATACACTTTGTGCTGCAGGCCAAGCAAGACATGGAAATGAACAGGAGAAACAAGAATAACGTGTAATATTCTGACACTGAGCCTAGCAGATTGAGGGCTCTATTTAGCCATTGCTAGGAAAAACACTACACAATTTCACTTGTATCCACTCTATTAAATTGATATAAGTTTAACTGTGGACAAATGCTAATCAGTCTCTTAAGTTCTCTGATTATTGAGCTTGGGTATGTAAGAACTACACCACTGTTGAACATATGTAGTAGAAAATCACACTTCCTTGTTAAACTACCATTTCCCAATAAACAAATCACATCTGCAAACTGTCCAGCTTGTGTAAGAAGAGCTTATCTAGGAGACTTCTTAAAAATGTGAACAGCATAAAAACCATGCAAGCAGTATATATTTTGCAGAAGTTCCTCACTTGAAGATGTCTAATTTTATAATCACAACACTTTAATTTCAAAGCAAGTTAATTGGACCATTAATTAATTATACTTTTATATACTAATTATACTTTTAGCTCTTAGGGGACAACACTGGTGACTTTATTACAGTTCACACTCCGCTTTCCCCTCCTTTTTCTAAATTCCTCAGTATTTCTGGTAGGGAAGCAGGGGGTCTGCTCCCCTGCAGCGAGTGCAGCACCCAACAGGGAGAAGCTCCTCTCTGCCAGTGACCTCAGGCTTCTTGTTCCCCCTGTAACCGGTCTGTCCCATTATCACCAGGTTTATGGCAATTAGAGTTACTAAAATGCACACATGCAAAACATATGAAAGGATACTTCAGATGAACACACTATGGAACTAAAGTGTGACTTTAAAAAAATGAATTAGTCTGCTGATTATTTTTCAGCAATCGATTAGTTCATAATGATGCTGGAGGTAAGGATTTGCATTGTAGTTGAAGAGAAATGAAGGGATGAGAAATAACACAGGGTGATCTTAGAAATATACATTATGCGGAAGAGCAGTTATTAACGGTAAAAACTCAAATACACGTAATTCTCTTTTAGTGGTTCTAAGTAGCTCTGAATGCATCATCAGTTATTTTGTAGCCTGTTAGGATTATCATGGGATGTCTCTTTAAATCCCTTCAAAAATGTTCCAATTTAGCTCTAATCCAAATTACTATAGTCACTGCAGATTTAGGCAACTAGCCAAAGATAATTCAGTTTTGCATCAGCTCAACTTCAAACCATAATGACAGCAGCTATCTATTCTTACTTATTCTCATTTTCCTATTCTGTTCCAAATACAACCCAAAAGCACGAGTGTAATCCATGGAGGCTGGAGAATTTCATAGCTTTGCATAGAAGAAATGACACTTAATATATAAATGCTTAATTCATGAAGAGCCCAATCCTGCAAAGCCTTAGCTGTATTAATAGTCCCCACCTTTAGTATCCAAGCAGCCCAACGGAAGGCTCTGAAATTGCCTAGGGCTGAGGATTAGCTGCTGCACTAGGGCCTAGCGCAGCAGGCCCAGTGCTTTCTGATCTTGGATTGCTAGCTGCCTACCTGCTGCCCTTCCCAAGATTTTCCTTCAAGCCAAAAACACAATTATGGCAAGTATTTGGAAGAAGACAGAACAGCTGCTGCTCTGCATAGAAAATGACTGAGTGCCACTAGTTAGAGACAGCAAAAATGGCAAAGACTGGCACAAATTGAGGCAGTTCTGCCCCAAACTACTCCCCTCTACACCCTCTGCAGCATAAAAATGAGCATCAACGTCTTATCACTATTGTGCAGGCCTGCAAATCTGCATCAGATTTGATTATACGGCATGACAAATGAGAATGTTTTTTCCCAATCTTCAGCCCACCTACTAGAGGATAACCCCACTCTTCCAGAGCTGCAGCCCCTAGGCACCCTATCTTGTTTGCTCAGGACAAGCCTAATCTAACAGACTTCGCTCCTTATACTTTCTCACCTTTTCACCTTCACTAAAGCTCCAGCAAATTTAAGTCTCTTCCTCTAAATTCTTTGTACTGGAAATCCTAATGTTGTGCAGAGGAATTAGCCAAATAACTAGTAAAGATAACGTTTTAGCATGATCACTGTTTTTATGTCCATAAGGAGTGTTGCGGCCTGGGGGATTTAAGGAAATGAGCTTACAATAGCTCATTACGAAGAGACAAACAGGAGCAGCCACGTAAAGCAGCAACAAGCAAAGCAGGTAGCTCTGTATGAACTGTGTTCACAAGAGCCCAGCGAGGGAATGAGTGCTTTTGTGGAACTGGGAACCCAGGATGACAAACAAGGCAAAAAGAGGGCATGCTAACAAAATAAGAGAGATTTTTAGAATATTTTTTAAGAGGGCAGCACAAAGTACTATTGTACAAACCGCATGAAAAAGAGATACTCCAAAACAATACTAGCATATGCTGTAGGCAGCTACTGCAGCTCTGATGAGAAGATCAAAGTGAACATTGAGGCAATGCGCGATGCGCAGCGGTTTCTGCTCGCTGATACGGCCCAAGGAGGCTGGATGAGAGGAGCGGGAAGGAACACGCGGCAGCTCTTGTGCATCCACGGAAGCTCATCACACCACTCCGATTCAACAGCAGTAGAAATAAGAGCGGCTTTTTGGGGACACAGTAGGAGGGCATGGTAGAGGGAGACCGGGGCTGTTCCCAGCACCAGAGGGCTTTGGGATCCTCCCGAAGCTCCCATATGGCCCCATTCCTGGGCACGGGCGCTATGGGCCCTGCTGCTGGAGGAGGAGCCGGGATCAGGCTGGGCTGGAGGTGGTGACAGGGAGGCGCTGGGGACCAGGACCTGTCAGTTTTTCCTGCCAGATCTCCACTAGATCCCCAGGGCCTGGCGAACAGAGGAGATTAGAATTAATTAGTGGCACTGCCTCATGCTGAAGCCGGCGGCCGGCCCCATGAGCTGTGTCCTCACCACCGCTGTACGGCTGTGCCGCAGACATAAATTAAGGGTGACATATTTCATGTCAGGCAGGATGGGCCCTGTGACGCCGCACCAGAATTCATTAGGAAGCCTGAGCGCAGGAATTCATTAGGAAGAGTGAGAAGCTTCAGAGCTCAGAGAGGGCCCTGCCAAACTCCATCCTTCAGGAAGCATCCCGCAGCTGCGGGCTGCCTCCCAAGCACCCGCAGGAGAGGAGCAGCAGATGGGGCTGCGCTGGCATCCCCGTGCCCTGTCCCGCCTGCCAGCGCTGCTTCCATCGGGAATTGTGGTCCCGCAACATCGGGCTGCGGCCAGAGCTGCTGGGAGCTCAGCCGGGCGGAGACCGGTCCTCCTGAAAACACGGGTCAAAACGATTAGTTGTTTTAAAGCAAAATCATAAATAATTACTGTTTTTTAAAAAAACCCAAAACTTAGAAAATTTTCATGCAGAGCAGCTAACAGAAATAAGTGCAGTTATCCCCAGGGTGCGGAGGGTAAAAACATGGATGCAGAGACTGGCTCAGGGTCATTGCCTCCCCTTCCAAGGCGATGAGATTTGCTCTTAATTTTGGCTAATGCTGCTGTGCCCTTAAGGGGCCATATTCTTGTGTTTGCATTTCACTTGATAAGCATATATCAGGTGGTTATCAGGACTCATGAATATTTCTTTGTGGTATTTTTCTGAAGCTTCTTCCCAAGCGGCAAAGCCTAATTACTCTTTGGCTACTCATTGGATGTCATTTCTGAAAACAGTCACTGATAGCAATCATGGTATTATCTTGGATGTACTTGCTGGCTGCAGTTACTGTCCTCTATTTCCTCTGCTTTCTAGTGAAGAATAAATACAAGTTTGTTTTGTTATTAATCAGAGAGTTGGAAACGGCATAACAAGATATGATGGGCTACAGCAGGAGTCAACTCCTGAGAATTCTTTTATTTCCTCATGCCAAACCTGAAGATGCCATTAATACAAGTCCTCTGTGCCAGTCATAAAACTTCAATTAGCTAAACTAAAAATACTGCCACTACTACTTACCACTGTTCTTTATTTCTTAAACCACTAGATTTAACAGCACCAAAATAGACTGTAGATTGCAAAAGGCTGTCACCAGTGTATTAATATTTCCTCTTCAGCACACACGTGAGCACTATGTAAAGCTTGATTATAATTAATCTGTAATCTAGTGTCTTGTTTCTCACTGCCAAATGATAAATTAACTACTAGCTACAATCATGGATGGAATATTAATTTATACAATGCCCGGGGGGTACTTCTCTATATAGCACAGGACACCTCATGAACAGAATCTGTCTCAAAGCTTCAACAGAACTACAAAGCAAAATAGAGCAAATCTAGCCAGGATCATTTGCAACCGTATGTAAACCAGAGGTAATTCTGCTTAATCTATCTACTCTGCAGCACTGAGATACGTAAGAAATTAACTTTAAACTTCACCTGAAAGAACAAAGTTCTCTCTCAAATGCACAGAATGAGGTACCTTTGCACATAGAGTTAGTATTATCTGGAGGCTTGTGAAAAACAGTTTGACTTTTTCAAGGTCAAACGACGTACTGGGAGCACAGCGCTGCACACACGTCGGGCAAGGGGAATCTGCCAGCTCTGGAAGGGACGCGATTCCCTGCCGCGGGCCGCAGTGCCAGCAGGAGCATCCCGCCGCACAGGCCACGGGTGCTGCCTCCTGCCTTGCCTGCTTCCCAGTTTCCTCTATGCTGCAGGCCTTCATCTTGCAGCATCTCCTGGTCTTCTAGCACATAAAAATGACCTCTGCACAGGTGCGAGAATGATATTCAAATGTTCTCCTCTTCCCTAGTCTTTACTCAGGTTCCTCTGCATTTTTTATTTTCTGAGTGTCAGAGAAGACAGAGAAAGTATTACTTTATAATATGGGGGGAAAACGGGTCCATGAAATATTAATATTCCTGTGGCATTTGGCAGTACCAAAATACTCTTAGGATGCAAAATGGCAGTATAACAGAATACACATTTCTGATTTAGTAGCACTGAAAACAGAATAAATCTTGAAAAGCGAAATTCTGCCCTCCATCAGTTTTTCACAGCCTGGAAAAAACTGAATGCAGTGTGAGCTCTTGGTAAGACCATAGGGGACTGCAGCCGCTCTAGAAAATGCTAGCCTGCATTTTGGTAGCTCACAGCACCCCAGCACAGAACGATCGAATCAAGGCATCTGGTCATTTGACTACAAACTGCTCGAGTTCTGAGCCTATCAGCAATCCAGAATGGTTCTCACAGTGCTAGAAATACAGCATAGGAAAATGCTTGCCAAGAACAGGACGAAAAGCACAGAAGAAGAAACTGGGTTATTTTCAATTTTCTAAAAGAATATTATTAATTATTATGAAGCTCTCTGCCATAAGAATTTTTAAAATTCCTTACAACTCTGACATCAATCACTGCAGCATACATAAAATAATTTAAAGCTTTAATTACAAAAGAACAGGCAATGTAACTCAAAAATAGCATACAGATTTAGCTAACAACTCAGACATTTCAAGCAAGACTCACATTTCGATTTTCACCTTCTGTTCTTGCATTTTAATGTTTTTAGCATCCTGCTTTGTGAGAAGGTTACCACTTATTGCCGGGAGGTCTCTCCCCTCCGGAGCCGGTCCTCGGGTCTCCGGCAGGATCTGGGAGGGAAGAGCGGAGCCAGCGAGGAGCCTAGCAACGAAAGGGGGCAGGGGAGGCAGCCCTGCCCGCTCCAGCGACGCAGACCGGCAGCAACACTGCTCAGGAGGCAAGAGGCGGAATCGCCCCCTTTGACAGCTTAAATCGAGACTGCTACAGAGAATCAAGCACTAATATCACGAAGTGGACTGTACAGAGCTGTCCTCACAGACATCAGAATCAGTGCCAGCGACTGCAACCAATTTGCAGTTATTTATCTCGTTTTTCACAAGGCTTTGAAGGTCGCAGCCGCATCTTTGCTAACGACCCTTGCCAAGGCTCGGGGTCTCATTAGGCACTCAGAGCACAGGTCTGCATGCTTCGTTACTTGCTGTACAGCTTCTGGAAGGAACATGCACAGGGTTTGTGCTTCTGAGCTTCCCCAGCGTCCCTTGGGAAGGCTGATCCCAACACTGCTCGGCAGAGGGCACAGGGAAGGAGCAGCCCTCCAACACGCACGAGGCAAAGGGACAGCTCCCAAGGTCACTCCTAAAGGTGATACCTCTATCTATGATGTTAAAATAGAAATAAAGCAACTGGGCCTATCATAGATAGAGCACACACAATGTTGGCTGAATAAACTCTCATAGTCCATGTGAGATATAATTCATGATACTAATAATTGCAGGATGTTTCAAGTATTCAGCGCTCTGAAAAGTTCAATGTCTGAAGAAGAGGATTTAGAAATTGCAAATGAAAGAACTAGTCCCCAGTGACACCAGGCAAATGAGCAGCATGCTGGCAGATATTAAATCCTACAGTATAAATAATCCCCTTAAACCTGTGTCTGTGAAACCTAACAGGGAATTTATGAAACTATCTGTCCCTTACGCTCAATACAAAATAATTTAACTAAGCAAACAAAGGATAAAAACCAGGGTGGTCAAGATGTTCTTCACTTTTGGGATGCTGGATCCAGAGGACCTCAGTAAGATTCATTTGATTTAGTTGTAAGAGACAGCCCACCATCTATAGTTTGAGATAAAAATTTCACATATTATTTCATGCAGTTTCAAAACAAACCAATCAGACATTGATGGATCATCCCAATAATCATGTTGTTGTAAGTGAGGATGTCATCTCGTACCCTAAGTAAAGGGTAGTTATTTAGTGCATTGTCATTTGTTCAAACTCTGGATGTCTGCAGCTTGCTTTGGGTGTCTGCGACAGGTCTTTCAGTTTTCAGAAAGGCATCGAGTATGTGCGCAAATGTTTTTTGTTATCTCCCCTGGGAGCTGTAGATGCCCTGTACCTCAAAGGATGAATATCTTATAACTCTACCAGAGTTAGTAAGATGAATAGCTACAGAAAGCCTATTTCCAATTCTGCTTAAGGACCTATTTCCAATATAGTGCTCTCTCACGTTAGGGAAGATGTAAATGGCGTCAGTTCAAACCTGAGGTTTCTGGGATGCAACCTCTTCCAACTACCGTCTCATCAACACAGAGTGCTGCTTGGGAAAAGCCCCATTTCATCAATTAAGTGATAGATAGAGAACTAAACACCTATTTCATCCTTAGTTGTTTGTACTGACTGTTCCTACTGTCATTTAGGTGTATTTGTATACTCACATCTCTATCCTCTCTGTCTTTCTGTTTTAACTGAATCAATCAGGAAACTTCACTGCTATCTGCCTGTATTTGTACCAGAATGCACAGACCTATGACATTAAAGGTCTTTATTCGATATTTAGTTGAAGAGCAAGAATGCATTTATGCATTTATGCATATATTTATGTTCAGCTAGATCCAGGGACATAGCTAAATATGTAGGCAAAGCATTTAATCCTTTTCTAAGAGTTACTGAGATCCTTTACCAGCAACTCCGTAGCTTGCAGACAGATGATGGCCAAATGCTTCTTATGGAACAGCTTTGAGCAGACAGACAGGTGACACTTTTCCCAGATTTCTACTATTGTCACACCAAAGATGGGGACTTTTGATTTTGGAGGATGGAGCTATGTTTTACACTTGTTCTCCTGACTCAGTATCTGTATGAAGGGATGTTTTCCCTCTCAGCTGAAGGCACAGGCACTACTTCCTTTGTTTAAAGGCTCCACGTGAAGCTGAGCAGCCAGATGCTGTTAGCAGCCTGGCTCCTGAGGTGAAAGATCCTAAGGGCAGAAGCAAGGCACGTGTATCTTGTTTAGCCATAAAACTTGTTGAAAATTGAAGAATGAAGCTTCCTAAAACAATGCAGGGCTACAAAGTACTGGTTTACTCAGGATATTTAGGAGTCGTGGTAAGAACAGGAAGGAAAAATATACAAAAATCTCTCACAATCTTTGCAAAAAGGTACCTTGATTTTATGTGATTTTGGTGGTAATCGAATCCTTAGGATTCAAGGGAAAATAAACGAAGCCTATTGCTGGGAGATCAAGCCCCAGTAGATGAATCACTTCTGAGCATACCTCCTCTGCTAATGTCAGTCTGCTGAAACTCATTTCCTTCACATCTTCAGGATGGGAATTTAATGTTTATCTCACTTCTCCCAAGTCCAAACACTGAAGATTTTGATCCTACCCACTGCAAGTGTGCGATAAAACTGTTGAATTGTTATTATCAAAATAGGAATATATAAAAATATTAGACCAGAAACAGTAGATCAGATTGGCATAAGCCTTTGGCAGTTCATCCTATCCTGTTGGTACTATGTTGGCTCTTTTTAGTCTGTATCTCTTGAACAGTCTTTGATTGTATGTCATTCCTCCAGGCTCATCTGTGGTAATAATACTTCAGGAAAGTGCAGGTGACAGTATCTACCGGTCTCTTCCTAGTCTTCTCTGCCATCCTGTGCTTTGCTAGAGATGGGGACACTGAGAGTCCAAGTGACTATAGGAAAATCCTAACAATTTTTGTGAGAATAGTAAAACATGATGAAAAGGTTAAAAGTTGTTAGCTGGTCACTGAAACATACGTTGTATATATCTTAAAGAGCATTTTCCTTTAACCCTTGTTTATTCAAAACGAGTCCTGAAACCAAGGAGACTTGTCTGTCTGGAAAGACTGCAGATTACTCCTATAGTGAGCAACCTAAACAGAATACATCCATAATATCAAAGTTCAGCACCTGGAAGCTTTATCCCCTACCAGACTGAGCAGTAGCTTGTCTCAAACTGTCTGGCATTGGACAATCATTCTTCAGCCTGTAGATTTTTTAAAAGCAAACTATTGACTTGCCTTCAAAAGGCCACAAGTTGTCAACTCAGAAACGCTGTCACAGATGATGTGCAAGCTGGGTGGGAGCCTACGTCTCAAATTCTGTTAACTCCTTTGACACTTTAATGATCAGTTTTTTGACAGGTAACGAGTAACTGTTGCTGTAGCAGTTGGTCAGTGCTAATCTCGGTAAAAAGTCTTTTAAAATAGTTACCTTTTTTTTTTAAGCAGCAACTTCACTTGTTTTGATAATCATTTATGGCTTGTAAAACAACGTGATAACAAAATGTTTAGCAGGCAACAATAATTATAGCTGTTCTTCCAGACCTGGTAAACAACTATAAAATATTAATTCTCTCTAAAACTAATTCCAGTTTGTGAGCACTTCATATTTAAATTTTTGCTGGGAAGAAACCAAAAACTTCAGAATATCCAGAATCATAATGTTGTTGAAGTTCTCTCCTAACAGAGCTCTGTTAAGAACTTTGTCTGATATGTACTGGTAGATTATAGCATAAGAGCCCGATACATTATTACAAATAATGGACTAAGTTTTCAGCAGCAGGCGCTTTGGATTAATGACTCTCTGTTCCCAGGGGGCACATTTCAAAAATTCAATGCAGGCTTGTGCAACACTTAAGCAAATGGTATCTACACTAACCACCTCCACAAGACTGAAAAATAACCGCTATGCAATTCTCTGAGAAGTGTTAATCCCCTCAGTTAGGATCATGTGTTCATCTGATGGTTGAGAGAGGTTTAACCTTACTGGCAACATGGACATCATCCTGTAAAGGCAAGATCCATTGGGCCATTGCCTGGAGCAATACCAGCAGCAGCCTGGGCTCCTTGCGATGCTATCCAACCTTGTGATACTACTGAGCAGGACTACATTAATTTACTACTTTAATTACTACATTAACTTCATTAGGACTGTCATTACATAAATGAAAATATTTAATAGCATGTGAAACAATCACTGTTAAAAAAAAAGCTAGCTGAGATATTCTGGGTGGCATTTTGCTTGTCTACATTTATTGTGAATAGTTATAAAAATGTTAACTATGATCATAAAGAAGAAAAGCAGTAAGTCAAGCTTAAATCATTCAAACAGATGCTAGTTAATTTCAAGCAAATTATTTCCATTACAACTACGAGAGCATTAGCAACCAGAAGAATTCTCCAACATTATTTAAAGATGTTATAGTTTTTTTCAGATGTTTAAAGTCCATATTCACAGTTTCTGCTTTCTTGAGGCCCGTGTGAATAGAAACTTGAAGCCGAGATTCTCACATACCAACAGCTGGAGCCTTAACAAAACCATAAAATATCACAAGACCCGCACAGAAAGAAACGTTGACACATCTTAATTAATTTGATGCTGGCTCAAGAGCAATCTTGAGATTTTACTAAATCGTGATTTTAAAAAATCTCAAATACAGAGATATTCACAGAAAGATGGAAAAGAAAAAAAAAAAAAAGAAGTTCCTCTCACCAAAGGGTAATATTGCCATGTAAAAATATGTATCAATTTTCCCTTGCTCCAGTTTTTAAGGTGCAAGGCATAGGAGACTATGGTTAATAATATATTTTGTATGAAGTATCTACTCCTGTAGCAAAAGCTTTCTGGTACAAAAATGAGGAAAGAGATATTTGTATGACGAGAAGCTGGCCAGCTAATGGTTTGTTCCTCTCCTAAGTGCTACTGCACAAAGCAAGAACTAGGCTGGGATAGCACTGTGCTTAAACCACTAGGCAATGATTCTGGAAACCCTGGATTTATTCCTGGTTTAGTGACCCAGCAGGGTGAGGATTCTGGGCAAGTCATTTTAATGTGTCTGTCCTTAGTCTCACTGCCTGTAAAACATGGCCATCAGGTGTGCTTTCCTGGCTCTGACGCCTTCTGGAAAGTCGTCCTGAAGCTAAAATTTACCTCACAGGACACTACAGAAGAACTACAGTAACGATACATGCATCTTGTGTTGCAATAAAACTGATATAAGGTTATTCTTCCCTAGAGAAATATAATCTTAACAGCACTTTTTTTTTTAATCATTATTTCTAATTAGATGGTCCCAGGTATGACAAGTACGGATAGAATAATAAACAGGGAACAAACATGTGCTGAAATATGTGCTTTAGAAATAATTTAACACAGTTCTAAATAAATGTAGAAGTGCTAAAATAACCCTAAGACGTGTCTCTTTCCAAGTGCTGAAAATAGTAAGTATCTCAACAGTTACATACTGTCCCTTTTACTTTTGGAGGAATAGAGTGAGATTTCCTCCCAACTTTGAAAACACAAAGAAAACCTTTTTATTATACATACATACATATATATATGTGTGTGTGTGCATATATATATACATATATATGTATATATATACATATATAAAGGATTTTGCCCCCACCACCCCCAGCATTCTGGTGCCCACCACCGGCATCAGAAATGCGGTGCAGCTGAGCTAAGGAGAGATCCCATCCTCTGCTGCTCTCGCGCCACTGGCGCAGCAGCGGGTATGAAATTTCTAGTCACCATGTGCATTCCTCCTCTCCCTGTCTGTCATGCAGCACGTCACGGCTCTCATCTCCTGGGCTGTAATATGTCAAATACTTTTACATAATTAAAGTCACGTTCACAGACCTACTGGCAAAGAATGTCATAGGGATAAGATTCTTTTTAAAGCTGCCTTATCTCTAATCAAGAATTGTATTCCAGTAACACAGTATTTTGTGGCTAAAGAATACAGTTTCTTTTTAAATCATAGAAAAACACTGCTTTCTCCTCCACAACCCAGCAATAACAGGAAAATATCACAGTGCTCTGTTTTCCCACTGCAATGATAAACCTGAGACTATGAAGGATGGTGAGAGACATTTACTGAGGTAGGCAAAATGCACGTTTCCATTAACTATGGAAACTGTAATTTATCATGCTCTCCACACATACCTTTATTGCACTAGCAATCAGAATGTTTCCATATTTTATTGGTTTATTTGTCTCTGGGATTTGTTTTTTTTTTTTTTTAAGGAAATAAAAACATCTGTGGAGGTCAAAAATACATGAACAAATTGATGACAAGGTTTATGGACTGTTAGGCTATTTTATATTTTAATGTACTGGTAACAGTTCATGCTTATTTAAATGCAAATTTAAATATCAAGGTAAGCAATTCTGGTAGCATGGCAACAACATGCTATGTATGCTGCATAGTTAGAGTCTGGAACCAAGGCAAGCCTTTGCTTCTTTCGTATCCTATATCAGTTTGCAAAAATATAAATATATTTTTTTTTCTGTTGAACTGTTCTTACAACTATGCCTGCTTTAGTAATTGTAAAGGACTTTTAAACAATATGCACTTAAACACAGGCACAGGTTTGCACCCTGACTCAAGACAACACAGATCTTATTCTTGGAGGTTCCTCTAATATCATTTACAGAGGTGCTGTTCTGGGGGAATCTGGGGCTCCCATCCTATATTACAGTCTAAGAAATTAAAAAGTGGCTTAGAAATCTGTGGTTAAATGTCTTGGTGATGGTACTTGGGCACCAAGAAAAAAAAAAAAAAAAGACATAGAGCCTGAATTTTTGTTCACTCTTCAAACATTCACTCTTCCAGAGCCAACACTTCAAAAATTCCTTTGTCACTTCCTCCTCGGGGAATTTTCACACAGAAAATACACACGCAGCCCTCTCATCACCAGTGCATGTGTTGCCTTGTTTTCCCCTGCTCTTCCTTCCTCCCTCCCTTCCATGTTCTTTTCAGATATGCTAATTTTATTTCCCTAATCAGTGCAGTGCTCCTCAAGTAAGTCAGCACTTAAAGGTCGATAGCTCCCTGCCCCAGGGAAAAGGTGAACTTTCTCCAAGTTTTAGTGCTTCTTCACTAGCTTATCCAGGGGAGCAGGGGGCACCGAGGTCCTCAGAGATGTCATCCCTAAACCCTTGGGCTCTTAGCACAGGGAGATGAAAGTCTGTATACAAGAACATGAATTCTCCACTTTGGTTTACCTGCTAAAATATGAATTTACATTGATATTTCTCCAATTTTGTTATACTTCCTTTTCCTTCATTGAAGCTTTCTTTTAGAAAGAATTTTCAGATTTTCCAAATCAGTAAGAACAAATCCATTCAATTTTTGCTGGTAATACTATCTCACTAGCTCCCCCAGAGAACCCTGCAGTGTTATGCTAAGATAATCGCTTGGCTGTCACTCACGACAAATCCAAACTGGAACAAGTGGAAAGCAGAGATGACTCTCTACAGTCACTGCAGCCAAGACATTTTACTGGAGAAAAATGGAAATGCGCCCAAAAGGCACTATGTGACCATGTCAGACAACATCTCTTGGCACCCTGGACTAATGTGCTCAAGTAAGTACTATGCTTTTTTCGTGTTGTTGGTTGTTAGTTTTTAAGAAAAAAATGCTATACTCCAGTGACAGTATAAGAAACTGGCCTCCTGGGACTTCCCTTAGCAAATCTTAGCTAGATATAATGTCTACCAAGGTAAAAGAATTTTAGTAAATCCTTCTTGCGAACCCTTGACACGGAAAGGTAGAAAATTCTTAAGAAAATATTGCTTGCAAGGTCAGGCCTGTGTCTTGTAGAGGGGGTTTTAAAGGAAGAAAAACAAATTACACTCTTTGAAGACACCTAAAATACCACAGTCATCTTGGAGAGATGAAGTTGTGTGAATGTTGTGCATGCAGGATCTCTCCAAGAGTATGTAGAAAAATGGAAATAATACTGATATTCTTAATAGTAATCCGTAAAATTAAGGTATTTTGTTTGGTTAACAAAGTGGAGATATTTAACTCATCTTTCAAGTAATAAAACAATAACAAGTTATTCCTATGTGGATGGATCTTCACTACTTAAGTCTGTAACTAGGAAGGCTATTCTCTGAGGAAAACTTTTAACTTTAATAGCTCAAAACAGAACTATCCCAGGATACTCCTCTGCTCACCTCCCACTGGGAGTCCAGGTGGGTATCAGTGGACATCAGCACTGCAGAAGTGCTGCTATTTTAAAATCCTTATCTGCACACCAAACCTCACACAAGTTCCAGATGAAACATTTCTCCTTTCCCAGACTTCCTGTATTTCTTTTTGCCAACTTGTCCTTTCCTCTCCCTCTACTTCTAGTTCAAAATAAAATGATGCCCTCATGCACAAGTATACTTCATGATATACACCTGAAGTAGTATTTCACCCAAACTTATTATCTAAAAATGATACTTTTTCCTCATCATCTTCACAGGGTTCCTGGTTCTTCCTCCTAGGTGCTAATACTTATTAACCCTACATTTTTCCACAGCAGCCTCTGCTCAGCTCTAACATTACTGTTTGAAGTGCAAGTCACCCTCCTCTGCTGCATTAGGTGACTGAAGGCACTAAGTATTGCAACCAAAAAAGAATATGATACACCTGGACAACCATGCATTTAGCTGCCAGCATTAGAAGCAAACAGTTTATTCCTTATCTGTTTGTAACAGTTGTAGATTTTTTTTTCTGGAAAATAATATAATTAGTTGAGATGAATCTTAAATTTCAGTCAAAATTGAGACTCGGAACGTGCTCATGGATGTTAGGACTTCTCTGAGAGGAGCTAAATGCGTGGCCCAGAGCCGCGTGGTGAAGCGCGGGCACGAGAGCGGGGAGAGCGAGGCAGCGCCAGCGCCAGGCGGCGCCGCCAGGGGAGGGGCCGAGCCCCGCACCTACAAGAGCGGCCCCGGGGAGCGCGCCCAGCCGAGCGGCCGCGGCGCGGCCGTTGGCGCGTGGCGCGGCCGTTAGGGAGTGGCGCGACCGTTAGCGCGTGGCACGGCCGTTAGGGAGTGGCGCGGCGGTTGGCGCGTGGCGCGGCCGTTAGGGAGTGGCGCGACGGCTGCCGCGTGGCGCGGCCGTTAGGGAGTGGCGCGACGGTTGGCGCGTGGCGCGGCGGTTGGCGCAGGCAGGGCGCGGCGCGGTTGGCGCGGCAGTTGGTGCAGGCAGGGCGCGCGGCTGCAGCGAGCTCCCCGGAGCACCCACTATGGCAATGACTCCTCGGAGGGCCGCGTGAGCACTTGTTAAAAAAAGGAGACGGGGACCCAGGCTGGCCCCCCAGTGAAGCACCCAGCAGTCCGGGTGTCAGGACGCTGTGAGTGCCGCTGCTTGACACCGCCTCTGGGCAGCTGCAGGGATAGCAAGAGCGGTTGTGTGAGATGGGAAGCAGGTGGAGGATCTGCTCTGTATGGTAGCAGAGCTACAAGAGGAGGTTGAAAAGCTGAGGAGAATCGAAGAGGGAGATGGACTGGTGGTGCCAGACTCTGGCCTCCAAACAACATGAGCAGGCACTGGGAAGTCCCCCAAACCAAAATTATCAGATTCCTTTCCCCAGATGACACAAGGCAGAGGAAACCAGGATAAGAGTGAATGAAAAAATGCCCAGGTTCAAGGTGCCAGGAGAAATCCTTCTTCTCCCATCTCACCCTACGAGGTACCCAAATCCAACAGATACCTGTTGGATTCCAACAGGCCCTGGAGGGTGAAGGGCAATCAATGGACAGTGAAGGTGAGAGTCCCTCTCCTCCAAAAATATTTATACAGTCAGAAAAGCCACCCCCCCCCCCCCCCAGTATTGTGACCACTTGCAGGAGGAAGTAAAGGCGGGCTGTAGTCATGGGGGATTCCACAATACAGATAACAGAGGGTCAAATATGTAGATGGGACCCTCCTCTAAGGGAAAGCTGCTGCCTTTCTGGGGCCCAGGTTAAGGAAGTCACCAGGAAACTTCCCAGACCCACAGACTATTATCCATTGCTGGCCCTACATGTGGGAGGAGAGGAAGTTGCAAAGCGCGGTCCTCTGTATGGGCTGGCACACCAGCCTCACTCCAGAGCCAGCAAAGGATGCCTGAAACTGGAGAGTGAAAATTCAAAACAGGAGAGCTACTCAAGGCCACGGAGTCCCTGTGTCCAGCTAGAAAGGGAGGTAAACTGGGAGCCCAACTCAAATGGCACCCTGTAAACACACGGAGCGGGAAAGCCAAGCCCCATTTGGAATTAGAGTTAGCAACAGATGTAAGGGACAACAGGAAGGGCTTCTGCAAACACATCAGCAGCAAGAGGAAGACTAGGGAAAACGTGGGCCCCACTGCACAACGGGGTGGGAGCCTTGGTGACGGAGGATGCAGAGCTGGCAGAGTTACTAAATGCCCTTCTTTGCTTCGGTCGTCACTGCTAAGGCTGGTCCCCGTGAACCACAGAGCCCGGACACAAGAGAGAGAACTGGGAGAGAGGAAGAGTTTCTACCAGTCAAGGAGGACCGAGTTAGAGAGAGAGAGAGAGGAAGAGTTTCTACCAGTCAAGGAGGACTGAGGTAGAGATTAGTTAGGCAAACTGGACCCCCCATAAATCCGTGAGCCCGGATGGCAAGTATCCAAGAGTGTTGAGGGAACTGGTGGGGGTTGTTGCTCAGCCATTTTCCATCCTCTTTGAGACTGGAAGGAAGGCAACATCACTCCGGGAGGGCAAGAGGGAGGAGCAGGGAAACTGCAGGCTGGTCAGTCTGCCCTCCGTCCCTGGGAAGGTGGAAGAGCAGTTCGTCCTAGAGACCATCTCTAGGTATGTCAAGGAAAAGAAGTTGATCGGGAGGAGTTGGCATGGATTCACCAAGGGGAAGTCGCGTTTGACCAGCGTGACAGCTTTCTATGATGGGATGACTGGCTGTTTGGATGAGGGGAGAGCCGTGGATGTTGTCTACCTTGACTTCAGCGAGGCTTTCGACACTGTCTCCCACAACATCCTCATGGGGAAGCTCAGCAAGTGCGGGACAGATGAGTGGACAGGGAGGTGGATTGAGATGGCAGAGCTTAGAGGGTGGTGATAAATGGGGCCGAGTCTCGTTGGAGGCCAAGGGTCAGTGGTGTCCCTGTGGGTCAGTACAAGGCTGAATGCTGTTCAACTTGTTCATCAGTGACTTGGATGAGGGCACAGAGCGCACCCACAGCATGATACCAAACTGGGTGGAGTGGCCGACACTCCCGGGGGCTGAACTGCCATTCGGAGGGACCTGACCAGGTTGGAGAGTTGCGCCGAGAGGAACCTCATGAGGTTCAAGAAGGACAAGTGCAGGGTCCTGTCCCGGGGAGGAAAAATCCCAGGCACCAGTACAGATTAGGGGTTGGTCTGCTGGAAAGCAGCTCCATGGAGAGGGATTTGGGAGTCCTGGTTGAGAACAAGCTACCCATGAGGCAGCAGTGTGCCCTCGTGGCCAAGAAGGCCAATGGGCTCCTGGTCTGCATCAGGAGGAGTGTGGCCAGCAGGTCGAGGGAGGGGATCCTGCCCCTCTACTCAGCTCTGTTGAGACAGCACCTGGAGCACTGGGTACAGTTCTAGGCTCCACAGTGCCAGAGGGATGGGGAACCTCTGGAGAGGGTCCAGCATAGAACAACGAAGATGATTAAGGGACTGGAGCTTCTACTGTATGAGGAAAGACTAAGGAAGCTGGGCCTGTTTAGCTTGGAAAAGTGAAGACAGAGGTGATCTGATCAACATGTACAAATACCTGAGGGGATAATGTAAAGATGATGAGGCCAAACTCTTTTTGATGGTATCCAGCAACAGAACAAGGGGTAATGGGCACAAATTGAAACAGACTAAGTTCCATCTCCATGTGAGGAAGAAGTGACAGGGTGATGAAGCCCAGGAACAGGCTGCCCAGAGAGGTTGTGGAGTCTCCTTTTATGGAGATCTTCAAATACCACCTGGATGGCACCCTGTCCTATGTGTTCTAGGTGCCCCTGTTGGAGGAGGAGGGTTGGACCACATGATCTGTAGAGGTCCATTCCAACCTCAACCATTATGTGATCTGTGATGTCAAGAAGCTTAAGAATAGAACATTCTGCTCCCACAGGCAGGACAAGCCTAAAGCACTAAACACTTTCTGAAATGCACTGTGCTTTCTTGAGCTGCTTTTCACACAGCTCTTAAGAGTAAATGGGTCCTCAGGAAAAGAAAAAAGTTGTCAGATTCCCCTATGTTAATTCTCTCTTCAGCAGACTAAAAGCATTTGCAAGTACCTGAAGTATACATAATGAATGTTCAGCTAAGCAATCACATGTTTTTTAGAGTGCCTAAAATCTAGCGATTTCTGATTCTGCTTCCAGCTCTTCCTCTTACCCTGTGATATGCATGTGACTGTACCGGTGTTTTATTCTCCCCACCTATAAGAACTGCTTATATGCTCCTTGCGTTAGTGTTGCAGTGTTTTAATTGCCTCACAGGAGCTCTGAAAGATATTACTTGGAAAAGGTCCTTGTTTGCAAGAAGCAAGTTCTTGTTTTGTTTATATCTGCATTAAAATACTAATATGTCAACCAAAGATCTCTTCTTACACTCAGGAGGCTTACAGTAATGTATTAGTTTACCAACACAGGTAACACCAGTTGGCCGTTACAGCATACTAATACCTATGTTCTCCCTTTGCTGCGAAAAATTGTTTTAGGATGGAAGTTCTACTGCTTTCTAATAGGTCCTGACTTCTGGAAACATATCTGCTTCTTAGATCATGTAAGAATGAGCACAAATCAGTCTGTCTTCATACAAACCAAGATGCTGTTGTCCTTTTCAGGCTTGCTCATGTGCAGTGTGCTGTCTACCAGGACCCCCTCAGCAGCCCTGGACAGTCCATGGCTTGTATTGCTGCAAGGGGTTAAAGCATGTAAAGCTTTGCCATATTTATTTAGGCATGTATTTCAAGGGAAATATTCTGGGGCTATGCAAAAAATACACACAAAGACGGTCTCCCAAAGACTGATTCTCTGATTGTAAGAAACAGTCTGGAACGGATTACCTCTCGTTAGAATTCTCTGCCTTCATAGCACAGGAACATAAGCTGGGAGAGGTTTCAACTATGCTATTTTCAGAAATGATTTCTGAGCAAACATTCTTGGCCAGCTGGAGGGATGTTACTATCACACTTTTTGGAGTGGACCTTCATGCTTGCTGCCTTAAGCAAAGGTCAGCGTTAAAGACCTAGTTCTTATTTAAATTCATGTGCAGTCTCCAATCTGAACTGGCATTAACCAGGTAAGTGCATAAAGAAAATGCAGTTTTTGAGATGCTTCCTTAGACTCGCAAGGGTTTGACCAAAAGACCTGTGCAGCCATGGCCTTTTCAGAAACACTCTGCTTTAAAATCAGAGGTTTAAAGAGAAGGAATAACATAGCTACTGATTACAGGCAACACGGGTCTTTTAAAAATAGATACTACTTTAGATACTTCTGAGAAGAGAGAAGGGCTAAAATATCAGAGAATTCAGGTTGCAGAAGCCTGACGGAATCACGATTTGCAAGAAGAGGTCGCCAGCCTGAGATCCGAGGAGCCCGCAGCAGAGTAAGGACAGCGAGCTCCCCTGCAGTGGCTGGGTACCCGGAGCACCACGTGTGGAAGGACGAACTCCTGCCTGCCTCCTACTGAGGGCATCTGGGTGACACAGAGGCAAATTTCAGTTCTTACGCTGTGGAACACTTCAGCATTTTTTTTTTACTTTTTAAAATTGCAACAAATAATTACAGTAGAATTCCTCCCTGTTAAAAATCACCGTATGTGGAAATAGTATTGCTTACTCACAACCACATAAACCTAAGACCACAGTTTCTTCTAGTTTTTACATATACAATTCTGGCAAAATAAGGAGGGATTATTGGGTAATGGATGTAATAATACAAGAAATACTGTTTCTGCAAGCAGAGACATTATATGGTGGCTTTGACAAGCTAATATAACTGAAACACTATTTGTGTATTTTTTTACCCAATCAGGCCATAGCAATTTGAGACTTTTCTCACACATCAGCGCACTGCACCTTATCTCTGCACTATGCATAATCTCTCGTGCCTTTATTTAAACCTCCTCTATGCCCTCACTGCATGTGGAGCCCATCGAAAGGGCATTGCACAAGCGAGCCGAGCCGTGCGAAAGGAAAGCCGGGACCGCTGGGTGAGGATAGATGAGGCTCTAGCTCCTGCTGCAGCCTCCCCTTCCTCCGCTCCCCACATCCCTTTTGTCACAGAAGAAAAAAAAAAATCAGGCTCAAGATGCGGAGCACAAACCACGTTACAACATTTTGTGTAGCTTATCAGGAGAACGAAGCGGCGAATCTTTAACGGAGCAGCTTTTCCCCTCAGCCCTCCCTATGAGGGGGAAAGGACAGAACGGAGAGGAGGGGATCCCAGCTCAGCTCCGCTTGGCCCCGCTCGGGGCTGCTCTTCCGAGCTCGCTGCCCGCCACAGCGGCTCCTCAGCCTCGCTGCCCGGGCGAGGCACCGCGGTCCCCGCACCACGGCGGGGAGCCGGAGCCGCCCCCGATGCCGGCCGGGCGGCCGCACCTCAGGAGCCCCCGGCGCCGCGCGGGATATAACGGCCGCGCCCCTCGCGCGAGGAGCGCAACGGCCGCGCAGCGGGAACGCGGCGGCGCCTTCGCAGAGCCCACTCGCCCCGCGGAGCACCCCCCGCCGCCTCCCGCCCGTCCCAGGGACGAGGCAGCCCCGCTCCTTACCGGTCTGGTGGTGGCGAAGCAGCAGCCGCTCTTTTGTGTGCGCGCCCGCCCGCCTCGGCGCCGCGCTCCGCGGCGGCGGCGGCGCCCGGGAAGCTGCGTGCCGCAATAGCGGCACCCGCCCGGGAACCTGCATGGCGCAGAGCGGCTGCCCCGCCGCAGCGCGGGGGCGCCGCGCCCCACGCGGGGACGCGCCCAGGGTGGCCGCGGCGCCCGCCGGGCCTCGCGTGCCGCGATGCGACGGGGGCGGCCGCGGCGGAGCAGCTTCTCCACGTGCGCGGGGCGGCGGCGCCCCAGCAACTGCCACCTGCCCCGCGGAGGCGCGCGCGGAGGCGGCCCACACGGTGTGTAACGGTGGGGGGCCCCGGCGCGAACTGCGCGGCAGTGGCGAACTTCAGACTTGAGGCGGCCCTTATGGTTGAGCCTCAAGAGCGGTTGAATCTTTTGCATGGCAGTGGGCGTGAAAGTCACCCACGTGTAATGATCCTGCACTCCCACCTGATACACCGCAGTGTGGCCCAGATCCCGTGTGGATGTGGAGGCCCACATGGAAACCCCTGTTTGGGGTTCATCATTCCTGGTTTTCAGTAAGATGCCTTCACAGAGCAGAAAGGCCCATGAGACAGCGGCCATTTTAGCACTGCTCTTTTACCTTCTGACTTCCTATGCTGGCTCGTTTCAGTTGTCTGCCCCCGTCCTAATGACTGTTTTTGGTTCTTTCCTGAAGATATTGTGTAAACTGTATGGATGCTGCATGCCAATGCAGGGAGTTCAGTGTCACCCATCCATAGCTGGGTGATTTGAACGCTTGAAAGATGGTGTTTCATTGGTCATGTTTAAACATTCAAAAGATTCCTATTATAAATTCTCGAAAGTGTTAACTTAATGAAATAGCCTCAGGTGCCCAAGGAAGTTTTTCTTTCCCCGATCAATACACCAAACAGGATTTGCAGCGTGATGGGGCAGGCGAATGTTTTTTTCCTGAAGCTGCTGCTGGCCTCCCAAAACCGCCGCGCTCCACGCGCAGGAACTTCAGCTGCGCGTTCAGTGCCTGGCAAACGTGCTTCCTCCACCTCGTTTGGGAGGTAGTGACTCAGCCCAATAGTTATTATAGGAAATGACGTAGCAAGGCAAAAATCAAATGCATTAATATTAATCTAATAACACACTTTTCTACTAATCTTCAATTTCTGGAAATAATGTTTTCCATACAAGGCCTCCACAAGAGGCAGAAGTGGGATTAACCTATCAAAGGTGATAGATTTCGCAGCCCTAAAAGGGTGAGGATTTCCATTTTAAAATGTCAGCATTAGCATTTATACATTGTTGTTAGTTCCTATTTACATATTAATCTTATATCCCACATGAATCTCTGCTCAAGTTTAAACTCTTAGCTACCTTTGTGTCTAGTGCCATTTAGCACCTTTCTGAGAAGTCCTACAGCTGCCATTTCAGGAATTGCTTCTGTTTCACGGTCTTTAATGTTTTGGTCAACAAAACAACTGCAGTAGTAGCAGTGTTTACTGATACAAGGAACTATGTTTTCTTAATTGAAGGTACTTGGGTGCAACAGATCCACTACAGGAAGAGTTTCCTTTACAGAGAATCAACTGATAAGCTCCAAGGGAGTGATTCGAAGCTCTTACTGTAAGTACCTCAGTTAGATATTGTGAATATCCCTATATTCTCTTGCCTTTCTGTGAGATCTCCTTGGTCATAGCACTTTCTATTCATCCTTTTTTTAGCAATATGTTCCAAATCCAAAGAATGTTCTTAACACTGGACAGCAGTGCTTCTGCATGTGCATTAAGGAATTAATCTAGTCTCAGCATTAAATATTCAAGTATTAAAAAGCGGTCCCCAGAAGCATAGAGGAGATTAAAACATATATGTATATATATATATATATATATATATATATATATAACACCTTGTTACGCATGCCCAAACAAATAAGTGTTCTGATCCTACCAAATGGTAAGAGCTTGTGACGTGTTTGTCCCCTTACCCCCAGTTCTAAGTTTTGGCTAATTTCCTATACTTAAACTCCTTTGTTTTGTTCATTGTTACTATCTTGAATGCCACTTCAAACTATGAGGGGAGTCTGACGGTATGTATGCGTTGTGAGTGAGGAAGGAACATGATTTAGTGATGATAAACAAAATACATCTGCTGACTTAGTGCTAGGCAACCCCACTGCAGTCAATCAGGAAATTGCTGGTTCCTGGCTAAAAGCTTTACAGGTCTTTTTCTGATAACTAGATATGGTTAACAGAAAAAAAAAAAAAAAAGTGGAGTACATATTGTTCACTTAAAATCTCCATTCCCTAGCATGATGCCAAGCTAGAATACCCTGAGAGGATTAATAAATGTCATACACAAAATTCTATCTCCTTCAGGTAGGACGGAGAAAGAGAATGTTGATCTAAGGAGGGCTGCCCTGTTTTCTGTAGTGCCACCTCTGGATTTAAGGTTCAAAGACATCCATTCAGTTATCCTGACCTGTAATCACCAAGGCTTTAGTCCTAACATTCCTGTGCTAGTTTTGTAGACAAGGAGCTTCTCTTTCTTTGAAAAAATGGCAAGACAAAAGCAGCCTTGCTGATAGTATGTATTCTAGAATGTTGGAATTGGATTTCAGGAAGAATATAAAACCATCTCGCTTTTCCTTCCAAAGCCTTAGAATTTCTAAATTCTAACAATTGTGGAATTAACATTACAAACAACACTCTAAACAGTGATTTGATTAAATTTAAGAGCCCCGTAGAAGCCTCTATTATGACAGAAGTAGTATTTATTGTGACTACAAAGTTATCTTTTAAAAAATGCCTGGCTTTTGAGAGTTTATTTCAAAAGAAAAATCCACGAGGAAGCATCAACATCTTTAAAGCCATGCTTAAAACTCAGGTCAGCATACTACATGTGCTTTATTGTGGCAAACAGGACAGAGAATGCAAATTACTCAGAATTACACAATTTCCATGCAGTAAAAATTATCCTAGACTAAACTGAATTTATTTCCTATCAAGTCAAACTATTCAATGTATATGCAAATATGTAAGAAAATAGAGCAATCATAGTGTGGTTTAGCCAGGACTAACATGCTGTTTTTCAAAGATTAAGAATACTAGATAAAGGAACAGCATGTCTGCAATTTCTGCAGCTAACATGTCAAGACAACCTATAAAATAAGCTATCTGGACAAACATTGCTTGCTTAATTCACATGAGTAAAGTGAAGTCTGTGCATGAATAACCTAATAAACTGTGACCCCAGTCTATCAGAAAGGTAGGAAGAGTGGCATGCTCAGTGATTTTAAAGATAGTATGCATGGTTAAGTCTTATATTTCTTTGTTGTTTTTATTAAATAGTCTCTTTAAAAATATGCTTTCCCCTGATTTTATAATTGTTTTTGCATAGGAAAACAACATGTATACAGCAGGTGAATAGACTGCCTGCTATTTAGATTTTTCCCAGTATCTTGCAAATAAAGATTGAAAGAATCAATAGCTGGCAAAACTAAACACAAGCATCTTGCAGTCTGAAATATATTTTTGTCAAATCATTTTTCCAGGCAGCTTTCTTCCTACTGCCTATACACAGAGTTCATAAAACAAGTAAATGATGATTTATGTGTGGTAACTTCCTTGGCAGTAATCGTTATGGTAGGGAAAAGGTTAGTGATTGAAGACGGCCATACAATAACAAGGGTTTTTTATTGTGTGACCCAGACAATCAGTGCAAAGCGTTGATAGTAAATGGTGAAAACAGAAATGCCCATGTCTCTTTTTCTCTTATGTCTAAGGGAGTGTCTAAACTATATTGTTGTCACTGACAAGTGGATCCCTGTTCTGAATTATAGAACAAAATAATGTAGAATGACCTAGAAACTGTACCGTTTCTGTGGCTACAGAGGTAAAACCATGCTGCAAACATGTGGCAATGGGACATAAATTATGATCTTACATATGTAGTTTGGATCATGTATTCATTTTTAGAATCACAGAGAATTAAAGAAATAAAGAAAATAGATTAGTTTTGTAAATCATATGAACAAAAATTTTAGCACTATTTCAGTGCTACAGGAACTGTAAGAATCACCAGGAAGTACAGCAAACCCATAAAGATTGAATAATGCAGCATCTTTCCCAGCCCCATTTCAGTAACTTCACAAGTAGTTTATTGTTTTACTATATGAATATTACAACTCAAGCTTGCTCAAGTTCCACAAGGACTCCGTGGCAATCTTTAGGGTGAAGAAAGATCACAGGTTTGCCATGTGCACCTATTTTTGGCTCTTCACTCAATATTCGGATCTTTTTTTCCTTCAGTTCTGTCACAGCTGCTTTTATGTCATCAACCTTATAAAAGAAGAACACAGTTTATATAATTTGAAACTCCACAATGTATTGTGTATATTCTACATTTAGGAGCCATAGTATAATGGCTTACTAGAATGTTATTTATAAATTCTAATATAATTCTAAAAATAATTTCTAAAAATTAGGGAAATCCAGACTCAAAAATAAAAATCTTACAGAAATTTCAATTTGTGATAAGACTGTTTTATAAATGAACAGTTAAGCAGATTGTGTTATATTTAACAGTTTATTAAATGGAATTCGCTCATGTACAAAGTCTTTTTTGTTGTTGTATGGAGTCTATAAGTCCATCTTAACTCTTTCGCTATTAATTGCTGTCATTATGACAATCATATTGCTTTCAAAATGCCATTAACCAAAGAATGCCTTCCCATCTACCTGCTGGCAGAGCACTGACTCATTAGATCCTGGTAAACAGGGAGAACAATGGGCAGAAGGTAAAAGGAAAGTGTTTTTATATTTATTTATTTATCTTCCTCCCAGGTAGGTTAAACTTCATAAATTTTCTTAAGAAACATTATAAAACTACCGGAAAATTCCCCAAATATGACCTAGTTTTCCTATTGGATTTAATTATAACAATAGCATTTGACATAAAATTGCAGAGTAGTTTCCTCTAAAAAAAATAATTAACAAAAGCCTGTTTATGTTTTATAGTATCATCTTAAGACTGATGTCATGTCAGCAACTGAAGTTTGGATTTTCCCAAATCTTAAATATATCCATCCTTTGAAACAATAAAATTAATATTCCGTTTAGTAGAGCCAATAGTCAATACTCAATACAGATCTAGAATAATAATAGCGTTGCTGTTTTTCA
Source organism: Tinamus guttatus (assembly GCF_059628265.1). Classification (NCBI taxonomy): domain Eukaryota; kingdom Metazoa; phylum Chordata; class Aves; order Tinamiformes; family Tinamidae; genus Tinamus; species Tinamus guttatus. The sequence goes on from NW_028288538.1 coordinate 14,871,375, forward strand.
AGATTGACATGTCTGTCTGTAACTCAATGAATAAACTGTATGATGGCATTCTAGGGAAGAGGGAAATACTTTAATTCAGAGCAACATTTTCAGTTATTTTCCACTCATTCTCAGCAGAGGTTTATACATGAACAGGCTGAACTCTCTACTGTTCTTCCTACACACAACCACCAGTTGGCTAAAAAAGAAAACGACTGTCAGGTGTTATCTAAAAGAAGACAGCAAGTGTAATATGTGCTGTAACCCCCTCCAGGTTATTCCTGAAGAGGAAAAGCTACTACAGCTGTGACTGCTATCCTGCAGAGATGGCAAGAAGGGGAAATGTGTCTGGGCTCAGCTGGAGTGAATTAGTGTATCCCCAAGGAAACCACGAGAGGAAAGGGTGGAGAGTCTGGGGGTTCATCCATGTTAAAAGATCCCACGCTCAGATTTCTCTTATCCTATGAAGTACTTTCCATTGCAGGTATTAATTTCAATTATAGCTCATTAGAAATTATTTTTTCTGAAAGTGCTTGTTTTAACAAATTTCCAATCTATCAACACAGTTATATGTTTATTTGGAATAATAAGACAGAAGGAAAAAAAGAAAAGCATTTTGACAAACTTGCTAGACTTCCTCCCCTCTGTGGAGAGAATTCAGCCTCTTGTAAAAAAATTGCTCACAGAAAGCTATTTCTACAAAATGTTAAAATTTCAGAAGAGGAACTTACACTGAAATTTTATGTAGTTTTTCTGGAAACCATTTTTGCTAGATTATGACTCCTGGCTCATTTGATTTACTGAATACAATAATATGTAGGTGTGTGTGCATACAGAAATATTTTGCAAATATTTTCAGGGTGAAAACATATGTATGTATACACACATGTATATATGTATATTAAACACATTACTTCCACACTGCACACAGCAGTATAATTAGAACATCCCATTCTCAATTTTCAGAATTAATAGCATGATTTCTTTTGATATTCATCTTTGGTTTGTCAGCAACAAGAAAAATCATGTCTTGTACCAAAAAGACATCTTCATAGAAAAACCTCAGCTGATAACAAATATTTCGTAAAGCACCTCTGGAGAAGCGATTATCTACACTTGATTCTCTTTAAAGGAACTATGAGCTCTTTTTTAAATTATTATTATTATCTTTTTTTTATGTAAAATGCCTGCATCTTCCTTCTTTTACACCTATAATTAAGTACTCTTCTTCCCCATTCCTGTTTGCTAAGATCAGCTGTGGTCTTTCAGATTTCTATAACAGAAGTTCCTAAAATTGGTGTCAATTTAATTGGTGAATTAATTTTCTTCTTGTTGAATATCTGCAAAGATACAGCATCAGCATGGTTAAATTCTGAACTGCTGAATCTAACTGCAAAAGTGTCTACATTTTCTCATATGATATATTGTATTAAAATACCTCAATGCATATATGATGCATCCCTCCCGTCTTGTTTTTTTGCAGAAAGTTCAATATGGGACTCTTTTCTCCCAGAGGGTGTAGAAGTTCCAGCTTTGTATTTCCCAGCTCCACAAAAACAGTGTAGACACCATGTTCAGGAAGAGCAACAGCCTCGCTCACCCGTGCGCCTAACACGTCCTTGTACAAAGCCTGGGCCTTCTCCAGGTCAGGCACTGCAATTGCTACGTGATTAAGCCGGCCCAGTTTCCACAAAGACCTTGGGAGGCTTTGAGAGTGAGACCTTGATGTTGATAGAGTTCGTATGGTGGGAGCTGAAGTCTGCAATCTGGTAAGAAGCCCTGAAAAAAGTGAACAGCACTATATAATGTTTCTGAGAAAGTGCTCCTCCCCCTTTTATTGAGGCCTGTGCAACTCCTATGTCATTAACACACAATGTGCAAGAGCTGAGGGTAGATGAGACAAAGAAGAAATTATTCTGTAGTATAATAGCTCAACAGATTTTCCTTTTCAGAGACTAGTTATTTCTAAGTTAAGAAAAGGAGACATATTTGGTATGAGTGCTCATGTGTGTTTGTTAAAAATAGAAATACATGAAGATAGCAAGTCTTGGTGGGTTTGGAGCTGAAATGAGTTCCATAATTAGCTGCATTGATTACCAAATGTAGGGGTCGCTGGTAAAGTGTATCTGTAAGCTACTTCCCAATTGCTCAGAACTTCATATAAAATACAAATAAAATGAGGCTCTCTACCTATACATACAGAAATTAAAACAATCAAAATCCAAACAGGGCCTTGGACAAACCACTTGATATTTCAAGTTCCAAGAGTAAGATAAAGAACTTGAGCTCTCAGCTGTTAAAACTCTACATCCTCCAGCAAAGAAAGAAATACCATGTTGTGTTTTAATCCTAAGGAATGCTAATATCTCCTGAGTTTAATTGAATTTCTTACTCTCTCTTCTGAGATTAAGTCATATGCCCCTCTTAGTTCTCATGTGCAAAAAAGATATAATACTTAGTTTCATCGACCTGTTTCAAGATGCTTGGAAATACTTCACTTCTAAGCACTGCTAACAATAAACTGTCCAACTGACCAATATCCGCTTGGAAGATTATCCTTTAAAGGTCAACATCTTTTTTTCTTTCTTTTATGCAACTAGTGCTACCTACGTCAGTGTGATTTACAAAAGAAGCAGAATATAATTTGGCTGATAATTAAGTAATAAGGTAATTAAAAAAAACACCTAAAATAATGGCTGACACAAATGTGGGGGCTAACATGCATATTTAGACAGACAGAGTTGGAGAAGTCATGGGGAAATTCAGTGCTGTGAAAAACTCCATAGATATTTATAGAAATCTTCCCAGATGGCTTTGAGAAGACAGCACTGAACTTTGCTCTATCTGCGTCAAAATTTTTGTTGTTATGCGTAAATAGTTCAAGGTCATTAATTTTAAAAAATAAGAAAGAAAGATATGGAATAAGGATCAATTATTACAGCCCTGTCCTTATAAATGAATAAATTATAAGAAAATTAATCTATCAGAAACTAGAATTTGGAGAGACGGGATAGGAGGTGAAAAGATGTGGCTTTATCAGTTGTTTCTGGCACCAGAAATAGATGAAAGGATATATTCATGAAGGCAGTGTTTGAATTTCATGCCAGTTTGCTTTAGGCCATGTCAGAGTTCCCCGTGCCTCAAGGCCAGGCTGGAGGCATCTCAGCATTTTGGAAGTCTTTGATGCATTCTTAGCTTTAAATTCACAAATATGCCATTTTGCTAAGAGATTGTGCCAAGGATGTGCAGATATTCTAGATGCCTTTCAATGCACTGAGGATAGAATAGGTTACATTTATCAGGCTCTTTGTGCTCTGTAAGAGCTGTAGTTTAAAACTTCAGCTAGTTTCTCTGCAGAAAACTGAGAACTAAATTCCAGTGAAAAGAGAAAACTCATTAAATTCCACTGAAAAGAGATTTCCCTGGAATTTAAGATTCTACATCTGTCAATTCCTCTTCACAAAGCAAAATAATGCAGTCCTTAAATCTGAACATTTCTGAGCATTTTCTTATAGGCATAGCACTGAGCAAAAACCTGCAAATTCAGAGTACTGTGATGGAAGACCTCTGTGTGTTTATGTGTTGGTGATGGGGGCGGTCCTAACGACTGAGCCTGATGAACCTATGCAATGCTTTATAGTGTAGAAAATAAGAGACACGCAGTAACTAGTTGGCAGACTTACAGAGGCCTGGATAGTTAACTAGACTTCAATTTTACTAGATCACCAGAATAAATCACATATTAAAAAAAGAAAAAGGGAAAAAAGGCCATACAGTCTTTTCTGTCTGTGTAAGATTAGCACCCATTTCATATGGTAACTTGTAAACCCCTGATCCAATTCTTGCTGAAGCCAGAGAAACTTTTCTGCTTGGAGAAGAAGAGGTCAATATTGTCCAAAAGAGAAAAGTCCTTTGAAAGATAAGGACCTCTCATTAGGCCGTTTGAGATATGGGTGGTTGTGATCACAGGCAATTGCTTCTCCTGGTATGTTCAGCGCTCTACTGGCTCGTGTAAAGACGTGATTTTTCAGCCTCTGACAACTGAACCCACTTCTCCGTGTGTTTCGTTGCTTGGAGAAGGTTCAGCAGACCCTGCTCTCGTATCTGACGGGGTGTGAGGCGGCCCCGCTGTGCGCGGGGGCTGCCGGATGCCGCCCCTCCTGCGGCAGCGCCAGCCCGTCCCCATCCCGGGGTCCCCGAGCGCCCAGTCTCTCCCGCAGTTCTCCCCGGACCCGCGGCGCCCCGGCCGCAGCGCCGCCGCCCCGGCCCTTCCTGCCCGCCCCCCGCGCCGGCCCCGCCGCGTTACCGGCCGCCGCGCGCCGCAGGGAGGCCGCCATGTCGCCGCCGGCGCCCGCCCCGTGCGCTGCCCGTGCGGCCCCGCGGCGGGCGGAGCGGGCGGAGCAGGAGCGGGACAGGGCCCCGCGCGGCTCCCGCAGGAGGAGCAGCAGCCCCGCGGGGACGCTTGGCCCGCGGGGAAGGGAGCAGCAGCCCCGCGGGGATGCCGAGGGGCGCAGGCTGTCCCAGCCTGTCGGGGTGCAGGGCATTGCCGCTACGCCCGGTGTGCCCCACACGGATGCAGCTCGCGGCATTGCCCATTTCCTAGCTGAACCAGGCAGTATTACCTCAAAAACCCATATCAAAATGAGTGGTCAGGGCATTTCAGAGCCATCGTGCCCCTGCCGAGGTCTGGGACACATCAGGTGCTCGATGCCCTGCAGAGCACAGGCTCAGCCTGTGGCTGTAAGAGGGCCCATGTCAGCCTGTGCCGGACCCAGCAACACCAGGTTGGAGTGGAAGAGCGCAGAGATGCTGCGCAGTGTCTCCAAAGCTCTGAAAAGGGGGTTTCGTCAGGTGGGAAGGGAGCTGGCGGTCAGCTCAGGGGTATCTGGGCAAGAAGAAGGGTGGCAGATGGGTGAGCGGGTTGTGCCCCCGCACTGCGGCGGCTCCTGCACCAGCGCCACGTGCTGTGCGTGTGCCCACACGGGCACTGTGCGTGCACAGCCTGGCTCTGCATGGGCACCCAGGCAAGCAGGGAGCGCGATGGGCAGGAACCACAATATTGCAGAAGGGAACAGGGCCTGTGAGCACCGCCTGCTTTGAGTGCAAGGCGCCTTGTTCACAGTCTGTGGAAAATGCTTCCAAAATAACCCTGGAACCGAGTCAGGGAGGCGTCTGCCACTCGCCTCTGTTCAGAGCAGGTCTTGGTGCTGATGAGCACTGGCATGCGGAGCAGTAACAACCCCCTTTTTATTATTAATTTTTCCAGATAAAAAGCCACAACCAGGAGATCATGATGCAGCGCCGAGGCGGCTCATGCCCCCCGCAGCCGTGCCCGGTCCCGCTGCGGTGAATCGGGGCTATTTACAGCGCGGCTGAGAGGACTTTGCATTACGGCTGAGGTGAGCAAGCGCCCTGCTCGGAACCGCGGGGCGGGCGCCGAGGGAGCCGCCCGGGCCGCGCTCCGGGCGGACCGACAGGGGGCGGGGCGGGCGCCGCGCGCATGCTCCGTGGCGCGGCACGCGGGACGGCGCGGGAAAGATGGCGGCGGCCACGGCGCTGGAGCGGGGGCTGCGCGTGGCGGGCGGCGCCGCGGCGCGGCCGGAGCGTTTCCTCAGGTGCCGCGGGGCCGCGAGGGGCGGGGGCGGCCCGAGCGCTTCCCGAGGTGCCGCGGGGCGGGGGTGGCTGGGCTTGGAGCCCGGCGCGCAGGGCGGTAGCGGCGCCGGGACCCGCGGCGACGCCGGTTCCCTTGCCACGTTTTGGCTCCAGAAAACGCAGGTTCATGTCTCCGGCGGGGTAGCTGCATGGGGAAGCTGAAAGAGGTTGCCTAGACATGCCCGGATATAAAAACTGAGGTTCTTATAAGCTCCCTCTAAGGCCCAGGGCCTCGGCCATGTGAGCTGTTTAGTGCTGTGCTGTTTAGTTTCCTGAAACCTTCAGAGAGCTTAACTGTGCTCAAGAATTAATGACATGTCATTACAGAATGGTGGTATATTGCAGTAACCTGTCACTTTCTATATAAAATACAGTGAAATTATACAACTTAGTAATTACAGTATCTTTATTTCTAAGAATGCTAAATAACATGTTTCTAAGAGATGTGTAATGAGTTAAGCAAAAACAAAAATCTTTGAGTGGTGCTTTGAGCAGTCAAAAGACCTAAGCAGGTAGGAAGAGAACTGCAACACAACCATGTGTTTAACTTAGCAGAGGGTGTGAAATGATTGAAAGATTTTAAATGGTGCAAACTCGAAAATAAAAATGACACGCTGCCTGCTGAGTATTTTCTAAAGCTTTTGATGTTTCTTCCACCATTAGTGTGCAAGATGGACTGGCTGCTGACTTCAAAGTGTTAACAAAGACTCTCTATGATTTGAGTAAAGCTCTGGGAAGTAACATTGTTCGTGGGAGTCCCCTGAAAGAACTGGTGATAGAAAACTTTGATGAAGAACAGATTTGGCAACAGCTAGAGCTCCAAAATAATGCAGTTCTTGATTTCTTCAAGAAATCTATTGCAAGAGATGCCAGCGATGAAGATCTTTGCCTTTTCTCGGATCCAGAGGAGGACAGCTCCAGTGCAGAGGCTGGCAGTGATAGGGAACTGGAAGAAGACGTAATGGAAGTAGAAGCCAAAGAGAAAGGTGTTTATACAAAAGATAAAGCTAAGGCTAAAGAAAAGCAAAGTAAACCCAAAGAAAGCAAACTTCAGAAATATAGTGATGAGGATTCTGATATTGACTTTGATATTGAAGAACTAGAACAACAAACTAAAATAACCAAGAAAACTACCCCAAAAAAAAAACAAAAAAAATCTGTAGTGGATGACAAGTTTTTCAAGCTAGCTGAGATGGAAGCCTTTTTGGAAGATGTAGAGAAGGAAAATGCAGGGGAGGAGGAGGAAGACATTGATTATTTTGAAGACATTCTCTCAGATGATGATGAGGAGGAAGAAGAATTGGAAAACACCAATCTTAAAGTAAGGATAACAGCAAACTGTATTTCTTGAAGAGTTAGCAATATAAGTCTCTGAAGTCTGTATTTCCTTAAATTGAGATCTGACATCCTATAGTATCACAAAATTATTGGAGTCAAAGTAGAAACTATTAAGTTAAATTTGATTAAATAGTCCAAATGTCATCTAACTAAATGTCCTATTACAGAAGAGCATATTCCTGCTTTGTTGGTCTCTGTTTGCCTGAATCTTGGGTTTCTGCATGAATAATGGAGTCCAGGTGCATGACTGTGGAGCAGAAATAGGTGACCTTGCAGAACAGGTAGCAGAAGGAAAATGTGTTGCTAAAGGTTGACATTGGGTCCTTATAGGTCACTGAGATGTGTGATGCAGAGCACAAGGGTTTGGGTGACTTTTCTTAAGGCCATGGCTTTGAAAACTGATTTAACTTACATTACTGAGTGCTTGCTTCACAAGTAAATTTTTTTTTTGGGTTAATGTTGCCCAAGATTAACAACATCTACAAGTGGTAGAATATCTTGTAAAAGAGATTAATTTAACACCCTACCATAGGCTAATTCTTCAGTAATTTCAATTACACAAGTAACATCATTCTTTGGGTCTTAAAGACTTTAAAAGACAGCATACCTTTTCTCAGCCTAAAAGTGTTTTTGCTTCTCACTTTCTTAGCCAGTTAAAAGTTCTAGAGACTTGACATACAAAGATTTCTTTGATCCTGTTGATGATGACGACGGCTCGGTAGCTAGCGCTGTTGAAGATGGTCAAGAGGAGGAAGCAGACAGCACTGCTGAAAATGAGAATGAGGAAAGCATGTCCGAGTGAGTATGTGCGTTCACTGCAGTCAAAATGTCCTTGTAATTTTAAGTGTGGCACTGTCTTGAGAATAAATGAGAACAAAATGAAATTCTAGGTTTACCTTTGGTGGTGGTAATTCTGTAGCATTGTAGAAGGAATACACTGTAAATCTTGTTTAAAATAATCATTTTTGCCAAGCTCTGTTATATCTCTAGTGTTCATGGATTGTGCTGTCTTCCAAATCAAAAAGTAGTTTATTTACTTACCTTCTAGGTCCCATCTCTTGGGATTCATATCATCTATTGCGATGACTGAATTTAACTTAATAGCTATTGCTTCAGTTATTGAAAATTACTATTTTATGTAGAAGTATCCCTAGCACCCTGCCTCTAAGTTTTATTGAAAGTATATTGTATTTCTTAAAACCTTTGAAGCTGTGAGTTATTGACTTGTAACAGATAAACATCTAATGGCTAAAACATCATGCTAAAATAGTAGCAGGTTTTTAACATTTATCTTATTTTTATATTAAAAGGGCTGAAGAAGCTGATGAGTTACTGACAGAGAATATGACAAGTAAAGAAACCTCCAAAAAAGTAACTTTTAGTTTGCCAGATGATAGTGAAATAGAAGATAATATTGACATGCAATCAGAAAGGAGCATCGATCCCTCTGAAATCAAGTCATCTTTTGAGAAGAGACAGGAAAAGGTAATTGTTTTATCACTTTGAAGCAGTGGGTGGCATTTTTTTTTTTAATGACTGTGTAGTTTGTTCCAGCTCTGGCAGAAAAGAGGAAGAATGTGGAAGTAGTTTTGTCTCCTTAAAACTAGAAGCACCTGAAGTAAAAAAATTATTTTTTGGAGTTTACTTGTGAACTCTGCATATCTAAGATTTTAGGAAATTGTATTTTTCAGATGAGTGCAAAAATAAGAAGTTTAGAAGATGAGTTGTTAGAGGAGAAACCTTGGCAGCTTAAAGGAGAAGTGTCTGCACAAAAAAGACCTGAAAACAGCCTTTTGGAGGAGACATTACTCTTTGACCACGCAGTCCGAATGGGTAAGTGTTGACAGTGATTCTCAGGAAGTGTGTGGCATGCTATTGTGGGTTTTCTTCCCTCTGAACTTATTAAATAGAGCAGGATAATGCAAAAACTAAGCTTCTCGGTGCATTTCTGAGACTGTGAATATGCTTTGTGGAAATTATAGGAAGTCCTACTGGTTCAGTTTTAGCTTATCTGAAAGTACATCAGTTCAGTGGACGCTTCTGTCTTTCAAAGCCTTACATAATATGATTAACTTTTTCTACGCATTGAAGAGAGATGAAAGTGGGAAAAACATGACTTCCTTACCTATCTCTGGTTTAATAATTTTTGATTGATATGGTTTTATTAAGGATTTGTTTTCATTTTCTGTTTTTATTCCTGATAGTACAAAAGTATTGTATGAAATTTCTTATTGGGGAGACATTAATCTTAATTCCTCTGTCTCTGCTCTTAGCTCCTGTGATCACAGAAGAAACTACCCTCAAGCTTGAAGACATCATTAAGCAACGAATATTGGATGAGGTTAACATTATCTTATTTGTTCCTCTCTATTTTAAGCATAGACTTGATACAAAGGCACATTCCAAAGCTGAGTTTGAAGCTCTTATAGTGTGTTTAGAGTTGTCTTGATTTATTTCTGGAACTTTTCTTTGTTGGCTTGTTTTTGTTTTTCCTCCTAATTGGACTAATGTGTCTTTAGATTCTTGATCTGCTCTGTTTTACATATATGTTGTACTAGGTTTTACTTTTAAAAAGAGAATTTTTAGAGATGAAATTATAAAAAGTTCACTTGGAATGTGTTGCCAATCTGTAAAATTTGTCTCTTGACATGATTGTGTAGCTCCTTAATGTTGATCATTCTGAATAATAATTGAAATTAAATTATTTAATTTTCTTTAAAATTCAAAAAAATAGGTCACAAGGGTCATTGAGGTTTATTGTTAGTGGAAACAAAATATGTCTGCATGTATGGGGAAAGTTCCTAAGAAAATTACTGAAAAAACAAGTCTTTTATTACTTGTCTTGCTATTTTTGCTCCAATCCTACTGAAATTAAGCACACAGACTTGAGGCATAAATCTTCTATCTCATTTTGCAGATGAGAAGGTGGAACCTAATAAGGTGCTGGGAAGCCACACACATGGCCTAGTTACTGTGTCAGAAACATGATATGAAAAGTGAATTTTGAATGAACTGTAGTAGCTGATAAGTGTTTTTCTATCTATGGATCTGGGCATTAGTTCATGACTTTTTCAGGCATGGGATGATGTAGTACCAAAAGAAAAGCCGCAAGAGGAGGCCTTTGAGTACAAGAAACGTATCACTTTGGATCATGAAAAGAGTAAACTGAGTCTCGCTGAGATCTATGAGCAAGAATACTTGAAACTTCACCAGGTAACATAAGAATAGGCCTCTAAACGCCTTTGTTTGAACACTGCTAACTCTGATCTGAGCCTTATGGCAGTGCTTGTCCTTTCTCTCGGTGTTCATCTGTGAGATGGCCATGAATTGCATATTGCATGGTGGTTAGCCTTGCTGTGAAGTATTTTTACACTAAAATAGCCTTACAAATGGTGTCGTAGTAACGTTATCTTAATACAGCAAAAGACTGAAGAAGAAGAAAATCCTGAACATAAAGAAATTCAGGAAATGATGGATTCACTGTTCTTGAAATTGGACGCTCTTTGTAATTTCCACTTCATACCCAAACCAGTGAGTATGCAAGTTTCATTATTTTTTCCTCTTTGAAGCTGGATTCTTTAATATGCATTTAGGAATCAAAAAGTATAGCAAATATCATGAGTGCAATTGAGCATGTGGTTTTTGTAAGAAATGTACTATAATTACCACTAAATCAAGTATTTAGTTTCTTCTATTAACTAAGCTGAGGTGACATGGTATACATCACCCTGAGTATGTTTCCTTATTCCTAGCCTGTGCCAGAAGTTAAAATAGTCTCCAACCTTCCAGCTGTAAGTATGGAGGAAGTAGCACCAGTTGCTGTTAGTGATGCAGCTCTCTTAGCACCAGAGGAGATCAAGGTAAGCCAACAAACAAATTAGCAAAATACACACAAAAACCTGTCACGTAAGGGTCCAGAGGGGATCGCTGCTATGGTTAGGAAAGTGTACAAGCTGCCAGAGCCATGGGAAAATTTCCCGCTAACCATCTGGGTTTCTCACTTCATCAACCTTCTTACCCAGCATTTTATTTATTTCACTTCACTGGAAATAAATAATTTTGCCAGGCCATACCAAATCTTGATTTTTAAACAAGTATTTCTTGTTCTTGCCTTTTATGCAAAAGTAATTATTTTTTTCAGTGTGTGGTTGGGTATTTGAAGAGGGAAAGCTAAATGAGGATGGTGAAGAGTAATTAGCATGCCTTCTATCAATTATACAACACCTCATTTTCCAACTTTGGCCAGTTTTGGGCTCTGCCTTAATATGGCATCACACGGGGCTGGGTAAACAACTGAAATTGATGGGAAGACTAAGACCTGTTTGAATCCTGAGAGGTGAGCCTTTGGTATCCTTGTGAATCTAGAGCAAAACAGTTCTTATTTCTTTAGGAAAAGAACAAAGCTGGTGATGTAAAAGCAAATGCCGAAAAGACCCCCACAGACAAAAAACGAGAGCGAAGAAAGAAAAAGCTTCGTAAACGTATGAAACTAAGGGAAAAAGAGAGACGTCAAAAGCTGCTGGAAAAGATGAAGCCAGAGCAAGGCACAAAACTCAGCAAAAAAGCTGCTGCAGCAAAATTAAAAAAGCTTACTAAAGAAGGCAAAGCATCTCTGCTCAAGGTAAGGCTCTCCTGTGTACTCTCATGTAACCTGAGAGAGAGAGGGAAGGGAACCACATGAAAAAGGTTTTAACATTTTGGCTTTGTTTTCGGCTCATCCCTCTTGGCATAACTTAGTCTCCTAGCATTTTTCTTGCCCCTGAAATAGTATATTGGCAGGTGTAAGTAACCAGTAAGTCTAACGCCCCCCTCTTTGGGTATTGCCCTCTTCTAACAAGTGTGCTGTCTGTCTGCAGGATGAAGGTAAAGACAAGGTGTTGAAGTCATCCCAGGCCTTCTTCTCCCACCTGCAAGACCAAGTAAAAATGCAAATCAAGGATGCAACCCAGCAAAAGAAGAAGCAGAAGAAAGAGCGTAACATCTCTGTTCATAAACTTAAACTGTAATTTATCTTTTTATACACGCTGTACCCTGTACATATTAAAGTATCGCTACTTCAGCGCAGGTTTGGGGTGTTTTTCTCCTTTTACCCACCCCCTGCACACGCTCCAGGCCCTCCAGGCCGCGGGGCAGCCTGCGCGGCGGCGCCTGCGCCTCATCGCTCGCTCCGCCATCGGCTAGTGACGCCTGTGCGGCGGCATCGGCGCTGCGCTGCGCTAGCCTGGCGCAGCGGCCGGCGGGGCGCAGGTGAGCGGGTAACCCCGAGCGCCGCGCGCTCCCCTCCCCCGCCACGCGCCGCGGCCGTTGGGCGCGTCACGGCCCCCCCCCTCCGCACGCGCCGCGGCCGTTGGGCGCGTCCCCCCCGCACCGCACGTGCCGTTGGGCGCGGGCGCCGCTCGGGCTCTTCTCGTCCTTGCGCGGTTGCGGAGCTGCAGCTGGGTCCCTGCTCGCGCGGAGCGCGTTGCGCCAGGCCGGGCCGCGCTGCGCGGGGGAGCGCGCTCGGGACAGGCAGGGAGAGCGCTGCGGGACAGCCGCGGTGTGCCGGAACGGCCAAAGGCAGTGCAAGGAGGCCGCGGGCTGTGGGCGAGTACCTCGTGGGCACATGCTAGGCCCTCTCTGAAAGCAGATCGCTGGCTTCGAACACTTCTTGCTTATAAACGTGGAATGAGACACGAGAGAAAGCTTTAACAACACGAGATGCTTGAATTTTATCACAATTCACGTTGGGAACAAGGATGGCATTTAAATAGTCAAAGCTCGTGGCTAGCAGTATTTGTGTGTTCACTCGGTCACGTGCTCAGCATCATGGGGCAGTGCAGTGAGGAGCTGACAGAGCTGCAGTGTAGCGGGCTGGGATGGGGTCCCTTCTCCAGGCTTGGCTGTGGGAGCCCTTTTTTGCGCCCTCCCCTGATTGATCCTCCCCACAATAGATCGTCATTGTGTTTGGTAGATCTTGTGTTCAAAATATTCCTGCTCTTTTCTTGAAGGCACCTCGGAGTATCACGGGGGAAAGCACAAAGCCAAGGAAAGCCTTTTTGTTTTAAAGAATGTGTTGCAAAGAAAGAAAATATGACCATAATGAAGCAGCCCATGCTGCGTAAGTGCTTTGAAATGCTGTAATGGCAGAAGCGAGGTCTTCAGATGCCAAAAGATCCCGACTAAGTTTGTCTCTCAGTAAAACTAAGAAAAAGAAAGGAACAAAAAAAGATGTGGAAATTAAAGCAACACAGTCTACGCCTTCATCTTACCCCTCCATTGCTTCATTTTTTAACAATGTTCCCCCTGCCAAATTCCCTTGCCCAACGTGTGGGCATATGGTGCCAAGGTACAGAATAAATGAGCACCTAGACGAAATGTGTCAAGGGAAGCCTGGCAAGGTGGGTGTCACTGAAGTGACTTACAGCACTTTTATGAATGAGAGTCCCTCGGCTGCAAGTACGAACCGTAATTCCAGCTCATATTTTTCAAAAAACAGGTCAAATCTAGAAACAAGCTCTTCCAGAAACTGTTTGTTGAAAACAGAGCCAAGTGCAGTAGAACAGGTCAGTCATTATTTTAGCAATAATAATTCAGCCTGTGATGTTCGCCACGAGTCCGGGGCTCAAACGGTCAAAGTCATCCCTTTGGGAAGCTTGTCGTCCAAGCTGTCCAGAAGACGTCGTATCCAGGAAGGAAAAAAACAGGTAGTGTATAAAGAGGTGGACTCGTCGACTCAAGCATTTCCCGATATATGCAAAAGCCCTGCAGCACAGGATGATGAAGAGATTTGTACTGGGCATAGTTCTCAGAAAGAAAATGAGCTTGTTCAGAGAGAGGAGCAAAGTTCTTCAAGAAAGAAAGTGGGACTTCACGAAGAAATAAACAGATGTCATGGAGAAGAGCTTGTGGATATTGTTCAGGTATCACTACCAGCCGATACTACTCATGGCAAAAGACTAGTGTTTGGTACAAGGAGCACCAAAACAGAAAGTGCATGTGAAGGTGTGATGCTTAACTCTAATAAATTTGAGACACGTCCAGCCATTTATACTGCAGTAGAGCTGACTGATGGTTTGGAAGTGAGAACTCCGTCTCACACTTGGGGTACTCCTCCTGCTAGGGCAGAAGTGGGCTGTGATAGACAAAGCTGCTCTGAAGAGGGTGATGTAGAGGTACTTCCTGTGGAAGTTCTTGAAGACTTTCAGCGTGAATTTAATCACTCTTTGCCAGAAACTGTGGAAAAGGTCGAAGTTCAAAATTCTACTAGGGACATTTTAGAGAAAATAAATGGTGATATTAGGTCTGTGCTCCGCTCCCCTGGTCACCCATATTACCTCCAGAATTTCTTAATGGTGCTGCAAGCAGTCCTGCAGAATGAAGATGATGTGAGACTCTTTAATGATCAAGACATAGACATTATTGCCAAGTTCTGCCAATTATCAGGTACCCTTATACTTTTTTGTCTTCTAGACTATCTTGTAGAGGAAACGTATGCAGATTTATGAGAAGCTGCATGCTCCGTGAGCTCAGTTTGTGCATCCAAGCTGGGTGTACAGCAGTGAGCAACAGGTACATACAAAGCAGTTGGAAAAATCAGAGAGCTGGCTGCACTTACTAACATCTCATGTTAATTCAGTTTAGCTTAGCTAGTGGACTGCAAACTCTGCAGTACTTCAGAATAGTATTTCCCATTGCAAACCTGCTGTGTATTTTGCTCCTCTCTGTATATTTTTTATATATATGTATATATGCATATATTTTTTTCCCACTAGCATGCAATCTTTAGACTGATTCCACTTTCCCTTTTTTCCCCAATTGAAAACTGGAAGAAAATTGATATAACTACTCTAAATGAGGAAAGCTACACAGAGTTCTTTGTTTTTTAATGATTGTTTCTAGAAAGCCCCAAATGATATTGTGGATTGACACTGTATGTCCTTATGAAAAGAAATCTGTCAGGGTCATAATTTTTTGATTATGGATGACCTGAGATTTTCCCAGGTTCAATAGAAGGTTTTGAGCAAATGTTCTTCTAATACCTCATAAAAATACAGACACAAATAGAAAGATGAATTTGTATGACTTTTAGCAAAGCTGCAGTCCTGCTCCATAGTTCATAGTCTGTCTTCCTTTAAAAAATTGAGTCATAGAATCACAGAATGGCTGAGGTTGGAAGGAACCTCTAGAGATCATCTAGTCCAACTTCCCTGCTCCTGCAGGGACACCTACAACTCGTGGCACAGGGTCACATCCAGGTGGTATATGAAGATCTCCAAAGAAGGAGACTCCACAGCCTCTCTGGGCAGCCTGTTTCAGCGCTCTGTCACCCTGACAGTAAAGAAGTTTTTCCTGATGTGGAGATGAAACTTCCTGTGTTCAATTTATACCCATTACCCCTCGTTCTGTTGCTGGCCACCACCGAGAAGAGTTTGGCCCCATCATCTTTACATTATCCCCTCAGGTTTTTGTACATGTTGATCAGATCCCTTTTCAATCTTCAGTTTTCCAGGCTAAACAGGTCCAGCTTGCTTAGTCTTTCCTTGTATAACAGAAGTTCCAGTCCGTTAATCATCTTTGTTGCTCTACGCTGGACCCTCTCTGGAGGTTCCCCATCCCTCTTGCTCTGTGGAGCCCAGAACTGCACCCAGTACTCCAGGTGCTGTCTCAACAGAGCTGAGTATAGAGGAACCAGATCCCTTCCCTCGACCTGCTGGCCACACTCCTGATGCAGGCCAGGAGCCCATTGACCTTGTTGGCCACGAGGGCACACTGCTGCCTCATGGTTAAATTGTTGTCAACCAGGACTCCCAAATCCCTCTCTGCAAAACTGCTTTCCAGCAGACCAACCCCTAATCTGTACTGGTGCCTGGGGTTTTTCCTCCCCGGGGCAGGACCCTGCACTTGTCCTTGTTGAACCTCATGAGGTTCCTCTCGGCACAACTCTCCAACCTGTCCAGGTCCCTCCGAATGGCAGTTCAGCCCCCGGGAGTGTCGGCCACTCCACCCAGTTTGGTATCATGCTGTGGGTGCGCTCTGTGCCCTCATCCAAGTCACTGATGAACAAGTTGAACAGCATTCAGCCTTGTACTGACCCACGGGGACACCACTGACCCTTGGCCTCCAACGAGACTCGGCCCCATTTATCACCACCCTCTAAGCTCTGCCATCTCAATCCACCTCCCTGTCCACTCATCTATCCCGCACTTGCTGAGCTTCCCCATGAGGATGTTGTGGGAGACAGTGTCGAAAGCCTCGCTGAAGTCAAGATAGACAACATCCATGGCTCTCCCCTCATCCAAACAGCCAGTCATCCCATCATAGAAAGCTGTCACACTGGTCAAACGCGACTTCCCCTTGGTGAATCCATGCTGACTCCTCCCGATCACCTTCTTTTCCTTGACATACCTAGAGATGGTCTCTAGGACGAACTGCTCCTCCACCTTCCCAGGGACGGAGGGCAGACTGACCAGCCTGCAGTTCCCCTGCTCCTCCCTCTTGCCCTTTTGGAAGGCTGGAGTGATGTTTCCTTCCTTCCAGTCTCAAAGATAATGGAGAGCGGCAGAGCAGCAACCCCTACCAGTTCCCTCAACACTCTTGGGTACGTGCCATCTGGGCCCACAGATTTATGGGGGGGGGGGTCCAGTTTGCCTAACTAATCTCTAACCCAGTCCTCCTTGACTGGTAGAAACTCTTCCTCTCTCCCAGTTCTCTCTCTTGTGTCCGGGCTCTGTGGTTCATGGGGACCCGCCTTAGCAGTGACGATCGAAGCAAAGAAGGGCATTTAGTAACTCTGCCATCTCTGCATCCTCTGTCGCCAAGGCTCCCACCCCGTTGTGCAGTGGGGCCCACGTTTTCCCTAGTCTTCCTCTTGCTGCTGAGGTTTTTGCAGAAGCCCTTCCTGTTGGCATCTCTTGCTAACTCTAATTCCAAATGGGCCTTGGCTTTCCCTCACCTTGTTCCTATATGCTTCCCACCTGATCTGATCCTTCTTGCACATCGTATATGCTCTTTTTTTTCTGTTTACGTTTTCGCAAGAGCTCCTTGCCCATCCACGCAGGTCTCCTGCCCCCCTTGCATGACCTGGCTGCTTGAATGAATATTAGCCAACTCTGCTGGACTCCCTTTCCTCTAGTGTCCTGGCCGAGGGGATTCCTCCACGTAGGTCCCTGGAGAGGTCAAAGACAGCTCCCATGAAGTCCCGGGTTGCAATCCTACGTCTTGCCCAGCTTCCTACTCACAGGAGTGTGACTTCAGTATCTCACGGTCGCTACAGCTGAGACTGCTCCCAACCTTCACATTTCCAACGAGACAGTCTCTTGTTTGTTAGTACCAGGTCCAACAGTACCCTGTCCTCCTGGGCTCATCTACCACCTACATCAAGAAGTTATTCTCATCTGCCATGTTCTGCAGGAGCCTCCCGGCCTGTCTGTTCCTGGCTGTGTGGTCATCCCAGCAGACGTTGGGATGTTTGAACCCTCCTTAGTAAGGTCTTTTCCATAATGATTCTGTGATTCTGTGATCAGGAGTCTGTGATGATAAAGCTTGTGGCAGCTGCCTTGTAGAAGGCCTCATCCACTTCTTCCTGCTCAGGAGGCCTGTAGTAAACAAACACCAACCACCGAGTCAACCCTGCTGGGCTGCCCTTCAATCCTTGCCCCCAGGGTCTTGACTCGCACTTCATCCTCCCCCAGGCAGAGCCCCATACACTCCAGTTGCTCTCTCACGTGAAGAGAAACTCCGCCACCTCGCCTTCCCGGCCTGTTCTTCCTAAGAAGCCTGAAGCCATCCATGGTCACGTTCCAGCAGGGAGCGCTGTCCCACCACGTCCCAGTAATCATGATGAGATCACGGCCCTGCAACCGCACATACATCTCCAGGTCCCCTTGTTTCTTCCCCATGCTGCCTGCGTTTACATGGAGGCATTTGAGTTGGGCTCCCAGCGTGCCTCTCTTTCTAGCTGGGCACAGGTGACTCGACTCTGTGGCCTTGAGTAGCTCTCCTGTTCTGCACTTTTCCCTCTCCAGGCTTCGCGCATCCTGCTGGCTCTGGAGCAAGGCTGGCATGAGTGGCTGGTGTACCAGCCCCTACTTTATCGCCAGCTTCCCTGATGGTACTCCCCTCTTCCCCGTTGAATCTAGTTTAAAGCCTTATGAATAAGCCCCGTGAGCTCTTGACCAAGGCTCCCCTCTTCCCTCCTTGGGAAAGATGAATCCCATCGGATGCCAGCCTGCCTGGCGCCATGTAAGGCTGCCTATTGCCCAAAAACCCAAAGTTGTGGTGATCATGCCAGCCATGGAGCCACATGTTAATGGACTGTATGATCCTGTTCCTTTCCATATTGCTGTCAACACCAGGGAGAATGGAAGTAACGATGACCTGCAGGCCTGAGTTCCTGATTGTCCAACCCAATTCCCTAAAGTCCCTTTTGATTGCCCCCAGGCTACATGTTGCCACTTCCTTTCCTCCCACATGTATGACCAGCAGCGGCTAATAGTCTGTGGGTGGCACCAGGCTGGCAAGTTTCCTGGTGACGTCCTTAGCCCGGGCCACAGGAAGGCAGCAGCGTTCCCTAGAGGAGGGCCCCTTCTACATATCGGACCCTCTATTCCCTCTGTTGTGGGTCTACAGCCCATCTCTTTTTCCTTGTGGAGGTGGTCACAATATGGAGGGTTGTCCTTTCTGACTGTCTTAATATTTATGGAGGAGAGGGACTGCGTTATGGAGGAGAGGATTGCCCTTCATCCTCCAGGGCATAGTTCTTGACTCAAACGCCATAGAAGACTATCAGACTAATTAAGTATGAGTTCCCCTTGGTGAATCCATGCTGAGTGGATCACCACCTTGTCCTCTATCTGCTTAGCGGATGGCATCCAGAATGAGCTGTTCCATCCCGAGGTGAGACTGACTGGTCAGGAGTTTCCTGAATTCTCCTATTTGTCCTTTTAGAATCATAGAATCACAGAATCGCTATGGTTGTAAAGACCTTCAAGATCATTGAGTCCAACCATAAACCCTTCAACACCATCCCTGCTGGACTATGTCCTTGAGTGCCTAATCTGCACATTTCTTGAACACTGAGCCAATGACTCCACCACTGCCCTGGGCAGCCTGTTCCAATGCTTGACCACTCTTTCCATATAGACATTCTTCCAGATGTCTAACCATTCTTCCAGACGTCAGACCTGTTTAACCTGGTGCAACTTGAGGCCATTTCCTCCTTTCCTCTCCGAAGCTATTCTGGAGAAGAGATTGACCCTCACATCCCTCGCTACAGCCTCGTTCCAGGTAGTTGTAGAGAGCGGTAAGGTCTCCCCTGAGCCTCCTCTTCTCCAGATTAAATAACCCCAGCTCCCTCAGCTGCTCCTTCTGAGGTCTGTGCGCCAGCCCCTTCCCCAGCTTCGTTGCCCTTCTCTAGACACACTCCAGTGCCTCAATATCCTTCTGGTAGTGAGGGGCCCAAAACTGAACACAGGATTCGAGGTCCGGCCTTACCAGTGCCGAGTACAGGGGGACAATCACTTCCCTGGTCCTGCTGGCTGCACTGTTCTTGATACCAGCCAGGAGGCCCTTGGCCTTCTTGTCCACCTGGGCATGGAGCTGGCTCATGTTCAACCAGCTGCCAACCACCACCCCAGATCCTTTTCTGCTGTGCAGCTCTCCAGCCACGCTGCCCCAGGCCTGTAGTGCTGCCTGCGGTGGTTGTGACCGAAGTGCAAGACCCAACCCGTGGCCTTGTTGAACCTCATACGGTTCGTCTTGGCCCATTGATCCAAGCTGTCCAGATCCCTCCGTGGAGCCTTCCACCCCTCAAGCAGATCAACTCTTCCTCCCAGCTTGGTGTCATCTGCAAATTTGCTGAAGGTGCCCTCAATCCCCTCATCCAGATCCTTGATAAAGATATTAAAGAGGACAGGCCCCAGCACTGAGCCCTGGGGAACACCGCTCATGACCCCTCACCAGCTGAACTCCGTTCACCGTTTTGAAGACTAGAGCTGCCATGGCTTTCTGCCAGTCTTCGAACAGCTCTGATGATAACCTTTTAAGACAGGTGGTGGAGGAGTCACAAGGACAGGTGTGTGGCTGGACCTGGCACCTGGGGAGCTCTCTGCTGGAACCCTGGGACTGTTTGTGCCTCTCTGTGTTGCCTTTCCAGCAGATAGCAGGGTGATTGAAGACCCCATGAGAACCAGGGCCTGTGATTTCTACTTCCATCTATGTGTAGAAGGCATCATGGCCTTCATCTTCCTGATCTGGTGGCCTGTAGTCAGCACTCACCACAGTGCCTCCCATGTTAGCTTGCCCTTTAATGCTTACCCATAAGCTCTTCATCCCCTCCCAGACAGAGCTCAGTAGATTGCAGGTGTTCTGTCATGTAAAGAGCAGCTCCACTACCTTGACTTCCTGGCCTGTCTCTCCTTAAAAACACATAACCATCTGTGATAGCACCCCAGTCATGCGAGCTATCCCACGGTGTCTCTAACTGCGATGAGATCCTGGACTCAGCTTGTCCACAACAGCACAACCCAAGCACTCCCTGCAGCCCGACACCCGTAGAGCTCGTCTGCTGTCAGAGGGTCACTCTGTGTCGAGGCCTCTGCACAGCGGACACCATGACTCCAACACCTCCTGGAGCATGTCCTGACCAGCAGTGAGCCCAGGCTGGGGCTCAGCCCAGCCGTGCCCTGTTGGGGCCCTCCTTGAGCACAAGCAGCCAACCCTGTGCAATCATCGGGTGTGCTGCCAAGCTGCTTGCTGCAGTCGCGGCTCACAATTTGCTGCCTCCACCTGAATGGCCACATATTGGGACTTGACAACAGCTTATTTACCTTGTGGTAATTAAAAGAGGAAAATATAAAGGCAATGGAATGTAAGCAGCTAAGATCTTGTTACAAGTCTCATGAGGCAAGTAGTAGATTTATACTGTTTACATCTAAAGGGGATCTGGCAATAAATTTACAGTTAGGGCATTAGTGGATGCTGCCTTTGGCGACTTTGTCCAGTGCTAAGTAAAGAGTTCAGGAAAGAGCTTATTTATGTCTGTGTTCCCTTCTCTAGATGAGTAAGTACAACTTTAGTTAGTAGTGGTAACTTTCTCCACTAAGTAAAGGAAGAACTACTTTCTATTTCAGTGGTGTCCTCTAACAGGATGTTGCCCTCTAACAGAATTTAGGAATACAGAGGAAGAATTATAGCAAAACTGTGCTGATAAATCCATGCCTGCATTGCCTATTGGAATCCTGAGTAAAGCAATCTCTCTTTGCAGGCTAGGGAAAACACAGTGATTCAGCTACGAGAAGTGACCGGCTAGCATTAAGTCAATATATAATCAGTTCTGGACAAGTAACAGATGGATATCTTTGCCTTCAAGAGATCTTGAACAGAATACTTTAGAAGTTCAGGTAGATGGGTATCTGTTCCACATTAAAAGTTGCAAAACAAATGTCTGTTGGTTATTGTAACAATCATCATATGCTTAATACTTTCAGTTAATTATTTGAACATAGGTATTCCCCCGTATTTCATTGTTTTCTCTAAAATGTCACTAATTCTCTGAGTGGAATGATCCTAGTAACCTTTTATTGAAAAAAATCTGGAGAAATCTATTTAAAGACAGGGGAACAGTTTAATAACCATGTAAAAGTTAACTGCAATTTCCTAAATATATCCAGGTTTGGTAGTTTTTCAGTGTCTACTTTTATTAATGTTCTGTTACAGCTGAGCAGCATCAGACATGGATAAACAGGTTAGCAGCTCACGAGGGATGAAATTCCAAAGACTGATGAATGGTGTCACATTATCTAGATAATTTTTAACCAAGATGTTATTTAGTTGAATTATTATTATTATTATTTCATTTATTTCATAATATTATTTCATAATATTATTTCATAATTTATTTCATAATAGCAAAATCGCCTTAAATTTTGGCAAAAATAATGCTCTGAAGACTAAACTGAGAAGTAGTCTGGAATTCTGAAATGATTTTGTCAGACTGTTCTGGTATTGGTCTTACCAATTCTATCTGTAGAAGACAAGGAAATTTAAAATGTGTTTTAACAGATATCAGGTCTTTTAATAGCTCTACCAAAGTCATTTTTATAGGTTAAAAGTAGTGAGCATATGCAACACAATGTTTTTGAATTTAATTTTCTTCTTTTCCTTCCTCACTTTAAATACAATTTGCAGTTGGTGGGCAGAAGTTATATGTGAGACTTTTTCAACGCAAACTGAACTGGATAAAAGTCAGCAAAATAGAGTATGGAGAGATAAGCGTGGATTTATTACCAGTAATTGAAGAACTGGTTAAAAATAGCTTTCTGCAAACAGGTATGTGTACTATATAGTATTTTAAAACACTATAAATAAAATCTGCGGTTGTTACATGTTAGAATTTAAGGCACTGCATGCTTGTTTGTGCTTTAATATTCAGGTGGATGTTCTGTCCAATTAACAGTAAAAGTTACTGAATGTTAGGTAAGAGGGAGAGCTGAGCTCATGTCAGGTTGTAAGTACCAACATAGGCCAGACTTTACTTGACCAGCCCCTTCCTCAATCCCTCCTGTGCGCCCTCTGCACATTGGTCCTGGAGCTGCAGTCAGGCTCTTCCGTGCTGGCCTGAGCAGGGTGGTGGGTGACCTCAGCCCTCTTGCTGGCCTTGTCTTCTGCATGGAGCTCAGCCCTGTATGGCAGGGAGCTTCTCTCCAATCCCGACTCTGGCCCTGTGCCAGATGGACCTTGGACCGATAGTGTAGCCTTGTCTGTAGTGCCCCGTCTGGCCCTGGCCTTGATTCGTCCCCTTGCCTTGCCTGGTGCTGCTGGTGAGACCTGTCAGCAGCACCTGTGCTCTGCCCCTCCTATCCACACAGTGTGGACACTGCCTGTGCTGCGGTCACCTTGGCTCCTGGCTCAGCCTGCCTTGGGGGAAGCTCTTGCTGCTCGCTGAAAGGAAATGCTTTTGCAGTGGGTGAACAGTTTCAGTCATCAGTAAGCCAGAAAAGTTTTCCTGGGCTGCGATGTTTAGCTCAGCAGAATTTCTTTATGTTTGCTTTTGCTTTGAAGTTGCCATAGGATTTTTCGGATTGTTCCATTCTTTCAGAGTGGCGCTTTGAAGATAATGAATTTCAAGCTGGAACAGCTGGCATCAGTAACGCATGTATTTGAGGAATATAAATCATTAGATTAGTTCTAGGTTATAGGAAAGTAAGATTATCTAAATACTTTCCACTTTTGCTTTGATATGCATCTGTAACGTGTAACAAATGTATATGTGGATCATTTTACTTTTAGAATCTGAATTGGAAGACCTGTGTGAAGGGTTGGATTTGCTTTCAGCCCCTGAGCTGAAAACATTAGCAAAGATCTTTCACTTACCTAACCCAAATGGTCAGAAACAACAACTTGTGGATGATTTTCTGAGACTGGCAAAACAACGTTCTGTCTTCAGCAGGAGTCAGACTGGTATTGGAACAGTAATTTTGAAAAGGTACTGTTTAAGTTTTTTTTTAAAGGTGAATGTTAGCTGTGGTTCAGAGCAATGTCAGCTGCGCAAATCTTGTGACCATTGGCATCCAATTCTTCTGGAGTCTAGACGAAGACCAAAGTGTGAACTGGGCCCTAATGGAAAGGATTACAACATTAATAGAAAGTCCTCAGCAATAAAAAACAGATTCCATCCCTCAGTTAACAAAAGGAAGAAGAAACTAGGATGAGAATGAATGGAAAAAAGGCTCAAGGTGACAGGAGAAATTCTTCTTCTCCCATCTCACCCTACCAGGTACCCCTATCCAACAGGAAGTTGGAGAATAAAGGGCAATCAAAGGACGGTGAAGGCAAGAGTCCCTCTCCTCCATAAATATTGAGACAGTCAGAAAGGACAACCCCACATATTGTGACCACCTCCATGAGGAAAAAAAGGTGGACCGCAGTCATGGGGAATTCCAAAATAAAGGAAACAGAGGGTCCGATATGTAGAAAGGACCCTCTTCTAGGGAAGGCTGCTGCCTTCCTGGGGCCTGGGCTAAGGACGTCACCAGGAAACTTGCCAGCCTGGTGCCACCCACAGACTATTAGCTGTTGCTGGTCGTACAGGTGGGAAGAGAGGAAGTGGCAACATGTAGCCTGGGGGCAATCTAAAGGAGCTTTAGGGAACTGGGTTGGACAATCAGGAACTCAGGCCGGCAGGTCATCATTACTTCCATTCTCCCTGGTGCTGACCACCTGAGCAGGAAGAAGCGGCTGAGGCCTTCCACAGAGTGCCTCAAGTCTCACCACTTCTTATCACAGAATCATTGAATCATTATGGAAAAGACCTTATTAAGGGGGGCGGGGGGGAGGAGGCACTCAACCATCCCGATGTCTGCAGGGATGAACACACAGCCAGGAACAGGTTCCTGCAGAACCTGTCAGATTAGGATAACTTCTTGATGCAGGTGGTAGATGAGCCCAGGAGGACAGGGTACTGCTGGAGGGGCACTGGATGATGCTAACAAACAGAGACTGTCTCGTTGGAAATGTGAAGGTTGGGAGCAGTCTCAGCTGCAGTGACCGTGAGATACTGGAATTCACACTCCTGTGAGTAGGAAGATCGGCAAGATGTAGGATTGCACCCCGGACTTCATGGGAGCTGTCTTTGACCTCTCCAGGGACCTACATGGAGGAATCCCCTGGGCCAGGGCCCTAGAGGAAAGGGAGTCCAGCAGACTTGGCTAATATTCAAGCAGTCAGGTCATGCAAGGGGGGCAGGAGACCTGTGTGGATGGGCAAGGAGCTCTTGGGAAAATGTAAACAGAAAAAGAGAGCAAACTCTTCTTAGTGGTGGCCAATGACAGGACAAGGGGTAATGGGTACAAATTAAAACTCTCCTTCTTTGGAGATCTTCATATCCTATCTGAATGCGACCCAGTGCCATATGCTCTAGGTTTCCCTGCTTGAGTAGGGAGGCTGGACTAGGTGATCTCTAGAGGTTCCTTCCGACCTCAGCTATTCTGTGATTCTGTGGTTATTCATGATATTTAGGACAGAAGCTGTAGCTATGACATCCACAAAACGTCTAGGGATATGGAATAAAATACAAGTCAAGAAACGGGGGACATGGTACAAGTGACGCGTGCAGAGTTGAGAAGCCATCCAACACAGTTACCTCTCTGACAGTAAGAAAAAATAACTCTTCCAGTACTAACGGGGATAAAGCACTGGACTTGTCTAGTAGATTGCAGAACGAGGGTCTGAATTCAGTATGTGTGGAATCCTTTTCCTCTACAAAATGGAGGTTGAGTAGAGACCTGGAAAGGACGGCTGCACTCTGCGTTTGCTCATGCTTCCCCCCGCCCCGACAGCTTGTCTTGCCTGTGTGGTCTTGGTCTGTGACAGAGAG
This sequence comes from Tinamus guttatus, assembly GCF_059628265.1. Taxonomy (NCBI): domain Eukaryota; kingdom Metazoa; phylum Chordata; class Aves; order Tinamiformes; family Tinamidae; genus Tinamus; species Tinamus guttatus. Next base: position 14,896,696 of record NW_028288538.1, read on the forward strand.
CTAGACAGCTTTGTCAAATTGTGCAGAGATAGATTTAGTGGAGAAATAGTCCCTTCCAGAAATCTGTCATGCCTTTCACCACAAGGTTCCCTATATTGAAAGGGACCTGGTATTAAATTGTCTCTCCATGTAGGAGAATTATTAGTTGAACCAGTAAGATTTTCTTTTTCCTATGGTGCAAAAAATGCATAATGCCAGCTTAGTGCTGGGCTTGTGGAGTTTCACAGCTGGAGTTTTGCAGTGGTGTTTAGCTTTAAAGCAGATTTATTCAGTCTTTGGTGTTTTTAAAGTACAACAGGAGTCCTTTCTGTCCCCCTTCTGATAAAAACAGTGTTTCATAACAACAGCACTATCTCCAGTAGAACTGCATTTAATTTGGTCAACAGGAGAGCAGGTGATTAGAGTCACAGCCATGATCATGTTATGTTAGAGGATGTTGGGACACTGATAATAAAGGGTGGGTGTTTTTTTTTTTTTTGGTTTTGGTTGTTTTCTGTTGTTGGGTGTTTTTTTTGACCTAAGGATTTGCAGTTTCTTCCTTATCCTAAATTGGATTTAAAAGATTCCTGTCTTTTAAAATACTACAGCACTTGCGATTTAGTTTCTTCCCTTTGATACTATATCTAGTAATACATGCTATTATTTAAATATATGCTGATTTTTAGCATAGAATTTATCTTGGTTGATATTTGCATAATTTGTATAACTATCCCAAACATAAACAACTAAGTTGTTTTCAGAATATTACATTAAACTGTACAAAGGAAGGCTAGAAAAAGGCTAGAAAATGTTTGCTGGTAAACTAAATATGTAATTAAAAGAAATCTTGGAATAAATACCTTATTTTTTGTTTCTGTTTTGGTTATTAAGATATATTGAAAGTCTTCCTCCTTTTGTTAAAACTAATAAATTCCAGTTTTTATTTAATATATAGTCTTAAAAAAGAATCTGTTATTGTGTTTTTATTATGTCTGATGGTCTTCATGTCAGTCACTCCTACTGTGTTCTAATCATATATAATCATATATTTTTGGGTATGGGCTCTGCCCGCCTTTGCTGTGAAGGCTCAGTTCCATGCCTTTCCTAACATTCTGAAAGAAAACCTGCATTTTTTTTTTTATAAAAGAAAGGTAATCTTTAGAGTTGCATGGGAAAGGAAATGGAAAGGAACTTGGGATATTTAGTTAAGTTCCAAAAAGGTTCTTGACCCTGACTTCCCCCCATCCTACCCACAGGGAGGAGAAAAGGTTGCTCTGTGTATGTAATTACTTGCTCAGCCATGTGTCAACCTTGAGAACGTCATCATTTTTGTCATAGTTGACAGCTGAAATACTAGTTACCCATAACATCAGAGGAAATCTTGTTTTAAATCCGTGCTCCCCTGTGGAGAGGTAACAAAAGCTTGTTGGGTATGAAAAGGCTTGATGAAGATCCGTTCATGGAGCGCCCCCAAACCAGCGCTTGGCTCCAGGCAGTGAGGGAGTGAGGTCAACCCGGTTCTGCTTCACGTTCAGCTCTTAAACCTTTTACCCGTCAATGTATTTCTTTCCATCAGAGGTTACATGCAGATATAGGATTTACATGCACTGTACAGTAATCCTAGGCTACTGCTTCAGGAAAGAGCAAGTTTATACAGTAACTGTTTTGAAAACAGCATTGTTCTATTTCTTTCAGTGTATATTTCAAGTGTATTAGAAGTGATGGTAAAAGCGATTTGGATGATCATTTCCTTTATCCTAGGGCAAAGGACGTAGCTGGAAAATCTGTTAGGGTCTGTAAAGGCCCTCGGGCTGTTTTTTCTCGAGTGCTGCTGCTATTTTCACTGACTGAGTCAATGGAGGACGAAGAAGCTGGTAGTGGTGGACAAGGCCAGCTCTCCACAGTGCTCATGGTGAACATGGGCCGTATGGTATTCCCCAGTTACACTGTAAATAGGAAAACAGAAATCTTCCAGGACAGAGAAGATCTTATCAGGTAGGTGAGACTCTGACAGTCTGGAAATCTGTTTATTCCTATAGAAGCTCTGTTTCAATACTTGTATAGGCAAATAAGAGATTCATCATGTAGAACTGCAGAAGATAAAACAGGTATATGTGCATTTTTTTGATAATTTGAAATGCTCTTTTTTTTTTTTAATCCAGGTAAGACTTTTAATTCATGAGGACTTCTATTTTGAACCAAGATAGCCTATTTCTGTGCTTTGTGATCATCTGATGATTAAAGTTTCCTCTTACATTGCTGCGATGCTTACTAGAATGAAACCTGAGCAGAAGAATGTTCTCTTGTCTAGAAGTAGTTTTAAACATAATAAGAGTCTGGTGAACAGTATGATCTACTCCTGATCCTACAGGATAAGAATAAAGTTGGCTACATGGTTTAATGCCCTTGGAGGCTGGAATGGAGTTAAAAAAGAATATTATATGAAATAATTGATTTATTGTAACTGTAAGTCACTTTTGAGTCTGATACTGTGATTATAGTGTTTTTCCCTTGGTAGGTATGCAACTGCTGCTCACTTGTCAAATGATATAGCTACTGCAATGGCTAATGGGAACTGGGAAGAAGCTAATCGTCTCTATATGTGTGCTAAAGAAACCTGGAATGAACTGAAAAATCTGCCCTCTTTGAGGTAGGGAACTGGCAGATTTTGCATAATGTTCATGTGCTACTATTGAGTGTATTATCTTACTTTTGGTGTGGCCTCTCTTTTGAAAGACACTTATAGACTTGTGATATTACCTAAACATGTACAATTTAGAGGCTTTAGTTTTCCTGAAAGCTTTGAACTTCCCAGATGTTTGTTTTGTTTTTAAATGGTATATATGAAAAGATCTTTTTAAATAAAAACTTGGGAGTGAATCGGTAGGCTTGGGTGAAGCACTATTCAACATGCCAGTGCAGGAGAACAAGAGCGTTACTTTTCCCTTGTCATAGTTTGTTTTTATGGCTTTCAGACAAACAGCAATCAGCAGAATTTAAAATTCACTAGGAACAAAAGAATGTTGCAAAGGTTGTGGGAAAACATGCTGGGTTATTCATCTGTTGGAACTTCCAAGTAGGTCTTATTCAGGAAACCTTACTAAAGAGCTGAGAACCGAAGCACTGCGAAGAATTCAAGTGCATTGTTTTTGAAGCACCCTTCATTGGATTTTTAGTTATTTTGTTTTCTAGCTTGCAGATACATTGAAAATTAAAGCGTATTTTTTGGCATTACATCAATTGTCATGACAACTGATTTAAAATAGTGTTTGTACAAAGGCATTTGAAGGCCTGTTCCATCTCATACTGAAGATCGTAGCAAAACTTAGTTTCCTTTTAGTAAGACTTTGAAAAGAATATTTCTTGAAATGCAAAGGTGCCTGATGGAAAGCTGTTTTAGTCTTTTAGGGATGCAATTCTCTGGAAAAGACTATTCTGTCTTTTCCCTTTAACTTGCCCCCCTCTTTCTGAAGTTAGTCTGCTGACTTATTACTTATAAGATTACAGCAAAGAATCACGAGGTAATAAATTATTGTTTGCATGTTATGTATAAATTGTTAACTAATAATTCCTCTGCTGTTTGCAAGAAGCTGCTGTACAAGAGTAGCTTACACCTGTTATCTCCACTCTGTTATCCCCCTTTGAGGTCTTTGCTTTCAGCCTTGATAGTCATTTCAGGTCAGTTTTACATAAGGCATTTAATTTTTGTCAATGCTTTAGGTATGTGCGGTCTTTGTAAGAGAATTTTAAGAATTTAAATTGGTGTCATTAAAGCGATCTCCTGAGGTGCTCTCATCTTTCAGCTATCACAGAGCTCTACCCGAGTATCTGAGGCATTTCACTGTTGGCTGGGTGTATACAAGAATCCTCTCACAAGGTGTTGAAATTTTGCAGAGACTTCACATGTATAAGGTAAAGTGGAGGGAATGGTATTTTTATTTGAAAATACTACTGTTAATAAAATACGCACTGACTGACAATGATGGTAGTGCTTATGGTATATTATAGAAGAGTTTCTGGTTTCCTTAAGTCATTGAAGTATTTTTCTGATGTAGCTGAAAAAAGGTGATATTTTTTGCTTGGACTTCCTACAGTTCTCTTTAACAGTTACCTTTAAATGAGAAGTGGTTTTTTTTTTTATTTGCTTCCTTAAAAGATTCTAAAGAAAGACCGTATCTTTTAAGATAAGTTTTGATTTTCTGGTTATACTTCAGAGATCCCAGGTAGAAACTGAAGGATTAACAGGGTTGTGATATGACATGAGACATCGTTGTTTATGGAAAGATACCTGTATTTGGTATTGCCTTTAAATATGAAGCTCTTTGAAGAAAGCTTCTTTTGTGAAATCCCCTGCCTTTTCACCTGGAGATAACATCTGCAAAGGCTTCTGACTTTTATTAAAGCAAACCAGATACTTCTAAAAGACTTGACCTCTGCAAGAAGGCAGCAAGTAATGTTCAGGCCTTGCTCATAATCTCTAGGGAGAGAAATATTTTATTTTTGCATCTTAACCTTTCAGTTTTAATGAAAAATATCTCTATTAATCCCAGTGCTCTTCAGATACACCTGTACAGCTTGGGCATTTGTTAGACTATAAATGGGATTTGAACTTTGCAGAGACAGACTTTTTATAATAGCTGATAATTAGGAGGGAACGTTCGTAATGAAGTTTCAGCTGGGCTTTCTGGATTGATTAATTAACCCACCTTCCCGTTGCTCTAGGAAGCCGTGCGGGAGCTGCAGGAGCTCTTGGCCCAGCACGTGTATTGCGCTGACAGCAGAGGGCGGTGGTGGGACCGCCTGGCTCTGAACTTGCATCAGCACCTGAAGAACACCAAGAAGGTACCGTCACTGCTGCGTGCTCGAGTGCTGACAGCCCTGCAGCGCCTGCCTGTAAACACTGTGCGCTTGCTACGCGCAGACACTCTCTTAGAGAGAGGCTCTGCTAAAATCCAGATGCTGGTAGGCAACCCAAGGTCAGGCAACCAGTTTCTCCTTAGAAATGGCATCATTTACACAGTTAGAGTGTGAATATCCTCATCCTCGACTGACCTGGTTTTCGTTGCTTGGAAGAACACCATTTGCCATGTGGGATTGTACAGGCTGTTCAGCAACAGCTTGCTTATCTGTCCTGCCTCAGGGATCAGTAAGAAAAGAAGCCATGTCTTACTAAGCTGTTTTTTTAATATTCACTTTTTTTTGGTGCTCTTTAAAGCAGTTGATTATTTGGATTTAGTAAGGATAGACAAACTAACATTGGTCCTTTAAAATTATTGCATGTTGTCTTGGTCTTCGCTAGGCCATCGAGTGCATCAGAAAAGGGCTTGCAGACCCGTGCGTCCGTACGGGGCATCGTCTCGCGCTCTACCAGCGGGCCCTGCGCATCAGAGACTCACCCAGCTGTAAACAGTTCAGGGGCCTGTGTCAGGATCTGCCAGTCGTAACTGTGGAAGATGTGACGCATGTGAGTAGCACTGCTGGTGATTTCTGAAAAATACAAACTCTCACAGTCAAGGAAGAATAATCCTGAAGACTCTTGTTGTGCTAATGGACCAACCTGAGGCCTATTTCTGTTGTGGGAAAGCTAATACAAACATAAATATTTCTAAATCCAAAAGTATTTCTGTGTAATAAGGGGCCTACTTTTCATGTGAAGTTAGTCATATGTACTCCATTGATTTACTTTGCATAGTTTTACTAAGTGGGGGTTAGAAATCTGATCAGATATAAATTCTAGTCATTTACTAGCAATCAGAACTTCTCTGTTTTCTGTTTGAAGCATCTAAGCAAAGTTGTATATTACCTCTGATTTATTTATTTATTATTTCAGGCCAAGATTTGTGTTTGAAACAAAAATATTAAATAGCAACATTAGCAGGATTTTGTGAGCATTAGAGTAATGGCTCAAGCTCAGTATAATACTTTTTTTTTTTTCACCTTTTGGTGGAAGGCACTTGTATCATCATGTGTTGTTTGGGGGAGTTTCTTGCTGTTGTTTTAAAAAGGAAAAAACACACAAAAATATCACATTATTTTCCCTGCTACTGCAAATGTATTTATGTCTGAGCAGAGTCAGAGGAGAGCCTCTCCTTCTCTCCTAACCCTATCACTGCATACTGTTTTTCAGGCCAAAAAATCAGTTTCCTCAGTTGGTCCCTTCTTTCCTCCCAGGCTTAGATATAGAAATACTGCATTCCCACTGAATAATATGCCAGTTCAGTAATCTGGTTTGTCATCCAGAGTTTACTTCTTCAATGCTGTCAAGAAGAGGGCAGGTTAAATTCAGCTGATTCTGAAAGCAATCTGGTATGGGCTTTAGGAGAACTGAAAAGGAGGAACATCTTCGTTAGGAGAGACTAAAATACTGATGCTAAAACTTTTCAGCAGTGATGCTAGGAAGTAACTACTTGCTTGTGGTTTTCAGGTTACAATCAAAGGGAAGATGTGTCCTCAAACAGGACTGGGAAAATCCGTGTTTCTAATGGAGGATACTGTCAGCGAGGAAGGAAGTGAAGACCTGGGTGTATCCACAGTCATGTGCTCTGTGGAGGAACTGGCCTTGACTCATTACAGGCAGAGTGGTTTTGATCAGGGTAATAGTAACTTCTTTTTGCACAGTAACTGTGAAACTGACCCAATTTGTGAAGCAGCTCAGTTAACCTTTTACATTAAACCCCTTTTTTTTTTTTCCCTCTGATTCTGTTTTCTTCCAGGAAGACTATAATATGTCCTTTCTAGCTGGTCTTCTGCCTGGCCATTAAGTTTTTGCTTCCTCTGTATACGAAAGGTAGTTCTGAAGTGTGGAAGAAAAAAGGCTTATTCTTAATACAGCAGAAAATCTCTTATTTTGCCATTAGTGAGCAGTCTTTTTATCTGTTAGCTTAATGCAACGATGCATAATGGGCCTTAATCCCAGTGCCCTATAAAAAGTTTACAGGAAAGGTAAATTCCCAGTGAGATTTTTTGGAGATACTAGATGAACATGTAAAGAGTAAACATTTTAGCAAGACACTTAAAAGCTCTTCTAAGAAGAGCTTGTTTTTCAGTTCTATTATTAGTTGTTCTTAAGCTGTAAAAGTATAAGAGCTTTGGAAAGCCTTGGACAAATATGAATATATAAGATCAGGAAATAAAATACAACAAAGCAAGCAGGTGAAATCCAATAAAGCTAGAAGTGTAAGCTTGAGTCAAGACAGCGCATGTTTATTAATTGATCTTATGCTGTTAGTAAAAGCCACGGGCCTTGCAATGGAAAGCATTAGCAAATCATGGAAATAATGAGAGACATTTTCAGTGCAAGAATATACTGGCATCAGCTGGTATGTTCTATTGTTTATCACTCTAATTTACCTGTGATTTGTATGATGGTGCTGTAGAAATAAATATCTCCATTTTTATGGCTGAAAAGTTTATATTATTAAATTTTGTCCTTCAGGGATTCACGGAGAAGGTTCAACGTTTATTACACTGTATGGACTTCTAATGTGGGATATCATATTCATGGATGACATACCTGATGTTTTCAGAAATTGCTATCAGGTATTTCTGAAAGGCTTTCTTAAATTAGATTCTCTAACCATATTAAAAAGCTGATTCTGGACTCACGTTTTGTTCCAAGTCTCTCCCTCTTCTTTCCTCTCCTCATTTGTGTTTTTTGTCATCTTTCTTAAAACAAAACAAAACAAAAAAAAACAAAAGAAATCCTGCAGCTAACTTCCGTGGCCTGCCTGCTGTTCTTATGAGTTGAGACCTTAATTGCACATTGTGTTAAAAGCAGATATTCTTTGTCAGTCCTATCTACCATTTACCATAGATCTTGCCTTTCTGAATACATTCGCTTTTACATAATTTTATTAAGTACAGATTATACCTACTCAGGCATAAACGAGGATAAGCCGAGAGCTTCCACCTGGTTCTCCCAGCCCAGTAGTTCCCAGGCTGGGCTCTCCTAAGACCAGTACGGTTGTGGCTGCAGTACGTGGAAGTTTGAAATTATCTCCCTGCAGCAATAAGCATTTGCCCTTGAGAATCTAGAAGGGCACTCACCTGCTTTTGAGCCTTTCTCCTTTTTTTGCTGCAGTGACTTTATACCATAACATGTACAAGAGATGCACAGAATTTTCTTCGCTTTTGATGGGCCCAGGTGATAGTCCAAATCCACCACTGTTTTGTTCCCTACTCCCCTCCTCCCCTACTTGCAAAACTGTTGGTGGCTGCAGCTGAGCAGTTTTGATTCTGCTCCCAAATCCTAGCTAGAACATTATTGCTTGGAGAGCTGGCAGAGGCACTAGCTTCCTCTTGTAATGCCAGCCTCCTTGTCTAGATTTTTCTACATTAATAAAAGCCAACAGAGCATGGTCTAAGACGTGGCCGGCATTTGCTGCAGTGACATCAGTTGTTAAGACTATGCAAATCCTTCCCCATTTAATAAAGGATGATGAGGTATGTTCAAGCTAAATTGCCTCAGAGTTTGAGTGAACGTGCAGCCCATTTCCAAGAAGCACGCAGGCATTGTCAGTGCTGGAACCTCCGCCTTGCAGCAGCTCCTCAGGGCTGTGTTTACCTTTTCACACAGACGTTCCCCCTGGATTTGTACACTGACAGCTTCTACGAGAACCGGAGGGACGCCATCGAGGCCAGGCTCCAGCAGCTTCATTCCGCCTCCTCCGCAGCGCTGGCAGAGCTGGTCGCTGACATCTGGAGCACCCAGGAGGGAAAAGCAGCAGCGCTCGTTACCTGGGGGCGTTTCGTTTCCCTCCAGCAGGCTCAGGTAGAAAACAAGTTGGCCAGAGTGGGTGCTCTGTTTTATCAGGTTCCTGGTTAAACCTCACAGTGCCAAGGGTGCTCTCCAGGCTTGTGGTGAGGCCCTGGTGAGGACTTAAGCAGCGTTCTCACCATTTCAAATTCCTCTCACCTTTCCCTTCCCCTTTTCTTATACAACTACTTCCCTAGCTGCAACTGTAGCTGGGAACACAAAGGAAAATTGCTGCAGATAACATTTACTGATGTTGCTAGTTACACATGATTTAACAGAAAACAGTTGAGACAGAATGTGATTTTTGAGAGCTTAGAAAGGGCTGGACAGGAAATGCACAGAAAAACAATGCAACCTTCTCTTACAGAGCCTTGTCTCCTGCCTGGGAGGAACGTTCCTGAGTGGTGTTTTCAGGCGACTTTCTAAGGATTTACGGCACTGCAGAGGGGGGCTTCCTGACCTGGTTGTGTGGAGCACTCACAGCAATCACTTCAAGGTGTGTTGACTGACAGATCTGGGAATCTGGGAACTCAGGTGATAATGCCTACTTAAGGAGAGATAGGAAACCTTCCAGGTGTCAGAGTATTTAGTCTATATTTCCCTGTTGTTGTGGGGCAAAACCTGCTTGTTTGTCAGGCAGTTGTGGTAGTTGTATTGCTGATGTCATTTCATTGGGCCTTTTGCTGTAGCTTTAATGGAAGCATAGAAAGAACAGGCAGTAACTAAATGTTGTTGTTGATTAGAACATTTATTTAAATTAATGCGCCTTCTCCCTAGGCCTTCTAGTGTGTTGAGTAACAGCTTATACTCACATATTGGACCTTAAGATCATTCTGCTCCTCGGCATGGATAATCTATTAATCACCTGCACTTCTTTGTAGCTGGTGGAAGTGAAAGGTCCCAACGACCGCCTGTCCTGCAAGCAGATCATCTGGCTGAGCGAGCTGCAGAAGCTGGGGGCCACAGTGGAAGTTTGTCACGTGCAAGCGGTCGGAGCCAAGAGCCAACGCCTCAGCTGACAGGGGATATCTCGGTAACGTGCAGTCTGTGTCTAACTGGGACACCCTAAGGGAGGGGACAGGACGCGCTACTGGCTGCTGCTTAGTTGAAGTAGCTTCTCCCAAAACTAGGGCTTCAAGAAATAGTACCATGGTTACACTTAACTCCAAAACATTCTAAAATACACTTTGAGAAGACTGTATTTATGATTTACAGTGCTCAAAAGAACAAAATCTTCCTACTGAATACATAATCATAACTTTTTCCACAAAAAAGGTCATACAGGGTCTTCTCCAGTCAAGAGAAGTAGCTGCAATCACATCTGTACCAAAAGAAAAAAAATCTACAATAATAAATGCATTGCATCAAGTCCTTGATAGTTTCTGTTTGCTGATACAGCCTGATTTCACTATACTCTGCAACTTTCCCACTCTGCACCCTCCAGTATGTTAGAACCAGCATGGTTCTGTGCTCCTCACTTTGCATGAAGTATCTGGTTTTGAATTTCATATAAAGATTGTAACTGGCACTGACTAAGGTATAAATCACATTTTTAAAAAATGCCTACTTTGGTTTCCTGCTACGTATGAAAACGTGCCTAGTTCAGCAGCTCTGTCCTGAATAGCGGTGTCAATTGTGAGGGTGGAAGTATTTCTGTGAGTAGATGAGTTGCCAAGTCCCAAGATTGCTGCACTGATTTGCAACATGCCACCGTAGTCAGTTCTGCCCTACACAGAATGATGTGTTCTCATTCACAAACAACTCGGCTGAAATGGAAATAAGCCAAGTTCTCTCAACCCAGCAAAACCTTTTTTCCCCCCTCCTGTTTTAACACAGACAGAATCATTTCTCTGCAGCTTTCATTGTGATACTGAGTAAGCTTTCAGGATGTTCAAAATTGTCCTTACCACATTAACAGCAAGCACTGTAAAAGAGCCTAGTAAGAAGTCCTCTGCACATCTGTTTTGTTAATCATCTTCCTACAGCAGTGTCTCTGCTTTTTTTGGAAAAAAAAGAAAAATAAGAGCCCCACCATTTTTTTCATGAAAGGAAGTGAAAGAAAACCCCCTGAAGCTCACTGTGGAACGGTATGAACTTTTATTTAGTCTAATTTACTTCACATTCACAACTCGGCATCAGGATTTTATATTCTTCCTGGCACTGCTACTTTACTCAATAAATCATTATTAGGCACAAAGGTTTTAGTTTCAGTTGAAGTAGTGAGCTCTAAACCATTGCAGCATTAGAAACCTGCTGCCTAAAGCAATTGGAGGGACAGATATCTGTCTCTTGTTGGAGACAAATTTAGGATCTCATCCTTTGCTTAACTGAATTTGTTAGAATTTTTTTGGTTTTTCTGTTTCATTCTGCATGACAATAAGCCAAAACCTTTGCCCACCTGCTACATCTTCATTAAAAATACAAGGCAGTTAGTTAATATCAAAGTGGTATTGCAGGCAGATGCACGAGACACACGTGCAGGCCTGGGCATACACACACTCACAGACACACACCTTTCAACGCATTTCGGGAATGAAAGACGTTTTTTTGATACACGGCAGTAAACGGTGGATGAAGTTGTTCTACCACGACTGCTAAGTCTACAGTAACCTCTACCTGCAGTAACGAATGACACGGGAGGTTCATGCATGCAGCATCAACCAGCACTTCATGTCCCGCTCCCCCCGCATGGTTTACAGTGTAGTAAAAAAGTCATCAGTATAACAGCCAGTAACAGCCAAAATAGTGCACCTTTTCTAGAAACAGCCTAAAAAACAGATAAACTTCTTTGTAGTTTTTATACTTTTGCAACAACAAAATGGCATTAACCCTATCTTGTTTGGAAACGTTAACAGAAATTAAAATTTGGGAGGGAGAAAGAGAGAGAGAGTGTGCGCGTGCACATGTGTGTGCACACATGCACGTCCGCATGCTGCACAGCAACATGCATCGCACCTAACAATTACTGCTGAAAGCCACTGGAGGTGTCTCTAGTAGTACTGAGGATAAGGCAATGGTGTAGAGACAAATACTTCACAATTTTAGTACTTCTGTTTCAAAAGTAAATTCAGGAACGCAAGTTGTTCATCTCGCTTGTTAAGGGGAAGAAGGAAGCGCACACGTGTGCACGCACACACACGCACACACGCGTGCGCACGCAGCAGTCAGAGGTGCAGGGCAGAAAGGCCCTGGCCTCGGGCAGTGGGACCTGCTCTGCTTCTTGAGAGGAGCCAGAGGCCCCTTCCCCCCCGTGTCCCTGTCCCCAGGGCTGCCACCAGCTCAGCCTTCGCTCCCGGTTCCGAGCTGGGAATGTTTCAGTCTGTTTGGCAAATAGGTATTTTGACAGGTTTTGTTTATTTTAAAGGCATAGTAGTTCTCTGCCCTTCCCTCTCGATCTCCCCCCATAATAATATATATAAAATACAAAGACCATCTGCAGCATCTATACATATCTTAGAACTGAAATGTAAAAATTTCTGAAAACTCCTTATAAAAGCTAGTCCTGTTTAAATACAGTACCCCTTCCCCCCCAAAGGGTACGAGCCCAAGTATTAATTCTTTTATTCCCCCAGCTGCCTAGCTGGGTGGAGCAATTTATTTACACATTTTTCGGTACCTTTAAACCAAAAAAGATATTCCTTTAAGGAAGAAACAAAAAGAAAAAAAGACAATATAGTTTTAAATGTAGTTTTCAAAGAAAAAAAGAAAAGATCGGTACCGAAACGCAATACACACACAGGTTGAGGTCTTTTCTGTCAAGTATCAGGCCAGGGAAGCAGTAAGCAAGTTAAAAACCACCACAAACGCAAACTAAAACATTGGAATAAACCAAAGGAACCGAGGGGGTTAGATGGTGGCTCCAGCAGGGCTGGAGCTGTAGGCCTGTCTGTGGGGCAGGGACGGCGCCCGGCAGCCCTGCGGTGGCAGCAGCAGGAGCAGAGGGGGACACCCCTTTTCTCCTCACCAACAACCGACCAGGAACAGCCTGGCCACGTTGGCACCTGCACACTGCCGCACACACAAACACACGCTCAGATTCTTTGCATAAAAACAGGTTTTGGGGGTTGTTTAGTTAAAAAGGGGTGGCATCTTTTTTCCCCCTGGCTCCAGCTGAGCCCCGGAACAACCTGCCGCCTTCCCCGGCGCGCGGCCCTGCGGCCTGCACAGAACGGGCTCCCCGGCGCGCTGGCTGCCCCGCACCGCGCGTGCGCCCGGGAGGCCGCTCCAGCTGCACGTCCTGTCAAATAAACACTGCTGTGCCCTCAGACATCCAAAACACACGTTGCTGTGGTATAGGCTGTGCTGAAGGCCAGTTTGCTTTCGCACACAAATACCTTGCTCCCCCTCCTCCCTGTTTTGCCTTTTTTTTCCCCCCTCCCATATACTGCACATTATCATGATACAGAATATCTTCTCCTAACAAGTGAGAGGAGCTCCTCGTCCGCTGTACGTGGTGTTTAGGTGCCCTAAGTTGTGAGTGAAACCCTGCACAGAGGAGGCCTCGTGTTGGTTCCGCTCCACAGCTCGCGTGTTTTATAGAACACAGACTGAGCGTGCAGAGGAAGAGGCAGCTCCTGCCGTCGCCTCAGCTGACCAGAGCAAGGGGCTGTCTCACTTCTCTGCCTCCCAGGAAAACCTGAGGCCTTTTTGGGCGCAGCCCCCACACGAGAGGTATCACTGAAGGGTTTTACAGCAGTGCGGGGGCTGCCGCGCGAGGCAGAGGAGGCAGCACCAACGGGACAGGCCACGTCCGGCCGCGGCACCGGCCTCCGGGACGCGGCACCTCCCTGGCTGCAGCCTCCTCTAGCGGGAGGGAATCGGCTGGACAGGGACACAGGGATCCCGCGGGGCATTGCAGGTGCTTAAATATAAAAGTGAGGCCCTCACAAGACTTAACCACGAGTTTCATCTAAGCAACAGCTGCTCTGCATTGAGCTGGGCCCCGGCTATTTCCAGAAACGAGGGGGAGGCAAGGTTGGAACAAGGCCTTACCATAATCACCTATTTTTAAAAGTTAGAGGGTTTTTCTTTAGCTGCATTAGAGTGTTCTTGCTACTGTTTCTTCTCAATTAAAGGCACTTCTAAGGCTACTATAATACCATTATCTACAGTAAATGTTTTAAGGTTAACAGTGCATTGTCCTGAAGTTGATTCCTATGACCTAAAGGCAAGTTCCTGACAAAGAGCGTGAATGTGACTAACTGCAAGTGGATACATCCAGGGAGAGGAAGGAGGGAGAACGAAAACCCTAGGGATGCACACACTGCATCAACATGTTTGTAGAGTGGAGTGGTAATCAAGTCACAGAAAATTAGTATGTACGAATGCATATATGTACTCTTCCTGAAAAGATAACCTGATAAAATAGTTCCCAGATTTCTTCTGTCAATCTGTGTCTGCTACACCTAAGTCTACTTCAATTTGCTAACCTGACATGAGATGCACTTCAGTCACAATCTGAGGAAACAGTTATTCCAAACACAGCCCTCACTAATGACCACACCAAGCTTTCCTTTCAGTTAGCAAATGAAATGCTCCATGCCACAGAATGAGCCAAACCGAGAATATATAAAAGGATTTAAGGACCAGAAACCAAACAAGACGTGTAGATTAGAAGTACTGAAGACAAAATTGTGCGAATTTGAAGCATGATTCGCTTTGCTTTTAAATATTTGTGCAAAACTTACGTAATATTCGTATATAAAATTATTACAGCTTCCAATGCCGCATTTAGCAGTGTTAACTTAGAAAAGACAAATGATCTGCTCTATTCTCCCCAAACCTTTAAAGCCTCACATTGTCTTAGTCCTCGTTTGCAAGTGTCTCAGTGGATAGCCAGATTTTGGCACCACTTAAAAATTTGCTTAAAGGTGTTCCCAGAATGCTCCGTCTGCACAGGTTCCCTACAGGAGAAAAGGGGAATGAGGAGGAGAGAAAGTCTGGCGCTCCAGAAGTGTCATTCAAACCATTTGCTCTGAAGTACATCCTGCTCTGATCCAGCTCCGAGCAGTTACCTTGCGAAGAAGCGTTGCTCTTGCACTGTCGAAGATTCCTGTTTAACATGTCCACTTCATCAGCCAGCAAAGAGACTTTATGGAAAGCAGTGATGAAGCCACCATGATTAATCTGGGCCTCGGGAACCCAGCGGAAGTAGCAGAGTTTCCACAGTTTTATTTGTGTTCCAGAGATGTGGGGTAGGATGACGCCATGCAGATCAGCCGGCTTTGCAAACCAGTCTCTGAAGTACTGCTCCATGCTATTGCTCTGACTCTCTGCTTGCTGTAAAAAGTCTGGTTTCAGTTTTAGTATCAAGGAGTTTCTTCTCGGAAGGAACTCCTGCTCACTGATGATGCCATTCTTCAGTGCTGGGGGGGCACCTCGCAAGGTTGAACTGTAGTTTTTCTGCAGAAAACAAATACTGTTAATTTTATGCTCATTATGCTGCAGACTTCCCTGAGATGCATCACCCAGATAAACGATGTGACCTCGAAACACCTCCGAGCTCAGCATCACTGCTGGCATTCAAAAACAAACATGCATGTTTTCTAACTTTCTAAAACAATGAACGATCAGGTCAGTCAGTGTTCAGGAAAAATAGCAGACAACCCACAGAAAAAAAAGGAATGTCGTAACTATTCTATAGATTAATGTAATTATACACAGGGAATGCCATGGAATGCAGCCATCACCTGGTCTTCTGCAACCGAGACTTTTGCATCCACAGACATTCACTTTTGTGGGTATTTTTTAAGCTGAGTAACACTCTTACTGCTGCAATGCGGGTGTAAAGCCCTGCACAGCTGCAAACAGTCCAGCAGAGCCGGGCACAGAGAGGGCGCGCGCAGACGGCCACGGCCACCGCTACCTTGGAGCGCTTGAAGGTCTTGACGGCGCCGTTGTGCACGCACGGCGCGCTCTTGCCGATGTACAACGGGTTGTGGAAGAGCAGGCGGTCCCTGCTTGTAAACTGAAGAGACCAGTCCCAAACACAAGGAAATGTGAGGCCTTTCTCATCACCCAGTTGGATGTTTTTGCTTATGGCAAATTCCTGCAAGAAGTAACATTTATGCGTGTTAAATTAAACAAAATAAGCTTATTCAGAAATCTGAAATACAAAACACTGCAGAGTCACTGAGTGAAAAAGCACAGGAATATAATCTAGAGGCTGCTGCAGATTAAAGCAGCGGAACAACAGGACACTCTGCTGCTAGAAAACAGGGCCGTACTCTGCTTTTCCTTTGTGCAAGGCAGGAGCAGGACTAATGCTGCCTTAGCAGAAATGACTTTCAATTATATTAAATTTTTATTTGATAAGTCTTAAAAGTGCAGAAGTGCAATTCTGAGAATACACTAATGGGGTATTCCGTCAATACTCTATTTCTTTGTAAGCAGTTAGTACCTACATCTAAAAGGAAGGTGTTTAACAAAACTCATTAAAATTTACTTTTAGCAGCCATCATATATTTTTAGAGAGAATTCCAGCAAACTACAGTGTTCGAAAACATCCGAGTGCTTCGTTTTCTTAATATCTTTACATAAGCATTCATTGTGCATTACTTTTGCAAGCTTTCATTTCAGCTAACCTGCAACTAGGTATCTAATGGATTCATTTAATCTACCATGAAAATAATTATATCACATGAAGGGATTTCAAAATTTGCCTGAAACTTGAAATTCTGTTTATTGCCTCTCTCTATTTAGTAAAGTATTTATTTAAAGTAGTCACACTACTTTATTAATTCAAAATACAAAAAGCCGCTTTCTAGAGGCTCACCACCAATCACATCTAACAACAATGCTTTTCTGGGAAAAAATAAAAAATAAAAACTTTCTTCATGAACATTTAGTTATTGTCTATGCAAAGATCATTTGAAAGGGACACTCTGACCACATTCAACTGGGGAGCTGAATGTTTTGACCGAAACTAGTATGACATGTTCATGTTGATAAATACTAAGGAATGTCACTTAGCTTAGACGACGTGAGGCTCCTGTCACTTATTTGACAAGTGACAAGTATTTGACACTCACCGTGCTTTCCTTTACCCGCTGATGTGGACAGTTGAAGAGGAAAGTGCCAAACAAGGAGACACGGGCGCTGTCGTACAGCACGGTCAAGTAGACCTCGGAAAACTCGAAGGCTGCTGGGTACTGCTCGAGCAGCTGCCACACGCAGTCCAGAAACATCAGGAACAAAGGAGACTTGCAAAAGAAACACACAGCTCTTAGACTTCCATCAGCTTTTCCCCAGACAAACCTGTTGATTTTCAGCCAGTTCTCTCATTAGAGTATTTACCTATTCCTACGTAATGCCCCCTAGCAGTGTAACAGTTTGAAGCAGAGTATTCTATTCCATTTTCTTCATTTCATGCAACTGAAATACTCAGTATTTCTGTTAAGCGACTTTCACAAACGACCATGTCAACTGACTCCTAGCATTACCTTTCCACAGGCTTCCCTGTGAGAAGCCAATCACTTTTTCCTGAGCTATTTTCTTAGTCACGTAGCTACAATGAGCTTTGTCAGCTTGTTCCAATTACTCCTTCAATAACCCTTCCTTCCTGCTTGGCCTTATTTTCACAATCTATACACTTCTGGACCCTTGTTGAAATGAATGGAGAGCTTGTGATGCAGCCAAATTATCTTCTTACTACGTGCTCCATCTCTGCCATTTCTGCACTGTTTGGCAGTTGTGTATTGGAATCATAAAGCTCCAGATCCCTGCTTGGAAAAGTTTGGTATATTGGTGTGGGTGTATATAAATTGGGACCTGGCATTCCCCAAATTGGGAGTGAAAGAGAGAGATGCCCTTGGTAAAACAAAATACACATGCCTACCCAAAACACTTCAAAATCCCTTCTAATCTAAAATATGGGCCATGCTAACATTTGTTATTACAGTGTGGGACACTTCCATGTATTACACTGTAGCAATGCCCAGAAATATTTGATTTCACCTGGTGTTTCACCAATCACACATGGGTCCAGAACATAAAGAATTTATCTCTGTCCTTGAAAAAAAAAAAAAAAAAAAAAAAAAAACCCTCATTTTCTCTGACAGTAGCTTCATGAATTTGGAAAGTATGGAAAACACCTTTCAGCTTACACTTCTGTGTGATTAGGTGTTCAGGGTGATATTAATTGCCACATACAAATACAATTCATTTTACCTCTTTGTCAGATCTCTTTAAGTGGTTACACCTATCTAAAAATTGATATCCTGCCATGACCCATTCCTTCTGTATTAAGCTCTGAAATCCAACAATGGTGCGAAAATAGGGATCCAGCATGACTTGAATGAGAGAAGCAGCCAGACAGCTCAGGTCCCGTCCCTCTTCCTCTGAAAAACAAAGAACATAGGGGATATGCATAAATACACTGAATTATATCTCAAAGAACAAAGAAGCAGCAACTCGATTTAGTGTTTTTCTCTCTAATTCTTTTAAAGCACAATAAAGCATAATAAGATATGCTTCCTTTCTAGACCCTCAGATGCTTGAAATATTTGGAAGTGACGGGTTTCATGTATAAAGGTGACAATGTATTTAATCCAAATGTCTTAACTGCTTTATCGCACTAATGCTCAGAGTTCTGGCACACTACAAGTGGTATTACCTTGCAGAACTACGGAGACATGCTTACATTCCATCATATACACGAGCTCAGCAGAATGCTTAAGAAATGATCTAGGCAAGAGAAGAAAGTGATTCCACAATTAATATCAAAGGTTCACTCACTATATGGAAAAAAAATACACCAGTATTTCTCTAATTTATTAAAATAGAGAATTGTTTAATTGCAATTGATTCCCTACTTTTTTAAACTGGTGAAAGATTAACATATCCCATATTAGTAATGGTACCAACCTGATGTACTCCAGCCAGCGAGTATTTTCCAGCGAGGACAGCCACTTCTCTTCTGTTTCTTCAAAAGGCTCTGCAGCAAGGAAAGCAGTAACATTGCAGAGTAATGCCAGATAACTATGCTGGTTAATTCTGAGATCTGTTAGAAATAACCGCTGTGAAAGAACTACAGTCCAACCTACCATTAACACACAGCTGTTTGAGTTTGATATGTGCAGCCTGGATCTCCTGGATACTGGGGAGACACTTGTCCAAATCAGACTTGTAAACATCACTTCTCTGGGGATGGCTTCGGGTTATTGCATTACAAATCCTAATTAAAAAAAAAAAAAGAAAGAATCTGTTAGTTTATTATTGCAGAGGGGAGAAGAAAGAGTCTTTATTCTTTAAAGACTCCGAAGTCCACAACCGCAAACAACCAAAAACATAGTTTCATTAAAAACAAACAAACAAACAAAAAAAAACTCCTAGTTTGAATTTAGGAAATATATTGTTCCTGTACAAAGCTACTGGCTCAAATATTTTTGATATTTGCCAATTACAAAAAAGAAAAATGCAAAGGCTGGATTGTTGAAAGAAGTTATAGATTAAATATCTCACCACTTTTTAATTTTTCACAGTTTTTAGAAAGATTTATCTAAATCTAAATAAACAGAACACATCTGAAATATGCAAGCTAGTAATCTGGCAGAGATTCAAATAAGTCTGAGAGCTCCAGTCTAACAGGTGCAATAAAAGATCTTCAAAAGGTCTCACACAAAAGTGAGCAAGGAAATATCACACTAAAATTACTTAGG
This sequence comes from Tinamus guttatus, assembly GCF_059628265.1. Taxonomy (NCBI): domain Eukaryota; kingdom Metazoa; phylum Chordata; class Aves; order Tinamiformes; family Tinamidae; genus Tinamus; species Tinamus guttatus. Next base: position 14,916,088 of record NW_028288538.1, read on the forward strand.
CAAAGTTCTAAATAGCTTCATCTTCCATCAAAGACAGTGAATACAAAGCATTCCACAGAAATATCGTATGCAGTGAGGCACTAAATTTATAAAACTGTATTTTTATGATGCACTGGAACATTTAAGAAACAAGTATTATCTCAATTATGGATTATTCTGTGTATCCCACACAATCACCACTTGCTTCATACTGTGTGTCTTGTTAGGGAACTGCTTCACGCGCTTTTTTACCTCTGATCAATCCTCCTTTGCTGCAACACGTCTTTGATGTTGGCCATTCTTACAAGTGCACTTCCATTAGGGTGACTCCAGGACCATGACTTATGTGGGGCGAAAAGCAAAACAAAACAAACAAACAAGAGTTTAGTGCTGTTGTTGTTTTAAATGCTGCCCAAAACTGTGTTAATCTGCACATGAATCTTTAAGATAAATATTGTATGATGACCACGAAGAGGAAGAGAGTAGAGATTACGCTTACCGGCATTCGTCTCCCAATAAAGGAGTAAGAGAATAGCTTAAGGTCTTGATCTGCTAAGGAGGATGGGACCACAAAGTATTCTGGAAGGCTTGGGGAAAAATAAGATACAAAAGGTTACTTTTGCCCTGAGGACTGTAACAGCTTTTCTTGATGTACTGCTGGTTTCCAATGTTATTAATGCACCGGTCCCTAACGTGCTGTTCTATACATCTGCAGCATCTTTTATGGCATTATTGGTGCAGCTCAGTTGTACTTGTTTTGAAAACCACATATATCAGAGGGAAGCAAGGAGGCACGAACACAGCAGATGACAGATTATAAATGTTCCCAGAATATTCATTTCTTATAATGACAACACATGCAGGATTTTCCGGCGCAGGGCTTCTCTGGGCAGTGGCATGCCTAAGAACTGAAGTGCACGAGGTTTTAACAGAGGAGACAGGCACATGCTGGCAGACAGGAAAAGACAGCACCAACACCTTGTTTTTTTTCCCCACTCTTGCCTGCATTGTAGGAAAAACTCACCAAGTAGATATCATGTAGCCTTCATTGACTGAACAAACTCTCCACTCCGATGCACCCGTCCTCTTGATTTCTCTATCCCAATCAGAGTAAGTTTCAAACAAAGGTGTCTGCTGAGCACTGCCGCCGCCGCCACCGCCTCCTGGGTCTACTCCATTCACCTTCTTTGCTGGGAAAAGAAAATTCATCATTGCATATTAAAAAAATAGAAAAAAAAGGAAAAGGAAAAAAGAAAACCAATCTTTTCATCTGCCTAGTTATAAAAGTGAGAAATCAGTATCAAGCTTGACATTACCTATTTTTATATTAAATCAGATCAGTGATTTAATGACAGCCTGGCAATACACAAAAAAGCAAATGCATTTTTCCTGCTATTTCAGAGGAGCAATGCAAAGCAATGTAAAGCTCATATATTGTGTCGCTTGGTAGAAAACAAGCGATCAGGAATAAATATCGTCAGTTACAGGGTTTCTCTCTCTCCAACGTGCCAGAGTTATCCATGCTTTAAAAACACTATTTCTTAACTGCCTTATAAAGCAAATAGAATAGATAATATTTAGTTTCAACAGCTTTTCCTTAGAAATTGTTAATTAGAAACATTATTTGATTAAAGATGTAAAAGGGCAGAAAAAGCTAGTGCATTGATAGCAAATAAACTAAATCAAAACTGTTAGAGAAGGCCTAATGTGTGACAAAAAATGTCCTTCTGTTCTGTGCCGGAGATCAAGCAGCTGCCCTGTCACAGCACAGCAGATGCCTTTTGCTGATCATTCTTTAGGTTCCCAGGAGAACATGAACTGTGCCAAAGGAGATTACATGATTTTCGATACTTGCAAATAAATTTTTAGTTGAAAGCTAAATAAACTGAGACCCACCACTACTCCCTTCCCCACAAGAGCTCAGCAGGTGTCTGTGAAGTCAAAAGTGCTGCTCAGAGAAGACAAGCAACAGGGTTATGGCTCTCCTGCGCCCTTAGGGATTTAATTTATACTTTCTGTATCCATCAGATTCATTTTTCCATTAGTATTCATACTGCTATTTATGTTTTTCAGGGGAAAACTGTATTAAAATCAGAGTTAAGTAGTTGTTCATAATATACAAAGAACTATTTTAATTGCCAGAATATATTGCTACACTTTCACTGTTTAATAGCAGGAAATAAAATTAACAACTCTGTCCTGAGGGAAAATGCTATACGTATATATACACAACAGCAATGTAGGCTCTTTATGGTGCCCAGGAAGCACAGAGACAACAGTTCAACTGTTACTCTTTCAGGGCTAGCAGGGAAGGAGAGCTGTGAAACACAGTGCTGGATTTTGGGGAGCAAAGCCCCACATCTAGGCCACAGGCACCAGAATTCGCTTTACTGTGCAGAAACTTTTCAGTTAATAATAAAGGTTTTCAAGCGCCTTCCTTCAACAGCAGCAGCACAGCAGTACAACCAACTTGTGCAATTCCTGGTCTGCTGCTGCAAATAAACATTTTTTACCCACCTTATGCAACTCCTCTACTAATTTTCTTTTCCATATAGCAAATGGTATTTTAAGGATAGAGTAAGGGCAACTTTGTGACATTTTGCTTACTCTCTACTTTAACACTTCATAGTCTGCAAATTGACTTCCTCCTTAATACTCTGAAAAGCTAAAGAGAAAATATGTGGACCTTAGTAACTGCCCCAGTTTTACCAGGTGAGAAATGCTACATGTGATTATGTGTGCAATGTACCCATTTCTTCTGCATAACTAGAGCAGTCACGTAGGCACCTGCACACAAGATACATTTAGGGGCCAGGGTGAAGCCCTGAACTCCAGTTCCACAACGTTGCAGTTTGTACCAGGCAGATGATGGGTTTCTGGTGCCCGTTGCTGGGCAAGGGCTCGAGCCCCTCTGCGGCCCTTCTGCCCCGGGAGGCCTCTGACACTAGAGCTGCTGGTTGAGCTGTGCACGGGCCGGCTGGCTAAGCAGTGACCTCACAGCACAACACCAGAAACCACGTTGCAAAGGCATCGGTTTGAGGCTTACCTAACTGACAGGGTTCAGTTGGAGACTGGCCTTGAGCAGACAGGGTGTGCTCCAACTCAGCGGGGGTGGTGGAGGTTTTGAGTGGGAAGAACTGCCTAGTAAGCCTCTAGGAAAGAAGGTTTGGAGTCCCAAGCTGCACAAATCCTCCTGCAATACCACCAGAAGAGAAACTTATTCCCACCAGAAGGGCAGGTGAACAAACCTGCCTGATGGGAGATTAGCTAGGTACCTAGAGTACCAATAGAGACATACAGTAGGAGGAGTGAAGCGTGAATTGAGAAATAAGAGTATCCATGCTGACATTGGCAGTTTGGTTTTGCTTCAGACAGGACAGTTGATAGTTTTGATTTTGATAGTTCATGTCCATTACAATGACTGACTTACATCCAAGAACAAGAAGTTGGTGCAGGACAATTTAGTTGGTGCAAAGCCAATTTAATCATCCCTGGAGAAAGCCTCAAATGCTTTCTGCCATTGTTTCTGGCTAGAAGTTCTACTAAAATTACATATTACAAAATAGAAAAAAGTATTTTCCTACTTACCTGGATTATGATATATTTCCCCAACATATTCGAATGCAAAGAGGAGCTGCAGATCAGTTGGCTGAGAATAATGAGCTATTGCAAGGCACACCTAGGAAAGAGACATTTATTATTATTGATGTATATATAAATCATTGCTATCAGTTATGATAGCATGAAATATGCAAAGTTGAATCACTCTTTTGATGGTTTATTTCCTTACTTGATTTGAAAGAAATGAATTATATTTAAACATACTAATATTTGATGAGAGGACATTGCTGTAGTCATAGCAGGTGAGCTCTTCCTCTTCTGCCAGGAACGATTACCAAGTAAGAGCCAAGTGTTTCTAAGAGAGGTCCGAGTGCAGCAGTCATCCCCAAACACGACCCTCTGCACAAGCAGCTACTCCCAAGAGCTGCGAGGCCGCAGGCGCACCCGCAAACAGGCCCGGGGAGCAGGGCACGAAGGAAAAGAGCCGACACGCAGACCACGCAAAGGCACAGCAAAATCGCATTTCTGGTTCGTCTTTTGATAGCTGGGAAACAACAAGTACTTATTAATGCAGCAGGAGAATACAAAAAGGCTATTCTGAGCAGGCACAGAAAGCCCAGTCCAGCACTGCGTCACCGGCAGCCAACAACAGATGCCTGGGAACGAGGGTAAAAACAGAGCTGGCCTGTAGGGAAATTTTACCAGGATATTTTTTAGCAATTCACTGCTCAGTGATGTTCTGAACTGAACCCGTGTCTTTGCATTCAGCAGCTTTTGATGAACACTTCTCCAGTTGGTCCAAGAGGCCTGTGAATGGTGGCTTCCCTTTGCAGAAGCTTTACTGACTGTTCGGCAAAATATCACATTTATCGTAAGTATTGTATTTTTATTACAGTTTCCACTAATTTGCCCTATTTAATCTTACCAGTCTGTAGCATCTCAAAAGTAACTCTCGCAAATGTCTGTTCTTGGAGAAGAAAATACAAGGTTGCTCTTTGAAGATTTCCAGGACCTTTGCCCATCCTGCACCTCCTGAGGTCGCATTCCAGAATTATGCAAGGCATCAGTGCATATAAGAAAAAAGCGAATTGCTTGGCAATAGGGAATAGCTTTTTCCCCAAGCTATTTGAAAATACAAAGCAATTCACGGTGGGAGATGTGAGCATCTAGGATTGAGCGTGCCAGGGAGCACCCGCTACTGCCGCCCAGGAGACCTGGCGCACGGAGCTATCGGCCAGGCTTGCGGAGGGCACCTTGGCCCTGGGCTCCCTGGATTTTGGCCAGGCCCTGGCGGCTCCCGGCGCAGCAGCCGTGGGCTCTGGAGGCTCCGGAACAGCCGGACGCAGCCCCGGGCAGGGCCCGGCACGAGACGTCCTCAGGCGGCAGCGATCAACCTCCGGCACGAGGGACAGCCCTGCTGAACTCCCGTGTTCTGCAAGTCGCAGGACTAGGGGCAAATCAGGAGCTGATTTTTCTACCCATGTGAATTGTTCTAATTTTAGGAGAACCATTGTTATTGTTAATAATGGAAAACACAGCCTGGAATTATATGGTTTTTGCTATTGTCTGTCTTTTCAAATGGGGATATTCATTAATAAATGCAAAAGGTTTGATAAAAAAGAAGCTAATAATAGAAAAATCAAATTCATGGGAAAAAGAGCTTTCAAAGGCGGATTTGAACTGCCACTCTCCAAGTTTGGGGTCTGAATTTAGAGGCTAAGCTTTGCCTTCTTCCTTTATCATTGGCTCCTCCATTCTACTAAACTGTACCTGCTTACTTCTAAAGGACATGTTTAATAAAAATGAGGTTATACTGCAAAAAACTCTGTGTGTTCTGATCCAGGAATTCCACATGCAAAACTTCAACACCTCATTCGGGACTAAGGTATAGCCTAAGGCCATTATTACCCCTAAAAATGTTGCCTTTTCTTTCTCTCCCTTCCCTTCAACTCTCCATGTTTTTTTATACTTGGCAACATGTGGACAAAACTGTTCAGATTCGCTCAGAAAATTTGGACGCGATTTTAAAAAAATATTTTGTGTGTCCAAGAAATTGCTTTCTGTTAATAAAGGAATATTTTTTTCTATTGTTGGAGACATAAAAGGAAGATTTTCATGAGATGCAAAATGAGAACCAATGCTACTGGCAGCACTGTGCCAGGATCTGAGAGCTCCTTTTTGCTGATCTCTGCTCAGAGAAAACTGTGGACTTCTACTAGCTGGAACACAACCTATATGGGACATAACAGAATCTTCACCACACTTTTATTTACCCTGGCTTTTGTTGGGGACATTCATTATTTATAAAACCAGTTAATGGTTGTAGATTAACTTAACAGAACTGAAAATAGTCTTTCACAAACACTCCCCAGCAAAAGATTCCTACCAAGTGCAAAAACATTCTATTGACTTCTCTCCCTCACATTTGCAGTGCAGTTTTTAGAAAAAGAAAAAAAAAAAGAAGAAAAAAAATCCAGCATAGATTTTTAAATTAATATTTATAAGCTGATTTAGAAAGACTGATAATAACTATAATAAAGTAACCAGAAGCCATAAAAATTTTATGACAACTTGTGATTGCACAAATCAAAAACAAAGAACCGTAACAAGAAAACAGCTATTCCCTAACAGCTGGCATCTTCTAACAGACTAATTTGATCTATCAATCACAATCAAACAAAATGGAAATTTGTTTATAACCACGCATTGCCCTTCATTTTTCGACTTAATTTTTCATGAAAGTAACAGAGCTAGACCCAATCTTCATTTACAGGCATCACGGATCACAGCCTTTTACTACACTGAGCAGCTTCCAAGGCTCAAGACGAACTGTAAGACACCAGGAAAATGCTACTGGGCCAATAAATAATGAAAGAGAAAAACACTAAAACTGTTTCTAAAAGGAGCAAAGGAAATCTCTTTCGTGTGCTGGGTTAGGAGGGGTAAGGCATGGGGGTCTGCAAGATTTCAGACACCAAACAGACCCACCGCACCGGCCACCTCACAGGGAAGTCCCCCTAGATGACACCGTGGGCCCTTTGTTTCTGTTACTGAAAACATATTTAGATTTACCTGTTTCTGTCTTACTTTACATTTTAGACAAAGTCTACTAATCCATACATACAAAAAAGTATTAAACACATTCTTGCTTCAGTTTATTTCTCACTAAAGCCACAGAGTGGCTTTATCATCCAAACGTTTCAAAAAGCAAGCAGATCCCACAGCTCTCGGCAGATTAGCTCTATAAGCAGAAAGCTCTTGAACTGGAAGGCAAACTTGTTTTACAGGAAATGTTCTCATATCAAACCAAAAATGTTTAGTATTTTTGCCAATTTATAATTGTCTAAAGCTGAAGACATTTAGGCTCGGTCAAATGAGAGAATAAGCTGCTTGTTGGAAAGTTAGTTCATTTTAAAAAAAAAAAAAAAAGTTAACACAATGGATTTAACTCTTTCATATGCACTAAGGATATTTTCTTGTCTGCATTCCTGAAGCAAGCCCCATCTGGGGAAGATAAACTGATATTCCTTGGGCCAGTCTCCCTCTTTTCCCTCTTTAACAGCAATTTCACCAAGGACAAGAGCTTCAAAGCCAAGGGTTTTTAGGAAGATCTTTTAGAGGCTACAATTAAGTTAGCAAAACCCTTAAGTGATGCCTTTCAGCTGCCTCCTAGGCTGGGCCACTGGTCTTAGGAATTCCCGGGAGGGTCAGCACCTTCCCGCGCTCCTGCAATTCCCCTTCCGAGGGGCAGGTTGCAATGGAAAGTCACAAAGTTATGAGCACACAAGTCCCATGGACTTTTAGCAAGTCTCCCTGCAACAAAAGCTTTCAACTAATAAGAATTTCAGCCCTACCACTCAAAGTTCTCCTGGCTGCCAAGTTCCAAGCCCAAAGGGAAGGAGTTTTTTTTTCTCTTCGAAAATACTCCAATGTCACCTGTAGGTAATACTTAAATTGGTCTGTGAGGATGAGACCTCATCCTCTCTGGATGAGAGGAAATAGTACAAGGAAATTTATTTCAGTTTCTCCAGTTCATATCAGAAACCTTCTTTGCACGTGCACGTGCTTGAATTTTAAGCACAGTGTTTTTCCTAACACATAAGACAATTATTAAAATACTATTTGTACTTTTTAAAAATACCTTAAAGTGAGTTTAATTTTGAGTTTAAGCTTTTTGTACCCCCTCTACTTTCACTCCAAACTGTAAAATGCCATCTCCTGCATTCCCCATGTCTTGAGAGATCAGCAATTCTACAATCTGTACAAGCAATTACAACAAGTAATGCAGGAGTTTGGGAAGTGGTGATGGGGATTGAAAAGGTCAGGGTCACTTGTCCAAAACCAAGTTCCACATTTATTCTTCCTAACAAGTGGCTAAGCAGCACTGCACCCCTGGCCAAGTGCAACAGCACGCAGGAAGGCTGCCTTCCACAGGGCAGGAAGCAAGATTTGAGCTAAGTATTTTTTCCTCCTGTTTTGACTACGCATGTGTGTCTGAAACTGAACACACACTTGAGAAAAGAAAAAGAGCTGAGGGAGTGCAAGAAGTAGAAGGACCTAAGAAAACAGAGACAAATTTAGGAATCAGGAGGTTATAGGGTGTGTGCCATGGGTGCTCTGCCAAGTCACATGCATGGCAAGGCCATGTGCTAGTGCCCAGCTATTCAACAGGCCCTAAGATCCACAGCCTCACCGCTCAACGTGTTTTAATTCTGGTTTTGTCAGGTTAATTTAGTTTTATGTAATGGCTAGCAATCAGCAGGAAGCTTCAGTTTAACCTGTTTTTGTGGTTTCTGGATCAGAATTCTTCCTTTTCCTTCACGAGTGTGAAATGCTTCTTCGGGGCTGCCTAAGGAAGCTTTCCCAGCTTCCTCCCCGTGCTTCCCATCCTCTGCTTCCTCCCACACCCAGCTGCCCTTCCTCTCCATGGAGACTCTCCATGCTTCATTTTAGAGACAAAATGGAATCAAACTATTAAATCATTGTCAGTGCAAAGTTTCCATGCCCTTGCTTTATTAACTCTTGTTTGACAATGTCCCTTAACAAAAGCGTGGAAGTGTTTACTGGACTAATTGATGTTGAGACCTTATTTTACTTTTTACAGTATTTTCTCTTTTACAGGCACTGGCTGCAGTTAATGTTGAAAGTAGTTTAACAGAACCCTAATTTTTGTTTTCTTTCCTTTTTTTTTTTTTAAAAAAAAAAAATAAAAAAATAACTTCATGGTAATTTACCCCAAAATATATTCATTGTCCTCAAAGCAGAAATAAAATGAAAGAATTCATCAAATTAAGATGGAGAAAAAGTTACCACCCACATGCATATGGGCATTCAGGTTGGTTTGCTTGAATATAGAGATGTGAGTTAACTACTTCACACTCGGTTCCATCCTTGCACTTACCATCAAAGACACAAAATACTCTCTGATCTAGGAAAGCAGCTCTGTTAGTAAGAGCTGTTCTTCAGTGAATCCCTATTCTGCAAATACAGGTCCTTCCTTAAGAGCAGATTTTGCCCTCTGTCAACCCTGACATACTCATTGGAATGCTGCTAAATATTTCCTTGTACAGTTAAGGAATTTTTCACACACATTCCCCTTGAAGTTTAAGGATCTTTAGTACGTCTTCCTTGCAACTATTACAGATATTTAAAAAGTAATAATTCTCAAAGTTTCATATAGTTTCAAATATATATTACAGAAAGAAGCTGGATACTTAGTTTTGACCCCAAACATGCTTATTTCATGGAATGATACACCCTGTATTAACAGGATAATATTTATTTAAGACAGAAATCTCCCTGTTTTGGTTTGTACAGCTGAGTGTACAGTTGGCCAAAGGAAGTTATTTATGATTTATAAAGGACTAACATGCAGTTTTCTTGCTGCACAGAACAGGGACTCAAATGCTCCCTGAAACATCATTTTCCCTTCTGCTTATTTTAAAACAAGTGAAAAAAACTTCCTTTAAAAGCATCTTTGAGTCTAAATACCTCAGACAATTTTATTCAAATGAAAGTCCTCCCAACTCCCTGATTACAACAGAAATACCGAGTTCTGCATTTTCTCAACCCAATAAGCAGTTGGAACCCTGAAAAACCCTCACAATACGCACAATTCTAGACAGGTCTTTTTTTAAAAAAAAAAAAAAAAAAAAAACCACTCAGGAGGTCTTCACATCTAGTCCAAAAGTGAGCATGCAAATTTGTGAGTGAAAATAGAGAACGGTTTTGATTTTTCTAGAAGAAGAGACGGGAGGCTGAACCCCCAATTCAAAAGGAGAGAGGAAAAGCTGTAGAGGGCACAGAGGAGGGATCCAGGATGACTGTGTTTCCAACCCACACCACGTGCAGAGAGGCTGCAGGAGCTGGACATGTTTAATTGTGGAGGATGGGGCCGAAGGGCGAGCTCGCGCTGCCTACGGCTCCCTGCAAAGCAGTTACAAAGCCCCCACTCGCCAGGTGACTAACAGGCAGCACCAAGCACTAGGGAACGCAGTATCAGAAGGGTTAATGAGCTGCTGGGTTTGGGCTCTCTCCTGCCCTCCCCAGGCTAATTACTCTTCCTAGCTGTGACAGCCAGTTAGAAACAGTTGCTATAAAGATACTGCAGACAGACGGAGTTGGAGGCTGCTCCAGGGAGATCTCAGAGAAGCTGTGAAAGTGGAATTGCCTGCTGAAAGACTGCCAAACATGAAAGGTTAGAGACAGTGAAGGCAGCAGGCACAGAGGAATCTAGAAAAGGAAAGAGGAGTCAGCTTTAACTCCAGGTTTCTGCCCACAGATCTCAGGGAGAAGGCGGCCTCCAGAAAGTGGAGAAAATGAGCTAGGGATCATGCAGGTGAGCACAAAAAGACTTAGGGCTGGGCAGACAGTGCTTTGAATTTATTGGGCTGAGCTCAAACTTTTTATTGTACAGAGGAACCTCCGGCTCTGTGAGCAAACTGGGCCATTTGGAAAGCAGGGCTAGGCCATGCCTGACCAACGCGGGTGCCGCCAAGGTCAGGGCATCGTGTGCCTGCACGGGCATCTTCACCCTCTCTTCCCCAAGCTAAGGAGCCTACAGGGTGAGTCAAGTCATGACCAGGAGCCAGACCTGACTCGCAGAAACCTCCCCGGACTGTGCTAGGTCAAACAACACTGTATGACCTTCAGCCTTGGGAGAAGGTCCATGAAAAGACCAAACTAGAGAAGGAATGAAATTTCTAGGAGTGTACAGAGAGAAATTCCTCGTATTCAAAAGGCATGCTAGCTTATTCCTATAATACTGAGAGAACAGGGTAGGAGTTTATGCTGCTTGTTAGACAAACAGGCAGTACTTTTCTGGCCAAGAAACTCTTAAGTATTAAAAAAAATAAAGAGGCGAAATTTTTATCTGTTACAGTTTGGGTGTGGGCTCCCAAATTCCTTGATATTTGCCTGAAGAAAATGTACTTTTCTATGAAAGTGTTCAAAGAAAGTAGAATTCTATCCAAGTTCACATGAATAGCCTTGAACTTGCCTTTTCTCAGTCTTAAAACAAATCAGTAACTAAAAGCTAGTCAGATAATTGACTATGCAAAGATTCTAAGAAATATGTGCAACATAGACACTTTACCTACAGGTAAACTAAGGTTACGACCTTCAGAAAAATGCAAACACCAAACATACTACGCACTGAAACGTGCACCTATTGCACACACATGTATGTGTCAGGTACACCTATACAAGTCCCAGTGTGTGTGTAGCACCTGTGCAATCTCCTCCACAGCTGCACTACAGCATTTTGATTCCTGTTCTCTTAAAGACTTTAAGTACAAGAGATATGATACAAGAAGTGCATGCTTATTTTATCCATGAACAATACAACATACAAACATTTATCTAGTCATTTTAACTCTAAAAATCTAGGTGTTCTCCTATAACAATGCATAGGATTAGTTTTATTTTTTTTGCCCCTATATCTCTATAAAAACATAAAGCAAAAGTTCCTTATTAGCACAGCTCATTACTACAATGAAGAACTACCAAAGAAAGAACTACCTTTTTTGCACTTTCAGGACCTGCCTCATCAAAGCGAAATCTGACAATACGGAAGTCTTTGCAATAAATGATTAATTCTGTTGGATTAAATTTAAGTTTTTGATTGGGACCAAGGACCTTCTGCTTCCTCTTGGTGTCATTCACTGTAAAAGAAAAGACAGAATTATTGGACTAAGTATACAACACACCACAGATTTAAAAAAACTGCAGGTGGTAGCACTTTTCTTAGTAAATAATACAGCTAATATAATAGTATATATCAGCTACTTGAATTAGTTAGACATTGAATCAGTCTTCTTTCAAACAAGTAGCTTAATTACTGACTCCTATATGCCTGGATTATTTCTATCCATCACCAACTTTAAAAACAAGGAGTAAGACTTGCAGCTTTGTCAAAGTTTCCACTGAATTCCTGTTCGGAAAAGCTTATGCTTTGATTAATTTAGGATAGGTCTACATGTAGAAGAACAAAAACTAATCTGCCCAAGCATGTGGGCAGGAAATGCTCTCCTCTGCCTCCAAGGAGTTTCAAATAGTAACGGAGAAGCTAAACAGACAGGAGCCACTTTTTACCCTTCTTGTAACTTTTAATATTTTTGGCCTAACTTCATCAAATTCGTCAGTGAAGGGGAAAAAAGGAAGATGAAGTTAACACACAAGTGCACACAACTCTGCACAACCTAACAGTCTACAGCTATGGACTGAGTGATTTTAAAGCCTGTCATCATATTTAACAATTTTGGCCTTACCTGTGACAATCTGCTCAATGCCTGTTAGCGGGACATCATGTTCACCAAGGAGAAGGTTTTTATAATGGAATTTCTGGAACACATGAATGCATAGTCAAAAGCTGTAGTTCTGTAGCTCTCAGACGAAAGATATTAGCACAGCTTTGAAGAATG